>NC_135880.1:144750199-145350199 GCF_964194155.1 Cetorhinus maximus | reverse complement strand
TGTTTTCAGGAAACCTCATCCACAGGTGGGATTAATTGGCCCGCCCATGTAAAATGGCGGCGCACAGCCGATTGCAGGCGGCGATCAGCTCCGCGCCCGCCCCCACCCGCTCCCACCTAGCCCGCCCGACACAGTTAAGTTTCTGGCCATAATCTTTCAGAAATAAAATCTAGTGCTAAATTACACATAGGCTTTACATCAACAAAGTGTTTATAGTAGCGGGCTCTTTCTCTGTAGGCACCAGGATTAAAAATAGCAACTACAAAATAACCCATTTACCATAAATTTCTGAATATGAAATGCCCCAAATATAATACACGCCGAGGGCAGAATATTAAGCTTGGCGGGCGGGCCCACGAACTGACCCAGCTGAGTGTAAAATGATGCACGATGACATCGGGCGAGCATCCCAACATCATCGCACAGTCCCACGATATTTCATTTGACGGGCGCGCGCCGGAATCGGCAGAACACCTGCTGACAATTAAAAGGCCTATTAAGGCCATTAAACAGGCAATTAAATTCAAATTTACGCTGCCCTTCCAACCTTACGATTGGTGGTCAGGCGATAAGGGCAAGCGGCCTTTGCACTTTTTAGGAAGCGTCATCCACAGGCGGAATAAGGTTTCCTAAAGCAAATAAAAATCGAATATAAATTTTACACTTGAATTAAAAACATGTCCCTGATGATGTGACAGAGTCACATGAGGGGACATGTTTTATGACATTTTTGTTTTCTTTATTTTTTTTTAAACAGCATTTCATCTCTCTGAGGCAGCTCCGTGCCTCAGGGAGATTATTCAGCACTCTCTTGCGCGCATGCGCAAAGCTCGTGCTAGGCCTGCTCGCCCTGCTCCCCCTGCCCACATAGGCAGTGCTCAGTACTGCTGCTCACGTTCCACGCTGGCCGGGCCTTAATTGGCCCACCAGCATGAAATCACAGTGCGGTGCCAATCGCAGGCGGCGGTCAGCTTCCCAACCGCCCCCGCCGAGCCTGCGTGCCAAGGGCAAAATTCTGCCTCTAGACTTCCATGAAAAAAATTCAAAATTGTCTCATCATTATGTACAATGCACAACTAGACTTTTGCAATACCACGGTCAATGTAACATAATTCTGCTCGAGAGCGTCACACATCCAGATGATTCTTACACTGCCTGCCTCATACATAACACACCTGGATCATGAGTATCAAAATAGGCATCCCAGAAAAGGTTTTCAATGAAATCCTACTGCTTATGATGGCAGGTGAGTCCTCTGGTGGATTAAAGCATTGTAATCCCCAGATAGTTTGATTAGGAGGAGAACTGTCACCCAAGCCGACCTTGAAAGAAATGTTATAGATTGCACTCCTTAATCCTCTTGCAGGCAGCAAATTTCTTTTGTAGTCTTCCTGTTTCTTTGTGAGACTTCTATCCTTCTGCCTTTATATAGTTCGGGCAGAGAAACTGAGATCTGGCCTGAGTTCCTCTGTGCACCTAATAAAAGGATCCAAGCGTTTGCTAGGGAAAGACAGTCGATCCCATATCCTATGTGATGTCCATTCATCAGCTACAAAAACCCCATTTTGATTTGGTACCATATATAATAATCACCCTGACTCCTAGCCGATTTTTAGAGAAAGTATGCATATTATATTCAGAATATTAAGCTAGGTATTTTCTGACAGAACTACTTATACAAGGAAATACTGAATTTTTAAAAATAGCTTTAGCCATTCATAAATTCATGATAAAGTCTTATTTTTAGTACAACTTCTCTGCCATGTTAAGTAGGACACACGCCAAGATTAACAAAATTAAGAATTTCAATACCTAATTTTGATAGAGAATTGATTAACTAACAGGAAACAGATTTGGGATAAATGGGTCAGCTTCAGGTTTACAAACTGTAACTAGTGTAGTGCCACAGGGATCAGTGCTGAGGCCTCATCTAATTATGATCTATGTGAATGACTTGGATAAAGGAATGAACTGTACTGTAGCCAGATTTATTAATGATACAAAGGTACATAAGAAAGCAAGTTGTGAGGAAGATACAAAGGGTGGAATTTTCCGTGCCTGCTGGCGTAGGGTGTGCTCAGCAGCATGAGCGGACAATATGGCGAGAAGGTCAAAAATCAGCTTCACAACATTGTGAACAAAGTTTGCGACCGTTCGCTCAGCCCGTCAATGGCAGGTCACCATCGGACGCGGGAACCTCATTGTAATACATCTGCATAAGGCCAGCCCGCTGGAATCATCTCCCCCACTCTGCTGGATCATCTGCCCACGTCAGAGTGATTGCACACCAACATGTTTCACAACATCATATAAAAGGCGTGCACTTGGCGGGCTGCACTTTGAAGGGAACTCGGAGGTGAGTGCATAGTGACATTGTGCAGCGATCGCCTGGGTCGCCTGTTGGACTTCAAGGATGTGGGGCGTTAAGTGGGGGTGAGATGGGGGGTTTGGGGCTAGGACTGTCTTGCAGTTGAGGCGCATTGGAGGGTGGGGCAAGGGCTGCCCTGCAGTTGAGGGGTGTTATGAAACTTTATTGTGCTGCTAACTAAGTGGCAGGGAGTTGCTGGTAAAGAACCCTTTCAATCTTGAGTTCAAAGGAATTCATAGAGCCATAACTCCAGATGAAGAGAGTTAAAAAGGTATATATTTGAAAAGGAAAATTTGCAGTGCTATGAGGGAAGACGAGGGGAGTGGGACTAGTTGGATAGTCTTTCAAGGAGCTAACACAGGAATGATGGGCCAAAGTGAACTATATAGTATCCAGATTTACCAATGATACAAAGATACATAAGAAAGCAAGTTGTGGGGAAGATACAAAGGGCGGAACTTTCCATGTCTGCTGGCATCGGGTGTGCTCAGCAGCGTGAGCTTTTGTGCTGTATTGTTCTGTGGTTCTAGGTTGTAGCTCACAGTCCTCAGTCTATTTGTACCACCATCAACTCTTCGGTTCCATCAGTGAAAAATTACTGCAAGGCGAATTGGTGAAAAAAGGAGCTCCTGTCAAAAGCAATGTTTTGTCAGACAAGTTAATCTGTCAAACATATCTAGTTTAGTTTGTAATTCAATACACAAGTCCTTGATATCAGTGTAATAAGATTCTTCATGGAATACCTTGGGCTATGATTATGTCTACATTGTTGTCAGTGTAAGTAGTGCTTTTTGTGAGGTACAACTGATGTGGGTTATTGCTGAAAAAAGAGATATGCTGTCAAAGTTTTTCATCTTGCACTCATCAGGACAGATTTGCAAGAATACAGATTCTAAAGGAAACAACAATTTATACTGCATGAGAAGAGAGTGCTGATTGGTTGGCAAGTGGATTCTGATTGGTAGAGGCGTTGTCATGGAGAATGCACAAGGGAACAATTACCTGCCAAGATTTTATTTAAATGCAAACCAGGCAGCTCGGCTCTGATTGGTCAAGGCATTGCCATGGGGAATGAACCAGGGAATGGCTGTCTCCCAAGCTTTTGTTTAGTTGAAAGAAGCGCAATGTGTGGACATGCTCTTTCTGTTTGCAAAGGATGGGGCCCTGTGCGTGTGAATATAACTTGGCAACCTACTTTAAACCTTTCCTGATAAATAAATTTGAGCTGCTGATTCCTTATCACCCATTCTGTGCCACTGCCAAAGACCAATTTCACCCCCTGTAAGGAGGGAACCAGGCAGATTTATTGAGCATCAGGAAAAAAATAAAAAGGACTGCCAACTCTATCACCTGTTTTACACTGTCACACAAAATCAGGATCTACTCCAATGTAATGTCTAAGTGTGGAATTTTTCATGCCCGCTGGCATTGGACGTGCTTGGCGGTGTGAGCATACAATATGACGAGAAGGCCACAAAACAGCTTCACGACGTCGCAATCATCCGCTCAGCCCATCAATGGCGGGCTGCTTTTCCCACATTGGGAACCTCATTATAATACATCTGCATATCATTTTAAAGCCAGCCCGCCAGAATCATTGTCCCTTAGCCCCTGCTGGATCGTCCACCCACATCAGCGTGTTTCACAACAGCATATATAAGGCGTGCACTTGGCAGGCTGCATTTTGAGGGGAACTCTGAGGCGAGTGCACAGTAACATTGTGCAGCACTCGCGATGGTCACCTGTTGGACTTCAAGGTTGAGGCGCATTGGCAGGGGGGCAAGGGCTTCCCCGCAGTTGAAGGTAGTGCAAAAGCACCTGCAGGGTGGGGTGTAGGGAAGCAGCCACGCATTAGGGAACAAAAACAGAAAATGCTGGAAAAACTCAACAGGTCTAACAGCATTTGTGGAGAGTGAAACAGAGTTGATGTTTCGAGTCCGTATGGGTCATACGGACTCGAAATGTCAACTCTGTTTCTCTCTCCACAGATACTGCTAGACCTGCTGAGTTTTTCCAGCATTTCCTGTTTTTGTTTCAGATCTCCAGCATCCACAATATTCTGCTTTTATCACGCATTAGGGAAACCTTGTATAAAATGACCATTCCTCTGCAGCTGAGGCAGTTCAGGCACTGCCACATTGACATGCTTGGAGTTGGGCCTCTAGCTTTAATGCCCACTGAACCAACACAGAGGCATGAAAGTGCCACCAAGTGCTCCAGAGCTTTTCACCCCTCGGGCACAGACTGCAAACTAATAAGCATTTCAGTGGACTGCAGAACAGTTGGACGACTGGGCACGTTGTACAATCTCCTTGCTAATGCTGGCCATGGAGCAGTCACTGGTAGAGGCACTCACAGCCCCTTGTAATGTCATCATTCAGGTTTGAACCAGTCTCCCCCATGATTCGAGCTAACAGTGGAGTCTTGCAGTGCGGGCTAGGAGCATGTCTGCACCTGAGCTGAGAGCACAGAATGCAGTCCAATGGGAAAGCTGCTAGCAATCGGTCAGGTGGAGGTGGGTGGGGTTTCGAGAAAAACCACAGCGAGTCATCGTGGGTCGTCCACTAGCAAGACCCAGGGTCTATAGACGCCGCCTTTCATTCCTGCAGACGATCGGCAACCAGTGTCGCCGAAGACTGCACATGTCTAGGGAACTGGTCGGTCACATCTGCCAGCTACAGCAGGATTCGGTGCCACGGGGACATGGAGGGCATCCACAGCCAGTGGCCATGAAAGTGACCGCAACACTCAATGTTTACACCAGTGGCTCCTTTCAGGATTCCAGAGGTGACCTCTGTGGGATACCACAAGCCTCCACACAAATGCATCAAAGAGGTCACGGATGCCATCTTTGTGAGGGCACACAACTTTGTGCATTTCGCTTGGGACCAGGAAAGCCAGGATGCAAGAGCAATTGGATTTGCCCAAATCTCGGGTTTCCCCCAGGTGCACCCACGTGGTGCTCAGATCTCCGTTGCAGCAAACGGTCAACTATGTCAACCATAAGTACTTTCATTTGCTGAATGTGCAGGTGTGTGACCACCACAAACATACCCTACAGGTCTGCGCATGGTTTCCAGGGAATGTGTATGACTCCTACATTCTCAGTCGGTCACAGATCACTGATGTCTCCCAGGGTCCACAGAAGCTGCAGGGATGGCTCCAAGAGGACATAGGCTACCCACAGAGGCCATGGCTAATGACACCCGTGCGGCGGCCTCAGGCTGCAGCAGAGCGAAGATATAACAAGGCTCATGCTGCAACTCGCAACTTGTTGGAGCAAATATCATGATGCTGAAAATGCGGTTCCGGTGCTTGGACCGGTCTGGTGGAGCCCTGCAATACAGTCCACAGAGGGTGTCACACATCGTCGTCGACTGTTGTGCCGTTTACAACCTGGCACTGCAACGCGGGGAGGACCTAGCTGAGGAGGAGATGGAGGAGCTGCATGTCTCCTCCGATGAGGAGACGTTGACGATGATGAGGGTGAGGAGGTCCTCGAAGGCAATGATGATGGCGATGAGGCCCTCCCACTGGCCCGACAAGGCAGGCACGCTCGGGAAGTCCTCACAGCTGCTAGATTTGTGGAGGATGATGGCAACATGCAGTGAGGACATTCCATAGATCCTCACATAGCCTCTGAGAATGACTGTCTCCTGTCTGGCTGAGGGCAGCTCGTTTGCACTCTGTGATCAGGGTCATATCATGGAGACACAGCCATGAAACCTTAAAAGCACCTGATCCTGAGAAGGGGAAGCTGGCGTGAGATCGAGCTGCCCCGCACTGTTCTGACATACACACTTTTCGAGGCCAACTATGGCATCAGCGTTGGGATTCAGCATGCGCAGCAGTGCAGGAGTGACATCCTAGACCAAGGTCTCCATGACGGCCTCCATCCTACCAGTGTTGACCTCGGTGCATTGGCATGCTGACGCTATCACCTCTGCCTGAAGGCAGATGGACTCCTCCAACCTGCAATCTGAGGATTGCAGCGGACATCCCTTCCTGATGTTCCCGAGTTTGACTTTGCAGCTCCAGCAACTGAGACATGAGCAAGTCGAGAGGCTCATCATATGACTCGGACTCAGCAAATATCCCGTCTCCATCAGTTCTCTGAGTTCCGGGGACCTGGGAAGACCATGCCACCGCCTGCTGTGGGTCAGACAGTGCAATGTCCTCACCATATTGTGATGCTACTGTAAAGCTAGGTTCCACTGAGATGTGTGTCTCTGCACTGGTGGAGGGTGTGTGTAAGTGCTGTGTCGGGTCTTCAATGAAGGTGCCTTTAGATTCCTCTTCAGAGGTGTCTACGGGGCTTGAGTCAAGGACCCAAGTCATAGACTCCGTCGGCTGTTTCCCAGATGTGCCTGCGGAAGCAAGGGGAGATAATTAGCGCATGGCAGTGGCCTGTGAAACAGGACATATCACTCACAGCATAGTTGTCTGATGGATGTTGCACTGCTGGACCCTCACTTGCTAGAGCACCACCGACCTCACCATCAGCACAGGACCAGTCTGGATCATCACCGGCCAGCTGGATGGCTCTGTTTTCAAAGTTTGTGAGGACCTTGATGTCAGGCATTCCTCCACCAGTCTGCAGTCTCTCTTGTTGTGTGCCAGCCTGTCCTGCATGAATAGAGATGGAGAGAGCGTAAGCAGGATGCCTGAGACCGCACCTGGAAAACTGTGTACAGTTTTGGTCTCCATACTTAAGAAGGGATATATTTGTATTGGAAACAATTCAGAGAAGGCTGATTCCTGGGCTAAGTGTTGAGTAGGTTGGGCCTATACTCATTGGAGTTTAGAGGAATGAGAGGTGATCTTATTGAAACATATAAGATCCTGAGGGGCCTCAGTAGGGTAGATGCTGAGAGGATGTTTCCTCTCATGGCGGAGTCTGGAATTAGGGTGCAACGTTTAAAAATAAGCGGTCCCCCATTTAAGATGGAGGTGAGGAGGAATTTCTTCTCTCAGAGAGTCATTTGTCTTTGGAATTCTCTTCCTCAGAGTGCAGGGAATGCTGAGTCATTGAATATATTTAAGGCTGAGTTTGACAGATTTTTGACTGTCAAGCGAGTTAAGGGTTATGGGGAACAAGCAGGAAAGCAGAGTTATGCCCATAATCAGATTAGCCATGATTTTATTGAATGGCAGACTAGGCTCGATGGGCCTATTTCCTATGATCTTATGACTACTACTGTAGTTCTGGGGGTTATTTTTGGGAAAGAGTGAAGTGGATGCTGTGCAAGTAAGACACGTCTGTTTAAAAGTCTGGATTTAGCATGCAATTTTGGGGCTAATTGCTGATTGCCATGATTTAACATGTCCAGATGCGCTAAAACAGATAGTTTCACGTTTAGTGCTGGAAGCCCTGATTTGCAGCAATTTTTTGGGAGTGGGATTTGTAGCTTCCATATGCCAAGGCTGGGCCAAGGGCATTTGCCGTCCTAGACAGACATTCAGCCTGTCACTGCGCCCACACTCCACCTACCCCGAGCCCCCCACCACCGCCCCCCACCCCCCATCCCCACTCCCATCACACAATTAATTTTTGAAAATGAATGACTCATGGGTAGTTATTATCCACAGCCTAGCCCTCGCTCCATTCTCAGCCTCCCACTGTTGTGCAGCACCACGTCACCATGTTCTCTTGGCATCACTCACTAGATTCATGCGTTTCTACACCTCTCGCGAGACCTCAACGCCCACTTCACCACGAGATCCTCCAGGAGCTCTCTGATTGGTTGAAAACACAGAACCGGCATTTGTGATTAATGGTACCATCCATTCCCCACACATGCTGAATGGACAAATAACTTTTAAACAATTTTAAAAAACTTTATATTTTCTAACTGATTTAGATCCAATGTATGAAAAAGTTTCATTCGTGTAGTGAGCTTTAAAGCACAGCGCTTGTTTGAAGTTAACGTTTGAACATCATTATTTAAACTTATGAAAGATAAACTTTGAATTAAGTATTAATTTGAAATCATTTTACCTGTATGGCCGGGCAGATGGTTCGCTGACATTCGGGTGAGGGGAGACGGGAAGATGCAAATCCAGACAATGTAGCCTGTCATTGTTTCCCGGCTTTAGTATATCTTCAAGAGTGATTCTAATGTTGTTAAACAATAACTTTCTTTCCCTAAGAATCTGGTGTGAGAGAATCTAACTGTTTACACAGAAATCCTTGTTGTACATTGAGATTTCTTATCCTGCCCTTGTGGAGTTGTCCTATATCCTTCCACCCCTCTATTTCCCCCTTACCCTCTGTCTCTCTCTCTCTCTCTCTCTCCCTCCCTTTGTGTGCCTCTCTCCTTGACTCTAGCTGTCTTTCTGAGTTCTCTCTATTTCTTCCTATGTCTCCTTCACTTCTGTGCCTGTAGGGAGAGACTGCAGTGCAAGCGTCCTGTCATCAATACAGTAACCTTCCCCTCAGTGCTGACTGCATCCAAATACAAACCACAGCACAGGGCTATTGTGTCAATTTCTGCCAAATTTCTGTCATTGTAACAATAATAATCCAGTTTGGTAAAATGGGGATATGTTTCCTCCTGGGAATAATGATTGTCTACTACAAAAAGCAAATGTCTGGTTTCTGTAAAGACTACAATTCTGCAGAGAATGTGATGTAACATATAAATCCAGTGTGGGGTTTTCAATCATGTTAAAAAGTTAAGAGGGGTTATCTTTTTTATAGTTCAGTGTATTAGTTGCCTACCAAGTAATGTTTAATCAATGTTTGTTTGTTACAGTAAAACCAACCTTGTTGTGTGCTCCTTTGAGTCGGTCACTGAGAATTTATGGGGATCATAAGTGACATGAGTGGCCAGGTAGGCTCCCATCTCACAAACACAATACACAGTAACTGCATCACCACTAACATAATCTCAATGCACATCAACCACCATCTAACTACATGATGACATGCACACACCCAACACTATTGCATTCTTCTTAGCACTGCTCACATTTCAGATACATCTCACAGTTTTTCTACCATGTGCAGTATTACTCACTCACTCACTCACACACACAGACACACACAAACACACACGTCAATCAACTCATTTGCAATCACTATTCTCTCTCTTCCAGGGCAAGGCAGCACATAACAGGTGCCAGCAGAACATGACTAATGGGGGGCAAGTACAATGGCATGGATCACTCCCCTTGAAGAGGCAGTGCCTCCCATCATCGGGAGTGGAGTGAGAAACACCATAACCACAGGCAAAGCTAGACTCATCTTGCCTCAAGGTTTGTGGTTACTCCAGCTTCCTTACAGATACACAACCATTCTCAATCCCTAATCCCACAAAACTATCCTCACTCTCAAGGTCCATACGGTCTCAACAAAATTATCTTCCTACAATAGCCAGACACATTGCACCCGAACCTTTATTGCTTTATCATTACAGACTCCTAAGAGCAAGATGCCCCTCGCCCCCGACAGAGGAACTAGAAAAGGGGGAAGGGTCACCTCGCATCCCCCAACCCCACCCAGAGGAAGAGGAGAAGGAGAGCAAGTGCAAAGGCATTGCGTCAATCACTAACAACGTTGCAGGCACCAGACAGTAGCTGACATAGAGGCTAGGATAGAGCAGGGACCCTCACAACAGCACACACCAGAGAGTAATGGACAACAGCCATGCAAGTCGAAAGGCACATCACAGATGTCACCTTCTCAAGCAGGAAGGTCACATACTAGTTCAGCTCTGGAGGAGTCAGATGAGGACCTTGCAAGGCCAAGTTTCACATAAAGGGTAATGGGTTTTACAAACCAAATGCTAGGTGCAATGGACAACCTGCTAGAAAACTTATGGCTAGGGGATTGGAATAGTCTGCTTCCACCTTGGTCTGTGGCTTCACACAGAGCCTGGAAACACACAATACCAGTAACATTGTCCATGGGGCAGCAAAGTGCTGTAACGGACGTTCAGACAGCTACCATGGTGTCTGTGAGCTCCTCGGTTGAAAGAAAGACAGACTTGCATTTAAACAGTGCCTTTGACAACTTCAGGACACCAAAGAACTTTACATCCAATGAAATGGCTTTTGGAGTATAGTCACTGTTACAGTGTAGGAAATGCAGAAGTTGATTTGTGCACAACAAGGTCCCACAAACAGAAATGTGATAGTGACTTGATAATTTTAGTAATTGGTCTCTGTGTCTGCAGTATATTGTATTCAACTCACTTGCACACAGGTAAGCGCATAACCGGTTCGTGAGCAAAGCGACCCCATAGTAAAACATAACACCTGGCGACGAGGCAAAACACGACCAGTCGACGGCACCAATAAAACCGGTGAAAACTCAACTGAAGTGAATCAGTCTGTGCCCTGCAGGCCAATTGTAAGTACATTACAATTGTAAGCCCTCACCACAGTCGTCGAAGTTATCGCCCTCCAATATGCCACAATTTGGCCACATCGAACCGTTTGATCAGACCACCAATGACTGGTCACATTATATTGAACGCCTCGCATTTTTCTTTTTGGCCAACGACATATTGGGGGAGGAGAAGAGGCGGGCGATACTCTTATCAACATGTGGCAGTAAAACATACGGCCTAATTCGAAGTGTAACGCCACCCAACACCCCAGATCCCAAGAGCTTTGATGAGTTGGTGAATCTAGTGAAAAGCCACTTTCAGCCGAAACCCTCGGTAACAACGCAGTGTTTAAATTCAATTTGAGGTGTCACGCCCCTGGAGAGACAGTCGCTTGCTATGTAGCAGCCTTAAAACAACTGACAGAGCACTGGGAGTTCGGGACATCGATTAATGACATGTTAAGAGACCAATTAGTTTGTGGGATTAACAAAAACACCTTTTAAAAAATGTTGTTGCCAGAAACAAATCTAGACTTTAGTAAGGTGCTGGAGTTGGTGCTCGCAATGGAAAGCGCAGTCAGGGACTCAGAAGAAATCAAGGGAGCACAAAATGGTGCTGGGAGGGAGGTACCGGCTAGAAATGGCGCGGAAGCACAGGGCTCTGCGGAAAGGCAGGAAACAGCCGCCATTAACAGACCAGCAAAAAGCAATGGTTTAACAGAGAAAAACCACATTAATAATAGCAGAATTGGAACCAGGCAGCCTACAAACAAACGACAATTTAAAAGAACCGAGTGTTTCTACTGCCATCACAATGGGCACATTATGCGATATTGTAAAGAGAGATTGAGGCAAAATTTCAAACAAGATCCCAATCAGAGCAGGAAATGTTGCTGTTTGGGAAAAGGAGCATGTAAAGACTCAAAAAAGGATCTCGTAGGACAGAGTTCGAGTTGAAATCAGTAACCTCCAAAAAGAAAGAAGAAAACCTGCTGAAGAACTTTCATATATTGCAAGATTCCTTCAGATCCCAATTGTACCACTAAAAATGTGTGAGGAAGAACAGAAAGAATTCAGCGTATCTCTGGTTGAGATGAAGAATCAATTAGCCAAGAAAGCACAATACTTAATTCTCCAGGAAACAACTAACAAATATAAAAAAGACATTAAGAACTGAAGAATCAGCTATGCAGAAGCCAAGAAGCCTTAAAAATAGAGACCTGTGAGTTTTTAAAGGAGCTGACAGATGAGGAAATACTGGAAGACTCAACCATTGAGTTCACTCAAGTTGAGCTCATACCTGAGCCTAGTCTGGCCAATGGGGAAGTTGAAGAGGAAGCCAAGATTAAAGTCAGCGCTGCCAAGAAGAAAACCTATCAAAAGAAGACATGTAGGAAGCGAAAGCGAAATTACTAACAAGGCCCCAAAAATTTTTTTACATAACAGAAGTTGATCGTTTCATGTTAAATTTAGCCTTGCCCAACATCTTGATTCTCAGAACCTGCCTCACAGTTGCCCTTCATATTCTCGAACTTGGAAGGGAGAGGCAGCAGGAGTGCATGCAGTTGGGCCTGAAAGAGGATGAAAACATTCCCTTTGGAGTCTACACCACAGGTAGAAGGAACTCCTCTTGCTTTGGAAGTACCTGTAAGACCTGTTGAGCCTGAGCGAATCAAAGAGGCACACTTACAGGTTCCTACTGGGGAGCCTAGTGGACAGATAGCTCTTGAGAGGGAGGCCTCAGATAAATCATCTGAAGCCGTAGAACTATGACGGCCGTCATGTTTGAAAAAGCCTCCTGAGAGACTGAATTTGTAAATAGTTTATTTATGTAAATAGTTAATGTATTGTAAAATGTACTTTCAAGTAAAGGGGGAGGAATGTGGTAATCTGAGGTGTAATACGTCTTTAAGAGAATGTGAGCAAATTGACCACATGACTGCAAGACCCAATAGCTGTGTAGCGCAGGCTACCATGTTAATATTAGTCTAGAGTAGGGTCTGGTTGGAGAAGTACACATCATGTTAGTGCTCTGCTGTTTGTGAAAATAAATAGTATGTGCTTCATTTCATATTGGTCTCTGTGTCTGCAGTATATTGTAATCGACTCATCTGCCGACAGATAAGTAGGCAACCGGTTTGTGAGCAAAGCGACCCCATAGTAGAACATAACACCTAGATAAAAAGTGAATATAGTAATTGGGTAGTGCTGGAATTGGTAGTCTTTTTGTTGTGATCCTTGTGGGAAAAGGGTTGAAAGGATTGATCTCCATGATAGATCCTCAATCATGGACGGTAAAACATGTGGCAACAGCGCTCAAACGTCTGATTGTGGAGGACATCTCTCAAAAGTGATCTTCAATTAGATGGCAGAGAGCATCCCTCCTGAGTGTGAACCATCTACCTGGAACCTTTGGTGCCCCCACTGCTCCCCATCACCTGCCTTCTCCTCCTCTTCTTGTGGATCCTGAGCTTGGCCCCTTGGCACAGCAGCTGGTTTCTCATAAACGCCAGATTATGAATCATAAAACAAATCAGCATAAATCTGGGTCTTCCTTGCTCACAGCTACAGAGTGCTTTCAGAGTGGATAAAGCATCTAAATCTCTATGTCAGCATAGAGATGACATAATCTGGTCTACTCAATGATATTCTTGGTGACTGAATGGCTCTTATTGTATGAATTCTCAGCTGCTGTCTGGAAGTTTCTCAGGAGAGTCCTGAGCCATGGCTTCAGAGTGTCTCATGTCATTTAATAACTTGCCTTGTACATTGCAATGGGACTCAAATATCTGTGGGATGGATGAATATCACATTATAAGAGCATTGTGGCATTTCCCTAGAGAGCAGGCTTTCACCTGCGTGATGCATCGTTGGTGTTCAGACCAAGTTGCACATTGAGGTAATGGAATCCCTTCCTGTTCCTGGGCCCCCGAGTTTAAATGAAGGGCTCACATGGGCACACGTGCAGTCAAGGTTCACTGGACCATGGGGAATCCCGCAATCCTGTCAAATCCTAGAACTCTCGTGGTCTAGGAAGTTAAATATAACCTTGCATTAATTAGGGCTTACCTGTCATCCTGAGCAGCACTATAAGCACTTTTGTCCTCCTCTGAATCGTCTTTTCGCTTTTCTCCTCCTGCAGGTCCAAGCCTCCAGAACAACTAGAAATACTTGTCAACCAGCAAGAGCCTCCACTCCATCAATCTGCAGCTGGTGTGCAACCACAAAAAAAGGGTTTGTGCGGGTATGCAGAAGAGTCCTAGTAGCCGATGTGCTACCTTCATCCTTTGGTGGTCCAAACTCCCTGATGTCTTTGGACCTGGAAGCAATCTTAAGGGATGGCTGCTAAGTGAGCAGGGATAGCCACTTTCAAGTTGGCTGCTCAGTGCTGTGCAGAGCACAGAAAACCACAACCATTCTGGAGAACCTGACAGGTGAGTACTGAAGGGCACCTCCAGAGCTCTGGAGCCACCGAAAGCACAGCCCCAGCATGTCAATAGCCTGTTAAATCCCACATCTGGTGGCAACATGACATTCGTTGAATCACTATTGGGTTTCGTTGCTCCAGTTCCACATTTAAGAAAGGATATACTAGCATTGGTGGCAGTACAGCAAAGACTCACTAGATTGGTCCCTGGGATGAGGGGTTTGCCCTGTGATGAAAGGCTAGATAAAGTGGGTTTATATTCTCCGGAGTTTAGAAGAATGAGAGACATTCTCCTTGAAACCTAAAAGATTCTTGATAGGGTAGATGCTGAGAGAATGTTTCCACCATTTGGGGAGTATAAAACACAGACTCACAGTCTCAGGATAAGGCTCCATATTTTAGGACTGAGATGATGAGAAATTACTTCACTCAAAGGGTTGTGAATCTTTGGAATTCTCTCAAAGGGTTGTGAATGCAGCATTGTTGAATATACTGAAGGCTGGGATAGACAGAGTTTTGGTCTCTCAAGGAAATAAGGATATGGGGAGTGGGCGGGAAAATGGAGTTGAAGCCCAAGATCAGTCATGATCGTATTGAAAGGTGGAGCAGACTCGAGGGGCCATGTGGTCTACTCTTGTTCCTATTTCTTGTGTTCTTGTGGGCTTCTGCCAGATGTCATCAACCAATTTTAAAGTGGGTATCCCTTATCCCATCTTGAACAGGATAGCGCAAACTTCCAAAGTGTAGAGAATAACCTACAATGTATAAAACTTCTCAGCAAAAGTACTGTGACAAAACCTTTCCCACAAGCAGATAAGAGAGCAGCTACAAATACTGAGTATCCATCAGCATATTTCCCTGAGGTGGATTGAACCCCTCATTACCATATACTCACCTTGCTGGTGGATCTTGGGAAGGTCAAGGCTATCGCTCCAATGTTAAGCTCAAAAGTGTGTATAAATATCACTCTACATGAGCAATTAACATATATTAATTGACAACCCATCTCTTCCAAGGATATTGCATGCAAGCAGCCGTATGCATTTGAGTTTAGCTTGCTGTAGCCCCACAAGCAGACATGTTTCCCTGTTTTAACCCCTACCCATCCACATCCAAAACCATACACTCTCTCAGGTTAAAATTCAGCCCAAGTATCTGAGAAAAGCTCTCGATGTTTGTCAGAAGTCCTCTTCAAATTCAGTGTAGTCAATCAGTAAGCGAACAGTGCAGACTGCGAGTCTTTAAGTAGCACCTACAAATGTCACCAATGACTTCTTTACTCCATTTCAGCTGTTCTCTTTTATGAAAGGTAATTAATTGCAGCACCAGCTATGATGTACAGCCTCTGTAATGAGCATTAGACATCAACTTAATTGTTAATCAAAGGTTTAATCAGCTTCAGTGTGACTGTTCTTAGTACCTGATTAAACTCCTTTGCTAAGGATGGTGTCTTGCACTAAAAGCAGGCTAACTAGATGCTGCAGCTCATCTTAACTACCTCAAAGATTCTTTGGTTCGACAATGGTGAAAATAGCCCACACTGAATGTGGCAGCTAGCCCCCTGTCATTCATAACTTTGTCAGAATGATGACGGGACCAATTCCTGCAGTAAAGATAGCTTTTATGAGAGATATGGAATTTGTACAATTTTGAGACTTTTGTAGTTCTTGTAGTCAGTGATGAAGTAGAGGCATATGCTGCTGACTGCATTTAAAAGTAAGTTCCTACCTTTCTCACAGGCTACAGCAGGAACATGCTGCAGTGTGCATCCATCAGTGAGATGAATGGGGAACCTAGTGGCAAGACACAATTCCAGTGTAGCCACGCCTACTTTGATGTCACAAGCTGGAGCTCTGAAGCCTGCCTTCAACTCAAAGACAGTGTTTTCAATGTGTTTCCAGGCCAAAGTACATATAATTATATGGAGAATAAATCACAAATCTAAAACAATCACTGACTTGCAAATGATACGAAGTGATGATATCACAAAACACCGGAATTCGTAAGATCTTTTCACAAATTTCATTCGATGTTCCTCTGAAAGGTCGAGTTTCACATTTAGAATTGACATCATTCAACCCCTTGTCCTCTCAGAATCTCTCCAGTCTTGTAATGTTCCTCCCTGGTACTCATTCCTCCATCAAGATGACACTGGTAAACAACAGTTGTGTATAGACTGAGAACAAATTGGCGACCCATTTTACATGACACACATTTTTCTATTCCAGTTTTGTCAATTGAGCATTGTATAAAAGAGAGCTACCGATTCACTCTCAGCCCATTTTGTACCACTGGAATTCATCAATTTTACCCCTGAGCTAAACCAACCAAGCAGATGATCTAATTAACGAGAATTGTATGTGTTTGACTAGGATTTAAGATGCAAGCGCTCTGTTTTTTAACCCTTGGCTTTGCCTTATGCCAAAGTGAAACTGGTGTTGAGGAAACCATGTTTTTCTAGCAGTTGCAACCGATGACATGTTTTCCTTCAAGAATTGCCATCTGTTATCATACCTGACAACCGCTTCTATTTCACAGTTTGTTAACTGTGATATTACAATGACTTGATGTACTGGACAGGTTTCAACCAGAAACAGATAACTTTATTACAGAGAGCTTTTCAGATGCTACATGCTTGAACCATGTCCTTGACAAGGAGCCCCACCCCCTAGATTACCCGCGCTTAGGGCTCATTGGTCAGAGCCTCCAAGAACAATCACGCGACCCCTAATAGACAGCAGGAGAGGCTATACCTTCAGTTACTACAGATATTCCACCTGATAGTCCTTTCCCCTTTGAATACTTTGATAGTTCTTCAGTAGACACCCATCTTTTAATCTATGGAGCATCCAAAGCAAGTAGGACTGAAAGAGAAAGCATTAAATCAATGGCTGTGAAATTCAGCTCTTTAGTGCCCAGCTTTTCAGTGCTATGAGTGCTATTTTGCCATCAAACTGGCATCACACCCATGCACCACTCTGGTACAACCACACCAGATGCAATTTTGGTGAGGTCATTAGTTCATGTGCAAGGAGCTCTGCCAGAATTATGCAGAGTAGGCAGATCACGTCAGTCAGCTTGTAATGCTGATTTGATGACAGCACTGCCATTTTGGAGCTCAGTGCTCCAGATAATGCCCTCTCTTACCCACATGCAGCTGAATACATGCTCAGCAGCAGGAAGGACCAACCGACAGTGCTAGTTCAGCTACTCGCAGGTTAGTTGCTGATTGATTTCTACTAACTCTTGCTGAGATCATGGAAACAGTTGGTGGTTTCTAGAGTGGTTAATGGTTGTTGAAATCTGTAAGGAGTGATGTGACATGGCCAAAAGGAGTTCATCCTCATTTCAAGAATTCTGCATAAACCACTTGCTCCATGACCTGACTACAGTAGTAGGCATTCTGCTTGGATTACAGCATGAGAGAGCAAATGATCAGAGGAGACAGAATGGGACAAGCTGCTAGAAGAGATGGAGGGAGTGTTGGGTTGGGGAGAATGACTCTCTACGAGAGGCCATATATGTTTGGTTGCTCAGAGAGCAATCCCCTTGCCTGAATGTCAATGAGGAGCAGTGCGCCAGGGGCCTCCGCTTCACTAGGGAGGTCCTCACTGAAGTCTGCCACCTACTGCAACCATACAAATGCAATCTCAAAGTAGAGAGACGATGGTATTGTCAGTGACTGTTAAGCTGATTGTGGCCATAAACATTGATGCATTTGGATCCTTCCAGGCTGGAACATGCAATATTTACAATTATTTCCTAAGAAAGCTCACTGAGGCTCTGTTTGCAAAGAGAGCTGAATATTTTGCTTTCTGTCTTCCAGAGAGAAGCAGATAGAGTGACACACAACGTTGCAAGGATTGCAGGCTTCCCCAGGTGCAGAATGCCATTGACTGCATGTATGCACATTGTGGACACAGCATGTTAATTCAGAGGTGTTTTTTGTGTATTCTTTCATGGGATGTGGGGGCTGCTGGCAGGGCCAGCATTTGTTGCCTGTCCCTATTTTCCATTGGACTGAATGGCTTGCTTTCAGAGAGTGGCTGAGTCAACCACTTTACTGTGGATATGGTGTCATACGTAGGCCAGACCAAGTAAGGATGGCAGATTTCCTTCCCTAAGGACATTAGTGAACCAGATAGGTTTTTTTTTAACAACAATTGATAATAGCTGTTATGGTCACAACCTTCAATTTCCAATTTTATTAATTGAATTTAAATTCCCCCAGATGCCGTGGTGGGATTTGGACCTGTGTCCCCAGAGCATTAGCCTGGGCCTCTGGATTACTAGTTCAGCGACATCATCACTCTGCCACCATCTTCCACTATGTGCTGCAACCGAGAAGGATTCCATTCCCTCATTGTCCAGCTCGTGTGCATTTATACACAGTGCATCATACAGGGCAATGCCCAGTATCCTGGCAGCAGTCATGATGCCTTCATTCTGCAGCAGTCCGTTGTGCCATCTGCATTCGAGCCACACTGCAAACCTAAGAGAGGCTACTAGGCAACAAGAGCTACCTGCTGACCACATAGCTCATGATGATGAGGCACGACCCTCGCACACATGAGCAGTATGCATACACCTATAGCCATGCTGCCACATGAAATGAGATAGAGCCGGCCATTGGGGTGCTCAAACACTTCTAAGCTCTGTGTGTCATAACTGAAGGGTTCCCCAAAGATGTGCCGGTGAACCCCCACCACTCCCCAACCCCCAGGTAAGATTCCATGGCAATTACAGCCCAGGAAGTTCAAACTTCTGTTGGGCAATTGCCCTGCAATTGGAACCATCTGAAAGTATGATTTAAATCGCAAACTTAGGATGGTTCCGACTGTCTGACTGTAATAGTTACCCAGAAAAGGTTATAATTAAAACCACTTCTAACTTCTGGGCAATTATAGTACTGACCCTCCACTGACCTCCCACAGGACTCGGGAACCCCTGCACTGCCCTGACCCCCCAACTCCCCAAGCCCCCCCACAGGATCTCCTGACTATCCCCTGACACCCCCCATGGGACCCCCAGTTGCCCTCCCCTCCCTCCAACTACCCTCCCACCGCCACTGAACACGCCCCCTGAACACCTGACCCCCCGACTGACCACCTGACCCTCCCCACCCACTCAACCACCCAACCCCACAAGTTACCAGCTGAGGAGAAAGAGGAAGAGGAGAAGGAAGGGAGGAGGCAACCAGCACAACCTCTTTCTGCAAGGCTACCCATGATTGAATCATCCAGCTATGATACCAGTAACCACAAACCCTATTTCCCACTCAGCACCAGTTTCACACCTTACACACCTTCTATTAAAGACCATCACAGAGTCTGTTAGCCACAATGCAAACATAAAAGTCATTATGCATTCCCTTAGAGCCTGTCGTCTGTGCTGTTCCCTATCCCATGCTCATACATAGTGCTACCCCTGTAGCTGCAGCACAACTGGTGGAAGGCTGGTGACTTTGAAGAGAGGAGACTGCAGCTTTGGACTGCCCCATCTCAGTATGGGCAGCAGCAGTCCAAGCTGGCTGGCTGATATGCATCAGCAAGGATAGTGGCAGCAGTGAGAGGAATATTGTGTTACCCTGACAGCAGATCCAGGCTCCATGGCACCAATGCCATGCCCACGGGAAAGCACCTCAGCAATCCTAGTAATTTGTCAGAGGACAGATTGCTGGACTATTGTGCCACCCTGCAGGCCCCTTTGAACAAAGGTATCTGCAGCCATGATGGCAGCAGTTTGAGCTTGTGTGGTAACAGGGCTTTGACCTGAGCTTCAACTGCAAAAACCAGACATTGGGTGGCTTCTGCTTGTGCTGCACTGGAAGCAGAGATATTAGACATGCATCACAGTTGGTTCCATAAGTATTCTCATGGGGTAGGCCTGCACTTCCATGCTGGAAAGAATGGGCTCCAAAGTCTGCGCAAAACTTTCTACCAAGTCAGTGCCAGACTTCTACATTCTCCTTGACATTGACTGCAAGCTCTCTGGCATGTCTGTTTATGCACCAGTATTTCATTTTGTGTATCCAGAGTGTTCTTCTGTAGGCAGTCCTGTCGACACCCTTATCTGAGCCCTCTGAAACAGAATTCAAATGTAATATCACCTTTGGGCGAGCTGGCACCTATGCTACCCTTGCCACACAAAGGTATTGGCTGGGAGTTTGGTTAATGAGGGAGTTATAAGGGCTGATCTCTTTCTAAAATCTAGCCACGTTTGCATTTAATGTTTCACTTAACTGTAACAGTAAATCGTAGTTTCTTTCAGTCTTGGACATTGATAATCCAGGTCCCTGTTTAGACACAGCTGCAGGCTACTTAATTAGGTAGCTAGTTTGAACTGGTTCCCTAGCCAGCAGTAGCTGACTCAGCTCACTAGAGCCCCAGCTAGTGTTATCACAGGGAGCTCAGCAGACGCACAAAATGCACAAAAGTGGCAGCTGGAGACTGAGTGCACCAAGGCCAAGTGCTTAAATCTGGGAATTTGGTAAGTGAGAGGGATAAGTGCAGTGAGGGAGGCGGTGTTGTTCAGGCCTTTTACAAAAAAGCAATGGGCCAAGAGAGGGAGACAGAGACAGTGAGACCCAAGAGCTGAAGTCCAGAGGCAGTGTGCAGATAGGTATGGTGGGCTTTAAATTTTATTTGCCATCTAAACTGGGGCAGTAGTTTAAACGGGCACTGGGGAGATGTAAGAATTATTAAATTTATAGCATAACTAGTTAAACTCCATAATATCGATAATAGATGATTGATATTCTAAACTTGAATATCTAGTTAAATAAAAACAAAAAAGGATGGCAGGGCAGGTGATGTGTTACAGCTATAACATGTGGAAGCTGGTGGAAAGCAGTGCAATCCACATCAGCAGTAAGTATCTGCAGCTTGAGAAACTTCAGCTCAGAGTTGATGAGCTGGAGCCTGAGCTTCAGACACTGCGATGCATCAGGGAGGGGGGAAGTTACCTAGACACTTTGTTCCAGGAAACACTCATACCCCTTAGGCTAGGTACTTCAGATTTGGTCCATAGTCAGGGACAGGAGGGTGTGACATAAGAGAGGCAGGTATGGGAATCCAGAAGGGAAGAATGGAGGAGCCTCAGCCTTGCAATTGTCCAATAAGTTCATGGTTCTTGCAACTTGTGGAAACAAGGGCAGGGACTTCAGGGAGGATAAGCAAACTGACCACGGCACTGTGGTATAGGGAGCTGTTCAAGGGAGAGTGAAAGGAATGTAGTAATAGTAGTGGTAGGGCTAGTATACTTAGGAGCATAGACACAGTTCTCTGCAGCTGTGAGTGTGAGTCCCAAAGGTTATGTTCCTGCCCAGTGCCAGGATTAAGGACATCTCCTCAGAGCTGGAGAGTAACTTGGAGTGGAAGGGAAAGGATCTAGTTGTTATGGTCCATGTGGGCACCAATAACACAGGTAGGACTAAGGAAGAGGTTCTGCTGAGGGAGCATGAGCAAATAGGGATTAAATTGAAAAGCAGAGCCACAAAGGTAATAATCTCAGATTACTATCTGAGCCATGAGCAAATTGGCAAAGAGCAAATAAGATCAGAGTTGTGTGCATGGCTCAAAAATTGTTATGGGAGAAATGCGTTTTGATTCATGCGGCACTGGCACCAGTACTGGGGAAAGAGAGAGGTGTACCATTGGGACATCCTTCACCTGAACTGTGCTGGGACCAATGTACTAGTGAATTATATAACTAGGACTGTAGAGAGAGCTTTAACCTAAATAGTAGGGGAAAGAGTTCACCTAAAGTGAAACTTGGGAAGTTAAAGAGAAAGGATAAGGCAATAGTGCAGGGTAGTGATATGGGTAGTGATAATCAGAGTGTGACAGGAAGGAGCAGAGGATACAGAAATAAGAGTGCACCAGCAAAGAAAGTTAGAACAGGGGAAAATAGTAAAAACAGAATTAAAGGCTCTTTTTCTGAATGCATGCAGCATCCCTAACAAGATGGATGAATTGATAGCACAAATAGATAAAAGAGTATGATATGATAGCCATTGCAGAGACACGGTTGCAAAGTGACGACGACTGTGACCTGAATATTCAAGACTATTTGACCTTTTGGGAAGACAGGAAGAAAAGAAAGGGAGGCGGGGTAGCTCTGTTAATAAAGAATGGGATCAGTACAATAGTGATAAATAATCTTAGTTTGAGGATCAAAATGTAGAAGTAGATAAGAAATAGCAAATGAAAGGAGTCACTGGTGGGGGTGGTTTATAACCCACCCACCCCCGTTCCCCACCCCCTCCCCACTTACCAGTAGTTACGCAGTAGGACAGAGTATAAATAGAGAAATAAGGGTGCTTGTAAGAAAAGTACTACAATAATCATGTGACATTTTAATCTTCATACAGATTGGATGAATCAAATTGGCAAAGGTAGCCTGGAGGATGAATTCATAGACTGTTTTCTGGACAGTTTCTTAGAACAATATATTCTAGGGAACATACAACCAGGGAACAGGCTATTTTAGACCTTCTAATGTATGATGAGCCAAGATTAATAAATTACCTCATAATAAATGATCCTCTAGGTAAGAGTGATCGTACTATGATAAAATTTCACATTCAGTTTGAGGGTAAGAAATTTGGGTCTGAAATTAGTGTCTTAAACTTAAATAAAGGCAATTACAATGGTAGGAAGACAGAGTTGGCTAAAGTGGACTTGGAAAATAGGTTAAAAGTTAAGACATTAGAGAAGCACTGGCAGACATTTAAGGAGATACTTCATAACTCTCAACAAAGATATATTCCATTGAGAAAAAAACTCTCTACAAGGAAGTTAAGGATGGCATCAAATTGAAATAAAGATACACAATGCTGTAAAGCTTAGTGATAGACCAGAAGATTAGGAAAATTTTAGAAACCAGCAAAGGATGATTATGAAAATAATAAAGAGAAATTGGAGCATGAGAGAAAACTAACAAAATATAAAAAAAGTAAAATCTTCTACAAACATATTAAAAGGAGAAGAGTAGATAAAGTGAGTATTGGGTTTTTTGAGGGTGAGACTGGGGAATTAATAGTGGGAAACAAGGAAATGGCAGACACTTTGATTTTGTATTTTGTATCTGTCTTAACAGTAAAAGACACAAAAACCTTACCAAGAATAGTAGAAAAGCAGGGGATAAAAGGGAAAGAGGAACTTAAAACGATCACAATCACTAGAGAAAAAGTACTAGGAAAACTAATGGGACTAAAGGCTGACAAGTCCCCTAGGCCTGATGGTCTGAATCCTAATGTCTTAAAGGAAGTGGCTGCACAGAAAGTGGATGCATTGGTTGTAATCTTCCAAAATTCCCCAGAATCTGGAAACAGCACAGCAGATTGGAAAGCCGCATATGTAACACCTCTATTCAAGAAAGCAGGAAGACAGTAAGCAAGGAACTAAAGGCTAGATAGTCTAACATCAGTCATTGGGAAAATGCTAGAATCCATTATTAAGGGGGTAGTAGAATCAGGCAGAGTCAACATGATTTTGTGAAAAGGAAATTATGTTTGACAAATTTATTAGAGTTCGTTGAGGATGTAACAAGGTGGGTGAATAAAGGGGAACCAACAAATGTAGTCTATTTGGATATCCAAAAGGCATTCAAGAAGATGCCACATAAAAGGTTACTGCATAAGATAAGAGCTTATGGTGGTGAAAGTTATATATTAACATGGATAGAGGATTGACTAACTAACAGGAAACAAGAGCCTGGATAAATGGATCATTTACAGGTTGGAAAACTGTAACTAATGAACTGCCGCAGGGTTGAGTTCTGGAGCCTCAACTATTTATGATCTAAATTAAAGACTTGGATGAAGGATCAGACTGTATTGTAGTCAAATTTGCTGATGTTACAATGATACATAGGAAAGCAAGTGTGAAGAGGATACACAGAGACTGCAAAGAGATATAGGTAGGTTAAATGAGTGGGAAAAAATTTGGCAGATGGAGTATAATGTGGGAAAATATGAGATTATCCACTTTGGCAGGAAGAATAGAAAAGCAGAATATTATTTAAATGGACAGAGACTGCAGAATACTGCAGTTCAGAGGGACCTGGATGTTCTTGTACATGTACCACAAAACATCAGTATGCAGGTACAGCAAATAATTAGGAAGGCAAACAGAAAGGAATGTTGATCTTAACTGCAAGGGGGTTGGAAATTAAAGTAGGGAAGTCTTGTTACAATTGTACAGGGCATTGGTGAGACCACACCTGGAGTAGTGTGTGCAGTTTTGGTTTCCTTTTTTAAGGAGGGACAGACTTGCATTGGAAGCAGTTCAGAGAAGATTCACTAGGCTGGCTTCTGGGATGAATAGGGTTGTCTTATAAGGAAAGGTTGGGCCTCTACTCATTGGATTTCAGAAGAATGAGAGGTAATCTAATTGAAACATGAAAAATTCTGAGGGGGCTTGAAAGGGTAGATGCTGTGAAGATGTTTCCTCTTGTAAGGGAATCTAGAACTAGGGGGAACAGTTTGAAAAATAAGGAGTCTCTTCAAGAGTCATTAGTCTTTGGAATTTTCTTCCCCAGAGAGCAGTGGAGGCTGGGTCATTATCTAACTAAGCCTTAAATATATTCAGATTTTTGATCTACAAGGAAGTCAAGGATAATGGGGGCCAGGCAAGAAATTGGAGTTAAGGCCACCAGCAGATCAGCCATGATCTTACTGAATGCCGAAGCAGGCTCAATGGGCCAAATGGCCTACTCCTACTCCTATTTCTTATTATGATCTTGTCCCCTGCTGGAGCTGCAGGCCATCCACGCCCAGTGTCTAACCATTTGAAGATATATTTAATGACTTTGACAATTTTTGTGAGGTCATTGAACTTTTTACAGCACTGCATCCAGTATAGCTATCTAGTCATACCACTTCTGCAAAGTTTGTCCGGAAGACCACCTGGCCCCTATTGATAGCTGACATCTCTCCTTCTCTTCCACTTCATTCACCAAAGCCTCCAATGCTGCATTGGAAAATCTCGACGCTCCCTCTCTGCCTTGTGGTGCCATTATTGAGTGTTTCCCATGTCAACATGACTTTCAAAATGGCTTCAGGTCCTGCTCCAGCCACAAGGCACCTCCCCTTTAAGAAATGGTTTTAAGTAGTGCAGGCAAGCTTTAACTCATGCGAACCTCTCAGGATTTTGTGATCTGTCCTCTGATGTGTAGCCACTCAACATTGCACTTAGCGCTGGCCGCACGCTATATTCGTTTAAATTAGCAGACAGCACAAAGTTCCCATGTTGCTTGGATCAGAAGCAACAAATGTGGGTAATCCAGCATTATGATCCTGCACCTGTCCAATTTCACAGCTAATATTCACAACATTAGGAAGGTCACGAAAGCAACAAAGCAAATTTACAAGACGAGAAACCTAGAACTACAGGATCTGTACTTTTCACTCACATCAGCTCATTTAACAACTCCTGATGTTTTAATAGTGTGTATTTATCGCCTAATTAAAGCAACTTGTAGATCATATCAACAGTCTGCACAACCAAAGTGAATGTGACAGAGGTCTCCCGTTTATTTTTTTTCTCTCCAGCTTACAGCTAAGCTACCGTTTAATTCCAGTATGTGTGACCTTGAGCATGAACAAGCCTTGAGCTTTGCAACTGGTTTCCTGCCTGATAAGGTAATCATAATAAGATCAGAAGCAGCAGGAGTGGTTCAGCCTAAGTACAATCCAAACAGAAAAGTCAATAACTGCACAACACGACATGCATCATTTGACAGTATATTGATCCAACCACAAAAATAGAACAAAGCGAAGACAGGTGGCCTTTGCCATATATTTAAATATCTGTCACTCTTACATCAGTTAAGCCTCACATCCTGGAATATTTCCTAAATTTTTTGAATAACACTTCATTTTCTTCAGATTGAATCACAAATCACAAAAAAATACTTAGCAATAACGCATTTAAAAAAACTCTTTAACATACATTTTTTATGGAACAGTTGGAAAGTAGGGCTGGATTCTTACCAAGTGTCAGGTTATCTCACCACCAGGACAGGAAGTGAATGCCGACCCCGTGTGGGATGGCGAGAGCATGGGCGGAATTTTCTGGCCCCACCTGCCGCTGGGATTGTCCTGTCCCGTCAAAAGCCAATGGGCTTTTGGCTGGGCTGCCGAATCTCCCATGGCGGGTCCCGCCACAACGGAGTTAGAAGATCCTGGCCCATGGGTGGGATATTACTGGCAGCGGCCAATTAAGAGGCCTCTTAATTGGCCGCCGCAAGGATTGCCATCCAATAGAGGACAGTGACTCACCGATCAGGCGGGTTTTATATCACCGTTCCTTCATCATCACTGGGTGAAAATCCTTACCTAACAATATTGTGAGAATGCCTTCACCACACAGATTGCAGCAATTCAAGAAGGCCTCCCAGTACCATCTCAGGGCAACTCAGGATGGACAATAAATGCCAGATTTGTCAATGATGCCCACATTGAGAATAAATACACAAATGTCATGTGTGTATTTGATTCTTAACTCTTATTCTTCATTAGATTAGTGGTTCTCAAACCTTTTGTCCACAGACCACTTAGGTGAGGCAAAAGAACCTGCGGACCAACCATGGGCCCAACCAGCTATAGTGTATATGCTTATGGAAACTATTTCCTGCTCTTCCACTACTAAATGTAATAAATTTACATGCATTTTTTTAAATTAAATATAAGTAAATTATTAATTCATGTTAGAAACAAAAGTTTATACATTTTCATATTATACGCATATGAGGAAAGGTTGGACAGACTAGGCTTGTATCTGCTGGAGTTTAGAAGAGTAAGAGGTGACTTGATTGAAACATATAAGGTCCTGAGGGGTCTAGACAGCGTCGATGTGGATGGGATGTTTCCTCTTGTGGGAGAATCTAGTACCATGGGCCGCTGTTTAAAAATAAGGGGTCGTCCATTTAGGACAGAAATTAGGAGAATTTTTTTTTTCACTCAGAGAGTAGTGAGTCTTTGGAACTCTTTTCCTCAGAAGGCAGTGAAAGCAGAGTCTTCAAATTATTGTGATGATTTTATAACATATTAGAATGTCTCAAATAAATATGTTCCCTTGTAGTATTAATGTACATATGAACATATGAATTAGGAACAGGAGTAGGCCACTCGGCCCCTCGAGCCTGCTCCGCCATTCAATAAGATCATGGCTGATCTAATTTTAACCTCAAATTCTACTTTCCTGCCTACCCCTGA
The DNA here is from genome assembly GCF_964194155.1 of Cetorhinus maximus. NCBI lineage: Eukaryota > Metazoa > Chordata > Chondrichthyes > Lamniformes > Cetorhinidae > Cetorhinus > Cetorhinus maximus. Next base: position 145,322,853 of record NC_135880.1, on the reverse strand, counting down.
TAACCTTTCACCCCCTTGCTTATCAAGAATCTATCTACCTGACTCTGGAATGCTCTTCCTCAAAATGTGGTTGAGGCAAAGTCCCACAACCCTTTGAGAAAAAAAAATTCTCTTTTATGTTGTACAGAGTACAACACACCAGGACCATTCTGAACACCTGAGCTGGTGCATACTGAAGAGCGTCTCCAAATCTGAAGCGCATTTTCAGCATGCCAATGGCCTGTTCAATCATATACCTAGTATTGATATAGTATTCACTGTAGCACTGTTGGACTACATTCGTAAAGTTTTCAATGGGTATCATCAGCCACTTTTAAAGTTGGTATCCTTTGTCTCCTCCATTAAGTCTGCATCTGGTCCATAGTGATCGGGTAGTTTTGACTGCTGCAGAACAAAATCATTATGGCACTCCCTGGGAATCTTATGCACACCTGCAGAAATATCTTGCTGTGGTTGCATACCAGCTGCACGTTAATGTAATGGATGCCCTTTTGGTTCACAAGTACCATTGATTGATCTGTGGGTGCCTGGATTACCACGTGTGTACAGCCAGTAGTGCCTTGCATGTAAAATGGAGAGTCCATTCATTCTGATTGGCATCACCACAGGTGAAGTTCATATAACTCTCAACCCTGGCAAACAAGCCATCAATCACCTGTCTCATGCATTTGTGGGCTGCTGGCTGGGAGGATGTGGATCTGGCAGAGCTCTAGATGGATGTGAAGGCAAAAAGGGTGAGGGCGGTTGTCACTGTGATAGCTAGCAATAATGGTGGCCACCAGGTCTAGCAAGAATCGGGTCGTATTCAAGGAGGCTGCAGATGTCTGCCACCACCTGACATGGCAACCTCTGTCTTCTGGAGCACTGCTGTTCTGACGTGTCAAGGAAACTCAGTGTCTGCCTGCACACCCTGTACCATGAATAGTGTTATTTGAGAGCTGCACTCCTTTGCTGCTTCCCTATATGCTGCTCCACCTCTGCTGTCCAGCTGCAGCTTTCTCCACAGCCTGCTGCTGCTGCTGGTCATAACGTTCCTCGTCCGAGGTCCAATCTGAGGCAGCCAAGGCACCACCCTTCCCGATGTGATTCACAAAATCTCCAAAGTGTAGAAAGTAAGGTGTCAGCGGAAGTACAGTAAGCAAAACCTTTCCCACTATAGATAAGAAAACAGCTGCGTGTGCTGATTATTTATTGCAGTACTTCCATGATCTCTGAAGCCATTGGGAAAAATTTTATACTGTTCAAGCGGGCACGCGCCCAACCCGATCAGACGTGAAATCACACGAGATGACATCGGGCGAGCGTTCCAACTTCATCCTGCGCTTGCGTAATATTTCAGTCGGCGGGTGCATGCAGGTGTCGGAGCAGCGCCCACCATCAATTAAGAGACCAGTTAAGGCAATTAAAAAAGCAATCGACCAAGATTTCACATTGCCCATGCAATTTTGCACTCGTCGCACGGGCAAAAAGGGCAAGCGAGCAGCTGATAATTTGCCAAACCTCATCCAAGAGCGGGATAAAAGGGTCAGCAGCATTGCCAGTGTGAGTAGTGAGGAGTTTTGGAGATAGTTTGCTGCTGGTTGCTATTGGTACTTGGCAGCTTCATCTCTATTCGGGGCTTCATTGTTAGCATTTCCAGGCTTCATTTCAGGACTCATTGGTGTCTCCAAAGCCCCCAGAGGATTCAGACTGTGTGGACCTTTCCAGGTCTCAGACAGCGTTTCGTAACCCTGGTAATGGGGATTGTGGTCTCCGCTGGTGTCACCTCCTCAGAGGAGGAACAGAGGGACAGAATGGAGAAGAGGCCCCGTGTCTCAATGCAGCCTCCTGGGGAGCTGCCTGTGGGAGGAGAGGCACAGGCACAAGGGGCGCATGATCAGCAGGTAGTCCAAAGCAGAAGGGGCCACAGACGGCGCCACTATCCTGCTGCCAGGGTTTACAGGCGGCAATGCAGCTACCTCAATATGTCTGAGGTGCAATGCCAAAGGAGGCTCCATCTCTCAAGGGAGACTGTGACCACCATCTGTCAGATGATTGGGCCTGAGATCAGCTCTGACTGTGTGGGTGGACACCCCATGCCAGTGGCTCTGAAGGTCACAGTGGCCTTCGACTTCTATCCCTCAGGCTCTTTCCAGGGGTCAGTAGGAGATCTGTGTAAAGTCTCCCAATCAGCTGTCCACAGTTGCGCCAAGCTGGTGACAGAAACTCTGTTCAGGCAGCTATTGACTTTCTTTCATTACCGTACAGACGAGGCCAGCCTTGCTGAGCAAGCCAGAGGCTTTGTAGCGATTGCTGGGTTCCCCCGAATCCAGGGTGCAATCGACTGTAAACACATAGCCCTCAAGGCACCAGCGGGTCAGCCGGGTGCCTTCATCAAAAGGAAGGGCTTCCACTCCATGAACGTTCAGAGAGTGTGTGACCACAAGATGCAGATTCTGCAAGTCTGCGCAAGGTACCCTAGCAGCTCCCATGACACTTATATCCTCAGACACTTCCAGGTGCCGAGGATCTTCAGTGCTCCAGCCCAACTGGATGGATGGCTGCTGGGTGACAAGGGCTATCCATTGAAAAGGTGGCTTATGATGCCTCTCCGCCACCCAAGAACAGAGGCAGGGCAGCATTATAATAGGCGTCATGCCTCCACAAGGGCGGTGATAGAGAGGACCATAGGTCTTCTGAAGATGCACTTCCAATGCCTGGGCTGTTCAAGGGGAGCACTACAATACCCCCCAGAGCGTATGTCACTGATAGTGGTTGCATGGTGTGCTCCTCACAATCTGGCACTGGCAAGGGGGGACCCACAGGAGGAAGAAGATCTTGATGCAGCTCCACAGACCACAGAGGATGAATCCCGTAGTGAGTCAAAAGAGGAGCACGGTGAGGAGAACGCTGAGGGCATGGAGGCAGACCTCTGTAACCTTCAGGGAGGCAGGGACATCAGGGATGTCTTGATCCAATGCTCCTCCAGCTAAGCTGCCAAGTAACCACACTCACCTCATGCCAGAGCTGCCGCCTCCATCCTGGATGTCTGAAATGCCCCTGTCATGTGAACCCAAAGTCCACTCAGTGCCTGTGCAATGAAGTTTAGAGCCACTCGTTATGTACTGGCGTACCCTGCACCAAAAATAAAAGGTGAAGAGTACTCAGGCCATCACAACAAAAACAAATTTAATGTTATTGTCATATTCCAATCACATTGACATGGCCATTACTGGTGTTGATGTCCACACCAGTAAATATATAAACCAAACATAATTGAACAGAAGATCATCTGTGACCAGTCCTTCTTGTGCTCATGATGCCTTAAACTTACTTTTACGAGTGCTGCACCTTACTGCCACCCCCTCGCTGGCAGCAGCATTGGATACAGCCTGCTGATTCTGCTGTCCTGTTGGCCTTGATGACCTTGGCAGTTGTCCTCTGGCCCGTGGAGCCTGTGCAGGCCCCGCCTGGGAGGGAGCGGCCAGTGCCACGGCTGGCATCTCCCCAGTCATCACAGCCTCATCAGATGTCACGGTCACTGGCAGAGGGGCAGACAAGCTGCCACCATTGTCCGGAGCGCCCTGAACAGAGCCCACAGAGATGACAAGCAGCTCATGCGCCAACGTGAAGTCGCTCCGGACCTCTCTGCTCGCCATTGATGGACGGGAACCTAGCTGGGATACTGGGTGCCCAATCCATCTCCCACACTGGCACTGACCACCTGAGGTCATTGTCTGTGTGAGGCCTCGCAGGTCCATGCACATCCCCTGGAACCCCTGATTATGTCCCTGGATCTGCTTCTCCATGAGAGTCACCACTCTCTCAATGGAGGAGGCAGTGTGCTTGGCCATAAGAGTCAAGGATCCTTCGCAACAAAGACCATAGCACACAGGCCCTCATGGATCTCCGCCAGATCGTGGCCGCACATCCCGCTAGACATCCAGCATCTGCCACCTAATGGTTGACTCCAGAGACTCATCATCTGCCTTTGACTCAGCATCATCCTGGTCCCCAGCAGTTCTTCGACTGCTTGCACCCTAGGCACTCTCTGCCTCCGCCTGCACCTCAAGTGAGTGTGAAGTGCCCTCACCAATGTGCACCGACAATGTAGCCAAAGATCTAATGCCCATTGAGGTGCAGGTATCTGCACTGGTGCCTGGTTCAGACAGCGGGTGTGACACAGGTGCAAATGACGCTGGGCGGTCCTCCAGTGTCAGGGGCGGCCCTTCAGGGTTCAGAGACTGCATCTGTGCTGGTCAATCTAAGGGGGAACAAGGACAAGTCATTAGTTAAAGTCATCACTGTGGATGCCAGACACCCTGGTGAGACAATGGAGATCTGCATCACGGTGCCATCGTCTTTCAATGATCAGTGGGGACTCCAGATTTGAGGCTCACATCAATGAAGAGGCTATACTAGAATGGTTGCACAATCCGAAATTCTCATCTTTGTGCACTACGCTCTTACCTTCATCTGGCACCCTAGCCTTTCCATGATCGGTTACACGGAGAACATGCCAGCTCTCCTGCTCAAACCTGGTCAGCAGCAGCAGTTTGGGCCTGTCTCCACCTGTCCGTGACCGCTCCAATTGGTTATGGCTCGTCTTCTCCTGTAACAACAGAGGAGCATTGATTAGTCCACTCTCTACCTGCAGCACCATTGCTGCTTGGCCAATCCCATTTGAGAAACACCTTGCAGAGCACATCCGGGTCATGGCCCTCGAGCCACAAGGCACTCAGTCCAAGTAGCCACACCTCCTTGGCCAACTCCAGAGTCATTGACAGTTGGCACTCAGACTCTAACACCCTTGAACTCCACGGGGCAGGGAGGGGCAGCTAGCCTTTAACACTTCTGCACACTGATCCATGCCAACATGGTACTCACCCTTTCTGAGTGCAGCAAGTTATTGAACCACTGCACCCATGTGCGCCGCACCACATCATGGCTGCTCACCTGCGCTGCCACCTCCTCCCATGTCCCCTTCGTGAGGTGTGGTGGCCTCCTCCTCCCATCTCTGGAGACAAGGGCGACATTCCTGGCAGCCACCTCCTCCAGGAGCATGGCGAGGCACTCATTCGAAAAGTGAGGGGGGGGCCAAGTACCCACCCAACGCGCCCACCCGTCTGGCGTCTTCAGCCGCACTTGGTTGCATAACATTACAGTTGAAAACGCAGAAGAAACGTTCTCCTGTGGCAGTCTTCATGGGGCTGCCTGTGCCATTTTTAAACCGGTCGCTGGGTCGCTATTGGACCCAGCGGTCGACAGGCCCCAGCCCCCGCCCGCCCCTTTCTGACCACTGGGGAGCCACGTTTCATGCTGGGCGGGCCTTAATTGGCCCGCCAGTGTGAAATCTCGGTCATGGGCCGATTGCGGCTGTCGGCCCGTTTCCTGGCCAATCCCGGGCCTGCCAATCGCGCCCACCCACTGACCTGAAAATGCAAACCATTGTGTTCTCATCTTACTTTCACTGGTGAGTTTCAGGAAACCCGGGAACCTGAAGATTTGACATTGAATTTAAAAGTCTGCTGAAATATTGCTCCAACTGAGTAATTATTATTTTTTAATTGGTAGTTCACCTCTTCCGAAAGGATTGTGAGCAAGCAGCCTAACATGTTTGAGTAAAACGTGGATGTCAATGGGTAAGAGTGCTGATGTGCTTGCAATTTTGCAAGTTTTGTATCCACACCAATGAGCTCCTCCAGGTCAAAATTCCCCCCTCATTGAGTCCGGGAAATCAGGAACTCCACTCCACTGAACTTCCACCAGTGAAACCGGACTTCTGGAATTTTTGCCCCACAGACCTTTGAAGCAGTGCAGTGGAATTAATTGTCCTTAAGTAATGGCCAATGGATTATATTAATGTTGAATGAACATTGAAGTAGTATAAGGTAAGAATGCTATATATTCTTAAAAGCTGCCAACATCATGCCTCCAAAGCTTACTCTCATGAGGGTACAATTGATCTAGTAATAGCTGATGACTTGACAGTACATTACCTGACACAGTAAATAACAATGTTCTGGGATAATTTTTTTGCTCCACTTCTCTCATTTATCTTGAATATTGCTTCCATAATTTGACTTTGACCTCTATCCCTTGACTTGGTGCAAAAGCTTCTAATTTGACTTTCCCCCTTTCCTTGGCTGGCAAGCAACCTCTCTGGTTTAACATTCCTTTCCACCTTCTTGCATTGCTTGCCGCTTTAATGCCATTCCTAATTTCATTAATGCTAGAAAAGTCCAATTTTTGTTCTCCAAATAAAAAGGTTTGTTTCATAGCAGCAAGATTTCAGTTGCAATAAAAACAAAGTTGCTAGGCAGAGAGACACAAATATTTTTAAAAAGTAGTCCACTTTCTAAATGGGGTTGTTGGGGTTGGGGGTGGGTGTGGAAATAAGATCTTTGTGGCCTTGTAACTGTAACAAATGGAAATTTATAACTGACAGAATTCCACATGGGATGTTTGTGGAAAAATAGACTCTACATATAGCCCTGCGGAGTAATAAATCATAGCCTTTGAGCCCTGCTGGATCAATCTTTCTCCTGGAGACTCTTCATATGATATTAAGGGAAATATTCCCGTGATCGCAGCATCAGCAGAACTGTCATTCTGAAGTGTTTTAAAGTATTTTTGATACATATGCCAAATATACATTAAGGACTTCATTAACTAGTAACTTTGGTGAATGTTTTTAACTTGAATACGCAACAGTTTTTTTTGTTCTAAAAGCTTGGTAGCCATAACAGTAGCGTTATTAAAAGCCATTAAGCAGGTACAAAAAGCAATCAAAAGGCAGATGAATTGTTGGTGCTTATCCGAAGGAGGCTGGAATACAAATACAAAACCTCTATCACTTAGAAGGTCAAGGTCACCAGACACAATGGAACACCGCCACCTGCAAGTTCCCCTCCAAATTACACACCATCCTGACTTGGAAATATGTTACCATTCTTTCATCTTCTAGGGTCAAAATCCGAGAACTCCCTAACCAACTGCCCTATGGGTGTACCTACACCAAACAGTCTGTAGTGGTTCAAGAAGGCGGCTCATCAGCACCTTTTCAATGCCAGTTTGGGATGAGGAATAAATGCTGGCCTTGTCGATGACACCCACACCCCATGAATGAATTTTTACAAAAGTACTTTGACCTGTAGTTTTCTGTTGTAAGGAAACACTGCAGACAATATGCACACAGCAAGATCACCCAAAAATGAATGAGCGAAATATCTGACCATCTGTTTTAATGATGCTGATTGAGGGGTAAATAAGGCCAAAACACCAGGAAAACTCCCCTGTTCTTTTTTTGAATGGTGCCATGGAATCATTCATATCTTGCCTGAGAAAGCAGACCAGGCCTTAGTTTAACATCTTGTTCAAAGGTGGTGCTTCCAAGTATTCAGTACTCCTTCATATGCGCTGGAAAGTTACACAAGATTATGTACTCAAGTCATTGGAGTGGGCCTTCATCCTACAACCTTCTGATTCGGAGGCAAGAATGCTAACACTAAGCAAAAGCTGACACTTGCGCGTAGACAAATCTATATAAAATATTCCAAGAACATGTCCTCATATGCATAGGTTATACAATAATTCTTTCCTTACAGAAACCATAACAATACGCCTAAGAATCAACATCTTCCAATTTGGTACTGGGTACCATATTTTCATACTGAGCCTTAAAATCCGACAGGTGTAAGATACGCTAGTCATGTATACATATATAAATAGGATTAGGATTTATTTTAATCTCACAGGATTAAAGTTTTGCTTGTGGATTTGTACTGTAGCTAGAAATAATGAAATGGGTGAAACTGACTATTTTCATGATGCTGTAGGGTTTAATGTGTTAACTGACTGTGTTATTTAGCTTCTGCTGAAAGTTCAGGGTGTATTCTTTGTGTCTGTTTGACTAAACTTTGACAATACATTCTGAAATAATTTTACCCAAGATAGCGCTAGGATGTGAGACAGTGGGCCAGGATAGTAGACTGGTTGGCATCTAGTATTTTGTAGGAAATACCTCATTTCCAGGGCTCTTGTTCAGAATAACTGCTACCGGATAATAATGAATCACCTAGGGCAGTGAGACTCTATAAATGTCTTGACAATTTCTTCACAATTTGTAAAGTCACAATAGAAAGGATTGATAAAGTTTACTTCACTCCTCAAAGAAAAATGGGGTCATTGTGTTTAATTCTCTGTATGTCTAGTGCTTAAGGACATTGTGTGTTTCAAGACTTAGTTGAACATAATAAAAGAATTAAGTTGCAAACTATAGTTAGCATCAGATTCAAATGATCTTATACAGGTCTCAAATTGAATCAGTGATGAGTACATAGTTTGTTAGTTTCAGCTACACTGACAGTGCCGGTGTTATCCTTGATCTCAACATTCCACTACTAGGGAGAAGAAAACAATTGGGCAGGTTTACAGATCTTGCTCACTATCCATTGACTCCTGTTGGTATATGTGCATATGTTGATATCAGGTGAGAATAAGAAGTCTCCTACAGTGAAGCTGACGTCCACTCTCCAAGCTCAAAAAGAAAAGTTGCCACTTTAATGAGGTAATGGAGAAGTGCGGCATCTGAAATTATAATCAAAAGCCACTCCCTTCAAGAAAGGCAAGGTGAGAAATTGGGAGGGAAATTCAAAGGAGGAAAAACAGAAAAGGAAGGGTGAAAAGACCCAATATTGACTAAGTGAAGTTTTCTACACATGCACACAATTACATCCTTTTTGCACACTTGCATATAGAGTTATTCTCTCTTACATCTCCTGTGGCTATTCATTTGAAAAAACTCTGCCACAGCTTCCAGGTGCCAGGTGGAATATAGTTGACGTTTTACTGTTAATTGTTCCTAGACCCACAGCAACAAAGATGGGTCAAGGAGTACACATCTAATTTCCTATAATACTTAGTAGCAAAATGTCTCCATTTTTCATGCAATGCTGGCGAAATGGTCAGTCAAAGATGTATATTCCAGTCTTTGGTTTTTGTCAACACAGTGTTGGGTAAGTGTGCAATATCTATAGAATGGACTACAGCAACTCCCAAATCCACGACCTCAACCATCAAGTCACACACCACCTTGACGTGGGTATATAGCACAGTTTCTTCATTGTCACCAGTTCAAAATTCTGAAAAACCTTACCTCAATGTGTGAGAATATCTTCGCCACATGGACTGCAGTGGTTCAAGAAGGTCCACCACTACCTTTTCAAGGACAATTAGGGATGGGCAATAAATGCTGGGCTTGCTAACAACACCCATAACCCAAGAATGCTTAAGGAGTGAGCACTTTCATTAGCAATGTATGGGGATGGGGTTGAATGCCTGTTTTCTGATAGTTTAGCAAGGTTGACAGTTCAGGACCTGTGCTCAAAAGTTCCAAGGTATGAACAAAACTCAATACTTGTTGAGAAAGTGGCTACCCAATATGACCTACTTCTTGTAACATTTGTTACATGCAATGTTCTAACTTCATTCCTTAATATAGAAAATATAGAACTCTGATAGACCAGGTGTGCAGATACCAGCTCCTGTACGGTGATGGATAGGCAAATATTATGCATTAAAAAGTCAGTTTATCACATACAGGTTCGAGAACATAGTGATTATGTTACTAAACTTGTAGTCCAGAGGCCCAGGGGCATGGGACTGCATTTTCCCCCCATCGGGGGGGAAGTTGATGGGCAGGCGCATACAGACACGCTTCCAATCGGCGCCCCCGATCGGAGGCGAGCTGCCATTTTATATGGGCGGGCCTTAATTGGCCCGCCCAGTGTAATGTCTGCAAGGAAGCGCTATGCGCTCCCTGTGCGGGTGGGGGGAGTCCCAAAATCAAGAGTGCGCTCTTTCACACATGCGCACTCAAGAGCACACTCATCTCCCTGAGGCTAAGTGCTGCCTCAGGGAGATTGGCTGTACATGTAAAAAAGACAAAAATAGAAATATAAAATTTCCCTTACGTGTCCCCTCATGTGACAATGACAATGTCACATGAGTTGGGACATGTCCATAATTTTTACAAAATCTTTATTAAAATTTTTTAAAGCCTACATGAAATCTCATCCCGCCTGTGGATGAGGTTTCATGTTTTTTCTAGTTCCCGCTGGGGCTCCTGGCCTGCCCGCCAACCTTAAGGTTGGACAGGCAGGTCCTTTAATTACTTAATTGACCTTGTCAATGGCCTCAATTGACCATTGACAGGTCGGCGGGCATGCTGCTGATTTGGCTGCTCTCCTGCCTTCCTGAAAATTTAAATCGGGCGCGGTGACGTCGGGAGTTCCCCCCGATGTCACCGCGCGTTATTTTATGCGTCGGCAAGTGGACCCCGCCCCCGCTCGCCGACTCGTCAAATTCTGCCCATGAGTCCAAATTCATTCATGGCAGTTGAGAAATTCAAATTCAGTTAATTAATTAAATCTGGAATAAAAAGCTACTATCAGATTATTGCAAAATCCTAATTGCTTCACTAATGTCATTTAGGGAAGGAAATCTGGTGTCCTCAATTTAGCTGGTCTATGTCTAACTCCAGACCCACAGCAATGTGGTTGACCCTAAACAACCCTCTTGAGGTAGTGTGGCAAGCCACTCAGCTGTCACCACCACCTTCTCAAGGGCTGTCAGGGATGGGCAATAAATGTTGGCCTTGTCAGTGATGCCTACATCCTGCAAATAAATAAAAGAATAATTGCTGTACCTCCTGCTAGGACACCCCTACTTTCTTGTGTTCAGCAGCATCAGTCACCCTCATAAGCAGCCTGAGAGCTAGGGTTGCTGAGTCACACTGCTCTTTATCTACTTGTACAATGATATGACTCAGTAGATGTAGAATTAACATCTCCTTGCAATCTGAACTGCGTATTCATATCTCTTATTTGTCTTCAATCTCTGAAATTTATATCCAAATTATGTAGAAATTATAGAACTAATGCATATAAAATAGCATCCAGAAACATCCTACAGTCTCCAGGAATTAAAGACTAATCTCCTGGACACTGCTTGAGGAACCCAAGAGAAAAATTAGTCATAATAATTGTGTACTATTTTCACCTTGTACACTTGTTTAATCATCATAAAATAATATTGGAGGTGCGGAACAAAGCTGTGAGACTGGGAGAAACAGTTGGAGACAGGTCACATAACAAAACTCTAGGAATATCCAATTAGAGTTGACAACCCTACATTCAACTGGTAATATCAAATGATATTTTTTTGAAATACTGTAAACTATAATTAGCCTGTGTAAACACTATCTCGTTACGTGAAACTCCATAGACCAAAGAAGACTAGAACATCCTTGGTTTCTTTTAGTGCTCCTGCACTTCAGACAGAATGTTTAATTAGAAACAGTGCAAACGGCAAAAACCCATTAGCCCAGCAAGAGGAAACAAAGTCTGATTCAGTTGTGAGGATGCAATTACTATCCCACAAACCAACACGTGATACAGTACATGGAAACCCTTCACTGATAAAGTAAGGCTTTCAAACTCAATGCAGCACAAATTGCAGATGGTGAGTCTAGATTTATCAATAATGTCTGCTGCCACCAACCTAGAATAAAGGCAAATCAAAGCTGTGGTAGGAAAACAAAAGCAAACTGAATCCAAGCAAGTATCAGGCTTGTTACATTAAGTGCCTGCCAGACTTCTAACAAGTGTAAAAGATATCCTTCTTCAAAATTTCAAACTCTTTCCCCATGATTACTGACCTATGATAAGCAAGAAAAGACCATCTGGTCCATCAAGCCCACCCCAGGCTGGTGCGAGGCTCTCCAACTTTAAATTGGAGATTACCTGTTTTAAAGATACAGGTCACATTTGCAGCATTTGGATCCTTTTATTTAACTCTTGATTCCAATGAGCTTTGAAATATAACAGTGACAATCTCCTCAGTCAATTCCACTCGCCCCACTAATGGAAATTGTCAGAGGCCAAGCTGCTGTTGACCTAAACTTTTCCTAAACTGCTTTCCTTTGTATTCTTAATGGACCCTGAGTTCACTTTCTTCTTCATACACTTTTCAGACTTTTGTTAGGATGACTAATGGACATGTTTGGAAATCATGGATGTCATGGTAGTAGAGAGCTTCAGTTGGAGATTGGTGACTGAGGGAGTTTAAGGGTTAAATTAAGGGTTAACTTCTATCTAAAGTCTAGTCTTTCTTTAATTTAGCAATTAACTAAAAGTTGCTGTTAGGGTTGGAAGAAGGCGAGTCTTAGATCGGAGAGGAGAGGCCAGCAAGTGCGGTATGAAAGGGCGCAAAAAACAGAACGAGACTGGAGAGGAGAGGCGTACCCTCAGGACCTTCAGGCGGTGGAGTTCGAAGTGACGTCACGATTCAAAAAGTGACGACGCAGGGGAGGCAGCTGATTGGTAAGTAGGATCAGGTGAGTACTTCTACTTCTACTTTTTCTACTAATTAAACTGCTGCAGTCCATTGGCTTAAACAAAATAAGGTGAGGACTTTGGACTGTAGTGGAAGTGCTTGGAGTGGAATAAAGCCCCTAGTGTAGTTAGTATTCTTTAAAGGGAGTAACTAACGAGCTTAATCTAAAGGGAAGTCATGGCAGCAGAGCTCGTACCTATGATATGCTCCTCCTGCACTATGTGGGAAGTCATGGACTCTTCCAGTGTCCCTGGCGACCAAGTGTGCAGGAAGTGTGTCCAGCTGCAGCTACCAGCTAACCACATTTTGGAGCTGAAGCTGTGAGTGGATTCACTGTGGAGCATCAGCAATGCTGAGATTGTCATGGACAGCCCGTTCAGTGAGGTGGTCACACTGCAGGTAAAGACTGAACAGGCAGAAAGAAGATGGGTGACCACTAGGCAGAGTAGAGGAAGGCAGGTAGTGCAGGAATCCCCTGTGGCCATGCCCCTCTCTAACGGATATACCATTTTGGATACTGTTGGGGGAAACCACTTCTCAGGAGAAAGCAGCGGGAGCCAAGTCCATGGCACCATGGGTGGTTCTGCTGCAGAAGAGGGGAGGAAGAAGAGGGACAGGGCTATAGTAATAGGGGATTCAATAGTAAGGGGAACAGACAGGTATTTCTGCAGCCGCAAAAGAGACTCCAGGGTGGTATATTGCCTCCCTGGTGCCAGGGTGAAGGATATCTCGGAGAGGCTGCAGGGCATTCTGAAGGGGGAGGGTGAACAGCCAGTGGTCGTAGTACATATTGGTAACAGCGACTTAGATAAAAAAAGGGATAAGGTCCTACAAGCTGAATATAGGGAGTTAGGATGTAAGTTAGAAAGTAGGACCTCAAAGGCAGTGATCTCAGGATTACTACCAGAGCCACGTGCTAGCGAGAGTAGAAATAACAGGATATATCGGATGAATACGTGGCTGAAGAAATGGTGTAGAGGGGAGGGATTCAGATTCCTGGGACATTGGGACCAGTTCTGGGAAATGTGGGACCAGTACAAACAGGACGGGTTGCATCTGGGCAAGACGGGGACCAATGTCCTCAGGGGAGATGTTTGCTAGTGCGGTCGGGGAGGGTTTAAACTAGAATAGCAAAGGGATGGGAACCTGAACAGGGAGACAGAGGAGGGTAGAAACGAAAGACAGAAAAGTAAGAAGCAAAAGTGGAAGGCAAAAAAAAACAAGGGCGAGAAACAAATGGGGTCATGGTGCAAAATAAAGCTAAGATGACTAACAAGGTTAAAAAGACAAGTCTAAAGACATTGTATCTTAATGCGCAGAGCATACACAATAAGGTAGATGAATTAACAGCACAAATAGATAAAAAAAGGTTATGATATTGTTGCAATTACGGAGGCATGGTTGCAGGGTGACCAAGGATGGGAACTGAACATCTAAGGGTATTCAATATTTAGGAAGGACAGACAAATAGGGAAAGGAGGTGGGGTAGCACTGTTAGTAAAGGAGGAATTCAATGCTCAGAAAATCATGATGTGAAATTTGTTTGGATGGAGATAAGAGACACCAAGGGGCAGAAAACATTGGTGGGGGTTGTCTATAGGCCCCCAAACAGTATCAGAGATGTAAGGGAAGGCATTAAGTAGGAAATTAGAGACGCATGCAATAAGTGTACAACCGTAATCATGGGTGACTTTAATCTACATATAGATTGGACAAACCAAACTAGCACTAATACCGTGGAGGAAGTTTTCCTGGAGTATGTACGTGATGGTTTTTCGGCCAATACGTTGAGGAACCAACTAGAGAGCAGGCTATCCTAGGTTGGGTATTGTGCAATGAGAAATGATTAATTAACAATCCTGTTGTGTGGGAAGAGCTACCATAAAATAATAAAATTGTCCATTAAGATGGAGAGTGAAGAAGTTGAATCTGAAGCTAGGATCCTGAACCCAAATAAAGGGAACTACGAGGGTATGAGACACAAGTTGGCAATGATGGATTGGGGAACCTCACTAAAAGGGTTGAAGGCAATGGCTAATATTTAAGGAATGTATGCATGAATTACAACAATTATTCATTCCTGCCTGGCGCAAAAATAAAACGGGGAAGGTGGGTCAACCATGGATTACAAAAGAAATTAGGGATAGTATTAGATCCAAAGAGGAGACATATAAAATTGCCAGAAAAAGCAGCAAGCCTGAGGATTGGGAGCAGTTTGGAATTCAGCAAAAGTGGACAAAAAGATTGATCAAGAAGGGGAAAATGGAGTATGAGAGTAAACTTGCAGGGGAGATTAAAACTGACTGTAAAAGCTTCTATAAATATGTGAAGAGAAAAAGATTAGCAAAGACAAATGTAGGTCCCTTACAGTCAGAAATGGGGCAAGTTATAATGGGGATCAAAGAAATGGCAGAAGAATTGAACACATATTTTGGTTCTGTCTTCACAAAAGAGGAGACAAATAATTTCCCAGAAATGTTAGGAAACCAAGGGTCTAGTGAGGGGGAGGAATTGAAGAAAATCAGTATTAGTAAAAAAATGGTGCTAGGGAAATTAATGGGGTTAAAGGCTGAAAAATCCCCAGGGCCTGATCATCTACATCCCAGAGTACTAAAGGAAGTAGCTCTGGAAATATTGGATGCATTGGTGGTCATCTTCCAAAATTCTATAGACTCCAGAGCAGTTCCTCCAGATTGGAGGGTGGCAAATGTAACCCCACTATTTAAAAAGGGGGGAGAGAAAAAACAGAGAATTACAGGCCAGTTAGCCTAACATCAGTAGTGGAGAAAATGCTATAGTCTATTATAAAAGATGTGATAACAGAAAACTTGGAAAGCATTAACAGGATTAAACAAAGTCAGCATGGGTTTATGAAAGGGAAATCATGCTTAACTAATCCACTGGAGTTCTTTTGAGGATGTAACTAGTAGAATAGATAAGGGAGAACCAGTGGATGTGGTGTATTTGGATTTCAAAAAGGCTTTTGATAAGGTCCCACATAAGAGGCTAGTGGGCAAAATTAAAGCACATGGGATCAGGTATACTGGCATGGATTGAGAGTTGGTTGACAGATTGGAAACAGAAAGTGCGAATAATTGGGTCTTTTTCTGGATGGCAGGCAGTGACTAGTGGTGTATCGCAGGGACCAGTGCTTGGGCCCCAGCTATTCACAATATATATAAATGACTTGGAAGAGGAAATCAAATGCAATATTTCCAAGTTTGCTGAGGACACAAAACTGGGCAGGGTTATGAGTTGTGAGGAGGATACAAGGAGGCTTCAGGGCGATTTAGACAAGCTGTGTGTGTGGGCAAAAAGATGGCAGATGCAGTATAACATGGAAAAACGTGAAGAATAAATAACTAAATATGCTTCAGTATGAAAAACAGAAAGGCAGCATGTTATTTAAATGGTGATGCATTGGGAAATGTAGATGTACAAAGGGATCTGGGTGTCTAGTACACCAGTCAATGAAAGTAAACAGGCAGGTACAGCAAGCAATTAGGAAGGTAAATGGTATGTTGGCCTGCATTGCAAGAGGATTTGAGTACAGAAGTAGGGACGTCTTACTGCAGTTATACAAGGCCTTGGTGAGACCACACCTGGAGTATTGTGTGCAGTTTTGGTCTCCCTACCTAAGAAAGGATATACTTGCCATAGAGGGAGTGTAGCGAAGGTTCACTAGACTGATACCGTGGATGACAGGACTGTCGTATGAGAAGAGATTGGTTCGACTGAGTCTGAATGCACTAGAATTTAGAAGAATGAGAAGAGATCTGATTGAAATGAATAAGATTCTAACAGGACTAGACAGACTGGATGCAGGGAGGATGTTTCCCCTAGTTGGGGAGTCTAGAACCAGGAGCCACAGTCTCAGAATATGGGGCAGGCCATTTAGGACTAAGATGAGGAAAAATATCTTCACTCATTCAGCAACAGGAGGAATGTTCCACCAGCCCTAGTTAAAGGGATCGTCAGCTACTTGTTCATTGACTTTCACTGGCTCTGGCTGAGTAAGTAGACATTCTGAGTTTTCTAACACAATTTAAAGTGGGTGAAGTCGACAAGTTGTGCTGTTGCACATGGTGAAGGCCTTGGATCTAACTTTGAGTTCTGGTCAGCCCCCTTACCCTCAGTCATGGGTCCTGTTGTTACCATTCCCCCTGGCTTGTAGCATGACAGAGAGATTGAACGGAGACAGCATAGCAGAGATCTAGGTGCTTGCAGAGGGAAGAGAACATAAGAAACATAAGAACATAAGAAATAGGAACAAGAGTAGACCATTCGGCCCCTCGAGCCTGCTCCGCCATTCAATAAGGTCATGGCTGATCTACCTGTGTTTCAATTTCCACATTGCCATCTAACCCTGATAATCTTTGATCCACTTGCCTAACAAGAATCTATCTACCTCTGCCTTAAAAATATTTAATGACTCCGCCTCCACTACCTTCTGAGGCAGAGAATTCCAAAGTCGCACAACTCTCTGTGAGAAAAAAATTCTCCTCATCTCTGTCCTAAAAGGGCGACCCCTAATTTTAAAACAGTGCCCCCTAGTTCTGGACTCACCCACAAGAGGAAACATCCTTTCGACGTCAGCCTTGTCAATGCCGTTCAGGATCTTGTATACTTCAATCAAATCACCCCTCACTCTTCTAAACTCCAGTGGAAACAAGCCCAGTCTGTCCAACCTTTCCTCATAAGACAGCCCACGCATTCCAGGTATCAATCTAGTAAACCTCCTTTGAACCGTCTTCAATGCATTTACATCCTTCCTTAAATAAGGAGACCAAAACTGTGCACAGTATATGAGGTGCAGTCTCACCAATGTCCTGTATAACTGAAGCATAACATCCTTACTTATATGTTCAATTCCTCTCATAATAAAGGTAGCATTCCATTAGCCTTCTTAATTACTTGCTGTACCTGCATACTAACTTTTTGTGACTCATGTACTAGAACACCTAGATCCTTCTGCACCTCAGAATTTTTCAGCCGTTCTCCATTTAAGTCGTACTCTGCATTTTTGTTCTTCCTGCCAAAGTGAACAACTTCACATTTTCCCACATTAAACTCAATTTGCCAGATCTTTGCCCACTCACTCAACCTATCTGTAACCTCCTCATGTCCTCTTCATAACATACTTCCCTACCTATCTTTGTGTCATCTGCAAATTTAACTACCATTTCTTCACTCCCCTTATTTAAGTCATTGATGTAAATCATAAAAAGTTGAGCCCCCAGTACAGACCCCTGTGGGACGCCACTCATTACATCCTGCCAATCAGAAAAAGACCCATTTATGCATACCCTCTGCTTTCTCTCAGCCAGCCAATCTTCTATCCATGCTAATATGTTACCCACTACACCATGCGCTTTTATTTTCCATAATAATCTTTGATGTGGCACCTTATCAAATGCCTTCTGAAAATCCAGGTACAATATGTCTACAGGCTTCCCTTTATCCATTGTGCATGTTACAGCTTCAAAAAACCTCAATAAATTGGTTAAACATGATATTCCTTTCACAAAACCATGCTGACTCTTCCCAATTGCCTTGAGCTCTTCTAAGTGTCCAGCTATAACCTCCTTAATGATCAATTCTAATAATTTCCCCACGACAGACATTAAGCTAACTGGCCTATAGTTTCCTGTTTTCTGCTTCCCTCCCTTCTTGAATATAGGGGTTATGTTTGCTACTTTCCAATCTGATGGAACCTTTCCAGAATCTAGGAAATTTTGGAAAATTAACACCAGTGCATCGACTACCTCATTAGCCACCTCTTTTAAGACCCTAGGATGTAATCCATCGGGACCCGGAGACTTGCCAGCCTGCAGCTCCATCAATTTGCTCAGTACCATCTCCCTTGTGATTTCAATTTTGCCAAGTTCCTTTCTCCTATTCACCTCCTGATTTGCAGCTATTACTGGAAAGAGAAGGAGGAGGGAGAGAAGGACTCTCAGCAGGAGATGCTATCCAATCAGGCTCTTCAGGGAGCATTTTTCTTACCTTAATCTAAGCCAGGAACTGTGATGTGATGTCTCTGTTTCATGAAGGAAGTGCTTACTGAAATCTGCCACCTCTTGCAGGCAGACCTGTAGCTGGGCAAGGACAGCACTGCCAGTGACTATGAAGTTGGCCATTGCTGTGAATTTCTTTGCACCGGGATCTTTCCAGGCTGGAGCAGGTGACCACTCTTACACCTTCCAGTTTGTCATACATTGCTGTATAAAGAAGGTGACTGACACTCTTTGTGTCAGGAGAGGGGAGTACATTGCATTTTCTCTGACCAGAGAGAAGCAAGAAGAGCTTTGCCAAGATAGCGGGCTTCCCATGGCAGGGTGCCATCCACTGCACACATCTGGCTTTATGGGTGCTATATTTAAATGTAGTGATGTTCTACAACCACACAGGGTTCCACACCCTGAGTGTGCAGTTGGTGTGCCACCATGCTTGAAACATCATACAGGTAAATACTCACTTTCCTAACAGCCATCATGATGCCTTTATTCTGCAAGTCTGATGATCCCGTCGTACTTGAACTACATCAAACTAGATGGTGACTGTTGGGCGACAATGGCTATCTGTTGACCACTTGGCTCATGTGTCCACTCCACAACCAAACCAAGGATGGACATCCTGCATACAATGACAGCCATGTTGCCGCACAAAACATCATTGAGCAGACAATTGGGATACTCAAGCAATGCTTACGCTGCCTGGACTGCTCTGAAGGAGGCCTACAATGCTCGCCAAGCACTAGTAGTTGTTATGGTCTGTTATATCCCACACAACATCGCCAACATGAGGGAACAGCATTTTCAACAGATTTACAATGAGCGGCTGAGGAGGTGGAGGAAGAAGATGAAGAAGAGGAGGAGCAGAAGGAAGGGATGAAGTAACCAATCCGTCCCTTTCTGGCTCGGCTCATCCAACAGTGTAATCAGTAAACAAACCCCAACTCCCCATCCTACAACAAACCTTATCTTTCTTCTCTCACTGACCATCACAACATCTTTTGGCCACAATGCTAAAATAAAAGCCACCACAAAATACCCATTCCAAACTTTATCAAACAACATCCAATATTCCATACAAAAGACAATAAAACAGCCTTATGTATTCTCTTAGTGTCTGTCTTCTATGAGGCTTGGCCTGGTCAATGCTCTAATACAAGTTACCCCAGTGACCGCAGACTGCTGACTTTCATTGGAGGACACTGCAGATGGCTTTGCAGGATGACCTCAAGCAGCTCTGGCCCTAGAGAGCCCAGCTTCAGACTGCATCACTGCAGTATGGTCAGCAGCAATCTGGGCTGGCAAGCTTACAGACAATAACAGAGGCACTTGCATAATGACAGTGGTGAGAGAGTACAGCAGGTTTGTGCTTCATGGAGCTACTGTCATTCCCCGGGGCTATGCCTCAGCAATCCTAGTAATCTGTTCAAGGACAGATCGCTGAACGGT
The DNA here is from genome assembly GCF_964194155.1 of Cetorhinus maximus. NCBI lineage: Eukaryota > Metazoa > Chordata > Chondrichthyes > Lamniformes > Cetorhinidae > Cetorhinus > Cetorhinus maximus. The sequence continues at coordinate 145,303,015 of NC_135880.1, read as the reverse complement.
GTGAGGCCCTACAAGATCTCTTGAACGCTAGTATCCACATCCCTGATGGCAGCATGGCAATAAGCTGTACTTGCATGGCAATAAACTAAGATTGCCTGGCCTCAGTCTGAACTGCAGCACTCATTCAATGGGCGGCTTCTGCTTATGCTGCAATGGAAACAGAATTCCTTCACCAGATGTTGCATAATGGCTCTTCCAGTGTGCTCATGGAGATGGCCACCACATCAAGCTGGAAAAATGGGTTTCACTGTCAGCACAAAGCCCTGTGTCAAGACTCTTCCATGCTCCTTAACAGGGGCAGCAGATTTTCTGGTAGGCCTGCCAATGCACCAAGCATCTCAGTGTGCATGCCCGCCAGCCTTTTTATGGACGTTACATCATCAAAGTCCTTGTTTGAGTTCGCTGCAGCAGAACATGTGTGCAACCTCACCCCTACTCTGGCTGCAGCCCACTCATGCCTGGCTGGCTATTCATCATGTGCGGCTCCCACCTTTACGCTACCATTCAAAGAACAGTATCTGAGCTGGTGGTTGTGAGAGTGAGATCAAGTGAAGATGTTTCATCATCATCATCCATCTCTTGAGTCTTTCGATTTCACTGCCTGATCAGGTGGCAGTTCTTGGGTACATGAAAGGAGAAAGACACAAGGGTAAGGTTGCATTGAGGGAAGTGAGAGAAAGCAAGCAGTGTGTGGTTAGACCATCTGTAGTTTGTACATCAGAAGAGAGATTGTAAGATAAGGAGGAAATGGAGCGTGCAAAGATGAATTAGGAACATATCATCCTCTTCAATGGATTCAGTCCAGCCACTGGCCACGGCCTCAGTTGTGGCTGTTTCACAGATGGCAGCTCCATCTCCTCCATCAGGTTGAGGGCATGCAGCCATACCTGTGCCCCCGCCAAATGATTAAGTGCTGCTGCCTGCAGGTATCCATCACTTTGTCCTGCAAGGGAGAGGGAAGTGTGTCAGTGAACTTTTTTGCATTATTCTTTCATGGGATGTGGGCATCGCTGAACCCATGCCCCAGAGCATTAGCATGGGCCTCTAAAGCACGGGCCCAGTAAAATTACCACTACACCACCATCTCCCCAAGTGTGGTGCAATATGTTTGGCTCATGTCATAGTTGAATAGCTGGCAGTGTTTGCAAATTAAGAGATGTGAGTGCTAGGCTTGCAGCTCTCCAAGTGTGTGAAGCTCGGGTAAATCTATAAACGTGAAGCATGAATTGTAGTTGATAATGTTAGCAGTTGAGTGAAGGGTGGGGTGGTAAATGGAGCAGTGTGTAAAACCAGTGGTTCATTTTTAAGGATATGACATTTGAAGATGCATTCACTGACTTCAAGCAACTATGTGTAGTCAATGAACTTCTCACGGCACTTCATCCAGGTCCTCAAGGCCAGACTTCTAGCGTTGAACATGACTGCTACCTGATCCCACTGCCTTCTCAGTGTCTGTCTCAGGGGTGTCCTGGCACCTTGAGGGAAGTGGACCTCTCTCCCCTCTCCACCTCCCACACCAAGCCCTCCAGTGCTGTGTTAGAGAACTTTGGAGCATGCTCTTTGCCCTGTTCTGTCGTATTCACTTTTCTTGCAGGTCAGACACTCTTCCCTGGCTGCTTGTGGAACCTGCTGCAGCCAGAATGCGTCTCCCATTTAAGAGGTGCACACTGGCTTTAAGTAGTGCAGGCTAGCTTTAAATGGTGTTTGCCTCATTCAAACTTGGGCCCCCTGCTGAGGCATGCAGCTACTTCACAGTACATTTATCACTGAACTACACACTACTATCAGTTAAACTAGCAGGCAGCATGAAGTTTGCTAGCTTCCCGCGTCACAGCAAACGGGCTCAGGTTCATGGCACATCCTGATCACTGCATCCTATTCGGGCCTTATCCAAATTGTCCCCCAAGTGCTACAGAGCACTTGTGTGCATGTAATTTTTTTTTAAATTCATTCACGGGATAAGGGCTTCACTGGCTGGGCCAGCATTTATTGCCCATCCCTAGTTGCCCTTGAGAAGGTGGTGGTGAGCTGTCTTCTTGAACCGCTGCAGTCCATGTGGTGTAGGTACACCCACAGTGCCGTTAGGAAAGGAGTTCCAGGATTTTGACCCAGCGACAGTGAAGGAACGGCGATATATTTCCAAGTCAGGATGGTGAGTAATTTGGAGTGGAACTTCCAGGTGGTGGTGTTCCCACGTGTCTGCTGCCCTCGCCCTTCTAGATAGTAGTGGTCGTGGGTTTGGAAGATGTTATCTAAGGAGCCTTGGTGAATTCCTGCAGTGCATCTTGTAGGTGGTACACACTGTGTGTCAGTGGTGGAGGGAGTGAATGTTTGTGCGAACGAATGTAATAAACAATCTAAGGCATTAAGCCTGCTGAACAAATGACAGCCTTATCATTAAATGGGCTGATGTATGAACAATAGACATACAGAATGTAATGATATATTATATCCACATTTTCCTACATAACTAAACATATAAACGATATAGCATATTGGAGAACCGTGGGAACTTTAGCATAGCCTTGTCGGGGCTACTGCAAGCGGTCAAAAGAGCATACTGTGAAGTTCTTTGGAAGAAACAGCAAGATTCTGCAAGAATTGAGAATCAGAACAGCACGTGCTGTTTAAACATGGATTCCTTTATTCTCCTTCTGACTGCCTCTACTGGTATATGTGTATGGTACATGTGCAATGGACAAAATGCACAATGCAGTTTTGAATACACGACATCCCTCCCCTTCTAAGTAGATAAGAGGCAAAACTTGTTTCAATGGTGTGCTTCCATAAGTATAAACAATAAGCTTAAGCAGACATGAACATTCAATTTCACCAGTAACATTATTACATATTCGAACTTTTGTATTTATTTAACAATGCACTCAGTCATGTACAATGAAATAAAAGATTTGTTCGCCAACTGAAAATAGTTCACTCTCCAACATGATCACTTAAGTATGGTGGACATTTCCTCTCATGGCCAGGATTTTCCATCCATTGGGCAGGCTCGGCGGGAGCGGCCGGGGGCGGTTGCGGAGCCGACCGCCACCCGTGATTGGCTCCGCACCACAACTTCACGCGGGCAGGCAAATTAAGGCCCGCCCTGCGTGGATCACGAGCGGTAGCGTACCTGTGCAGGCGGGGGGAGGAGGGAGAGTCAGGTCCAGCGCTCTTTCGCACATGCGCGCGAAAGCACACTTCAATCTCCCTGAGGCACGGAGCAGCCTCAGGGAGATTGAAGTGCTTTTTAAAAAAATGAATAAATACAATAAAAATTTAATGAAACATGTCCCCTCATGTGACTGTGTCACATGAGATGGGCCATGTTTTTATTTTTCAAAGAAAGTTTTTATTTAACTTGTAAAAGCTTTAGGAAACCTCATCCTGCTCGTGAATGGGGTTTCCTAAAAAAAGTAAAGGCCCCTTGGCCTTTTCGCCTGCCCACCAACCATAAGGTTGGACAGGCTGCGTAAAATTCATATTAATTACCTGTTTAATGGCCTTAATAGATCTGTCAATCATCGGCGGGCACGCAGCCGACTCTGGCGCGCACCCGCTGAACGAAATATCGCACAACTTCGCAATGATGTCGGGAGACGCGCCCAATGTCATCATGCGTCATTTAACGTTCCAGTGTGTCGGACGTGTACCCACACGCCAAATGTAAAGTTCTGCCCATGACTAGGATATCATCTGACATCAGGTATTGTCTCAATTAACTCATGTTCTTCATCTGAAATGTCGATGTCTGAGTTGGATTCAATGCATGTGTATGGTTTTTTATTGTGCTTTGAACAATGGCATGTATCGTATGATGATTTGTGACCGCACTTACCAGTAATCTTGATCTTTTTGTGTTGGGAACAATGGGTGAATGTTGTAAGAGGTTGCTTGTTTTACAAAATGACCACCACTTTTCACAAACACTTTATCCCCTGGCTTTAGCGATGTAACTCTAAATTTCATGTTTTGTGCTGCATTTGCTTTCATTCAATCTGTCTATTCTTAATCGTGTTTGTGTGCATGTTGACTATTAGCTCTGAGGGTAACTCAGGAAGACATGTATGCATGGGATGTGCAAAGGTGAATACAGCTGGAGGCTTCCAGTAGTCAAGTGAGGAGTCTCTCTGTAATTGTAAAGGAACTAATACAACTCCTTCTTCCCTGACTTGTAGCTGTACATATTAATTTTTTCAAGGTACACAAATCTCTCAACTTTGCCATTAGCTCTTGGCCAACGGGATGTCATTTTTTTCAGCGATTGAACCCCAAGTAGTTCACAAATTTACTGAACTCATCGCTATAGAATGGGGGGAGAAAAACAAAGTTAACATTTTAAATCCGTATGACCCTTCTTCACTGAAGAAGGGTCATACGGACTCGAAACAATAACTTTGTTTTTCTCTTTCCACAGATGCTGTCAGACCTGCTGAGTTTTTCCAGCATTTTCTGTTTTAGTTTCAGATTTCCAGCATCCGCAGTATTTTGCTTTTAGCTGTAGAATGGGGATCCATTGTCACTTCCCACCGTTTGAGGGATTCCAGCTAAATCAAAAAACCTGGTCAAGCTTTGGGATGACTGCTTTCTTTGAAGTAAATGTAACTATTTCCATGACTGGGAATCTGTTGTAGTCGTCAGTGACAACAAGCAGGTGTTCACCAGGGGGCAAATCTGCAAAGTCAACAATAACCTCAACCCATGGTCCTGGAGGTAGTTCAGGCATCTTGACAGGGTCACGAAGATTGACATTGTGGTTGCTTGACATGACAAACACTAATTGATTTGATGCTATAACATGCATTCGATTCCTGGGAATCATACCTTTTCCTTAAAGAGTTGTTTGGTTTTTGACAATTTCCCGTTGACCTTCGCATGCTGACTCTACAACGCATTTCCTCAGTGATTGTGGAATGGCAATACAGTTGCTGCATAACATGAGATCAGATGTGGCTGTAACGGTGAGCTCATTTCAAACATTGTGAAGACCTTGTAGTGTGTGAGCAATTTTGTTTGTACACGCTCTGTCGATCACATCTTTCCAGTTTTGTGATTCCATCGGTGTTATCTATAGCCCAAAGCCCCATCTTCTTTTGTTGTCGCTTTTGGCCAGATTAGGCACAGTCATGTGGCTATGAAAGCTCCCTGGAAACAGGCACTGCAATTCATAAACCAGAAAGGCTACCACTCACTCAATGTACAGCTGGCCTGCAGGTTTTGATGTCAGCTAGTTTTAGCGACTTTGGCACCATGGCCAGGATTTTCAGCTCCCATTCGCTGCGGACATCATGGCGGGCAGGAGTGGAAAACATTGCAAGAAGGCCAAAAATCAATTTTACAGCGTCGTAAAATATGTCGTAATTCTGCGCTCCAACTATCAATGGCAGGAACGTTGGGAACATCATTTCAATATTTTTGCATGTCATTATAAGTCTCCTCACCAGAGTCATCCCCCCACCCCCCGCAGACTGGATCATCCAGGCATGTCGGCGTGCAATTAGAACAACATGTTTCACAATGGGATATAAGCATCATGCACCTGGCAACTTGCACTTCGCTCGTCACTTCAAGGTTCATTTGCCTGCCTTGCATCATGTAATGCTTGCAGGAATCAGCGCCAAGCTTCACAGGCAGCACCGCATCACTTACAGGGTGTTGTCACAGGCAAGTCTCTAACTACCAGACCAGTGGCTAGGTGGGGGTGGCTTTTCATGGGCTGCAGGACTAGGGCTGCACCGGCAAAGGGAGGCAAGTGGTCTCAGACAGGAGAAGGGGCTGCAAGGCCAGGGCTGTACTGGGGTTACGAGTGGGTAAGGTTGCACTCAGACACTTGACTGGTGGACGTAGCGGCGGGGGGTGGAGGGAGAACATTGAACAGTGGCCTCAAGATGGAGATGAGTGAGGTCCATACAGGCCATGGACACATCCACTTCAAAATGTTCAGGAGCTAATGAACGGACATGCAGCAGAAGCATGATGGGATCGAGGAATACAGAAGCTGGAGGAGGAAGTTTGTGAGGGAGGGAAACCTGAACAAGAAGCTCTTCCCGGACAATGGGAGAGGCTTCCATACTCACACAGGGAGGGGGCAAGCTGGTCTGGCAGTGAAAGTTCTACACCCCCATCTTACAACCTCCAGCGATGGTACAGTGCCAAATTAAAATGAGGAGGAGCTTTGCTGACGAGGGCACTTTGGGCAGATTGGAGGGCAGCTGCATGCACTGGGGGGCCTGATTACATTGGCACATGACTGAACTGTACATTCCCAAATGAGGAGAGAGGCACAGCCGAGATATTAGGAACCTTTCAATGACAGTGCAGGGAATCAGGAAAGTGAAGCAATGCTGCCCATTTATGTGAGACTAATCGATCCCTTTATTTTAATCCTTGTACACAGTGTAGAAATTCCCCCAGAGCGATAATACGCTTAAGAGTAATTGGACGAATGGACAAGCTCCAGAAACCTGTTTGAAAGTTGGTGCTGGACAGTTCACTGAAGAGAAGCCTCAGGCCCACCTCAAATAACCTAATTCTCTGAATGAATTAGAGTGCAGTAAATGAGTATCCCAGCGCCTGGGCTGAAAGCAGCACATCCAAGCGCCTGGCCAAAGCAATGTCATAGCAGTCAGTGATGTTGGGGAGGGGACCTTGATACACACCCTGCACTGGCCATCATTTCAGGGGCGAGTACACTCGACATGGGAATAAAGCTCTTGGCCCACAATCACTGACGAGTCATTGACAGAAAGAGGACCTTTGGAGACTAATGCTTACACTTGTCTCTTTCTCACTGATACTGCAGAGAGGAAACCATCAGGAAGATGGAGGCTGGATTTGTCGCTGCCTGAATTATCGCTTACAAGCAGAAGAGAAGAAGATGATTGTGACGGAGGTGCCTGGATCACCAAAGGGAGGAACAAGACCCTCATGACCACAGGCCAGCAGGGCCTTCTCAGGACAGAGGAGAGGCTCACAGACACGTCGTGCATAGGCGGCTCGCAAAACCCAGAGTGTACAGAAGTTGCATGTCTTATCTGCAACTGAGTGAGAGACAGTGTCACCGATGGCTCCGCATGACCAGGGATCTGGTGACTCACATTTGCCGCATTCTCCAGGAATTGACGCCATGGGGGCTGGGAGGGCATCCATTGCCAGTGGCTCTGAAAGTAATGGCCACTCTGAACTTCTACATCAGTGGCTCCTTCCAGGGCTCCACTGGGGACCTCTGCAGAATCTCTCAAGCATCCACGCACAAATCATGAGGTCACAGATGCCCTTTTTGCCCAGGCCCACAATTACGTCAACTTTGACAGAGATCAAGCAGGCCAGGACTTCAGAGCACTGGGTTTTGCTGAGATTGCCAGATTCCCACAGGTACAGGGTGCCATCAACTGCACTCGTGTGGCTTCAAAAGCTCCCTGGCAACAGGCACTGCAATACATAAACCAGAAAGGCTACCACTCACTCAATGTACAGCTGGCCTGCAGGTTTGCACCAGATACCCAGGAAGCATCCATGACTCATACATCTTGAGGAGATCGCAGGTCCCAGGCATCTTTGAGGGACCACACAGGATCCAGGGCCGGCTCCTCGGTGACAAAGGGTACTTGCAAAGGAAATGGCTGATGACGCATGTTTGGCAACCTCAGACTCCTGCAGAGAGAAGGTACAACGAGGCTCATGCCGTTAGCCAAGCATTGGTGGAGCACACCATAGGCATCCTAAAGATGCTATTCTGATGCCTCAACAGGTCTGGTGGAGCACTCCAGTACAATCCCCAGAGGGTTTCATGGATCATCGTGGCTTGCTGCGCACTGCACAACCTGATGCTGCAAAGTGGCTAAGACTTGCCAGATGACAAGCTAGAGGAACTGCACATCTCCTCTGATGAAGAGGACCTCGAAGGGGATGAGGGTGATGAGTTTGAGGAAGCCGAGGCTGCAGAGGAAGATGACATAGCACGGGCCAGTCAAGGCAGGCGTGTGTGAGGCTCTGATAGCCACCAGATTCCACCAGGAGGATGTCGAGTTGTAGTGAGTGCCCTTTGGACAAGAGCCCTCCTTCATGAGGCCAGCATGAGCACTAACATTGCAATTCCTCTCGTTTCGCCCATGCACTTCAATATGAAAGTGAATAGTTACACATCAGGCTTACATTGTCCTAATCCTTTGAAGGATGATGAGCCCTCAGCAGCATGTGTCCTTGCTGAGATGAGGTGCTAACTGGAGAAGGGCGTCCCAGCATCAGATGGTGCTGCCTCTTCAAGCGTCTCTCCAGCATTCCAGTCACAATGGCACACTACAAGAGCCAGGAGCTGTTGGTCAATCATCAGTGGTCTTGTAGCTGTCTGCCTTCAATGTGACGAGGCTCCTCAAGGAGATCCATCTGAAGCAATGGAATATGCACTCTGTGTAACATCGATGGTGAATCAGATAATTCACACTTGAGACAAGACAGCCGATGACATTCCGCTGCTGTGAACCCATTTATAGATGACTCAGTCATCTGTGGTGCATTCTGCCAGATCACACTGACATCCAGCAGTCTCAGTGATCCTGGGCTGCATTTATCCTCAGCTTTATACGGATGCGGATCACCTGAGCATGATGATATCAAACACTTGCCTCTCAGACATTAAAATGCCTCCTCTTTAACACTGACATTGTGCTCTCATGGCCAGCCCTTGCCCTTGCCGAGTCTATAATGCACACACACCATAAAGCCCTCAAGGGCACACGTCATTGCTAAGGAACAGCAAACTTCAGCTTCAGTACATCCTCGCTGCTATCCCATTGCTCCCCTACAAGTTGTCTAAAGTAAACATGTGTGCTTCCAGAGCTCAGGTGAGGGACACACAGCGCTGCATCCCTAATTTGTGATGAGAGCCTTGTCCCTGCAAGACACACAACTACAGGGTGAGAGACGCTCAAGGTTGGACGTTTTAGTGCCAGGACTATGATGTGGCTGAGGGGGCTAAGCTTCATCACCTTGAGGTGGCAAGGTGCCCCACTTATTGGTGAGCTTAGCAGATGTACATTCTGAAAGTGGAAAACGCGGTTGGCTGACAGCAACGCACACGAGCTCTGGGTATGGACTCATGGCATGAAAACACTGCCGAGAATGCATGGAGTTGCATGATACATCACCCTTCTCCCTGCATAAACATATGTTTCCTTAGACACTGCACCTTCCCCTTTCAAGAGTACAGACGAGTTAGGAGAACACCTCTGCCTCAAACTTACACTGCCAAGAATAGACATGACATGACTCTGCAAAGCATGTGAACGACGTTCCAGCCACAATCACATTTAACATTAAGATTGAGACATCACTGATGTTGAGAATGATCTGGAAAAGGGCCACACACTGTGGTGATATGGAATCACACTATGTAGGCGAGAGGCCCACGGGACTTGGAGGACCCCAGCCTGCTTTGGGTATCCAACTGTGGGGCAGGTGTAAGTACCCTCCTCGGCCTGTAGAGCTGGAGGTGATGGGGTCACAGGAAGAGAGGATTTGGACTGGCAGGAGAGTCCCGGAGTCATCTGGCTGGATAAACCCAGGGTGTGCAGCTGCTGGTCCTCCTCCTTGTGGGTGCCCAAGGGCCTCTGGCTGACTCCTTGAGAAGAAGGGGAAGCTGAAGTGAGATCTAGGTGACCTTCCTCTCAGTTGAGTAGGCACTGATGGATGCCATCAAGGGCTAAAGCCATGGAGTGCTGCTCCTGCAGTAGTGCAGGACCGAAATCCTGGACCAAGGTCTCCAGAGCAGCCGCCGACCTGCCAGTGCTGACCTCAGTGCGTTGGTATGCTGATGCTATCACTTCAGACTGAAGACTCTTCCACTGTATGTTGCAATCTGAGGAATGCAGCTCACATCCCTTCCTGATATTCCCTTGACTGTCACTGCAGCTTCAGTAACTGATTTAGGACCACGTCCTGAGGCTCGTCACCTGACTCGGACACAGCAGAATCATGGCCTGCAGCAGTCCTCCAGGTGCCAGCGACCTCAAGTGTCCCTGCCTCCACCTGCTGCAGACCAAATGACGTGCACCGTGCTTCACCAGATCGTGACTCTGAGCCTGCTCTAGAGCTAGGTTCCTCCGAGGTGTGTGTCTCTGCGCTGGTGGAGGGTGTGGGTGAGCGCTGTTATGGGTCTTCAATGTTGCTCTCCTCTGGTTCCTCATCCAAGGTGTCCTCGGGGCTGGAGATGAGGATTGTGGATCCCATTGAGCACTTTCCAGAGGTGCCAATGAGAGAAAGGAGAGGTAATTAGTGCATAGTAGGTGACTTTAAAACAGGAAAAAGCACTCACAGTATGGTTGTCTGAGGGGTCTTCACTTGGGTGTACACCGCCAACCTCACCATCGGCGCAGGCGCAGTCGATGTCCTCTCCAACCAGCTCGATGGCTCGATTCTCGTAATCTGTGAGGACCTTGATGTTGGGCACACTGCCCCCAGTCTTGGACCTCTTCCTTTTATTGTGCACGAGCTTGTCCTGCATAAACACAGATGGAAAAAGTTTGAGCAAGACGCATGCCAGGGCAGGTGATAAGGATGCCTGGCATGTGAGAGTGGTGAGGGGAGCCATGGATGTGATGAAAATGCAATCTCCTTAGGTGGGGCCAGATGGAGATGTGAGGGTGTGTGTGAGAGTGAGTGGTGATATCCCTTGAGTTGGCAGTGAGTGAGATGTCATGAATGTGTGATAGGCTTATGAATGTGTGAGTTTAGAGTGAGGAAATTGTTGACTTACTCTGGCAGCATGGATGAGGTCATTCATCCTCTTCCTGCACAGGGTGGCTGTCCTCTTCTGGACCCTGTTGGCACTGACCACCGCTGCCACCACCTCCCAAGCCAGATTGATCACCCTGCTGGACCTCCTGCGGCCAGGTAGGTAAAGGACATCGTGGCTGTGGGCTTCAACTGCATCTAGCAGGCGCCCCAGTGAGGCGTCACTGAATTTGAGGGCTGCCATCTCCTTGGTTTTCGGGGCCATGTCTGCAGTGGAGCAGTCCTGGGCTGCAGACATTGAGAAGGCTGTTTGCGGTTGCACTTTAAATATTGTGTCCGGAGTGAGGAAGCAGTGAGCTGGTGACAGGGTGGGCAGATCAGAGGCCACCTGCCAGCAACCCAGCGTGTTTCACATGCATGCATAGTTAATGAGGCAGGGGCTGGACAATACGGCGTGAAAACTCGCCATTGCGGCCAGCGGGTACCATGCTGTTTTTTACACCCGCTCCCACATTTAGTGCAATGAGGAGAAAATCATGCCCCACATCTAGGCGTTCATAGCTCAGATGTTATTCGGCAACCTTTTCTTCATGACTAGTAGGACTGACTGATGGCAACGGCTGTCACGAAGGATGCTTCTTGTTTGTCTCCAAAGCAAACCAGCCTACCAACTTTTTAACACAATTTTTCAAAGCATGTTTTTTTCAAAGCCATACTCATTCATTCACTCCTTATGCAAAACTAATACAGTCATTCTCTGCATCATTTTGGCCTTTAGACAATTTGAAGCAAAGTTAAATTCTAATCAAAGCATCGACAATTACATTGTTTTCTCCCCACAATGTGGACAATCTTTAAGTGATAATGTTGCAGTAATAAACTCCATTGAAATAGTCTGGCATTCTGGTTTTTAAATTTTTCCACAAAGGCTAGGGGGTTGTGATCAGTATTTATCAGCGTCCCCCTATATCCATGGCGGACATACATGTCAAAATGTTTAAGAGCTAATAGCAAGTCCAGAGTTTCCTTTTCCACTATAGGGTATCTCTTTTGGTGTCAATTTAGCGTTCTGGAAAAGTATCCCACTGGCCTTTCTATGCCCGATTCATCTTGCTACAGGATTGCATCTACACCCAGGTCACTAGCATCAATTGCTACTTTGAAAGGTTTAGTGAAATTTGGAGCAGTCAACATTAGTTCATTGATCAAAATTGCTTTCAGCCTTTCAAAAAATGCTTGGCACTCCCTTGACCACATTATCTTGGCTTTCTTGTGTAGCAAATCTGTCAGCAGAGCAGCTATAGTGCTGAAATATGATACAAATTTACAGTCAAACCCACACATCCCCAAAAACCTCATGATCTCTTACTTAGTTTTAGGGACAGGGAACTCCGCCAATGCCTGTACTTTTGCTGTTCTTGGCAGGACCTGTCCTTGCCCAACTATATGCCCAAGGTATGTTACCCACACTTTCGCAAACTCACTTTTGGCAAGGTTTATTACCAAATCAGCTGACTGTAGTTTTCTAAACAGAGCTTCTAATTGTTTTAAGTGGTCTTTCCAAGTGTCACTATATATCAATACATCATCAAGATATACCACACAGTTAGGAACACTGGCTACCACTTGGTTCATTAGTCTCTGAAAAGTTGCTGGGGTTTTTTCTAGCCCGATTGGCATCACTCGGCATTGGAAAAGATTGTCTGGTGTGACAAAGTCCAATATTTCTTTAGCTCAGGATGGCAAAGGATCTGCCAATATCCCTTCAACAAATCTATTTTGGTAAGAATCATGGCACTGCCAATTCTGTCAACACAGCCTTTCCAGTGAGGAATTGGGTAGGAATATGCCTATGTTACTGCAATGACTTTTCTGTAGTCTATGCAGAATCTAATTGAACCATCTGGTTTAGGTGCTAACATGATTAGGGAACTCCAGCTGCTTTGGCTAAGTTCAATTAGATGATTTTCCAAAATGTATTGGATCTCTGCTTTCACCTGAGCCTGTTTCTCTGGACCTAAGCGGTAAGGATACTGTTTTATAGAAGAAGCTTCTCCTACATTACATCATGTATGGCTAATGTTGTACATCCTGGTTTGTCCCTACTGACTCCTTTAAATGTTGTCAGAAGCCTTGTTAGGACTTCTTGTTGTTCTGCCTCTAAATATGAAAGCATGGTGTCTAATCTACCTAATAGTTCAATGTTAGCTAACCGGAAAGTAGGAGGTTCAATTTGCGAATTGTCTAGGCCTCCCTCTGCCTCATCCTCTCTACCTCTTTCGTCCTCTACTGTCCTTACTACCTGACATACCTATAGTGGCTTATCCTCCTCCCTGCGATGAAATTGATGTAACATAGCCAATTCTTTTTCCTGCGATCTGGGGTGTCAATCAAATAATTAACTGTACAAATCCTTTTGACTACTTTATATGGACCACTGAACCATGCTTTTCGTGGTTCACCCTGTAAAGGCAATAACGTTAACATAACATCCCCCGGTTGAAGGGTTCGGGTCTTTGCATGCTTGTCTGCCCATTTCTTCATGGTCGCTTGGGAAACTTTAAAGTGTTCCTGAGCCACATTGCGAGCACTTGCGAGCTGTTCCTTGAATCCAGGTACATAATCTACCATGGAATAATTGTCCCTCTGAAAACATTTCTTTGATGAGTTTCGGAGGACCTCCCATCTCATGCCCATAAACTAATTCAAAAGGACTAAAACCAGTAGACTCATTAGGTGCATCCCTAGTGGCAAACAAAAGAAATTATAACCCCTTGTCCCAACCATGGGGATATCCTTGACAGGGTCTGATGGTATCATTCTAGAGGTCTTTGAGTTTGCGGGCGGTATGTTGAGGACTTTAATTGTTATATCCCCAGACAACTCATAACTTCCTGAAAAATCTTAGACATGAAATTGGAACCCTGATCAGACTGGACCTCAATCGGTGATCCATATTGAGTGAAGAATTGGGATAATTTCTCTACCAATACATTGGCAGAAATTGTTCTCAAGGAAATGACTTCTGGAAGCCGAGTAGCCATATCCAAAATAATGGTGTCCTGCTTTTGTTTTGGTAAAGGTCCCACACAATCTACCAACGCCCTACTAAATGGTTGCCCAAAAACTGGCATGGGAATTAGAAATGTTGGTTTGATCGCAGGTTGCAGAATATTCTTAGCCCTTGACGATTAACCATTTTCTGTGATTAAAGTGTCTGTGACACCAACATTGATGAGCAATTAGGGCACATTAGGATCTTCATGCAACTTGCATGTAACACTTTTCAGTTGGCTGATACCAGTTAAGTGGTCAGCATACAATCTGAGAATGTTGTTGGTATGCATAGGAATCATTATGCGACTACAATCATGTGCAGGTCTGTTGCTGTGTGGAAACTGATAAGTGTGTCAAATTCTCATTCTAGTGTTTTGGAATGAAACTGATATTTCAAGAACTTTCACTGATTTGTCACTGTTGGAAGGGAAAATTTTCATATTCCCTGGTTTGCAGAGAAAGGGGCAACCCTGAAGTTTGTTGGACATTTTGTTTCCCATGACATTGACAGATCCTCCTGTCTCCATGAGAGCATTGACGTTCAAGCAGCCGATGGTCACTGTCACACTTGGCTAGTTGCTTTGTCCAAGAGAGCACAAGAACATATTGAGGGTCATCCACCTCTACACTGGCTACATATTTTTTGCTGTGGAACGTGCACATGGCACTCTTCTAGTAGTTTTGGTGTTAGTAGTTGTTTTTGCTAATGAGCGACAAATATGAGTAAAGTGGTTGAGTTTTCCACAAGGTTTACTCTGTTTACCAGTAGCAGAATATTCTGTCCAGTGTGGATAAGCACAGCCACAGTGGAAACATTCTTTGGTCAAGTCACAACTTTGTGAGACTTGATGTTGCTTTGGCACATGAAGAATGATTAATGTTTAAACGAGTTGAACTTAATGTGTGATAGTTACTGTTGGGAGCCTCAACTTCAGTAGCTCTGGAGCCTGAAAGCAATAGTGATGTTTCTAACTCCAGCAGCTCTTACAGCTTTCTGTCTTTCTCAAGTGCTTTTTGGCGTAGTTGACTAGAGAGAGAGAGATTATTTGTGTTTATATTTCCCATTTGACATTGTTCAACATCACTGAAGTCACATTTGGTTGCTAGTTGCCTCAATCACATGCAATATTGGTCAATTTTCTTGTTTGCTTCTTGTTTAGAATGTTGGAAGGCAATTGTTTTACATATTGTATTTTTCTTTTTCTTTTAAGTTACCTGTGATTGCAAAACATGCCATCACACCTTTGAAAAATCACAGCCACTTTTGCCAACATAGATATACAGATGGTGATTCCAAATGCACATCAAAACATGGTAGATTGTGCATGGACAATGCCATCTTGATCAGTAATACATTGATAATGTGTGATCAAGGACCCTGGATCACATTCCTTCCAAAGCAAAAGTTCTCTATAATGATCCAATATAATTTTAATTTGATTGGATGATTATTTCGGCAAGGTCAGTGTGTGCACACTGTGCATGCCTTCCTCTTGCTAATTTCAAGATGGATTGCCTCAATGTGTGTCTAACAATAGGCTACAGCCTCAAAGTGTTCCCTAACTCTCCAACTTGAAATGCAATGCTGTTGGCAAAAAGTAGACAATGACCTTCCAAAATTTGCATGCCTAAAAATAATGTTTCATAATTTCATCCTCTTCATCATGATTATGAACTTCTTGGGAAGAAACAGTAAGATTCAATAAGAAGCACTGAGAATCAGAAATGCATGTGCTGTTAAAACATGGATTCCTTCAGTATCCTTCTAGACTTCCTCTGCTGGTACATGTGTATAGTAGTCTCATGTAGACAAACTGCACAATGCAATTTTCAATATGCTACACATATTTGCAACAAATAGAAAAGGAGTATACAATTTAAATGGTGAGAAATGACAGAGCTCAGTGGTACAAAGGAATCTGGGTGTCTGGTACATGAATCACAAAAAGTTAGTATGTAGGTACAGCAAGTTATTAGGAAGGCAAATTGAATGTTGGTGTTTATTATGAGGGAATGAAATTTAAAAGTAGGGAAGTTTTACTGCAGCTCTACAGGGCTTTGGTGAGACCACATCTGGAGTATCTCCTTATTTGAAAAAGAATATAATTGTGTTAGAAGCAGTTCAGAGAAAGTTCACTCAACACATTCCTGGGATGAAGGGATTACCTTACCAAGAAAGGTTGAACAGGTTTGGCCTATGCCCGCTGGAGTTTAGAAGAATGAAAGGTGATCTTATTGAAACATATAAGATCCTGAGGATCTTGATAGAATGGATAGCAGGAGGATGTTTCCTCTAAGAATAAGAGGTCTACCATTTAAGATGAAGATGAGGAGAATTTATTTTCTCTCAGAGGGTCATTAATCTGTGGAATTCTCTTTCCCAGAAAGCAGTGGAGGTTGGGTGATTGAATATATTCAAGGCAGAGTTAGATAGATTTTTGATAGACAAGGGAGTCAAGGGTTATGGGGAGCAGGCAGGAAAGTGGAGTTGAGACCACAACCAGATCAACCATGATCTTATCAAAAGGCAGAGTAGACTCGAAGGGCTGAATGGCCTACTCCTGCTCCTAAATCCTATGTTTTTAACCTGCAGAGGAGTTTTTGTTGCATGTGTGTGGCTCAATTCTCCAACCATGACCTGGAAATTCTATTAAATAGGAAAGTGGGCTGACTCTTTCAGTGCCTGAAATCAGAAACTAGGCTGCTTCAAAAAAAATATAGGTCAAAGAGTCAATCTTCAACTGAAAAAACCCTGGCAGGATACCTGGAATTGGACCACAAGTAGAGGAGGTTCACCATTTAATAAACATCAATGTCCTGTGGATTAACACAGATGGCAAGGATTTAGTGAATAAGCAATTAAAATTTAATTATGACATATGTATGAACATCATTATCCCTATATACACTCACACTGTTAAGAATTTTACAAGGACATTGGCAATAATGAAAGGAGCTTGGTAGTAATAATTGATTTTTTTTTAATTCAATCATGGGATGTGGGCTTTGCTGGCTGGGCCAGCATTTATTAACCATCCCTAATTGCCCTTGAGAAGGTGGTGGTGAGCTGTCTTCTTGAACCGCTGTGGTCCATACTGTGTAGGTACACCCACAGTGCTGTTAGGAAGGGAGTTCCAGGATTTTGATCCAGCGACAGTGAAGGAATGGTGATATCGTTCCAAGTCAGGGTGGTGAGTGACTTGGAGGGGAACCTCCAGTTGGTGGTGTTCTCATCTGTCTGCTGCCTTTGTCCTTCTAGATGATAGTGGCCATGGGTTTGGAAGGTGATGTCTAAGGAGCCTTGGAGAATTCCTGCAATGCATCTTGTAGATGTACACACTGCTGCCACTGTGCATCGGTGGTGGAGGGACTGAATGTTTGTGGATATGATGCCAATCAAGCAGACTGCTTTATCCTGCACGGTGTCCAGCTTCTTGAGTGTTGTGGGAGCTGCATTCATCCAGGCAAGCAGGGAGTCTCCCATCACACTCCTGACTTGTGCCTTGTAGATGGTGGACAGGCTTTGGGGAGTCACACGATTCCTAGCCTCTGACCTGCTCTCGTAGCCACAGTATTTATATGGCTAGTCCAGTTCAGTTTCTGGTCGATGGTAACCTCCAGGATGTTGATAGTGGGGGATTCAGTGATGCTAATGCCATTGAACATCAAGGAGCGATGTTGGATTCTCTCTTGTTGGAGATGGCCTTTGCCTGACACTTGTGTGGCATGAATGTTACTTGCCACTTGTCAGCCCAAGCCTTGGATATTGTCCAGGTCTTGCTGCATTTGGACACGGACTGCTTCAGTATCTGAGGAGTCGTGAATGGTGCTGAACGTTGTGCAATCATTAGCGAACATCCCCGCTTTTGACCTTATAATGGAAGGAAGGTCATTGATGAAGCAACTGATGATGGTTGGGCCTAAGACACTACCCTGAGGAACTCCTGCAGTGATGTCCTGGTGCTGATATGACTGACCTCCAACAACCACAACCATCTTCCTTTGTGCTAGGTATGAATCCAACCAGCGGAGAGTTTTCCTCCGATTCCCATTGAGTCCAGTTTTGCTAGGGCTCCTTGATGCCACACTCGGTCAAATGCTGCCTTGATGTCAAGGGCAGTCACTTTCACCTCAACTCGGGAGTTCAGCTCTTTTGTCCATGTTTGAACCAAGGCTGTAATGAGGTCAGGAGCTGAGTGGCCCTGGCGGAACCCAAACTGGGCATCAGTGAGCAAGTTATTGCGAAGCAAGTGCCGCTTGATAGCTCTGTTCATGACCCCTTCCATTACTTTACTGATGATCGAGAATAGACTGATGGGGCGGTAATTGTCCGGGTTGGATTTGTCCTGCTTTTTGTGTACAGGACATACCTGGGCAATTTTCAGCATAGCCAGGTAGATGCCAGTGTTGTAGCTGTACTGGAGCAGCTTGGTTAGGGGTGCGGCAAGTTCTGGAGCATAAGTCTTCAGTACTTCAGTGCCGGAATATTGTCAGGGCCTTTGCAGTATCCAGTGCCTTCAGCCATTTCTTGATATCACGTGGAGTGAATCGAATTGTCTGAAGACTGGCATCTGTGATGCTGGACACCTCCAGAGGAGGCCGAGATGGATCATCCATTCAGCACTTCTGGCTGAAGATTGTTGTGAATGCTTCAGCCTTATCTTTTGCACAGCTGTTCTGGGTTCCTCCATCATTGAGGATGGGGAAATTTGTGGAGCCTCATCCTCCAGTGAGTTGTTTAATTGTCCACCACTATTCACAACTGGATGTGGCAGGACTGCAGAGCTTTGATATGATCCAGTGTTTGTGGGATCGCTTAGCCCCATCTATCACTTGCTGCTTGTGCTGTTTGGCATACAAGTAGTCCTGAATTATAGCTTCACCAGGTTGACACCTCATTTTTAGGTATGCCTGGTGCTGCTCCTGGCATATTTTCCTGCACTCTTCATTGAACCAGAGTCGATCCCCTGGCTTGATGGTAATGGTAGGGTGAGGGATATGCCAGGCCATGAGGCTACAGATTGTGTTTGAGTACAATTCTGCTGTTACTGATGGCCCACAGCGCCTCATGGATGCCCAATGTTGAGTTGCTAGATCGGTTTGAAATCTATCCCATTTAGCATGGTGGTAGTGCCACATAACACAATGGAGTGTATCCTCAATGTATACATACCAATAAAAGCACGAAAATAAGAATGCCTCAAAGGATTAAAAAGGTTCATGGTACTGTATGATAATGAAGTATAAATGCTCTCTATAAAGGCAAATATAGCAATAGAACAAGGAGTGTTGGTGGGGATACCAAGATGACCCTTACTCCTGCTGAGAAAATAGAGGCTGCACTCTGTGGTCAGCAGCACAGTGATGCTGCTCGCCACTGACCTTGAAGAAAGCTGCCTACAAAGATCTAGGAAGCTATGTGATGAGGATTTCCTGATGTTAGCTTGATTCTGGTGCCAAGTCTAGGGAGCCACCAGGTTTCCATTGCTGTTATCAAGCAGCCAATGTAGCTAGTCGCATTGGAAAGTTCCCAAAGACAGCAAATGAGGAAATAAATTGCACGATTATCATTCACTTTTTCCAAATTTTACAAAGAGAGCAAAGTAAAAATTGGGACATACGCATGAAATATCATAAATAAACTTTAAAATCTAATGATTTTTATTACATTAAAAGCCTATGGAATTTTTATCATAATGTAGAGATTTGACATTCGTCAAATATAAAACTAGTTTTTCAGAGCCAAGAAGGTATTTCAGCAGTAATTATGACTCATTAGGCAATCCCTTGGGAACAAGGATGACTTGCTTCCACTCTGGTTCAATGGGCTCTGAAATGAGTGATAAATCCAATGCAAAATCGGCAAACTCTGTCACATGTGGGCAGGTGGTGCTTGAAAGGCTGGGTTAATGGGCTGTTTGGAGGCTTGTGCGCTCCTTCCGATGCCTCGAGTTCACCTCTGCAAGTTCCCAGTGAAGTCTCTCAATGTGCTCAGTTCCCTCCCAAACGAATCTTCTCTCTTTTGCTCAGTCATAAGCCTTATGGTCTCCCATAAGTCAGCAGGTATGTTTGACCTCTTCAGGGATGATTTGAGGACACGCCCAAAGTACATCCACTGTCCTCCTGGGAGTCTCCTGCCATGGCCAAGCTCCAAGTAGAGCAATTGTTTCAGGAGTCTGGTGTCAGACATTCAAACAACATGCCTTGCCCAGCAGAGCTGGCTTTGCTGGGAAAGTTAGCTTGGGATAGGATGATGCTATTGGACCGCCTTTCTTGCCTCCAGATTTGGAGGATCTTGCAAAGGCACTGCTGTTGGTGGTACTTCTCCAATACTTTGATTGCATTGACTTGGACAACCTACAGCAGGCACCTCAAATGATCATTTTGTACGTTGCTAAAAACCCAGTTACTTCTTCGTTCAACAAAGTGTAACGTTTTCAGGTTCTTTTACAGTGGTATTACAACATAAAAGGGGAAGTTCACATCATTCTTTGCTGGATTTCTGTTCATTACCTTCTGCAGGAACTTCAACAGTGCACCCTATGGAAGAACAGGGGATCACTGACAGCAACTTCTGGATATGTTTAACTGTATATGTGCCCAGATGACAGAAGTTGCTGTCAGCTTCACAGTTGTAATGCAACAAGCATGGACAGTTTTGCTGTCATCATACCATAAAATCCGGGCCCAGATGATGTCCTTCATGTGAATTAAGACAGTGAAAGGATTTGGAAGTGAACTACAAACCATTAAGTGTGTACCCCACTATTGCTAACATTTAGTGCTGTAATGAAATTGTCACATTATCATTTTATATTCACTTATTATTGTACAGCAATGTAAAAGTACATGTCAATACTTTGACATACAGAAATGGCCCATCATGTTTCTGTTCAGTCCTCACCCATAATAAGGAATGTATCCTGAATCTGAAGTGACCATTCACCATAGAACCTTGAATCATCATCAACATTGATTCTCCACACCAGCCTTTTATAGATACCTGGGACAAAAGGACAAGGAGGATAAGAAAGTACTAATTTAACCTTGGACATTGGTAATGAGGGGTCAGAAAAAGTGATGATACGTAATGACCAAAAAGGCAGTTCAGACAACCTGACTGCAATTCATGAGGTGCATCTAGATGATCTTGTTACAGGTTCTGCTTAAGTTGTCAGCCCAGTTGTCAGTGGTAACACTTGCACCTGAGTCAAAGGTTGTTAGCTAGATCAACATTTTGGTGCAGTGCTGGAGGAATATTATGCTGTCTTGGATGAAACATTAAACCTAGACCCTGTCCGCGTGTTCAGATGTCCAAGCCAATATTTATCTGTCAAGAAACATCACTAGAACAGATGACCCGGTCATTATCTCATTGCTATTTGTGGGGCCTGACTATACACAACTTGGCAGCCATGTTTCTCTACTATGCAACAGTGACTACACATCAAAAGTATTTCATTGGCTGTGAAGGTTTTTGAGATATCCTAAGGCTATGAAAGAGATTATATAGATGAAAGTTCTCTTTTGTTTCTTTCCAGCAGAGAATGATGCAAAATCTGGAGTATGTTAACAAGGCAGTCATTCAGGGACTGGATGGTAAAATCTGTGATTCAATTGTCTGTTGATGATACAGCAGCATCAATGAGAGCTGCAGTGGCTACCATAGTAATCTGTGATCTTGATTAGTAAGTTCTGAGGAAATAGACCCCACCAGGTCCAGTGGAACAGATGAATTACTATGATGTTAGTGTCCAGTGTCTGCTTTGTGCCATACACAAGTCTTAGGATCAAAGAACTTATAGCACAGGAGGCTAATTGAGCAAATTTGCCTGTGCCAATCTTTTGAAAGAGTCATCCAATGAATCCCATTCTCCCACCAGACTCATATTTTTCTTTTTCAAAATGTATTCCTTCTTAAAATCCATTATAGATTCTGCTTCTGTAGGGCATCCTAGAAACATAAGGAACAGGAGTAGGTGGTTCAATCTGTTGAGCCCAATCTGCCATTCAATTAAATCATGGTTGATCAGCAGCTCAATTCTATTTAATTGTTTTGCTCCATATCCTTTGGTATCTTTGCCTAAGATAAATCTCGAAAGCTCCAATTGATGCAGCATTCACAGCCTTTTAGGAAAGAAGATTCCAGAGTTCTGCTACTCACTGTGTGAAAATGACCTATGATCCAAAGACCCTTTGCACACTCTTCCTTTGTTCCTTTGGTGATTATCTTGAATCTATGCCCTCAGGCTACAAGTTATCAGCCTGTGAGCATAGTTCTTCTCCTTTAACCTTATCAAAGCTCTTCATATCCTTGAACACCTCTCAGATCTCTGCTTAGGTCTTTGAAAGTGGGATTTCCTCAGCAAACGAACACAGGACACTCCAAACTCAGGCCAGTGCAGCCAGAGGAACTGGTAACTGTTACAGTCAGGTGAGGAGTGGTAGAATGGCTCCCCTCTCTTTCTGCCTCCCAGTTGACAACAACAGATGTTTTTAAAAGATTTTGCTTGTTAGCTTAGTGAGAGTATTTAAACTATTTAAGTGCTGTGACTGTAAAAGACACACGCAGACAGATTTTTCTGTAAATTTTTAAAAGAAAAGGAAATAGTGTTTATTGTCTTCAACACCGATAGGTAAATATAATAAAAACACTCCAACTAATACTCACACATGCATTTAAGAGATACAGACACAGAAAAAAATGTTACAGGGATGGAGGTTCGATTATTTAAGAGTGTCCAAAAGAAAATCAGTCATTTGGGGATCCTGTGGGTTGATGCCTTGGACAATTTCATGCTGCGTTTTGTGATTTCTCTCAGATTCTGTGCAGAGACGGTTTAAAGTTTTGATGGACGATCTCTGTCCTTTCCTTTGAAGTCAGCAGCTGTTTGGATTACGTTGAAGACTCCGCCTGCAGTGTTTGGCTGGTCAGGTACAGGCAGGGCACACGCGTGCAGAATGGCTGGAGAGCGAGAGAGGGGACCACAAGTTCTCTTCTCGCTGTTACCCATTCATGGTCTGTCTGACTCTGATCTGGAAAAGCAGTGTCTTTGTTAACACAAAGGGTTAGCTTGCTATCACATTGACCTCCATTCACAAACTAACCACTAACTGAATATAGTCATAGCAAGCCGGGTAACCCCCATTCCAGGTCCATTGTTTACAGTGATTAGATGAAATGGTCAGTGGAACCCTCTCCTTAGCTGGGGTCCATTTTGCAAAGTGATTGAGTTTAATGGCTCAGTCTGCACCCACCTGAACAAACAGATTATGCCTGGGTATCTGGGAATAGTTCAGGGGATGGGTCATTCATATTCATTTAAGCTGAGTGCCCTGGTGGGCTACTTTCAGACTGCACAACTCCTTTCTGATAGCTTTGTAATTTGTAAAGTGAAGCTATGTAAATGTTCAGCCATTTTGAGAGCTGCCGTTTGAGTCACTTAAAAATACTGTTGTCAATCTTCTTAAAACTTATCCTGTGGTTCAGTCCACTTAGTAAATAAAGTTATTTTTTGATATAAAACATGGTTTTATAACACAACAGACACAACCAATGATACATTGCTACCAATGCTGGCAGCTATGTCTCAGTTGGTTGCACTCTCATCTCTGTCTTAGAAGGTTGTGGGTTCAAGTTCCACTCCAGAGACTTGTACAGTCTCTGTTCAAGAGATTCAAGCGTAGCACTGAGGGAATACTACATAGTCAGAAGGTGTCTGTCGGATGAGTCATTAAACCAAGGCCTTATCTATCCTCTCAGATGGACGGAAAAAATCCCATACTATTTTGAAGAAGAGTAGGGGAATTATTCCCAGTGTCTTGACCAATAGTTGTCTCTGAATCAGCATCACTAAACAGATTATCTCATTGCTATTTGTGAGATCTTATTGTGTGCAAATTGCCTGTTTCATTTTCTACATTACAACTGTGACCACCTTTCAAAAGAACTTCACTGGCTGTAAAGTACTTCAGGCTAGTGAGGGATCATGAAAGACGTTATATAAATTCAACTATTTTTTATATTTTGCACTATTTGCTCTGGAGTGAAATCCGACCCACCCCCACAACGCACACTTTGTTTACAGCACAGCTGTCGAAGTCAAGACTGTCATCATCTGCACAGCTGTAGGTTAAAGAGGCTCAGAGCATGTTCAAGTTCGACTTAAATAGATAACTGGCTTGGGAAAAAATACTTCCGTTGAGGAACAGCAAAATAAAATGTTGATTATTCAAGTAGTCATGTCATTTCCAACACAGTTAAGATAATTAGCTACATTTAAAATGCAAATGGAGTATGGAAGCAGCAAGAGGTGCTCCTCCAATGAGATTACATGGGAGAACTTCCAATGAAGGAACTTCACATATGAACACTTTGGGGGTTATTTTGGTGAAAGGGTGAAAATAGACAATAAGTGGAATAAGACACGCCTGTTTGGAAGTCTATATTTTGCACAAAATTTTAGAGCCTATTGTTGAATACCATGATTTAAATATGTCTGGAGGCACTAAAACAAACACCTGCAGATTTAGCACTTGGGTGCTGATTAGAAGCATTTTATATGGGGCAGTATATGTAACTTCGGTGCTTCCTGAAGGATCCTCAGTCATGGAAGATAAGGCATGTGGCAACAGTGCTCCTAAGTCTAACTATGCAAGACAGTCTCAGCCATATGTGGGCAATTTACCTGGAGGCCTCTGGTGCTCTCACTGGTCACCCCGCTTCCTCCTTCTCCTCAAATTCCTCCTCCTCTCGTTGTGGCTCCTGAGCTTGACTCTCTAGCACAACTGCTGGTGGTAATGGCTGGTCTCTGGATTGCCAGATGGTGCAGCAAGTCACCACAAGTCTGGAGTCCTCCCCCGCTCCTGTCCTTCTGTTCTGCAGCAGCTGGTGCTGCACTGCTTGGGCTCATCTCCTCCTCCCATTCCTCCTCCAGACCCAGGGGGACCCGTAGCATGATCCTCATGAACAAACACTCCCTTTCTCCTGATGACTCTAAAAAGGTGGAGTAGCACAGCACTCAACCTTTAGGTGCAGACCTCACAGAATTTGTGAAATAAATGTTAATAGAGTTTTGGTGGAGTCTTAACAAATGCTCCATAAAGTCTCTAGATGTGTCTGAAAAATCTTCAGCTCTCTCCAATAAGTGAACATGGGTATAAGTAGTGCTTGTAATCCTGAAAAACTTGATTATTCCTGGTCAGCTGGTCACTGTTAGGAGAGGTCTTTAATTGAAGCATACCCACCAAAATGGCATGCAGTCTCTTTAATGAGCACAGGCAGACAATTAATCCTTTTCTTTTTCAGAAAAAGAAACAGAACAATGGGAACCCCATAAAATTGATTAACTATGGGAGAATATCAGTCTAGTTCATGTACTTAATTCTTTATCAACAGGAAAGCAAAAGATTGCAGATGCTGGAAATCTGAAACAAAGACAGAAAATGTTGGAAATACTCAGCAAATCAGGCAGCATCTGTGAAAAGAGAAACAGAGTTAATGATTTGTTTGATGACCTTTCATCAGAACTTCTTTATCATTATTTGGTTTAACTATCTTGACCTTCTCTGAGAAATTTGTAGTAGGATCTCAACACTCTACGAGTAGTTTGAGCTGATTAATTGGCTTGGAGGCAGTTTCACATGAGCTAAAACCATCCGATTGACTTTATTTATAAAATGGGTTCATATCGTGTTCAAATATATAAAATAAAATCTCTTCCTTCATTGTTACAAATGTGGTGGCGTGATCAACATGGGAACGTGTTGCTGATCAGCCAGAATGAGCAGCTCATAAAGTCATCAGTTTTCTGGGTCAACAGTGGCAAATCATGATAGACATTTCACAGCAGAGCTTTCCCCAGAAGAGATGGAATTTTCCCAACTCCACTTTAATGCGTTCAGTGGAAAATGCTGTAGCTTGCTGAGCTGTCAAATTCCCAGGTTGCGTTTTTAATTTTATCCTGAGGTACTGGTTTCAACGAGTCTTTGAAAGACTTTATTACAATTTGCCCTTTTCATTAAATAGGCAATGTCAGACCTATATTTTAATCTTCTCCTGCATTCGATGACATAAAACGGGGCAGTCAAGGAGAATATCAACCTAGCAAATCTCCTTGGTTTACTTCTCTGTAGGTAAAGCAAAATAAAATTCTGGAGTTCTTTCTGCAAATTCTCACAGTAATACATTTAGTGGGAGCTGTTTGTATTCAATTTAAGTGCTGTATAGAAGATAAGCATGACGAATAAAGCAACATAGGTGGTACAGATACCCAAACAGTATTGGGCATATGTGCAACATGACTCTGCTTTGGGCCTGAACCAGGAATATGCTAATTTCAGGTTACTATAGCTCCACTATAAGATTATTATCCCCAAAACCAATTACAACTTCATATAGTTGCTCAGTTTTAAAATAGCTTTGTTATTGTAATTTTTCATGTGGAATTTATAATTAAAAGCTGATTAAAAAATCCACATTTATACCATTTTTCAAGACACTTTGGGATCAATTTTCCAATTAACTACACCGATAGCGAAGACACGAATTGAGCAGGCAAGTGGTGAAAGGATTGACTTAGAAGGCCTTAGCCCTGTATCTTACCTTTCTTGTAAAATGTACAATTTCCCAGCATGAAAACAAGAGTCAGAGTGCTCTCACACAAAGCATATAAGAGACTCATCACAGACCCAAATTAATGGAAATGTATGTTAGTTACTGGCAGCTGCAATTACCACTTTTTTCAAAAGAATTGAAACTGAGATTTGAATGCCCATATAAATGGGCCTGAAGAGAATGTGCTTCTGACTTGAGAGAGTCAGTTTCTTAAAGGTGTTCTATTCCTGTTGAGTTGAATTTCATGGCTTCTCTTTTGGATTCCATTTCCTGCAGCCTGTTCCTTTACCTTCACCTTTTATTTGAACTCCCTTTTTGCACATTTTGAAACTTGCACTCAAAAAGAGGGCTTTCTGAAGAAGGATCAGAGATGGATTGGGCTACACTAGACTGTACCCAGCTGAACCAACCCCTTTTTTAAACAGCTCGAGTTATAGGGATAAGTTGAGCTACCTGAGCATATTGAAGGAGATCTGCCTTCACGGGCTTCCCAAAAAGACAGTGATCAAGTTATGCCAACTCCTTGGGCTGGATCTCATGACGGATTGCCATGAATTTCAACTTTTACTAGATTACTCTAATATCATCTGCTAAATAAGTCAGTCACCTGTGCATCAATCTATCAAGCAGTTGACAGAAGCAGCTCACATTTCAGTCCTTGGCCTGCTATAATATTCCAGTGAATTCCAACATAAGCTGGAGGAACAGCACTTCATCTTCCAATTCGCATTTTACAGACTCAACATTGAGTTCAACAGCCTCAGACCATGAACTCTTTCCTCCATTTTGATTTTTCTCCCCTAGTGCCAGTCTGTATCTTGTTCTCATTTTTTGCTTTCAGACAGTGCTGACCTTTATTCTGCTATTAACACCTACTCTGACTAAGCTTTGTGTCTTTAATACTACCATTACCATTCTCTTCGCCTGGGTTCCATGGCATCTTTCTCATTTTATCTCCCCCACTCTCTAACCTATCCCTGACCTTCTCTTTTTGCTCCACCTGCCCCTCCCTGCTTTTTTGACAACATGAAACCCACCACATTGCTACCTCTCTCCAGTTCCAAAGAAGAGTCACATTGGGCTCGACACATTAACTCTGATTCTCTCTCCACAGATGCTATCAGACCTGCTGAACTTTTCCATCACTTTCTGTTTTTACGACATAGCATAGTTTGCCAGGAGGCACTTTTGTCATTATCCTCATGTGTGCAGCCACCTAGACCCTAAGGAACAACATCATGTTAGATGTCAAACAAGAAGACCCGTAATCTACACCCCTGTGCATTAGGTAACCTAGTGGCAATCTGTGAATCATTTGTGGGATGTGGGTGTCGCTAACAAGGAAAACATTTGTTGCCCATTCATAATTGCCTTTGAGAAGATGGTGGTACTATCTTCTTGAGCCACTGCAGCTCATGTGGTGCTCCGAAGTGCTGTTAGGGAGGGAGTTCCAGGATTTTGACCCAGTGACAATGAAGGAACGGTGATGTATTTCTAAGGTATGTGTCTTGGAGGGAAACTTGGAGGTGGTGGTATTCCCAGGTGCCTTCTGCCCTTGTCCTCCCGAGGTGGTTGAGATTGTGGGTTTGGGAGGTGCTGTCAAAGAAGAGGAAAGAGATTAGATGGATGGTTACTCAAGCACCAAACCCTCTAGGCCTCTGGTTGTTAATCCCCTTGAGACAGCCATGAACAACCGCAGAATGCCAACATAAGGAGGTGAATGCCGGTACTAGGATCTTTATGAAATATACAATCGGTATGTTAAAACAAGTATTGATGCTACAAATCAATATGAGTATCCCACAGTATAACTTTGGCAAGATCTCCAAATTCACGTTGCTGAATGTTGAACAACTTTGTCATATAGACAGTACTTGATATGCACTGGAGGATAAGACCCCCACCTCCAGTCACTGAGGATAAGGCTGATGAAGTGAATGGTGTGGCCCAGTTGTAACCAGTATGATTAGTGTGTCACAATCACATTGAAGGCACAGTTACCTAAATACTTAAGCTACCCAATACACAGCCAGTCCCATTCACTTGTATACAATGCAATCATTCTTTAAACATTTTATCTGGCATTATTGTTTATGAACCTCAACCACCATTGGTGCCAATCCGTCAATCTGCTACCATCTTATACTTCAGTGCAGCTCCCTCAATAAAAGCAAAAAATACTGAAAAAAATCTGAAGGTCTGGCAGCAACTGTCAGAGAGAAACAGAGTTAACGTTTCAGGTCTGTGACCTTTCATCTGAAACACTAACTCGGTTTCTCTGTGACAGATACTGTCAGACCTTTTAAGTATTCCAGCATTTTCTGCTTACCTTCAAAAGCAGTTTACTCAAAATCCATCTGCAGTGCAGCGCATCAGAACATAGGAACAATATAGGCCTAGGCCATTCAGTCCCTCAATCCAGCCTGTCCCACCATTTAATTGGATCATGATTGATCTGTACCTTAAACTGATTTACTCACCTTTGATCCATAATAATGAGGGAGCGCTGCACTCTCAGAGGTACAATTTTTCAGATGACACATTAAACGTCTGCCTGCTCAATTGGGTGTAAAAGATCCCATGGTACAATTCAAAGAAAACATCAGAGCTTGCCCAGTGTCAGTATCTCAACCAAAATGGAGGGAAGCTTATTTACAAGGAACACTAAGCAAACAAAGGTCCGGTAAAGCCAATGGGCCTCAGACTACTTAAATCCATTGCAGTCACCTGTTATTAGCAGTTAGAAGTTTGTTACTAAGCTTTGCCACATGTAGAAAGAGAAAGAAAGATTTGTATTTATAAAGTGCCTTTCACAACCTCAGGATGACCCAAAGTGCTTTACGGCCAATGAAGTAATTTTGAAATTTAGTCATTTTTCTCTAACAACGCAGCATGTCTGCCAGCATCTTATGATGTGCAGTGCATGAATCAGAAATAATGGGGAGTATTTAAACTCCCCAAAATGGGTGGCTGTGGGTTGGATGAGGAACAATAATGTAATAAACCTCAAATCTGAACCCAATCCACCTTGAGCCTGCCCGCTTTTACAAAGGTTGCACTAGGGTGGGCAACCAAACAGTCCTCAGCAGGTGGATTGCTCATTTAAATATTTTAATGAGGCTGTGTGACTACGATTTTATCATAATTTCAGGCTTATAACCAGGTCTTCCAGGCCTGAGGAAATGTAACAACTAATGGGGGCAAGGACTGCTGTACAGAAGAGGGAAATGCTTTTGCAGCACTGTCTGTGGTCTAAGAGGAATAATGCTTCCCCTCGGCCCACTAAATAAACCAGTAAAACACCGCAGCAATCAAACCCCAACACGTTCAATAACTCACACTCCCTCATGATCACCATCCATCCTGTAATCGCAGACTCTTACCAACCTCCAATCTCTCTCTAACCGCACCCCCAACTCATCTACCCCCCACCCCACCCAGCATTCCAAAGCACACTGGAGCCACCACAGCACAACCCCCACCCCACCCCCATCATAATTTGTGCCCTGAGCCACAAAAAAACCTACCTGCTTCTTGGCTACAGCCTCTTCTCCAGCATTCCCTGCCAAACAGACAGCTAAGCCTATTAACCAGACTCGTTTCCCAGCAGAGAACCTGTTTAAAAAAACATGCATGCCATGAAGAAAAAACTCCACAACAACCTGAATTCCTCCTCCAAGCTTGGAAATCACACTGCAGTATATATATCAAGGCCATTATTTGATTTGACTCGCGTAGTCGTCCATGCATTGTTCAGACTGTTCCTGGCGCGTTGCTTTGGACTAGGCATGACCTATTTCTTGGACAGCACTGAATGATAATCTACTTTACTTGTGCCTCGCGAAGTTCTCATTTTGTTGGAGACTCAAACTCAAGACTCAGTGAACTGAAAGAGCTGATCCTTTCAGCTCAGATGTCTGAGGGGAAAATAAAAGAAAACAAAGATAACTCCCTGCTAAAAACTGAGTAATAACTGGATAAGGGTGTCTCAGAACATAATGGCTGAAAATTGTAGCTGAAGGCAGTCTGAGGACAACCTCCAAACATGTTCTTTTCTATATTACAAGTTGACAGAACAGTGCTATTTATTTCCCTTGGCTAAACCTCCCTGTTTGTACTTGAGTTTTGATGGAGCAGTCCTAGCAGTCATTCCCCGCTGGATTCCTCTGTGTCCTCATTCTTCTCTGATGCCTCATTAGACATCAATGAATCTGCAGTTAGATCTCCTCAGACTGATGTCATTGTGAAGACTGATAGGTGTCCTTGTCCCAGCCTTTAGTAGGACAGACAGCAGTGACAAAATTCTTGTCACTGTGATTATCAGCACCTTGTCATAATTTTCCATCTCAATTAATTTGCACCATAAAACTGACTGTTCTCAAAATATCACTGGTTCCTATGAAGCTGAATCAAACTTGAAACAACCTTACCAATTTTAAAGGGACAGACCATTTATTCTTTTCTGACTCACTCCTAAGATTCCTGGTTATTAAAGTGCTGAGTGTTACATGTTATTTAAGTTCTATGGTGAGGTAAGATCAACCTAAGGAGTGAAAACAAAAAGCATTGGGATCACTATTCATTTAGAGGGCAGAATTTTTCTCCTGTCGGGTGGTGGTGCACCTGAACTGAATGAGCGCAAAATGACACGCGGTGACATTGGGCAGTGCACCCGCTGACAATTAAGGGGCCTATTAAGGCCCTTAATCAATTAATTGAGTAGAATCATTGGGTTGGTGGGCAGGCAAAAAGACCAAGCGGCCTTTGCGTTTTTGGCGAAACCTCACCCACGGGTGGGATGAGGTTTCAACCAGTGATTTAAAAAAAAAACCTTTTACACTCCTATTTAACATGTCCTGCTCATTTTTTCATGATTTTAAATATCTCTATTTTTATGGTTAAAAATCTTCAGCTCCCTGAGGCAGCTCTGTGCCTCAGGGAGCTTTTAATATGCGCAACCATACGCATGCACAAACTTCAGCACTCGGGCTCCTCCCACCCCCACTCGCTGCAGCGCACATTTCACGCTGGCTAGACATTAATTGGCCAGCCAGCGTGAAATTGCGGTGGGGGCCCAATGCAGGTTGTGGTCGGCTTCACAGCCACTCCTGGGCCTGCCCACTGCACCCACCCGATGAGGGCAAAATTCTGCCCATAGTGTTATCAGGCGGGCATGTTCTTTAGTGACCCTATGGCGTTTTCTGGGGCCTAGGCCATTTTTGTGGTATGGGCCTCATTTAAATGTGTGAAACACTCAGCTGAAAGGCAGCTCGTCAATGGGGAGCATTGGCTGGCTGGTTTTTATATGCCTGCAGCAGCATCTTAAAGGAAAGGTGGAGAAGCATTAAGAACAATTAAACTGGAGCAGCAGTTTATTGTGGTAGGGAAAATATTTGCAGGACGTATTAACATAAGGAGACCCAAAAAGTTTCTACCAGCATGTAAACAATAAGCAGCTGGTAAGAGGTGGGGAAGGTCCTTTTAGGAAAAAAGAAAACGATATATATGCTTAGAGGCTCAGGGCAAGACAAGAATACTTAAAGAGTACTTTGAATTGGTATTTACCAAGAAAGAGGATGCTAATAAAATATCAGGAAAAGCGGAGTTGGTAGAGGTAATAGATGGGGTGAAAATTGTTAAGCAGGATATACTGGAAAGGCTGGCTATGTTTAGAGTGGATAAGTTGCCTGGTCCAGATGGCTTGCATTCAAGATTGCTAAAGAAAGTGGGAGTAGAGATAGCGGAACAGCTTGTCATAATTTTCCAACCCCCTGAGATAGGGAGAGGCAGCGATGGGTGCCAGAGAATTGGGGAGTGGCAATGGTTCAAGAAAAATATATATGTATATCAGTCTATTATTTTTCTACATAGAATGTGTAAATTAAACAAAAAATTCCTCATAATCCTTTGCTTCCCCCCTCCTTAAAATAAATCAATGTATAATTTTTAAAATCTGCGTGTTTCGAATGCTGGACTTTAAAAGGTGGTTATGTTTTAAACTGTCTCCTTTAATTAAAGATAAAGTGGAGTAGTTTGGAGAGGGGAATGTAACCTCTGCCTGGGGACAAGCCCAGATGACCTTATATTAAATCTGCCCAGAGACAAACCTATTTGACCTGTTTGTTAAGGAGATGGAAACTCAAATCAAAACATATTGAAAATGAGGTGCAAGTTTTAACAGCTGCACACAAAGGAGGAGGCAACGGATCTTGCTGCACACAGACTCTCAGACTCTGGGGGTGGAATTTTCCCATCCTGCCCATGATTTGTTTCATGGTGGGTGGGAGTGGAGGATCCAGTGGCAGGCAAAAAGTTAGGAATCCTCTGGCATAAAAATAGTTTGCAATTCTCCTGATGGTAGGTTGAGTGGCTGACTAGTGGCGTGAACGCCATTTGCATTCATTAGCATCTCATGAATGCTCATTGAAACAGCTGCTCGCCAGAATCTTGACACGCCTTCCAATCTTGCATCACGCCAGCGGGAAATTACATCAGCCTCAAACCCATTTGAAAAGGGGGGGTGGGGGCGTGCACAAGTCAGATCTCAGTTCACTGGCAACTTTGAGGTTAGTGCAACATACGTAGCCTACCTGCCATAGCGCCGCGCCGGTCTTGTTGAGATGAATGCCACACTGCTGGGGCTGTAGGGTTGGTCTGCTCCTGCTCTTTGCCTACATTGTCCAGAAGAACATCACTGCGTTGTGGTACTCATGCAGGCCTCCACTTTCAGACAGTGACCAGAATCTGGCCGGGGTTGGGGAGTGCAGGGGTCTTCTACTCCTGGTGTCTGAGACCATTGTCCACATGGACATCACTGTGCAGTGGCAATCAGGCAGAACTCCACTTTCAGAAACTAGCACTTCAACCGGGGTGGGCTATGAGGCAAGGGTGCCCCACTGACATGTGTGTCTCTGAGCTGGTGGAGGATGTGTGTGAGCACAGTGACTGTTCTTCCAGAGGTTCCTCCTCGGTTGTGGTATGGGGGCTCGGACTGGTGCTGGACTGGCTTGGGGAGTTGATTTGCTGATGCCTAAAAAAAAGAAAATAGAGCTTCAGTTAATGAGCATGAGCTACATAAGACTGCATGTGACTCACTGTGACTGTCAGGATTTGATGAAGCAATGGAGCTATGATCTTTACTAGGTTGGTGGGAGAGGTCGATCTCCCCTTCCCCACAGGAATGATTCCTGTCCTCCCCAACCAGCTCGGCTGCAGCCTCCTCGAACTCAGTGAGGGCACTGATATCGGTCATCCCTCCCCTGGTCTGTGCTCTCTCGCGCCTGTTGTGCACCAGCTTGGCCTGTATGAAGAAGAAAGAAAGGCATGTGATAAGAAGGGATGGAGCAGAGGTTGGGTGAGACACATGTACCCTTGTGTGTGGTGAGCCCTCCCCAGAAAGGCCAGAGGATGGAATGTGAGCAACATGATAGATGGGATGGTGGTGATGTGAAAGTCTCGGTGAGAGAATGAGTGTTGATTTGTGTCCCCCGCTAAAGGTTGTGTGAGATCCCTGTGCAACTACATCCTCTTAACCTTCCTAACCCTGTCGCTACATCTTGAAACTCCCCCGACATCCACAGCGGAGGTGGAGGCAGCCTGCTGACTGGTACGCCCTGTTGTTTGTGATGGCCTTGGAAGGCATCCACTGGAGGGCCGAGACCTGGAGGCCTGCTTTCGGGGTCCTGCTGTGTGGCAGCCCATGGAGCTGGAGCTGTTGGGGTCACAGGACAAGGGGATTCGGATGGGTTGGACATTCGCAGAGTCGCCTGGGTGGGTGGCCCCAGGGTGTGCACATGCTGATCCTCTTCCCAATGGGTGCCCAAGGGCCCCTGGCTGACTCCTTGAGGAGAAGTGGAAGCTGGAGTGAGATTGACCTGCCCCACACCCCACTCACATTGACACTGCTGAGGCCAACTATGGCATCAGCGATAGAGCTCAGCACATGCAGCAGTGCAGGACCGATGTCCTGGACCAAGGTCTCCATGGCAGCCGCCATCCTGCCAGTGTTGGCCTCGGTGCATTGCCATGGCAGCACAATTACCTCAGCCTGAAGGCATATAGACTCCTCCATCGTGCCTTGTAATTTGAGGAGTGCAGCGGACATCCCTTCCTGATGTTCTTGAGCTTGCCTTTGCTGCTCCCGCAACTGAGGTATGACCAAGTCCAGAGGTTCACCATCTGACTCGGACTCAACAGATTTCTGGCCTCCAGCAGTCATCCAAGTGCCAGGGACCTGGGAAGTCCCTGCCTCCACCTGCTGTGGGTCAGACAGTGCAATGTGCTCACCAGATTGTGACTCCAAGGCTACCCTAAAACTACATCCCACCGAGGTGTGCATCTCTGCGCTGGTGGAGGGTGTGGGTGAGTGCTTTGACAGATCTTCAATGAGGGTGTCATCAGATTCTTCTTCCGAGGTATCTTCGGGGCTTGAGCTTGGACCTGAATTGTGGACCTCCTCAGCTGCTTCCCAGATGTGCCTGCGAAAGCAAAGGGAGATAATTAGTACGTGGCAGGGGACTGCGCAACAGGGGAACTGACTCACAGCATGGTTGTCTGATGGATGTTGCCATGCTGGATCCTCACTTGGTTGAGTACCACTGACCTCACCATCAGCACAGGAATGGTCCAGATTGTTGGTGGCCAGCTCAACAGCTCTATTTTCAAAGTCTGTGAGGGCATTGATGTCACACATTCCTCCACCAGTCTGCGACCCCTCCCTTTTGTTGTGTGCCAGCTTATTTTGCATGAATACAGATGAAGAGAGTGTGAACAGGGCGCCTGTCAGGTAAAATGAGAAGGATGCCTGGAATGTGTGGGTGCTGAGTGGTGCCATAGATAAGGACACGATCTGCAGGGCAGATGAAGGTGTGTGTGTGAGAGTGAATGGTGATGTCCCTTGAACTGGAAGTGAGTGAGATCCCTGGGGATGTGTGATATGTTTGGGAGTGTGTGAGTTGAGAGTGACAAGAAGAGTGACTTACCCTGGGGAAACAGAGGAGATCATTCATCCTCTTTCGACACTGGGTAACTGTCCTCTTTTGCAGGGTGTTGGCGTTGACTACTGCTGCCACTGCCTCCCATGCTGGATTGGTGACCTTGCTTGCTATTCTTTCCCCAAAGTGGGGGTAGAGGACTTCACAGCAGCCCTCCACTGCGTCCAGTACGTGCCCGGGGGAGGCATCACAAAATTTGGGGGCAAATTTGGGGGCTCCCTCTGGCAGCCATGACTTCGCAGCAGCTTCCCTTAGAGATCCCTTAGAGAGAGAGAGCTCTGTGCAGGGATGGCCTTTAAATATGGCACCCGGATTACTGAAGGCTGGAGGTGATGGCGGGGCGGGCAAATCAGAGGCCTCCCCGCCATTGATCCAGCGTGTTTCCCAGGACTGCATTATTAATGAAGTGGGCCATGCCAGAAATGGACGATACAGCGTGAAAACCCACCATTGGAGTCAGCTTGTAAAAGGTCCTTTTTCCTGCCTACTACCACGCTTTCTGCAAATCTAGGACAATACCGCCCTATATATACCACCAAGAATGTGCTGCAGTGTTTAAATGTGGCATGGGGTTTTCGGTTGTGTGAAGAAGTTAATAGGGAATACCTATTCTGTAGTTTAGTGTATTAGTTGCCTACTAAGTAATGTTTAGTCGATTTTACTTTGTTTGTTATAGAAAAAGCCTTGAAATGTGAAATCTTGTCTTGAGATTCTTTGCGTTGATCACTAGGAAATTCATATCTCTTTTCAAAAGTTATCAATTTCTGTGGAGATTGTAACACTTGAGGGAAATAAACTTGCAGGGCCATGGGGATAAAGCCGGGAATAGGACTGACTAGACTGTTCTGCAGAGCGCCAGCATGGGATATATGGAGTGAAGGGCCTCCTGTGCCATGATAACTCTATAACTCTATAACAGTGCATCAAATATTACAATGTGGACATTAATCTGTTGGGTAAAATGCTGACCCCAGCCAGATACTGACAGCAGTTGAAAGCCGTACACCCAGGAACTATTTCCAAGCCTGGAGTATGCAAATGTGGGAAGAGACAAGAGAGGAAAAGCTGGAATGGGGTTGAAGCAGTGCAGGAGAGGCTGCCCGAGTGGGAGCCCAAGCCCAAGGTAGTGGCTGGCTCCTGGGAGCTGATTCTGGGGCCACTGCCTTTGTCTTCTGGTCCCAGTGGGAGGGGGAAGGCTGTGAGCTTGGAATGGGGACCCAGAGCCGGTTTGTCAAGGTGGTTGGGGAGAGGGGATTTCTGTATAATATAGAGATTATATATCCTCAGCAGCTCTTTCTTCCTCCTCAGCAGGCAATGGTGTATTGCGCTGCCTGACTGGCTTCCCCTCTCTCTCTCTCTCTCATTGACCAATGCTGCCCCATGTCATCAGCCACATAATGGGATCAGCAGGCAGAAATGAAGCAGCCAGCAGCCGCATTGGCCAATCCTGTCCAGAGAGGGAGGAGGGAGCTCAGGAGGCAGAAAGTGAATGGGAATGACCCTCTCCTTCTACCCTTCCTCCCTCCCTCTCTCCTACTCCCCTTCCTCCCTCCCTCTCTCCCTTCTCCAACTCCCCAACAATGAAAAAATGTGAGCTGCAGCATGGAGATTGATTTTCTTTTCTATACAGAACAGGTAGTCAAAATATATAAAAGAAAATCTGAAAGGTTTTCTTGCAATCTAGGCTGCAAGTATTGAATCTTTTCCCCAAATATGAATTTACTGTTTTGTTGAAAAATTATCCACATGAAATGTTGACTCTGTTTCTCTCCGCAGATACTGCCTGACCTGCTGAGTTTTTCCAGCATTTTTTTAATTTCATATTTCCAGCATCCGCAGTATTTAGCTTATGCATTTAATGTCACCATGTATGGTACAATGTACAGAACATGTTAATGAGGCAGTTACTGAAATCAGTGATTTCATCTGCACAGTATTATAAATAGCGAATGGGATATTTTCCTGTCAAATTAACAATATTACACAACGATGTTAAGATAAGATTTGCGCTCCCTGGTTTGTTTAATGGTTGCGGTGGGATCATCTATAGGACACGCACAAACTAACACTGCATTATGTCTTTGCTGTTCTTACTATTGATGACACTTGCTGTATATATTGGACGATATTTGTAACCAGATACCCAATAGGCATCATTGTTTTACTAGGACCTTTTTGTGATAGTTTGGTGAATTGATGGGGAATCTTGAAAGTGGAAAAAAAATCTATGCATGATTGATGGGGACGGTTCCAAAGTGGGGGAAAGGGGCCCAGAAACAGGAGAAGCACCAGGGCCCATAAGGCAGGATCTTCCCACCATCGGGGGGGTTGTGCAGGAGCGGGCGCAAGTGGGCGGGTTCCTGATCGGCGCCCCCGTTTGTGGGTGCGCTGCCATTTTACGTGGGTAGGCCAATTAAGGCCCGCCCAGCGTGACATCCGTCAGGAAACGCTATGCTTCCCTGAGCCAGGAGTGCGCTCTTTCGCGCATGTGCATTAAAGAGCGCACAGATCTCCCTGAGGCAAAGTGCTGCCTCAGGGAGATCGGCTCAGGTTTGAAAGTTTCAATAAAGAAGGGGAAAAAAATTACTGACATGTCCACTCATGTCCCACTGTCACATGAGCTGGGACACGTCAATTTCTTTTATTTAAACATTTTATAAAAAATTTAATACCCTCATGAAACCTCACCCCACCCGTGGATGAGGTTTCATGTTTTTTCAGAAGCCCGCCTGGGCTCCCGGCCTGCCTGTCAACCTTAAGGTTGGACGGGTAGGTCCATCAATCAGGTTAATTACTTTTTTAATGGCCTTAATAGGCCTTTGACAGTTCGGCGGGCAGGCAGCTGAATCGCCTGCGCACTCACTGAACTGAAAATCTAAATGACGTGGGGTGACATCGGGACGCACGCCCGACGTCATCCTGCATCATTTTATGCGTCAGCGAGCAGGCCCCTCCCCCATCTTGTCGAACAGAAGATTCTGCCCATGATTTCTCTCTCTGGCCCTGATAAGGGTAAAAAATCAATTCAGTTCCTGCAAACACCAGCTACTAGTTCACTCAGAAAATTGAATACTTCACTTTCCATCAGCATTGCTGCTCTCCTATGGACTATAAAAGAGTTTCATTTTGCATTGAGTAGGTATGCCTATGAAAGTATTAGAATTCAGATCTCAATTGTCTGCATTTTTTGCCAGCAATTAATCTATCCATGTAAAGTGTGCATTAAAGGCCTGAAAAGTTGTTGCCTACAGGAAGGGAAATCTTAAAAGTACTGCCATATCTTGGGATTTCTTTTGATAGAAAGGATTTAGAATAAAGACTCGCTTTTAATTTTTTTAAAGCATGCCTATCCAGACACATTTAAAAAAGTGTTCAGATGATGGGTAGTGAATATGCTGGCCTTGTCAGCAACACCTACATCCTGCACATGAATAAAAACAAAACAGGAGAATAAAAACACAAGGAATAGGAACAGAAGTAGACCATTTGACCCCTCGAGCCTGCTCCGCAATTCAATACGCTCATGGCTGAACTTCAACCTCAGCTCCACTTTCCTGCCTGCTCTTCATATCCCTTGATCCCTGAGAAATGAAAAATCTATTGATCTAATGCTGGAGCATTCACAACCCTCCAAGTGAAGAAATCTCTCCTCATCTCAGCCCTAAATGATCAAGCCCTAGCCCTAGGCTGTGCCTCTATGTTCTATGTTCCCCAGCCAGGGGAAACAACCTTTCAGTGTCTACCTTGTCAAGCCACTTCCGGATGTTACATATTTCAATGGGATCACTTCTCATTCTTCTAAACCCTAGAAAGTATAGGCCTAGTTTACTCAGCCTCTCATCATAGCACAACCCTTTCATCCCAGGAACCAATCTAGTGAACCTTCGCTGTACCACCTCCAAGGCAAACATTTCCTTCCTTGCATATTGAGACCAAAACTGCACATAGTATTCCAGGTGTGGTCTCACCAAAGTCCTTTACAATTGTATCAAGAATTCCTTATTCTTGCACTCCAATCCCTTGCAAGCAAGGCCAACACACCATTTGCCTCCCTAATTGCTTGCTGTACCTGCATGCTAACTTTTTGTGTTCCATGTACGAGTACAGCCTAGTCTCTCTAGACATCAACATTTACAAGTATCATGCCTTTTTAAAAATATTTTGTTTTTCCATTCTTTCTATCAAAGTGAATAATCTTACACATACCCACATTATATTCCATCTGCCACAGTCATGAAACTATTAATGTATATAATATTTTGGGAAATATTTTTCTTTTCAAATGGAGGTTTAGTTTGCGGGTATTGGATTAAAGTCAGCTAGTCTGGGTGCTTTGATGTGCTAGTTTGAGATGTAAACAGAGAGATAGAGTGCATTTGCATTTTTTGAATAGCGCATTCAAGAAGTGGGGTGAAAACTTGACGCCTTTCTAGCAGCTACCAAGCAATGTGTTTATATTACTCATAAAATTGGTACTATGAAAGGGGTTTCATTATTAAAAGATAGGCCAGAATCTTCAGGTCAGCGAGTATGGTCGGGGCCCACTTGCCAACGCATAAAATGGCGCGCGGTGACATCAGGCGTGCGTCCCGACATTACTGCGCGTCATTCAAATCTTGAGTTCGGCGGGTGCGCACCGGAGTCAGCTGTGTGCCTGCCAAACTGTCAAAGGCCTATTATAGCCACTTAAACAGCAATTAAGATAATTAACGGAGTTGCTCATCCAACCTGAAGGTTGGCGGGCAGGCAAAGAGCCCAGACGGCCTTCGCATTTATCATGAAACCTCATCCACGGGCGGGATGAGGTTTCATGAAGGTTTTTAAACTTTAATAAAAATTTTCAAAAAGATACAGACATGTCCCAGCTCATGTGACACTGTCACATGGGGGGACATGTCTTAATTTTTTTTTTCCTTTATTTAAATTTTTAAACGTCAAACTGATCCTGAGGCAGCTCTGTGCCTCAGGGGGATTTCTGCACTCTCGTAAAATGACAGCGACCTCGCCCGCACCCACCCAACCACACCCCCACCCAACGGGGAGAAAATTCTCCCCATGAAGTCCAAAGAGACTGGTGAGACAATGAGAATTTGAATTCAATCACTGGTGGTAGGTATAACTTCAGCAGTTTTCGGGTGTGCAGAGCAGAGGCAATGTGAGATCAAAAGGCAACTGCAAGCTGCCAACTGGCTCCACAGTGAAAGGAGCCTCATTTTGAATCCGTAAGGTGAAAATACTTTGCCTGGTGTTTGGTTAAGACTATGGGTTGCTGTTGCCTTAATAGAGATTAGTTTGGGAATTTGTTAAAAGTTATGATAGCAATAATTTGTAGCCATGTGTACATATATTTTAACCTATGTAAATTAATAAAATGTTCCATTTAGTTTAAGGTAAAACTTCGAGAACTAGTGGTCTGATTGCTGAGTTTAGAGTCGCATCTCAAACATAACACTTAAAATTATAGGTTATGACAGTTGTTTAAAGTTTCCCTCTGGGATTTTTAAATAACTCAGCTTTACCAACTGCATCAGTCATAACAGCCACCTTGTTGTCCATTCAATTAACATGTCTATATCTATTGCATCCTCTTTGTGTTCTCCTCACAACTTACATTCCCACCTAACCTTAGTCAGGAAACTTAGATACATTACTCTGTCTCTTCATCTAAGTCATGAATATCAATTGTAAATAGCTGAGGCCTCAGCACTGATCCTTGCAGCGCTTCACCAGCTGCAGCCTGCCAACTTGAAAATGCCCTGCTTATCCCTGCTCTCTGTTTCCTGTCCATTAACTTATCCTTTATCCATACTAATATATTACCCCACCCCCCCAACCCCCAGTCCCCAAACTCCATGAGCCCTTATCTTGCATATTAACTTTCTGTGTGGTACCTTATCGAATGCCTTTTGGAAATCCAAGTATACTATATATATCCTTTCTCTACCCAACTAGTTACATCCTCAAAACTCTAATAAATTTGTCAAATGCAAGTTCCCTTTCATAAAACTATGCTAACTTTGTCTGATCATACTATGATTTTCTAAATGAATTGTGAAGGTTTCTTTAATAACAGATTCCAGCATTTTCCTGAAGATTGGTGTCAAGCTCACTGGTCTGTCGTTTGTTGTTTTTTGTCTCTCCCTCCTTTCTTGAATAGCATTGTTACATTTGCTAGCTTTTAACCTGCTGGGACAATTCTAGAATCTATGGAATTTTGGAAAATCATAACCAATTCATGCATTAATTCTGAAGATTCCTCTATTAGAACCCTTGGATGTAGGCCTTCAGATCCTAGGGTATGTTGGCTTTTAGTCCCTTAAGTTTCTCCAATGCTTTCTCTCTGTTGATATTAATGATCTTATGCTCCTCGCTCTTATTAGCTCCTTGATTACCCTCTATTTCTGGTACATAATTTGTGTGTTCTACTGTGAAGATAGACACAGGATATTTGTTCAACATCTCTGCCATTTCCTCATGATAATTTTTCTGCCCCTACCTCTAAGGGCCTCTGTTTGTATATTCCCACCTAGTTTACTCTCATATTCTATTTTTTTCCCTTTATCAACTTTATCATCGCCCTATGCTGGTTTCTAAAGCACTCTCAATCCTCAAACTACTATTTTTCTATGCAACATTTTAAGCCTTTTCTTTAAATCCAATACTATCCTTAAATTTCCCTGGTAAGCCAAAGGTGGATTTTTCTTGCTGGGTTTTTGTTTTTAATTGAATGTAATTTTGTTGAACATTTTGAATTGCTTCTTTAAATGTTTATTTACTCTTTACTTTGACCTGAACTCATGGAAATCATAAAAATAAAAGCCCTTGACTCCTTTGGAGATGGCTACCCTTGACATCCTTGCTTATAAAAGCTTGGAATAACAGCCTGCACTTTTCTTACCTGCTTATGGCAGCGCACATTCCCACTGTGAGCATGCTCCTGTCATGGAGACGCAGTGGAGATGCTAATTGTCGCTCGATTGCAGGAGGATGATGACAACATGCAGTGAGGACACTCCATAGATCTTCACATAGCCTCTGAGCATATCTGACTCCTGTCTGGCCGAGGGCAGCTTGCTTGCACTCTGTGATCAGTGTCACATATAGAGACGCAGCCATGAAACTTTAAAAGCAGCTGATACTTTGTCCACTTTCAGCACATGAGCCCTTCAGGAGCTGGAGCACAGCATCACTGGTCACAGATGCTGTAGAAATGGGGGCCAGCCCCACCTTAAAGGTGCTGAGAGCACACAAAGAGAATGACGGAACTCTGTGGCGCATGCCCACAACATTATGGCAGCAATGACCAACACCGTCGAAGTTCAGGCATCAATGTGTCCAGGGAGTGTGAGGCTGGACCATCACTTTGTTCTGAAGGCTGCACAAAGCACAGGGAAGAGGCCCTGGACTGAGACACCTGCCTTTATCTTGTGCAGAAAGGTTTCACATCTGAGTGACACGAGCACTGCTCATCAGAACAAGGAGCCATAGGCAGGGAGACATTCTTGGGAGTTTATTGACAATCGTAAACATAATGTACAAGTGATTAACACCCGTGCCCAGGCCATGCAACTACATCTTCTTAAACTTCCTAGCCCTGCCGCTACATCTTGGTGCTCCCCAGACGTCCACAGCGGAGGTGGAGGCAGCCTGCTGACTGCGACGCCCTGTCTGTGATGACCTTGATGGGCATCCTCTAGAGGGCTGAGACCTGGAGGGCCCCGGCCTGCTTTCAGGGTCCTGTTGTGTGGCAGTGACACCCTCCACGAGCTGTGGAGCTGAAACTACTTACAAAGAAGGGATTTGGATGGGGTGGACACCCCCGGAGTCACCGAGGTGGATGGGCCAGGGGTGTGCACCTGCTGATCCTCCTCCCTATGGGTGCCCAACAGCCCCTGGCTGACTCCTTGAGGAGAAGGGGTAGCTGGAGTGAGATCGAGCTGCCCTCTTGCATACACACTGTTGTGGCCAACTATGGCATCAGCGATGGAATTCAGCCCATGCAGCACTGCAGGAGCGACATCCTTGGCCAAGGTCTCCATGGTGGCCACCATCCCACCAGTGTTGACCTCAGTGTCTTGGCATGCTGGTGCTGTCACCTCAGCCTGAAGGCAGACGGACTCTTCCATTGTGCCTTGCAATCGGAGGAGTGCAGTGGACATCCCTTCCTGATGTTCCCAAGCTTGCTTTTGAGCTCCAGCAACTGTGATATGACTGAGTCCAGAAACTCGCCATCTGATTCGGACTCAGCAAATTTCTGCCCTCCAGCAGTCCTCCAGATGCCGGAAACCTGCAAAGTCCCTGCCACCTCCTGCTGTGGATCAGAAAGTGTGATATGCTCACCAGATTGTGATCCCGAGGCTACTCTAAAGCTAGGTCCCACCGAGGTGTGTGTCTCGGCGCTGGTGAAGGATGTGGGTGAGCGCTGTGACGGGACTTCAGGGAGGGTGACTTCAGATTCCTCTTCAGAGGTGTCTTCAGGGCTTGATT
Source organism: Cetorhinus maximus (assembly GCF_964194155.1). Classification (NCBI taxonomy): domain Eukaryota; kingdom Metazoa; phylum Chordata; class Chondrichthyes; order Lamniformes; family Cetorhinidae; genus Cetorhinus; species Cetorhinus maximus. The sequence continues at coordinate 145,259,134 of NC_135880.1, read as the reverse complement.
GGAGACCCTGGGTCGTGGACTCCATCGGCTGTTTGTCAGATGTGCCTGCGGAAGCAAGGGGAGATAATTAGTGCATGGCAGTGACCTGTGAAACAGGACACATCACTCACAGCATGGTTGTCTGATGGATGTTGCACTGCTGGATCCTCACTTGGTTAAGCACCGCCGACCTCACCGTCAGCACAGGAATGGTCCGGATCCTTGCCAGTCAGCTGGATGGTTCTGTTTTCTAAGATAAAAGCAAAAAACTGTGGATGCTGGAAATCGAAAACAAAAACAAAAATACCTGGAAAAACTCAGCAGGTCTGGCAGCATCTGTGGAAAGGAGCACAGTTAACGTTTCGAGTTAACTCCAAAGAGACCAAACGCAGACTGGGTGACCGCTTTGCAGAACACCTTCGTTCTGTCCGCAAGCATTACCCAGACCTCCCTGTCACTTGCCATTTCAACACTCCACCCTGCTCTCATGCCCACACGTCCGTCCTTGGCATGCTGCATTGTTCCAGTGAAGCTCAACGCAAACTGGAGGAACAGCACCTCATCTTCCGACTCGGCACTTTACAGCCTTCCGGACTGAATATTGAGTTCAACAACTTTAGATCATGAACTCTCTCCTCCATCCCCACCCCCTTTCTGATTTTTCCCCTCCTTTTTGTTTTTTCCAATAATTTATATAGATTTTTCTTTTCCCACCTATTTCCATTATTTTTAAATGTATTTCCATCCATTGTTTTATCTCTATCTTTTAGCCTTTTTCGATTCCTTCACCCCACCCCACCCCCACTAGGGCTATCTGTACCTTGCTTGTCCTGCTTTCTACCCTTAATTAGCACATTCCTTAGATAATATCACCACCTTCAACAACTCTTTGTCCTTTTGTCTATGACATCTTTTGGCTATCTCCACCTATCACTGGCCCTCTATCCAGCTCTTCTTGTCCCAACCCCCACCCCCTCCTTAAACCAGCTTATATTTCACCCCTTTTCTATTTTTCCTTAGTTCTGTTGAAGAGTCATGCGGACTCGAAACGTTAACTGTGTTCCTCTCCGCAGATGCTGCTAGACCTGCTGAATTTTTCCAGATATTTTGGCTCTGTTTTCTAAGTCCTTAAGGACCTTGATTTCAGGCATTCCTCCACAGGTAAGCAACCTCTCCCTCTTGTGTGCCAGCTTGTCCTGCATAAATAGAGGTGGAGAGAGTGTAAGTAGCATGCCTACCAGACCAGATGATAAGTATGGGCAGTGGTGCCATTGATGGGATGAGGACAATGAAGGTGTGTGTTAGAGAGTGAATGGTGATGTCCCTTGAACTGGCAGTGAGTGAGGGCCCTGTGGATGTGTGATGTGTTTGTGTGTATTAGTTGAGAGTGATGAGAAGAGTGACTTACTCTGGAACGGAGGACATCATTCATCCTTTTGTGGCACTGGGTGGCTGTCTCCTTTTGAAGGGCTTTGGTACTGACTACCGCTGCCACTGGCTCCCAAGCCGGATTGGTGATGTTGCTGCCCATCCAGCGGCCAGAGCAGGGATAGAGGACATCACGGCAGGCCACCACCGCGTCCAAAAGGTGCCCGAGGGTCGCGGCATTGAACCTGAGGGCTGCAGTCTTTTTGCCTGTCAGGGCCATGTCTTCTTTGCAGCAGTCTTGGGCTGGAAGCACTGAGAGGTGTGCACACGGCTGCACTTTAAATATAGTGCCCAGTGTGATGAAGCGGTGAGGTGATGGCATGGCGGGCAAATGAGAGCTTGCCCGCCATGGAAACGGCGTCTTTCCCTGGAATGTGTAATTAACGTGGCAGGTTTGGGATGATATGATGTGAAAAGCAGCCATTACAGCCAGCGGGTAAAACGTTGTTTTACCCACCCACTACCGCACTTACTGCAAACCTGGGATGATCCCGCCCAACTTTTAACGGCCCTTTGACATGACCATTCAGTTGTATTCAAGAAGATGCTCACCACCACCTTTTCCAAGACAATTAGAGGTGGGCGATAAATGGTAGCCTTGTCTGCAAAGCCCACATCCTGTGAATGAATAAAAGAAATATAGGAACAGGCCTGAATTGGTGGAAATCCTCGATAATAAAAAACCTTGACTGTCTTGGACATGCCTACCCTGGACATGCTTGTTTATAAAACCATGGAATAAGAGCCTGCACCTCTTATATCAAGAATTGCTAACAGCACAGCCAAGCACATCCCTGAGACTGCAGTTAACAAGCTTGAGACGGTAGCATCAGATGAGTCACAGTGCACAGGTGATGTGAAGCAAATGATGGTGCTAGGGAATAACCAGTTACCTTAACGTAGCTGCCAACAGTGACACCCCGTGAAGAAAGCAGCAGAGCAGTGACACTGAGCAGCCATATTATGTAAATGCCACTATTCAGTGGGAAAGAAGTTAAAAGTGATGGCCAAATTATCAGTCAACTGTTATGTGTGGGCAGCAGTTTGCCTACTACTGCTAGTGAATCCTTTGCTAGTGTGCAAAACATGGAAACAGAAATGTTAAGGCCCAGTGTTGACTTGGGTTTCTGCTGGCAATGTACATTGCAAAGTGCCTACAGGCATCCTCACAGCAAATGACATGGGTTGACAATTGTCTTTGTGCTGGACCATAGGCTAGCCAGTGGTTCCTCTTGGTCAGTGCTAGGTAGGATTGCCTGGACTTGGGGACATCATTGGTATTGTAAAGTTATATTTGAACAGTCCAGCTCTGCTGCCTGCTGATCTCTCTTGCAAGCTTTATTTCATCTAGAACTGCTTCAGCAATGAAATACGTTGAAATCAGACCCAAGTAAGTTGGCTTTCCAATAAGTTTGCCAGCAATGAGTGGCCACTTTTGTTTCTATCTAAGTATTCCCTAATTTTACTCATATTCATTTTTCTAATTAGAGCTAAGGACAAGATACACTCAAGAACAAAACAGTAGTAAAAGGGCACTGAATAAAAATTTTAAAAACACATCATATAAAAATGCCCCTTTAAATGCCCCTTCACACGTGGAACTTAATTTTTTTGTGACTGCTCCAGATGAATGAGCAGAACACAAACATAACCCTGTCCTAAAAGCACAAAAGAGTGCTCACGTTTATATGTATTTAAATTTATTTTAATATTTAAATGAACCATATGTTGTGTGAGAGCACTGTAGACTACTTGCAATGTTATTATTTCCTTGGTTGATAACAAATAGTAGCCAGTGAAAGTCTTCCCTGATTAAGGGATAGGAGATGCTGAGAAGCAAGTAGTCCATCATTCATTGAAATGGAAGATGGTGACTTTTCCCACACTAACCACAGGACGGATAAAGCAGGGGGAACAGTGTACTGACAACAAATAAGGGCTCACCACAGCAAAACTTTATCATTGATTGAGAATCCAGTCTTCTTTCAATTACTGTTTTAATTGTATTTAATTAACCACTTAATTTACCTCACCCCACTGCTGTTTACTTCATCACACTTTCTCATTCTGCATACTTCCTACTTTTTTACATGTAAACTGAATATTTTGATGGCAGATAATTGCTTGATAGAAGACAAGAAAGGGAACTTCACAGCATGGTAGTGCACATTTACAGAGGTCAGTGTACAAGTATGAAACTGGGGCACAAGGATTGTCAACATGCTGCTCCCCTTGTCTAACATCGATATTGTAACATGAAGCAATTTCCTCTCTTTCTGCACTTGTACCAGGAGTTACAGGCCATAATGTCGATTGCGTCTCTCTGCACATTGATCAGATAGACCCAGGCTGGCAATGTATATCACTAGCAGGGATTCAAAATAAAGCGCATTCAATCCCCATTGTCTATCCACGACTCACAATGAAAGAAAATAAAATAAATTGCATTCTCACCTTCTTCTGACCTTATCTGTCCCTCACACTGCCTCATATATCACTCAAGTCCTCGTATATGTCACCTCTCCCACTCATCTCTTTCATTATTCTCTCTTACATGTTCCTGGCATTTTCTGCTACTACTCATTATCACACAAATCTTCCATACATTCCAAATGTCCCTGAAAATGTCCCTGAAGCTCTGAAACTTGGGACTGTTCCCTCTGGGACACCCTAGTCCACTTCTCTATCACTCCCAACACCTCAGCCCCTTCCCACGGCACCTTCCCAAGCAGCCGCAGAAGGTGCAACACCCGCCCCTTTACCTCCTCCCTCCTCACTGTCCAAGAGCCCAAACACTCCTTTCAGGTGAAGCAGCCCTTCACTTGCACCTCCTTCAATTTGATCTATTGCATTCGCTGCTTCCAATGTGGCCTCCTCTACATTGGGGAGACCAAACTCAGACTGGGTGACCTTCATTCTGTCCACAAGCATGACCCAGACCTTCCTGTTGCTTGCCATTTCAACACTCCACCCTGCTCTCATGCCCACATGTCCATCCTTGGCCTGCTGCAATGTTCCAGTGAAGCCCAATGCAAACTGGAGGAACAGCACCTCATCTTCCGACTAGGCACTTTACAGCCTTCTGGACTTAACATTGAGTTCAACAACTTCAGACCATGAGCTCTCTCCTCCATCTTCACCCCTTTTTAATCCCTTTTTAAAAATTTATTTCTAGTTTTTATCCGCTTATTTTTATTTATTTATTTATTTATTTATTTATTTTTATTCATTTATTCATTGTTTTATCCCTTTTTTATTCCCCTTTTGTTATCCCTTTTTCTATCCTTTTTTTCCCCAACCACCACCCCCTCCCCCACCCCACCCCAAAGGGCCATCTGTTACTTGGCCCATGTTGTTCTTTCACAGAGCGCTGAACCTTGTTCTGCTATTAACACATTCTGCTTTCTTACCTTTACGTCACTATCAGCACCTTCTTTAGCCCTGACCACTACCATTTACACTCCCTTTGTCTTGTGTCCATGGCATCTTTGTCAATCTCTCCTTAGCCCCCACCTATCGCTGACCTTCTATCCAGCTTCACCTGCTCGAACCCCCCTTAAACAGTATAAATTCCATTACATTTCTACTTCTCTTTAGCTCTGAGGAAGGGTCATATGGACTCGAAACGTTAACTCTATTTCTCTCCAAAGATGCTGTCAGACCTGCTGAGATTTTCCAGCATTTTCTGTTTTTATTTCAGATTTCCAGCATCCACAGTATTTTGCTTTTATCTTAGTGTTTAATTCACTGCCACATCTCGTCTAGCAATGCCTACCTTGAAGAAGTACTGCTCTTCTCTCTGACAGGATTTCCATTTGTCTCTTTTACCCTGTTCATCTTCATTGCTTTGCATTTCCCTCCTGGTGTTTGACAAGGTGTTTACCAAAACTCACTTTCACAGCCATATTTCCTTCTTCAGTGACTGTCTCTGTCTCCGACTTACCCCACGTGGATTCTAACTCATGTTTTGAATCCACCTAGGATTACAGGTATCTCCAATGCTCCTCAAACTGCTGTTTTCACTGCATCCTGAAATCCGCACTCAGTGCCATGCACTACCATATGAACACACTCAACCTCTCCCTCCTCTCTTCCTATCTCAAAACTGTCTTTGTCCCCAGTTTCATTTTATTCTTCATCTGACATCTTAACAAGAAACTTTTTCTCTTCTTTCAGGGGTTAAGGAACGCAAGCTCCAACAACTTTTTGAGACCAACGCCCATCCAGGACCCTCCACCCCTTCCCGTCCCCCTGACCCCATCCTTTCTTCTAATCCCAGCCCTTGCTGTGTATTCACCTCTGACCTTCCCCTATCTGATGCTGAACGTTTTGTACTTAGCAAAGGATTCAGTTTCATGCCCTTACCCCCTCTCCTCAATAGATTTTGGGCTCAGCAGGATGCTGAACACTTCTGCCGTTTTCATCTCCGTGCTCACTTCTTTGGGCAGGAGTCCTCCTCCCGTTCAATGGATCCTTTCACCCGTCTCCAATATTCTCCCTCCACCTGGACCCCTCCCACTGGCCTCTTACCCACTCTTGACCTTTTCATTGAGAACTGTCAGCGTGACATTGGCCATCTCAATTTCTTGGCTCCTCTCAACCATTCTAACCTGTCTCCTTCTAAACTTGCTGAAGTTGAACTTAGGTCCAACCCTGACTTTGTTATCAAACCTGCCGACAACGCTGGTGTTGTTGTTGTCTGGTGTACTGACCTCTATCTCGCAGAGGCTGAGTGCCAACTCTCAGACACTTCTTTCTACCTCCCCCTAGGTCATGACTCTACCACCAAACATCAAGCCGTTATTTCCAGGACTGTCACTAACCTCATCTCCTCTGGAGATCTTCCCTCCACAGCTTCCAACCTCATAGTTGCCCAACCAGGACAGCCCGCTTCTACCTCCTCCCCAAAATCCACAAACAATAATGTCCCATCGTGTCAGCCTGTTCCTGCTCCAGGGAACTCATTTCTTCCTATCTTGGCTCCATTGTCTCTCCCCTTGTCCAGTCTCTTCCCACCTACATCCACGATTGCTCTGATGCCTTACGTCATATCAGCAATTTCCTGATCCCTGGCCCTAACCGCCTCCTCTTCACCATGGACATCCAATCCCTCTGCACCTCCATCCCCCACCAGGATGGTCTGAGGGCTCTCTGCTTCTTCCTCGAACAGAGGCCCGAACAATCCCCATCCACCACTACTCTCCTCTGTCTGGCTGAACTTGTTCTCACACTGAACAATTTCTCCTTAAACTCCTCTCACTTCCTCCAAATAAAAGGTGTGGCATTGGGTACCCGCATGGGCCCCAGTTATGCTCATCTCTTTATGCGGTGCGTGGAACATTCCTTGATCCAGTCCTACTCAGGCCCCCTCCCACAACTCTTTTTTGAAACATTGATGACTGTTTCAGTGCTGCTTCATACTCTTGTCTGGACCTGGAAAAATTTATTAATTTTGTTTCCAATTTCCACCCCGCTATCACCTTCACATGGTCCATCTCTGATACTTCCCTTCCCTTCCTTGACCCCTCTGTTTTCATTTATGGTTATAGACTGTCCACCAATATTCATTAAAAGCCCACCAACTCCTACAGCTACCTCGATTACAGCTCCTCACACCCTGCTTCCTGCAAGGACCCCATCCAATTCTCTCAGTTCCTTCACCTCTTACATCTGTTCTGATGATGCCACTTTCCAAAACGGCACTTCTGACATGTCTTCCTTCATCCTTAACTGAGGTTTCCCCCCACCCCCCTCACTGTGGTTGCCAGGGCACTCAACCTCTGCCCTCACAGCTTTCCCTCCCTCCCAGAACCAGGATAGGGTCCCCCTTGCCCTCACTTTTTACCCCAGCACCTCTGCATTCAAAGGATCATCCTCCATCATTTCCCCTAACTCCAGCATGATGCCACAACCAAATACATCTTCTTCTCATCCCACCCTGTCAGCATTCCGTAAGGACCATTTCTTCCAGGACACCCTGGTCCACTCCTCCATCACCCCAATACCTCATCCCTTTACCATGGCACCTTCCCATGCAGTCGCAGAAGGTGCAATGCCTGCCCCTTTACCTCCTCCCTCCTCACTGTCCAAGGGCCCAAACACTCCTTTCAGGTGAAGCGGCACTTCACTTGTACCTCCTTCAATTTAGTCTACCGCATCCGCTTCTCCCAATGTGGTCTCCTCTACATTGGGGAGACCAAACGCAGACTGGGTGACTGCTTTGCAGAACACCTTCAGTCTGTCCGCAAGTATGGCCCAGACCTCCCTGTCGCTTGCCATTTCAACACACCATCCTGCTGTCATGCCCACATGTCTGTCCTTGGCCTGCTGCATCGTTCCAGTGAAGCCCAACATAAACTGGAGGAACAGCACCTCATCTTCCAACGAGGCATTTTACAGCCTTCCAGACTTAACATTGAGTTCAACAACTTCAGACCGTGAACTCCGTCCTCTATCTTCACCCCTTTTTAAACATGTATTTCTATTTTTTATCTACTTATTTTTATTTATATATTTATTTATTTTTATTCATTTATTCATTGTTCTATCCCTTTTTATTCCCCTTTTGTTATCCCTTTTTCTATCCTTTTTTCCTAACCACCACCCCCTCCCCGATCCACCCCAAAGGGCCATCTGATACTTATTCCATGTTATTCTTTCACAGAGCGCTGACCCTTGTTCTGCTATTAACACATTCTGCTTTCTTACCTTTATGCCACTATTAGCACCTTCTTCAGCCCTCACCACTACCATTAACACTCTCTTTGTCTTTTTGTCCAGGACATCTTTGTCAACCTCTCCTTAGCCCCCACCTATCGCTGACCTTCTATCCAGCTTCACCTGCTCCAGCCCCTTAAACAGCATAAATGTCATTACATTTATACTTCTCTTTAGCTCTGAAGAAGGGTCATATGGACTCAAAACATTAACTCTGTTTCTCTCTCCACAGAAGCTGTCAGACCTGCTGAGTTTTTCCAGCATTTTCTGCCTTTATTGTCCCTGAAACTCTGCTGTTTTCAACATCCATTTTCCCCCACTCACCTTTCTCTTCCTCAGGGTTATGTTTCCTTATTTAAATAACTGCCTCAGTATTGAGGCTGGGAGACCCTTATTTACAGCGGAAATCCTTATTCAGGGCATTGTTACCTCTCATCCCAACTATTGTAATGCTTTCCTGGCCAGTCTCCTGCTTTGCACCCTCTGTAAACATGTGCTGATCTAAAATTCTGCAACCCCTACCCTAATTCACACCAAGTTCTGTTTACCCTTCGGCCCTATGCTCACTGGTTCAACCATAAGTTGAAAGGGAGAACCACACCATGGCTACAAATTTAGAACAGAGGCTGGGACTCGCTGATAAGTGGATCATGTCCTGACGCTTCAAAGCCTATCCACCATCCAAAAGACGTGTTGGGGTGTGACAGGATACAATAGCTGCTGGTCCAACAACACCTGGATTTTAAAATGCTATTCCTTGTTTTCAAACCCCTCCATTTCTTTGAGTTGGCGAAGGGAGTGAATGCAGTTATGAAGCCAGTGCAAGGCAAACATTGGCCCACTGTGTTTAGGTGGAGTCAGGAGGGAACACTCTTGCTCTTTCTAGCTCGACAGAAAAATACATTTTTAAATTTATCATTAGCTGTTTCATGATCAGAATGCCACGACAAGGGGTGGGGTGGGAGGATGTGGGGAGCAGCAGGAAGTTTCAGATCACCTCTGATTGGAAGTGTACCTGTTGGAATAGGCCAGGATTAGGCAGGGCTGTGCGAACATGAATTTCACTGTCAAGGCTCATACGAATGACAACCTCTTCAGCAATGGACCAGATATGGGCCACTCCCTGCAAGGAGTCAAGATGCTGGGTAGCGGCAGATAGGGTTCATGCCACATGGGTGCCAGGTGGTGAAAATCTCAATAAAATAAAGTCCAGTCAACGTCCCATTACCTTCAACACCAGCTACAGCTTGGAAATCCATCACTGACCATAAGTTGAATGAGAAAACCACACCATGGCTACAAATTTAGAACAGAGGCTGGGACTCCCTGATAAGTGGATCATGTCCTGACCCTTCAAAGCCTAATCCGCCATCTGAAAGACTTGTTGGGGTGTGACAGAATGCTCAGCATGCTCCTTGATCAGGTACTCGGTGCATAACAATGGAGCCCACAAGCAAACTGAAGTCAGTGGGAATCAGGGGGGAACTCTCCACTGGTTGGAGTCATACCTAGCATAAAGGAAGATCATTGTGGTTGTTGGAGGTCAATCATCTCAGCTGCAGATATCACTGCAGGAGTTCCTCAGAGTAGTGTCCTAGGCCCAATCATCTTCAGCTGCTTCATCAATGCTCTTCCCTCCATCATAAGGTCAGAAGTGAGAATGTTCGCTGATGATTGCACAATGTTCAGTGCCATTCACAACTCCTCAGATACTGAATCAGTCCATGTCGAAATGCAACAAGACCTGGACAATATGCAGGACAAGTGGCAAGTAACATTCGTGCCACCCAAATGCCAGGCAATGATCATCTCCAACAAGAGAGAATCTAACCATCATCCCTTGACATTCAATGGAATTACCATCACTGAATCTCCCACTATCAACATCCTGGGGGCTTACCAATGACCAGAAATGGAACTAGGCTAGCCAGATAAATACTGTGGTCACAAGAGCAGGACAGAGGATAGGAATCCTGCAGTGAGTACTCACCTCCTGACTCCCCAAAGCATCTGTCCACCATCTACAAAGCACAAGTCAGGAGTGTGATGGAATACTCCCCACTTGCCTGGATGAGTGCAGCTCCCATAACACTGAAGAAGCTTGACAACATCCAGGACAAAGCAGCCCACTTGATTGGCACCAAATCCACCAACAGTCACTCCCTCCACCACCGATGCACAGTGACAGCAGTATGTACCATCTACAAGATGCGCTGCAGGAACTCACCAAGGCTCCTTAGACAGCACCTTCCAAACCCATGACCGCTACCATCTAGAAGGACAAGGGCAGCAGATGCATGGGAACACCACTACCTGGAAGTTCCCCTCCAAGTCACTCATCATCCTGACTTGGAAATATATCGCCGTTCCTTCACTGTTGCTGGGTCAGAATCCTGGAACTCCCTTCCTAACAGCACTGTGGATGTACCTACACCACATGGACTGCAGCGGTTCAAGAAGGCAGCTCACCACCACCTTCTCAAGGCAATTAGGGATGGGCAATAAATGCTGGCTCAGCCAGCGAAGCCCACATCCCATGAATGAATAACAAAAATCTCAGGCAATGTTGAACACACAGGTAATGCTGAATACCAAGGCAGTAAGGTTGTAAATCTTACTCAATTTCTTAAGGCATGTTGACTTTTTTCTCAATGGAACTGGGATGCGATGTTAATTTGAGGCCCCATCTGCCTGCTCAGATGGATGTAAAAGATCCAATGACACTATTCAAAGAAGAGCTGGGAGTTCTTCCTGGTGTCCTGATCAATTTTTGTCTTTCAACCAACATCACTAAAGAAAAATCTTTTATTTGTTTGCCGCTTGTGGGATCTTGCTGTGCATAAATTGTCATATTTATACATTACAATAGTGACTACACTTCAAAAGTACTTAATTGGCTGTAAAGCACCTAGGGACATCCTGAGGTCATGGAAGGTGCCATAAAAATGCAAATTTCTTTTTTTTATCTGGGATTACCATGGTCAGTAGCTGGGGCATTGTTCTCCTATTCATAAGGGCACAACACTACTCAGATCTGCCCTTCAGATATGAAACTATGGGCTAAATCATCCCAAATTTGCACTAAGTGTGGTAGTGGGCGGGAAAAAGAACGTTTTATCTGCCAACCGCAATGGCGGCTTTTCACGCTGTATCATCCCAATCCCACCTCATTAATCATGCATTCCCAGGAAGCACGCTGTTTCGATGGCGGGTGGCCTCCAATTTGCCCGCCACACATGTCACCTCGCCGCTTCCTCAAGCCGGACGTCATATGTCAAGTGCAGCTGCACACAAACCTCTCAGTGCTTCCAGCCCGGGACTGCTGCACAGAAGACATGGCCCCAAAAGGCAAGAAGACTGCAGCCCCCCAAATCAGTTACGCATCCCTGGGATGCCTTCTGGACACCGTTGGAGCCCACCGTGATGTCCTCTACCTCTGCTCTGGCTGCAGGAAGCCCATCAGTGTCACCACTCTGGCTTGGGAGGCGGTGGCAGAGGTGGTCCGTGTCAATGCTGTACAGCAGAGGTTTGCCATCCAGTGCAGAAACAGGATGAATGATCTCATCTGTGCTGCCAGGGTAAGACAACCATCTCATCACTCTAAACTCACACACTCACAAGGCCATCACACATTCACTGGCATCTCACTCACTGCCAGCTCAAGGGACATCACCACTCACTCTCTCACACACACCCTCACATCTCCAACTGGCCTCATCTCCTCTGGAGACTACCTCCTCAGCCCTCACCATCTTGACGCCACTTGCACAGATCAACATGTGTCCCCACACACACCCTGGGATGTAATGTAGTAATCCAGTAATACCCTAGCCCTGCAGTCTCTTCCCTTGGCTGAGGTCACTTCTCCCCCTTCCCCAAGCAAGCCATAGCCCTGCAGCCACTGAAAAGCTGCCTCACCTTACGGCTGGTCTTGTAAGTAGAGACCTGCAAGTGAGCCCCCACTAAAAGTGATGTGGTGTTGTCTGCGAAGCCTGGCGTTGATGACAGCGAGTGCTGCCCGAAGCAAGGTAGGTAAACAAGCCTCAAAGTCTTGAGTGAAGTGCAGCTTGCCAAGTGCACGTTGCTTATGTTCAGTTGTGAAACACATCGGCATGATTGGATGATCCAGCATGGGGGATGATGCTGATGAGCTGGGCTTATAATGAGATGCAAATGTATTACAACGAGGCTGCCAACATGCAGTGGGTGGAAAGGCAGCCCGCCATCGATGGGCAGAGCAGATGTTTGAAAATTGATTTCACAACGTCATGAAGCCGATTTCTGGCCTTCTCACCGTACTGTCCGCTCATGTCCGTCATGATGCCTGATGCTAGTGAGCACGGAGAATTCTGCCCTATGTCTTTGTAAGTGGGTTGCCTGATTTCTAAATTCAATAAAATAAGCTTTGTATAAAAGGGGATCACTTCAGTGATTCCTTTTCGAGGATAGCTTGTTTCACTTGGCAAGCTGAAAAGAACATGTGCATTGCTGTGTTGGTAACAAAAATTACTGTTATTTGCAGGGAAATACACAAGGGAAATTGAATTTCGAGTTAGACCTCTTGTGATTTGTCTTCCTTCTCCTTATTTGCCCTGAAGCCCTGGTAACACAATCACTGCAAGTTAGCAGCAATAAAGCTGTGCAAAATCGAATCAACACCTTTTTACAGTGGCATTACCAACGTAATAGAAAGCATTGCATGGCACTCCATTACTTAGGCACTGGGTCACATATCCATGTCTCCAGATGGCTCTTAGAGCAATTCCTTTTAAGTGTCATTCAATATCTTCAAGCCCAGATACAAAAAAAACACTTCACATATTGCCAAATAAGGAGCTCTTCCAGGCTGAAACGAAGTAGCAAAGGAGCTCTTTGCAGTTACAGGGAGCTGACTTTGTCTCAAAGTGAAGTGCAGTTCAGAAGCATCTCCTTGGGTATCTATTGCATGTCCAGTAAATGGATACTTGCCTTTATCGCTATTGGCATCTAAAGCAGGTGAGACATGGCATACTCAGAGCTCTGTCATTTTCTCGGTGTATGACTAATGTACTGGTTTGTGTTACAGACCCACATTGTTCATCCATCATTCTGGCAGCTGATTGCTGTAGAGAGACAACATCGGTCTAACACAGCGCAGCTGGGTTTCCCATCAGTCATATGTAATTACATTGTCTTCCGTGAACATTTGGTCTGTGAGCAAACATGCATCATCTTTATTGAAATGAGTGGAAATAAATTGTAGCCGACTGCCTTACAGCAAAGTTCACCTCATGCTGTTATGCAGGGTCGCTGACCAATGCATAACGGAGAAACAACGCTTTAACAACATCCTCCATTAATGGAGCAACTTACGCCTGGATTTTAACCCAGCCCGACCAACAGGAACAGAATAGCAGTGAGAGGGCTTGTACTGCATTCCCATCTGCTGCTGCTTTAAACCTGAACAAGACAGAGCCACCCAACACAGGAGATAACTACTTATGATGCTGAAGTTGGGCAGCAGACAGACCAGGAGGTATAAATGAGACCCAGGAGTTAAACTGGGCCAAGCCTCATTCTCAACTATCCAAGGGAGTTTGCCTCCTGCTTGCTACCCTCCCAAAGTGTATGCTGATTTAAAATAAGGGTTCAATTGCTGAACATGTAAATCTAAAACTCACCACAGTTTGAAAATGGTTATGTTCATTATGATTTTGGTCAGGTTTTTTTTTTCCAGCGATTGTCATATCATACCAACAGGTGGCTTTCAGTGATTTAAGAAAGTACCTGAAAACACTGACCCACAACCGTAGCCTTCACTCAGTTGGTGTCACTCCCACCTGTGACTCAGAAGCTGGTCTCCTGAGATTTAAGCATACCCTAGGCTGACACATCAGTACAAGACTGAAGGAGGGCCGAAGTTGGAAGTGCTGTCTTTTGGATGAAACATTAAACTGAGGTCCCAGCTATCCCCTCAGGTGGATGCAAAGGATTCCACGGCACTACATTGAAGAAGAGGCAAGGGAGTTCACCCAGTGTCCTGGTCAACATCTCTGTCTGAGCCAAAAAACACAGAATGTCTGATTATTGATAGCTATAGGACCTTGTTCTCTGCAGATTAGCTGCCTATTTCCTACATTATAACAGTGACTATATTTCAAAAGTTCTTCATTAGCTGTAAAGCATTATAGGGCAAACTGTTAAAGGTGACTTAAATGTTATTGGTGTTTTTCTTTGCAACCACTGGTTTCATTTTAGTGTGAGCCTTGGCTTATGGTAAGGACTCTTACCTCTGAGTCAGGAGCTTGCAAGGTATTCAATATGTTAAACCAAGGCCCTTTTCACCCTCTCATTTGGTTAGGAGATCCTCTGGTACTCAAAGAAGAGCAACGTTCTCCAGGCGTCTTCGGCAATATTCATCCCTCAACCAAAAACACAAAGATAGACATTCTGGTATCTATCTCACTGCTGTGGGGAAGAGGGTGGCTTGACATGCAGAGAGACTAGAGCTAACTCTTTCGATGATGTCTTCATTCATTGTTGTTTACACTGTATTGCATAGCAGCAGTCTGATATGTAGACAGCACTTCCAGCAGAGACTCATTTTACTGTCTTTAATCAATACATCATGACTTAAATGGTTGCCGATGAAGATTAAGTGTTGAACATGCAAGAAAATTAAAAGCCGATGCTCAGTTTGTCAGAAAGTTATAGGCTGACTAGATGCAGAACAGATCTCTAAACCCATTAAAACCTGTTAGATCTCCACTTGTTTTAATCCTTACAGAGCTGATCTCAACAACAATTGGGAATTTTCTAATAAATGCTACACATTTGTAGATTAACAGCAACTACACCTATCCTATGGGACATAGCTAAGAGTCAGCATAAATTTCAGTCATATTCCATAAATCGTACCCTTCACGAGACACACACTTCTCCAACAAGCAGGTATCCACAATATTTGACCATTGTCTATGCAGCCAATTTTTTGTGTTTATAAATTTAGATTCTTTGTTAAACCTACTAATGTTGCAATGGCTCCATGGATATGCAGCAGATGCTCACTAGCCATCCATCAATACTCTTGAAAAACTTACAGGGTGATTTAGGAAAAGGAAATGTGCGCCTACAGAGGTGGCTCTCTGCCTCTGCAGATGTACTCTGCCGTTTTTCTGGATAAAGTTCGATTTCATCCTGACAGGTGCAGAATTGGACAAGGTGCAGTGTTCACAGACATCCGATCCAGTTCAGGTTTCACTTTGATCAGATTGGGGTCCATCCATACCTGCAAAATCAAGGATGCATAGTTCATGGTTACTGAGAATTTATTTGTCGAATGAATTTTAAGGGAAGAACTGTAAAAAGTTTAACTACAGGAACAGTCCCTCCTGGTTCAAGTTTATCAAAGGCAAATGTTTAGGAACAAAAAAATGCCACTGGGAACCACAAGATGACTCTCACCCATTTTCGCCATTTCCCTCAATTCTCTATCTTGCTTGGAACACTTTTAATTATTTTTGTAATTTGGTCATGATCTTCCTTCCACATCTGAATGCACAGACCTCTGGATTATGGTTCAGTGCGAGCACTGGTAATTCATCCAATGACCACTCTTGATTTGTGAGCCTTAACAGCAAGTGTCATCAGTCTATTCGAGCCCCGATCTGTACAGCTCAACTTCAAATGAGAAAACATATCCTTCCTTTCTACCTCCTTGTAATCCTTCACTCTGCACTCCTTCTTTCTCACTACATCCTTCCCTTGTACTTTTCTCATCTTCTTGCTCTCCCTCTCTTCTGTCTTTTGCCCCTTTCCCTCGTCTTTCTCTTCTCTCCCTCTCTCACTGCTGATTAATTCCTGTCTCTCTCTCTCTCACATACATGGACCTCCTTCGTATTCTTTGCTTCTAGACCTCTTTCTCTCATTCTTCATCCCTTCTGTCTCAATTCCCTTTGATGATTGTGACAACCAACATGAGCAGCTCACATAAGATCAACAAACTGTTGAGTTATTCTTAAAAATGCCATTATCCAATTGAACGACTTATAAACAAAAGAGTGAAAATGCTTGATTGAACCTATAATGTGATTGTGCCTCGATTTGAACTCTTAACCCACTTTGCAGTTGCTCACAATGAAGCAGCTGCTAGAGCAAGATTTTCCCAGTGACCAGTATTTCAGTTCTGTCAAAGATATTCTTTGTGACTGTGATGGATTTTACCGCCTCACCCTATCTGGGCTTTATAAACCAACTCTACCACCCTCCTCTCCATTACAGTCCACCTCTGTGGTTCAGCCTTCAAATGGCTCTCCCAACCTGTCACCTCCTAGTTGGATCATCTACATGAAGACTTTGCTCCCAAAGGGTACTTCCACAATCTAGTCCAAAATTCCAGCCTTGAGCCCTTCATTTACTTCATTTCTATGTTGGCTCTTGGCTACACTATCCAAGCATGGGCTCAGTTTCCATTGAGAAATTAGCCACAAATTTTGTCAAATCTTTGTTCATAAGAGGTTCCTTTGTTTCAAGAGAAGAGTTAATAAGATTTCTGCTAATGTGACATTGGATAGTGACAAGTAAAACACATGGTTGAAACTTCAGATGAAAGATAAAGCTGCCCATTATGGAAGGTCAGGTAAGCCTGATCAGACAAGAGAAATGCCATGTAGAGCCCATCAGCAAAGATACAGGTAGACAAGGGCAGCAGGTGCATGGAAACTCAATCACCTCCAAGTCATACACCATCCCGCCTTGAACATATATTGCCATTCCGAGATAGGCACTGGGTCCAAAACCTGCAAGTTCCTACCTGCGGAAGTATCTTCACCACATGGACTGCAGCAGTTCAAGAAGACAACTCACCATCACCTTCTCCAGGGCATCTAGCAATGGGCAATAATTACTGGCTTTGCCAATGATGCTCATACTCTCAGAAAAAAATATAAAGACACATAAATAAACTGGATAAAACTAGTTAGTTGCCATCTTGGGAAAACAGATGATCAATACTAACCCAGCTGAAATGTACTAGATTGGGAGTATGTGATATTTGCAGTGGAATAGGTATTTTAGTATCATGAGCAATCTACAACTGTACTAATCTTTTGTGGACTTTGAACAAATAAAGTTATATCTTAAACCATACATCTGTAAAATCCTTGCCCACACTGGAGAGTAAGAATTATCCCAATCAAAACTTTTCATGGACACACTGACAACAACTATCTTTACCTCTCTGTCACCATCCTTCATTCTACTCTCACTGTGTTCCCGGATGAGCCAGAATTATCTGTAATTCCCATTGGACACTCTCCCACTAGCCATTCTGCCATGAGCCACTAAGTGGTTGCTCTCACCAATGGCCACCCTCTAACTGGACAGTTACTGGTCATCCTCCCACTGGACACCCTATCACTGGACAAACTGAAATTGGCCACACTACTACTGGGCATTTTCTTACTAGTCAATCTCAATCTAACCATTCTCCCAATGGGCACACTCTCACTGGACACTCTTCCACTGAAATCTCCCACTGGATATTCTCTCACTAGACACACTATCACTGGATGCTCACTGGATACTGTTTCACTGGACACTTTTCCAATGGACACTCTCTCACTGGATACTTGATGGCCATTCTCAATTTGGACATGCAGCCATTGGACACTAAGTGGTCATCTCCCCACTGCCCAAACTCTCACAAGGAAGTTACTGGTCACCCTCAATCTGGACACACTCGCAGGCACTCTCCCACAGGACACGCACGGGCTGCTCTCAAGCTGGACACTCTTTAACTGAAAGGTCTCTCACCGGCCATACTCACTGCCTCAACCCCAGCCAGTTTTGGTCTTTCGCTCCCTTTTGCTATTCCCACAGTAAACCATTGTTGTGCCCAGTGTTGGCTTCTCTTCCCTTCCTCGCTTCACTCTATCTACCTGTTTGAAGTTCACATTCAAAGGGAATAACAGAAAATGCTGGAAACATTCAGCAGTTCTGGCACCATTTGCGAAGAGAGAAACAAAGGCCAAAATTTTTCCCTCTTCGGGCGGGCTCAGCAGGAGTGGGAGGGGGCGGTCGGGAAGCCGATTTCACACAGTTGGGCCAATTAAGGCTGCCCTGCATGGATCGCGAGCAGCAGCGCTGTGCAGGTTCATGCATATGAGTGAAAGTGCGATTCAATCTCCCTGAGGCACGGAGCTGCCTCAGGGAGATTGAAGTGCTTTTTTTAAAAATTAATAAAGACAATAAAAATGTAATAAAACAAGTCCCCTCATGTGACTGTGTCACATGAGATGGGACATGTTTTTAATTTCAAAATAAAGTTTTCAGTTAATGTTTATTTGCTTTAGGAAACCTCATCCCGCTCGTGGATGAGGTTTCCTAAAATGGCCTTTTCGCCTGCCCGCCAACTGTTAAGTTGGATGGGCAGCATAAATTTCAAGTTAATTAGCTTGTTAATGGCCTTAATAGGCCTTTTAATTATTGGCGGGTGCGCACCCGACTCCGGCGCACGCCCGCCAAACGAAATATCACGCGAGTGCACAATAATGTCGAGACGCACGCCCAATAATATGACAATCATCGTGTGTCATATTATGCTCAGGCGCCTGCACGCCAAATGTAAAATTCTGGCCAATGTTCACATTTCAGAACAATGACCTTTCACCCGAACTAACATCTGCAGTATTTGCTTGTAACATTATCAGATTTGCTTTGCTGCGGCCCTAACTGTCGTTTTCTTTGCAGCATTACTACAATTTGCTGCAAATAAGAAGAATGTAACGGGGGATGAAATTAATAAAACAAGGGGAACTAACTTAGCCTTACATCCCACATCAGAGTTATTCCATACACTGAGAGGGAACTCAGGATTGCTGCCAATACTTATTTTATTTTAAAATAAATGTGTTAGCACTTGCGTTACACGAGCACTTTGAGGAATTTTCGCATTTGATTCACCAATGGAAATAATACCATATGTGAGGCATTTCCTCCTTTCAGTTTGCAGAGAAATTAGTGATGAAAGGCCTCAAAAATCATTGAGAAACCTTCTCACCCTGACCTTCAAAATTTGATTCACATCAGCAGGTTGTTAGGAAGTCAAGTAAAATGCATCATAGGTGATGAAGATAACAAAGTACACGGATCAAAGTGGCACTAACGCAGTAGGCACTTAAATGAAGCCTCTGCTTCCTGCTTAGCAATGCACTGCATGTATGTACTGCTGCCAATGAGAAAGAATGGAATGTAAAGCTGTATCCATGTCATATATCCAACACTACAAAGGCAATAGAAATGGTTTTAATATTCCACCTTCCATGCCGATTCCCAGTTACCAGGCCTCAAATCCATGTTTCTCTTTCTATATCAACATGAAAAAGGCTGTTCTAGTTTTGAAGGCAGCTCTCATCAATTTGTAGTTGTGATGGTGATTTTAGTGCTGAGTGAACGATTTGTGCTTTCTGAGTTTGTTTTTGAAAACAAAAACATTCCAGTAAAATTATTGCAATGACAACATCCAATGGGCAGGGAAAATGGTGCTGCATTCACTCACAATGGCGCTACATTGGAAGGCTGCAACATCACCTGCTCCCCAGTGTCGGGCCATTTTGATTTAAAGGTGCACATTGTCTTTATCCCTGAGGGCAGGACATCGCACATTAACATCCATAACATCATGCTTTCACAATGAACTGCCATGATTCAGCACAATTTGCTTTGTTACGTTGCAGCAATTGTAAAACACTAATAAAGCCTCATAAAGCTAGTGTCCCTTTAATGCTGGAATCCATTCATTTATCTAAGAAGAGAGTAAATGTGTACAACCGTGAACCTCCCCTTGACCCCTAACCATGTTAGCCCCAGGTCAATGCAATTAACTTGCTACTGAACAGGGAAAAAAGAACTCGAATTGAGGAGTTGTCTTCTGCCATTTCATTCTTGCCTGTCATCATGATTGGTAATTTTTTTTTTGATGCGTGTCCTGTCAATGGATTTGTATTTTTACTCACAGGCATTGCAGAGTTAGAAACTTTTACCCTTAAAACAGCTATAGAATGGCATTTGAAACTCTGCACTGCGATAGATGTAATCGCTGATATATCTGTGGTACCGTGCTATCAGCATGTATTCAGAAAGCTACCCTTTCCATCACTCTATTATCTTAACTCCTCTTTGAACAAATCATTAATTCCCAGCAATGGAGGCATGGGAAGAGTTTCTAGACTGCATTATTGTAAGGCTTTTTTTAAATAATGGAGGAAATGGGGGAAACACTAACTATGCACCTCACATAGGCACTTCAGCAGTGGCTCGGAGGTTACACTATTGCCTCTGATTCAGAAAATCGTAGGCTCAAGTTCCACTCCTGCAACTTTGAATGCATGATCCTGGCTGACATTTTAGTGCGGTACAGAGAGGGTGCTGCAATGGCAGATGTGCTTGTCTCTCAGATGAGATGTTAAACTGAGCTCCTGTCTGACCTCTCAGATGGATGTAGAAGATCCCATGTCACTCGGGAAGAGCAGGGGGATTATCCCCAATAGTCCCGGCCATTATTCATCCATCAAACAACATCGCTAAAATACATTAACTAGTTCAAGCCTTGGTGTCTGACTTACATTCCAGGCTTGGTTTTTAAATGAAGGGGCTCTGCTTTGCACTCAGCTGAATGTGGATTTTCTGTGACAGAAATGTGACAGGTCTCAGTTCCCTCAATAAAACTCTACAAGTGCAAGTGTGGAACAGAATTTGGAAACACATTACTAAAAAAGCAGGACAAAAGTAAGTTAACATTTTTGGGAGGTAGTCCCACGATAGTGTGTAATTTCTGTTTAAGTGAAGGTGCAAAAAAGAGTTAAGGTGGAAGATTAGGAAAATGTGCTCTGACTAAAATCCAGGAATGTAGACTGAGGTTGGCAGGGACACCATTCTGGATGTAAAATGACCCAATTGCACAACTCAAAGAGCAGGGAAGTTTGTCCTTGTGTCCTGCTCAATATTTACCCTCATCAAACATTTAAAACTGATAATCTTTGTTATTTGTAGGATTTTGTTACACGTAGTGCAGTTATCACATTTCCTACATTACAACAATTATTACACCTCAGAATTTGCTGTAGAGCTTTGAGGTGTCCTGAGGTCATGAAAGGTGCTATATAAATGCAAGTCTTTCTTTTTTTAGGCTGATTAACAGTAGGTTAAGAAAACGTATTTGCCCAAGTGAACACATTTGATTGAAGTGTGTTTATTATCAGCAGACTGAAAATTGACACATTGTACTGTGACCCAGTTACAGAGTCAAATAGTGTAGCATTGAGAAGGGCAAACCAGACCCTCTGGGGGTTATTTTGATGAAAGGGTGGAAACAGACATTAAATGGGCGCCGTGCTAATTAGACATGTCTGTTTGAAAGACTGGCTTTAACACACAATTTTGATCGTAAATGGTGATTACCATAATTTGAACTTGTCTGAAGTTGCTAAAACAGATAAATGCTGGCTGACTTAAATGCTGATTACACACAATTTTTGTGAAGCAGTATATATGGACTCCATGTTTCACCGAAGACGTGGAGCACTCTAGTTGACACACGGATAGGTTTCAGGATCGCTCAAGGACTGAATGAGATGGCACACGTTCCTGGATGCAGCATTTAGGGTCCTGGTGGTGGAGTTAAGTGGAGGAGGGATGTCCTGGACCCACAGTGGGGGGATCAATCCACTTTGTTCTCCTGTCCATCTCTCCTACAAGAGCAGATGCTCTGTCTGGCCTCAGCTCCACCTTCCATTCCTCCTGCAGACCAAGGGAAACTCCGGGCAAGGGGGAGGTGGTGGTGTAGTGGCAATGTCACTGAACTAGTAATCCAGAGGCCCAACATGGCTGCTGGTAGAATTTAAATTCAATTAATAAATCTGGAATTGTAAAGCCAGTTTCACGGTCACCATTACAGAGCCTGTCAGTGATTGTTGTAAAAACCCATCTGGTTCAGTAATGTCCTTCAGGGAAGGAAATCTGCCATTCTTACCTGGTTTGGCCCACATATCCAGACTCACAGAAATGCAGTTGACTTTTAACTACCCTCTAGCAAGCCACACAGTTCAAGGGCAATTAAGGATAGGCAACAAATGCTGGTCTTGCCAGTGATGCCCTCATTCCACGAAAGAATAAATAAAAATAAAGGTTCTGGTGACCAAGCACTCTCATTCTCCTGAGGACTCCTATTAGGTGTAGCACAGCATCATTCTTTTTAGGTTAAGTCCTCAGAGAATTTTCAGAATAAATATTGATAAAACGTTGGTGAAGTCTTGAAAAAATCTCTTCAAACCTCCTGGGCCTAGTTAACAGTAAAAAGTGATGATATACCTTTAAGGAGTGCACAAAATGCTCTGCAATGTTTACTCCTGTTGCTGCAGAGGAGAGGGCATTGAATGAAGTGTTATCCACAAAAATGGCATGCAGCATCTGTAATGAGGGCTAGCAGGCAACTTCATTGTCAATCACACCTTTATCAATCCTCCAGGCAGCCGTTAGTGGCATTGATTATAACTTCCTTACCAGGATGCATCTTGCGTTAAACATGGGGAAATCAGAGTTGCAGCTTAAGACTCCATCTTGGTTGCCACTTTACCTCATTAGCACCTAAAGCTTGCAGTCAAAATCACTGCCTCTATGTAAGAGATTGAATGCTGCCCTTTATTGCCCTCTAGTGGATGTTGAGGAAATAGAAATTGTCGCAGCAACGCAACAGGGAACCTGAATTACCTAGAACATAGGAGTAGGCCATTCGGGCCATCAAGTCTGCTCTGCCATTCATTATATTATGGCTGATCTATATCTCAACTCCATTTACCAAGCTAAAGTTAACACAAACCTTAGTTTTGAAAGCTCCAATTGGCGGAGCATTCTCAACCTTTTGTGGAATGAGCACTTGAGGCGGAATCCTGTTCACTTAGTCCCTATCAGAACGCAGGGCTAATTTCAGGTAGGGAACCCAATTTCCGAATGGGCAGGCTTTGACAAAGCTCTTCCCCAAAGCAAGGGTATTAGTACCCTGCCTCCAGGCTCCCCACCCAATTAGGAAGAGCGGGGGCATGCTGCACCCATTCTGGCAAAAGAAGGATTTCCTATCAAAGAGACCATGGCATGGGTTACAAGAACTCAGGAGCACTTGGATTTTTCAGGCTGCAGCAGCCACAGGGATGGAGAGAAGAGTTGGAAAGGCTGCCCCACCCCGACCCCCTCAGGTCCCCTCACTCTTATCTGGAGGTCTGGCTGCAGGATCTGAGGGACTGAAATGCGGTGAGCTCTCGACAGGATGGGAGGAAGAGGACAATCTCTCCAACCAGGCAGACATGAATGGAAGTGGCTGATTAAGTTAGCAACGGAAGTGTGCTTCCTCTAACCTACAGACAGAGGATCCAGGGCCACAGGAGAGCAAGGAAGGTGAGTGGTGTAACACTTTCGAGTGCCGAGCTCCAGTCACTGACTTGCCCAGCATTTTCTTCCTCAGGACAACATACCTTGCAGTTCCCTTCATTCCTCTCTCTACAGGCACCTATTCAGACAGCCAACACTCATACTCACCTACAACCTATTGGCTTCTCAGCTATGCCTCACAGTGATCCTTCATAAATGGTGTCCTTCCCTACTGTCCACACAAATTATTACAAACACTCACACCTCTGTTTTCTTTCCTTGCAGAAGAGAGCACACAATTTGATGAGAGGCATAGAGCTATGTGGGTTAGCCCTCCAGTGACAGGTCTCTTGTCAGCCACTGGCAATGCATGTCTGCTCCACTGGGAATGTTGCCTTATCCAGGTGACTGCAGGTGTCAGCAGTGATCTGCCATGGGAACCTGAGCCTCCTGAGGCACTGGTGTTCAGACAAGTCTTTAGAGCTGATCTTCTGCTTGTAGACACTGTATTAAGGTCTAGGCTCCTTCCAGCAGGATCTCGATGTCCTGTGGAAGTACATGTGGTTGAGGAGAAGGCAGCTGGTGCTGCTGATGGTGTTGCTCCTGCCGATGCTGGAGCTGTTGATGGTGGTACGGCTACTTCTCTTGCCCCTCAGCAGTGGTGGACAATGGAGCTGCATAAACTGCTCCCAAGCCGTGGTGAAGACGGGCAGTAGGGAAGGGCAGCTGGAGGTGAGTGAAGTGCACAACAGGTGAAATGACTCCCACGAAGTTGGTAACCACCAGTCAAGCAGTGATAGCGTTCGCAGAGAAATGCGCTGAACAGCAGTCTCTCAATGACTATGGCTGGAGTTCTTCAGTTCAAAGAGTTCTTCAGATCAAAGCCTTCACAGCTTGTCAGTGTCAGTGAAGAAACACTTTGCACTGTGCACTCACCTCGATGACCCTGACAGACATACCATGGACGCCTCTATGCTGTGGGGAAAAAAGCAATCCATGTTTAAAAATGCTCTTAATTGCCTTTTAAATCACTTAAATTACTTTTCCACCAAACACATGGAGGTTCCCTACTCAGAGCCCAGCCTGGCAAAAGCCAGAAGAGGGTGGGATGGCATCAGGATCCTGACCAGACATCATTTTCCAGGACTTTCCCAACCCGCACACACCTAGACCACCTCCACCTGGCTGGGAAAATTCTGCCTCAGATTCCTATTAGCCTGTGTGTGGAAACGTCCTTTCTGATTTCCCTCCTAAATGACTTATTTCTGATTGTAAGATTAGTGCCTCCTTCATGATTCACTCACCAGGTGAAATAGTTACCCCATATCAAACCTATCAAGTCCTGTTAAAACCTTTGCACCTCAATCAGGTCATCCCTCAGTCTTTTGGACTCAACTGAATACAAGCCAAAAAGAGAGTTCAAAGGCTGGATTTTCAAGCGTCTGTGAGGGCGAAGTCAGGTGCAGGCACAGAGTGAAAATCGCAATCCTGGACATCATCACTGGATCCCAACACCTCTAGAGCATGATGCAATTTTCAGAGGGAGGGGGGTGTGCTGGCAACCCATGTCTCCAATTAAAAGGTTGGTGAGATGGTTGATGATAGAAACCATTAACAGTCTTTGGAGCAGCAGTTTGAGATTTTCAGATGGAAGACATGGGAAAACAGAAGGCTGGGGACATGTTAGGGTGCAGCTGTCAGGAACCCAGTGTGGAGCCATGAGGCGTAACAAGCACATTGTTCAATAGTTGTGAGAAACAGGAGATTTCAAGTCAGCTGCTCAACCAAGGAGCACAGAGTTGCCATTGCCAGTGCTGAAGGCTTGTATTTGTGAACAGTAATTTGTGGGCTCTCGAGGTGGCTAGCATCACTTGAGCATCGGAGGTAGATAGCGGAAGCCTGGGTGAATGAACGAGTGCCAATTGGGGGAGCTGAGATGGGAACAGGCTACTGGGACACTGGACTTGGTAGCAAAGAGGAGCTTCAGAAGAGGCATCCTCCTAGCCAAGGGGCCGGAAGAGCAGAGTGCGGGGCTGCAAGGAGTAGAAGGCATGAATGAGAGGGCGGCAGTGTCAGAGGAAATTGTAGCTATCCAGGCAGTTGGTCTCAGATATCTGTGCTTTGATCCTCAATGGCTGGATACCTCACAGCCCCCATGACAGTCCCCTAACTGCAGCTGTCAAGATCATTGTTGCCCTGAAATTTTATACATCCAGTCATTCCAGGGGTCAGCTGTGGGCCTGGGTGGCATCTCATAGTTGGCAGCTCCTCACACCATCAGGCAGGTCACAGATGCCCCCTTCTAGAGGGTGTGGGACTACATCCATTTTGAGACAGATGGGCCAGAACAGGCAAAAAGACCATTGGGCTTTGCCACCATCAATGGAACCATTCAGGGCCGAGGTCATTGATTGTACCCAAAGAGCCCTCAAGGCACAGGCGGTGCAGCCAGCCAGATTCCTGAACACGAAAGGCTTCCACTCAATGTATGGCCAGCTGGTCTCTGACCACAGATCTTGCAGGTCTGTGCTCGATTCCCAGGCAGTTGACATGATTCCTTCATCCTACGTGAGTCCAAGTTTCGGCACTTTTTCAGACCAACATCCAGATTCCATGGGTTAAAGGTTATCCCGAGGAGGTAGCTACTAACATCCATCCAGCACTAGACATGGATGCAGAGAGCTGCTACAACCAGAGCCATCTACTAACAGTTACCTGCATTGAACAAACCATTGGTATTCTGAAGGTATGCTTTAGTTGCCTTGACCAGCTGGGTGTTGCCCTCCAGTATGACCCAACCAGTGTGTCTCATTTTGTGGTCATCTGCTGCGTGCTGCACAACATGAAAATGCAAAGAGGACTGGAACTAGATGAAGAGGAAGATCTGGAACGCCACTCTTCCTCGGTGGAGGACAGGGAGGAGGGAGAAGAAGATGAAGGGGCCACTCCAGAGGGGCCTGGTGCCCAGCCATTGGAGGAAGACTGCCGAGGCAGCCTAAGGTGATCGGCAGCCTGGCATGACCACAAGAGTTAGGCTAGTTTGGCAATGTTTCACTTGAGTGGCTCCCAGCCCTACCCCTTATGACAGATGACTCTATCATTCAGCTTCCTTTAGAGAGAAAAATTATCCAGCAAGTACACACATCTGAATAATTCCATTTCCACCTACAGTGACTGACACTTGGGTCGCCACAGCCAATAGTCTGCCCAAACACAGACCATGGCACTGAATGAAACCCAGCTCCCGTTCCCCTCCACCCCCACCATACCCTACAACCCTTCACACTATGGCCCATTTGAGATCAAGCAATGATAACACCTGTCTGCTTGTTGACATAATCAATAATATAATAAACAAGAAGCCAATGAGCAAACAAACTGAGAAAACATCACCCACAAAGAGCATCTAACAACATGGTGCCTTGCATTCCCATCCATTCCTACAAGGTGTTCCCCCGATCACATGATCTGTAGTAACCAATAGGAGAGTAGCGTGGAGGAACTAGATGAAGAGGCT
Source organism: Cetorhinus maximus (assembly GCF_964194155.1). NCBI lineage: Eukaryota > Metazoa > Chordata > Chondrichthyes > Lamniformes > Cetorhinidae > Cetorhinus > Cetorhinus maximus. The sequence goes on along the minus strand of NC_135880.1, from coordinate 145,232,094 downwards.
GCCTCCACAGTCAGCGTAGAGATAGAGTTAGAGTTGAAAGCACACGTGTATTTGCTGCTGAATGTTTGTAAATAAACTTAGTTTCCACCCAAGAAGTGTCTGCAGATCAACTCTATCATTAATAGTACAACTCAGCCACCCTACAACAAAGTCTAAAAATTGTTTTTGATATTAATACAGTCTTTATTGCATATGATATTTCTCTGGGCACTACTTTAATCGAGAATAAAAGAAATTTCTGGGATATATGTTTTTTATTTTCATCCAAAAATTCCTGTAGACAGTCAAAAAATGGCAGCCACTATTAGTTAGATTTGCCCTTGCCTGTTTAATCTCCAGGATATTTTCCATTGCCAGTTATTGGAAGTGAGAGAGGGAAATATCAGGTGCCCTCTAGAGGAAACCTGGGATCTCAGTGAATGGGACGAGCAACTGTGCATCCTCAACCAATCAGAAGGAAGATTTGGAAAATGACCAACACTATGAACAAGAAACTCTAAGTTAGAATGAGTATGGACAGTTTTCTAAAACTATAATGTGAGAAATCTCGCTCTCTGCTACTTAAGAATCACACTAATGAATTGTAACATTTTGGCATAACATTGTTGGAAACGTGTTAAACTAGAAAGAAAGAAGAAAAATTATTAATAATCAATGTCTGGAACTGAATAGTCTCCAAATCGTTGAGGAAACAGGTTTTAAAAGCCCATACCCAAAATAAATAGAGTGTTATTGATCAGCAAATGGTTTCCTAATGGTGGGAAGTGGGGATATGCTCTGTTCCTCAAAAATTGGTATTTTCTCAATCAAGCCTCCAATTCTAGTTTTTTCCAACCTTGTTTCAAGTTTGTTGCATTGATCCAGTCCAAGTTGATCAATTGTGAATATTGAACGCTTTACTTATGTTTAATCAATGAGCAGAAATTACCATCAGCTCCATTTGCACCAAAGAGTATTAAAGACACCCTGACTGAGGATTATAACTGAGGGGAAAGTAGCTAGGTTTGAAACTCAAACCCTTGTAACTTATTGAACCAAGACAAAATTCATTCTCCCAATAACCTCATTGCAACTCTTCCTTAAAGTGTGCCTAAATCTCTTGAATTGCAATGAGTAATCTTATCACAATGCATTAGGGCTATATTATACCCAGGTTGGCTTAGTAGTCATTCTTAGGCACCATAATGTCATGTGTTCCTATCTTATTTTTCTTCATTTGCCTGTAAACAACTTTCATTGTAGCTCATTCAATGGGTTCTTGTTCACAGGTACCAGAATCCCTCCTGCCTTGGTCAACATTGACTCTGGCCTCGGTTATGCCAGCAAAACAAAAGTACACTTCCATATCAGAGCAGGAAAGAAACAGAGAGAGCCAGAAACCCAACAGTCTGTAATGTTCAAAGAAGAAGAAAACACTTTTATTTCTCTAGCACTTTTCACAACTTTAGGAAGCTCAAAAGCACTTTACATCCAATGAACTATGCTTGAAGTGCAGTCAGGATTGTAATGTAGAAACTATGGCAGCCAATATATGGACACCAATGAGAAAAATTACTAGATTGTCTATTTTAGTGACACTGATTGGAGGATAAGTATTGATTGTGTCACCAAGAAGACCCTTTCACAGGGTTTCAGTTTAACAGTTCATCTGAAAGATGGCACCTCCAATAGTGCAGCACTCCCTCAGTACTACAGTGAAGAGTCGGCCCAAATTATGTGATTAAGTCTCTAGAATGGGGCTTGAACCCACAACCTTGGTATTGACAGATAAGAATGCTACCACTGAACCATGGATGAAACCAAACCATTTCTGTATTTCTGTCAGCTGGAATTGGGAGAGGCAAAGGGTTTTCTAAATCCTATTGTTGAGGTTCCTCCCGTTCAGATATATTCCCGAAGTTCAGTGTTCATCTCCTGAAGAAAAGACTATGGCCAGGATTTTACGGCTCCACTGAACTAAATGGAGATTTAAGTGGCTCACAGCACCCACCGGTGGGGCCTTAAATCCTGGCCTGTGATCTGTAAGTGAGTGAGTGACAAAGAACAGAAAGCAAATTGTGCACACAGCGCAAAATATCAAATCAGTCCTCTCAAGGAAGAGGCGATATAATATGGGGTACAGTAATGCATTTGGTTATTTTACTGGGCTACTAATCTAGAGAATGTGGATTCTAATCTTACTATGAGAGTTTGAAATCAGTTTTAAAAATCTGGAAATAAAATACTGGTCTCAGTGAAAGAGACGATGAAGTTGTCAGGTTGTTGTAAAAACCCAATTGGTTTACTGATGTCCTTTGAGGAAGGAAATTTGCCGGCCTTACCCGGCCTGACAGGTACATGACTGTACATGCCCTCTGAAGTGGCCTGGCAGTCCAGTCAGTTACATGAAACCCCAACAAAGGGCTGCAGCGGTTCACGATGAAGTCCCCACTACTCCCTGCTCAGGGCAACTGATGAGCAATAAATGTTAGTGACAGCAACATTCCAAAAATGAATTTTTAAAACAAATCTTCATGGTGTACACAATAGTGACTGCAATATGTGAAAACTGACCAACCAGAAGGGCTGTATGTCTCACCCAACAATACACACACTGCCAGTTCTCTCATAGCTGGCAGAGAAACCAAATATTGTCTTCCCCTATTTCCACAGTAAATTGATCTGAAAATGCACCTAGATTTTTATACACACACATACACACACACACACATAGAGATAGGAAATGAACGCTATGTGCAGACTTCAAAACAGTGTCATTTCTGATGAGAGTGAGAAATTTTAGTTATTATGCACTGTGTGATGCCACACCACCTGTGTAATTATACCAAGTAATCATCCTTCACTCATCTCATCCTTTCAGACTATCTGTGGGAATAGGGTTTCATCCATTGTACCTGATGCTTTTTTGCACTTTTTCAGTCTCTATAATTAGTCCCCCTCATAGCTTATTTTTACATTTGTTTTACTTAATTAATCCCAAAGCTGATTTTATTCAACATCAAGAAGTGTGTCAGGTTGACAGTTGATTCACTTTGTGAAATTCTGCCTGCTTAAAGCTCAGGCTAACACACAGAGTAATCTTTTGTAAGTGTACATTGTGACTAATTTAGTTATTCACACTAGAAAAATATATTAAGTTTTAATGAAAACATCCCAGACACTTCATAAACCACCATTGTGTATCTTTTCCCTTAGCTATGCTTTCAACACTAATTGCTGAAGCAAATACAATGATCCATTAGATTGATGGTATAATTTCTGTTAGCATTAGTGACATTTAGTGCAAGATCGTGTTTGAGTACATGTTGGGATATTTCAAAAAATATTAGCATGAGGTGTGTGAGTGTGGTAAAGTGATGTATCCTGAACCTTTAAGATAATGTAAGTATACTGATCATGTGACAGCACTGACAAATCACTGTACAGCATAGGCAACTGGGATCTGTAAGTCTAGTCCTGGAGGTTTCTGAGTGAGCATGTATGATCTGGTACTCTGCCCTATGTCTCAATAAACCACCACTGCTTATTCTTATATCAGCCTCTCCCCGTTACTGATTGCAAGCAGCATTTGGGGAGAACATAGGAAGGTGTGCAGTTAGATTTCAGTTGGCCAATGAACTCATTTACCCAAGACATAAAAGTGGTGACGTGGATAAAAACATTGCAAGACCCCTGAGTGTGAGTCCACAAGACGGGTGAGCAAAGCACTGGAAAGAGCATCTGTACTTAACTTGTAAAATAGGCGACAGCCGGTAATTGGAGCAGAAAGCAGTGCTGCAGTTTAAAGATAAAAAAAATCCTGCAGACTCGCGATTGCAGGAACCCATCAAAACTCAAAAAGGACGCGAAACCCAGCAGAGAAAAGCTGACCAGCTGCAGAGACAGAAAAAAAAACAGTGAAAAGAAAACAGTGACTGCTGTAAAAGCGGCAATGCATTTAAACTGGTAAATACATGAAAAATAGCTATGGGCAGAATGTTATGAGAGACCCCAGAGAGAGTGCAACTCCACGATAAGCCAAATATTTAAATTCACCATTACCTGGAAAGCCCATTGGAAGTGCAGTCCCCTTACAGTCGTTCACGATGCCGCAGTTCGGGCACGTCGATCCATTCAACCCCATTTCAAATAACTGGTCTCAGTATGTCGAACGCCTAGCGTTCTTTTTTACCGCTAATGACATCGCTGGGGAGGAGAAGAAAAGGGTGATTCTTTTGTCTTCATGTGGGAGCAAAACGTACGGGCTGATCTGCAGCTTTATGTCACCTAGCGCCCTAGGCTCAAAGACTTTTGACAGGTTAATAAAAATTGTACAGGGCCACCTGAGAGCAAAGCTCTCAGTTACTATGCAGCGCTTCAAGTTCAATTCAGGGAACAGGCTTCCGGAGGAGACAATAGCTGACTATGTGGCCATTTTAAAGACATTAACAGAGCATTGCAAATTTGGAACGTCCATTAGTGATATGTTGAGAGACCAGCTGATATGTGGGATTGGAGATGATACTATCCAAAGACATTTGCAGGCCAAACCTGGTCTAGACTTCAATAAGGCATTACAATTAGCTACTGCGATGGAGAGTGCTGTTAGAAATTCCGAAGTTACAAAATGGCGTCGTCCATCTGGTCGAGCAGGACTATCCAGCAACAAAAGGCACAAAAACTTCGGACTCCACGGGAAGACGGGAAACGCTCTCTAGCTCTAGACCATTGAAAAACAACAGTACTGCAGTGAAAACCCACAAAATGAATGAGAGCAATACATCCAGGCCTCCAGTGAGTGAACAACAACTCAAACAAGTTGAGTGTTTTTTCTACCACTGCTATGGCCACATAAGGCGGCACTGCAGAGAAAGGCTAAAATAAAACTATAAAGGCATAAGGAAAAATCATGAAATATGCCTCATAGAAGAGCCAGAAGAAATAGAATCAGACATCCATTCATTATATAAGCTCAAAGTGGGTGGAACCGAGCCAATCCAAGTAGTCATTACAGTTAACAGCCGACCCATTAAGATGGAAGTTGATACAGGAGCGTCGATGTCCGTTGTTGGAGAGCATACATTTAGATATCTGAGTAAAGGAACCCATCCTTTGAAGTTAGAAGCTTCGGACACAAAGCTGAGGACATACACGGGTGAAAAAATAAGACTGAAAGGCTTATGTCAAGTCTCAGCAACGTATGGAAATCAATCTGAAAGGTTGCCCTTGTTAGTGGAAGCTGGATAGGGCCCCAACTTATGCCACAACTGGCTCGAAAAGATTAAATTGAAATGGGCCGAAGTTTTCCAAATTACAATGAAAGGCTTACAGGAATTGTTGTAAAAGTATGCTTCCATTTTCAACAAGTTGTTCGAGGATTCAAGGGCTACAGGCCAGGATCCATCCAAACGCAACCCCCAGATTTATAAGAGCCAGCCTAGTCCCTTATGCTCTATGGGACAAAGTTGAATCCGAACTAGACAGACTGGAAACATTAGGCATCCTACAACCACTGCAATTTTCTGAGTGGGCGGCACCCACCGTACCTGTACTGAAGCCGGACCAAAGCATGCGTTTATGCAGTGACTATAAGCTAACTGTCAATTATGTGGCCAAACTTGATAGACAACCGATACCAAAGGTCGAATAATTGTGTTCACAGTTGGCAGGGGGCACCACATTTTCAAAATTAGACATGAACCATGCTTACCAGCAGGTAGAGTTGGTAAAGGACTCTAGGAAATTCGTCACCATTAATACGCAAAGAGGATTGTATCAATACACACATCTACCCTTTGGTGTCTCCTCGATGTGTGCTATTTTCCAAAGAACAATGGAAAACTTGCTGCAAGGATTGCCCCACGTTATCATTTACTTGGATGACGTATTGGTCATGAGACTGACCGATGACGGACACTTAGCAAATCTGGAAGAGGTGGTCAAATGCTTCACATAAGCTGGGGTGGGTTTAAAACAAGAGAAGTGCCCGTTTCAAGCTAAGAAGGTAGTTTACTTGGGCCACAAGGTTGATGCGCAGGGCCTGTGGAAGAAAAAGTCCAGGCCATTTGCGAGGCACCTGCCCGAGAAATACCACAGAGCTTAAGGCCTTCTTAGGCATGGTAAACTACTACGGCCAATTCCTCCCAAACCTCTCAACTGTGCCAGCCCCATTGTACGGCCTGCTTAAGAAGAACCAGAATTGGAGTTGGCGAGCCCCACACCAGGATCCCTTCCTGAAAGTGAAGCAATTGTTAAGATCATCAGCCTTGTTGGTCCACTTGGACCCCAAGAAGGAATTAATTTTAACATGTGATGCATCCCCTTATGGAATAGGGGCTGTCCTTTCATATTGGATGGCAGATGGCTCCGAATGACCCATTGGTTATACATCTCGCACAGTGTCGCAGAGCGACTATATTCCCAGATTGAAAAGGAGGGCTTATCTATTGTGTTTGGCATCCGGAAGTTTCATCAATATCTCCACAGCCATTTCCATATTATAACCGATCACAAGCCCCTACTGGGATTACTTGGAGAAGTGAAAGTGATACCACCTATCTCATCGGCTCCCATCCAGAGATGGACATTAATATTACACTTTTGTTCACCGTTCAGGAACTCAAATCGCGCATGCCAATGCACTAAGCCACCTTCCCCTGCCAGCTAATAATGGGGAGGCTCTAATTCCCCAGGAACTGGTCTTGGTGCTAAATTTTCTGGATTCCTCCCCTGTTCAGACCAGACAAATCCATGAGTGGACAAGCTGGGACCCACTGTTGTCTAACGTCTGGCGGCAGGTCTTGAATGGTTGATCAGGTGGATCTAAATCCGAGAAGATGAAGCCCTATTCTGATCGCAAATTTGAACTCTCCTGCCAGGAGGCATATTACTCTGGACAGCAAGAGTTATCGTGGCAAAGGCGAAGGCCGTTATTAGCCGAGCTATATAGCACTCACCCGGGCATTAGCAGAATGAAGATGCTTGCACGCAGCCATTTGTGGTGGCCAGGCATGGACTTGGATATAGAAACCCTGGTCAAAAGCTGTCCTCAATGCCAGCAGGTGCAAAAGCTTCCCCCACCACCCCCCCCACCCAACCCCCGCCCCCAACCCCCACCACCCCCCCCCCCCACCCCTTAGTTCCACTGCACCCATGGGAATGGCCGGGGCAGCCATGGGTGTTCCTTGAATGTCGATTACATGAGACTCTTCTTGGCACAATGTTCCTTTTACTGATTGACTCCCAGTCCAAATGGATGGACGTCTACAAAGTCCAGTCGCCCATGTCAGCTGCCACCATAGACCATTTGTGGCAGAGTTTTGCAGTGCATGGGTTGCTGGAGGTCCTCGTGTCCAGCAACAGGACTGCTTTTGCCAGCGGGCAGTTCCACAGGTTCATAACCCTTAACGGCATTACCCATATCAAAACCTCACCCTACCACCCAGCATCAAATGGCATGGCTGAGCGGGCAGTCCAAACCTTTAAACCTGGGATGAAAAATATGGAAGTGATTCCATTGGCACGAGATTGTCCCAGTTCTTGTTCGCATGCCGGACCACGCCACACACAGTGACCAGCAATGCCCCTCAGAACTACTAATGAAGAGACATCTCCGCACCCGCCTGACCCTTATCCGGCCAAGTTTAGAGGGGAGGGTGGAGAAAAGCCAAAAGGCACAGAAAACTAGGCAAGATGATCATGGGCACAAAAGAACTTCCACAGTGGGAAATGCGGTCCTCGCGAAAAACTTTGGAGATGGTCCCAATTGGCTGTCAGGTGAGGTGAGTGCAGTAACTGGACCCCTCTCCTATAATGCATTGGTAAACAGCCAAATAATTAGACGACACATGGATCATCCCCGCAAAAGAACACCAGTTCCACAAGAAGAAAGGCAATCTTCATCTATGATTGAGTTTGTGCTGCATGTAGAGGACAGGTCACATGATTTGGAAGCACCGGTGGGGCCTATGGGACCTGAGGGGGTGGGGGAGACAAACCTGCCAATTCCCACTGAGGAACCTAGTGGACAACTGTCCCCTGAAAAGATCTCAGAAAAACCAGCCAAGGTTGTTGAACTGAGGCACTCAACATGTCTGAGAAAGCCTCCTGAGAGACTCGACCTGTAAATAGTCATTGTGTAAATAGTTAATGTGTTTTAAGCTTGTTAACTGTACTTTTAAGTTTCGATGGTGGGTGGGCTCCGATTCGCCCGCCACGCCATCACCTTGTCGCTTCATCACGCCGGGCACCACGTTTAAAGTGCAGTCGCGCACACACCTCTCAGTGCTTCCAGCCCAGGTTTACTGACGCATCCCTCAAGTGCCTTTTGGATGCCATAGAGGCCAGCCATGATTTCCTCTACCCCACTCTGGCCGTAGGCGATGGCAGTGGTGATCAATGCCAATGCTGCAGAGAAGAGGTTGGCCATCCAATGCAGATAGAGGATGAATGATCTCACACACTCACAAGGCCATCACACATTCACTGGCCTCTCACTCACTGCCTGCTCAAGGGACATCACCCATTCTCACACACCCTCACATCTCCATCTGGCCTCATTTCCTCTGGAGACTGCCTCCTCAGCCTTCACTATCTTGAGACCACTTGCACAGATCAAAATGTGCCCCACACACACACTGGGATACCCCCTTCCTGGTACTGCCCTTGCCCTGCAGCCTCTTCCCTTGCTTGAGGCCACTTCTCCCCTTTCCCCAAGTAAGCCCTAGCCCTGAAGCCATTGAAAAGCCACTCCCGCCTTACAGCTGGTCTTGTAGGTAGAGACTTGCCTGAGAGCCCCCCTAAAAGTGATGTTGTGCTGTTTGTAAAGCCAGGCGCTGATGACTGCAAGTGCTGCCTGAAGCAAGATAGGCAAACAAACCTTGAAGCCCCAAGCGAAGTGCAGTTCACCAGGTGCACGTCATTTATGTACAGTTGTAAAACATGTCGACGCGGATGGGCGGACGATCCAGCGTGGGGGGGATGGTTCCTGCGGGCTGGCCTTATAATGATATGCAGATGTATTACAGTGAGGCTCCCGACGCCTGCTGGCAGGAAACACGGCCCGCCATTGACCGGCAGAGTGGATGATTGCAAACTGATTTCACGATGTCATGAAACGCCATATTGTCCGCTCACACCACCGAACATGCCCAATGCCAGTGGGCACAAAAAATTCCACCCCAAGTCCCATTCACCCATCACCCCTGTGCTCACAAACTGTCTCTCGGTCCAGCAATACCCCTAATACCCCTAATTTAAAATGATCATTCTCTTGTCCAAAGCCCTCCATGATCTAACTGATCCAGTCTGCAGTATATAACATCACAGTCTCTACTCCACCTATCTTCTACACATACACAAACTGGAGCCAGCTTTGACATCCAGTGTTGGAACCAGAGCCAGAGAAGCATGTGACAATGGTGGCTGCCCAAGAATCTCAGGGCTGAACTCGATCGAGTTTTCAGGCTGACTGTTCAAATTCCTAATAACCTGCAGGCCCAAGCATGACCAACAGTGGGCAGGGAATCACACACTGCTGCAGGTCCTAAAGGCCTACAGCAACAGAAAGAGATACTACTTTTTCAGTCAAAGAGACAGAACATGCACAGGTTTTAGTGGGACATAGGAACATGAACAGGTCATTCAGTGTTCCACCGTTCAATTAGATCAAGTCTGATCTGTATCATAACTCCATCCACCTGCCTTCCTTCCATATACCTTAAATCCCTGCCCAACAAAATCAATCAATGCCAATTTTGACATTTTCAACAGAATTTTAGGAGTAAGAGTTATAGATTTCCAGTACCCTTTGTGTGAAGAAATGCTTCCTGACATCACCTTTGATTGGTTTAGCTCTTATTTTAAGGTTATTGGCCCTTTTCCTGGACTTCCTCACCAGAGAAAACAATTTCTCACTATCTACCCAATCAAATCTTTTAATCATCTTAAATACCACAATTAAATCACAACGTAATCTTCCAGATTTAAGTGAATACTGACTGTCCTTTTAACTTAACCCTTTTAATCTATCTATTTCCTGGTTACCATCAGGGTTTTGTGTAAGCAGACCTACATAACTGGACCTTTCCCGGAGTTCATTTACGTATGCATTTTGGCTACCATTCTGGACCCCAGCCTATCACTCTATTTCCACTTACGCTCTTTTTTTAACTTCTTTTCTCTTGACCTCTTCAAGATTCCTCTCTCCTATTGTTATGCCTCCATTCATCGAATCATAACGTTTAGATTAGTCATGGAAAAGGGCATGGAAAATCTAAAGTAGGACATCTAACTTGGAGGAGGTTAAATTTCAATGGGATGAGAGGGGATCTAGCCAGGGTAAAATTGAACCAAAGACTGACAGGAAAAACAGTGACAGAACAATGGGTGATCTTTAAGAAGGAGATACTTCAGGTATAGGATGGTTACATTCCAACAAGGGCAAAAAGCAGGGGAACCAAAACCAGGGATCCTTCGATTACAAGGGAAAATTTGATAAAATAAAAAGAGGTATATGATGCATGCCATGTGAATTCTTCAAGTGAGAACCAGGTCATAGGTTACCAACCTTAGGCCAGTTTATGTGCTGCGTGATATACAGCACGAAATGATTTGATCAGGGTAGCCATTATCCTGCAGGATGCCTTTGGTGCACCCTATTTCAGCATCAAGCTTGCATGGTGAGCAAATGGCTCGGGCCCTATTCACAAGGTTGCTGAAAAGGCCAATGTTATAGCGTGTGGAACTGTAAGAATCCCAATGCCTAAGGTCATCATTTTCGGCCCTGAAAAGATTACCCTGGAAGAGCAAAGTATCTCAAGAATTTGAGCTAGAGGTGAACCTAGCTGTTTCATGCTGCTACTATGCAGTAGCAATATGAATGGTATTCGCCACTAACAGGATGCTGCTGTCAAGCCAAAAAGACAATCTGTCAATCACACAAATGAGTGATGTGGTATATGAATTTTAGTGCCAATGTGTGATGCTAGGTATGTAGGCTGTATGTCCCAAAGACTGGCAGATCATATCAAACAGTATGTCCCAGGTACTGTTTGCAACGGGCAGGGTACAGACCGTACCCAACCAGCCCATGCTTACAAAACTCAAAGAACAGTGTCCAATGTTAGATATGACTCTGTGATTGGACAACCTTTGCTAAGTAATCCTCAATGTGCTAAGAATTACACTGACAACCAATTTAAGATTATCAGCTGAGCTCGCAGTGTAGTGCATTTGCATATACTGGAAGCTACATATATTACTACACAGGACCCTGTTCATCGCAGACAGAAAGAACATTTCTGTGCCTGTTTCAGCTAAACAAAATAAGTGACAGCCATTCGCTGACTCATTCCTCAGGGAAATGCCTTGACCAATCAGGGTCGAGCTGCCTGGTTTAAATTTCAAGCAATGCTTGGCAGTTAACTGTCAGTCAGAATCAGTCGTGCATTCTCCATGGCAATGCCACTTTCCAACCAATCAACACTCTCATCACATAGAGTAAAATTTCAAAATTTGTTAATTTCCCCCTTATATTGGTTTTCTTGTGAGTGTCCTGATGAGTGCAAGACGAAAAGCTTAGACATGTCTCTTTTTTCAGCAATACTCAAGTTCTGTACTACCAAATGATTACTTAATGAGTCAAACTTTGTATCAGCATTTGCAAAGGAATGAGAAGCTGACAAAATATTGGCAGAAACTGAGATGTTAGAGGTAATGGATGGAGTAACAATTGAGTGGCAGGAGGTACTGGAGAGGCTGGCTATGCTTGGAGTGGATAAATCAGCTGGTCCGAATGCTTTCATCCCAGGATGCTAAAGGAACTGGGAGTGGAAATCATGGAAGGCTTTACCATAATCCTCAAATATTCCCTAGAAACTGAGGAGGTTTCAGAGAATTGGAGAGTGGCAAATGTGACACTCTCATTCAAGAAAGGGTGTAAGGGCAGTACTAGCAACAACAGGTCAGTCAGTTTAACATCAGTGGTGGGTAAGATTTCAGAAACAATAATCAGGTTTGAGTTAATTAAGGAGTGCCAGCAAAGATTTGGAAAAGGCAGATTGTGCTTGACCAATCTAACTGAATTTTTTTGATGAAGTAACAGGGCAGGTTGATGAAGGGAATGCAATGGGTGTTGTCAATATGGATTTTAAGAACAGGTTTGACAAAGTACCACATAAAAGACTGGTTAACAAAACTGTAGCTCATGCAATAGGAGGGGCCGTGGCAGCTTGGATAAAATACTGACTTAAGGACAGAAAACATTGAGTCGTGGTACATGTTTCTATTTTAGACTAGAGGACGGTAGATGGTGATGTTCCCCAAGGTTCAGTGATAGGATCACTGCTTCTCTTGCTTTATATAAATGACTTGGATATTGGAATACAGAGTAAAATTTCAAAATTTGCCAAAAATACCAGAATGAGCAGACAAGTGCTAGATGGAATATAATACAGAGAAGTGTGATGTGATGCATTTTGGCACAAGGTATAGGGATAGGCAACATAGACTTCATGTTCTAAAGCATATATAGGGACAGAGGGGCACAGAGATTCATGTTCATGGTGGTAGGACATATTGAGAGAATGTTTAGCAAAGTATATGGGATCTTGGACTTCATGAAGAGAGGTATTGATTACAAAACCTTGAAAGTTATGCTGAACATTTATAAAGTTCTCATTGGGCCACAACTAGAGCATTGTGTCCAGTTCTGGTCGCCATACTTTAGGAAGGATGTGAGGGTGCTTGAGAGGGTGCAGAAGAGATTTACCAGCATGGGTCGAGGGATGGAGAATTTTAGCTACAAGTTTAGGTTGGAGAAGCTGGAGTTGTTCTCCCTAAAGCAAAGGAGATTGAGGGGAGATTTGATGGAGGTGTAGAAGGTAATGACGGTTCAGATAAAGTAGGGAAGGAAAAACTGTTCCCATTAGCTGATGTTACAAGGACCAGGGGACACAGACTTAAGATGTTGGGCAGGAGATACCAGGCAAATGTAAGGGAGAACTGATTTACACAGTAAGTGTTAACAACCTGGAACTCATTGCCCAGGAAGGTGTTGGAAGCAGGATGATAAATGATTTCAAAAGGAAATTGGATGTGCACTTGAAAGAAATAAATTTGCAGCAGTTAGAGCAGGCAAACTGTCTGACTAGTTTACATAGAGCCAGCATGGACTTTATGGACTGAATGGCCTCCTTCTGTGTCGTAAATGACTCTAAATGCAGCTGAGGATGCCTTCGTCCCAAAGGACGGTTCTCACAACCTAGGGAAAGTTGGGAAAGACACCTGACCCCATGTGAATGAGAGCAGCATTATTCCCAGGAATCAGTGGAGTGGGAGAATTCCTGATTGATTTTTTTTAACAGATAATAAAGAGGAAATTGCAAAATACAAGTGATTTACAAACACTTAGTTGAAGAAGGAGCAGAGACAAGTTGAGATATTTCTACCATCAAAAAGACTCAATAGCTTGTGTGTGGACTCTGCAGTCTGGGCAGCATTTGCTTTTGCTATAGTTTTACTTTCTTTGCACTGCACCCAATGCTCAACCACTGCAGTGACTCCAATTCAGTAGCAGTTCAATGGCAAGACAGATACAATGCAATCAATGATTCAGAGGGAGTAAAGACGTTCATCTGTACAGCACATTGCAAGTCCTCAGATCACCCCAAAGTGTTCCATAGCCAATGAATTACTTCTGAAATGTGGCCACTATTATTTGGGCAAGTGCAGCAGTTCCACACATGATCTCATTATTTACTAATGAGATAAACCAACTAATCTGCTTTGTTTCAGGGGTAAATGTGGGTCAGGACATTGAGGACACCAACATAAAACAACAATAACTTGCATTTATATGGCACATTAAAAGTAGGAAAACATCACAAGGTGCCAAAAGTATAGCCAGACAAATATATGTGACCAAGCCAAAGGAGGAACTATAAAGGCGGGTGAGCAAAAGTTAAGCCAAAAAGGTGGCTTTTAAGAAGAATCTTAAAGGAAGAAAGGGGGGAGGGGAGCTGGAGATTGTTAGAGAACGAATTCCAGAGTTTAGAAGGTATGCTGAAGGTATGGCTGTCAAAGGTGGATGAAGGGGTTGGGAGATGCACAAAAGGCCAGGGGCAAAGGAATGGAAAGCTCTCAAAGGGCTGCAGAAGGTTACAGAGCTAGGGAGGAGTGAGGCCATGAAGGAATGAGAATTTTTAGGTCTTTGGCGTTAATAGACTGGGAGCCAGTAAAAAACAGTAAGTAGAGGGGCGAAGGATAAACAGGAGTTGATGTGTGATAGGATACGGGCAATAGACCTTTAGATGAGCTGACATTTATGGAGAAAAGGCAGGCAACCAGGAGAGCACATGCATAGTTGAGAGTATTGATAACAAAAGGTGGCTTCTGCAACAGAGGGGAGATGGCGGCATAGTGGTAATGTTACTGGCCTAGTAATGGAGATGTGGGTTCAAATCCCACACTTGCAGCTAGTGAAATTTAAATTCAATTAGTAAATATGGAATATAAAGTTAATCTCTATAATGGTAACTGTGAAACTGTCATCAATTGTTGTAAAAGCCCATCTGGTTCACTAATGTCCTTTAGGGACATTATCCAGTCCTTACCTGGTTGGGCCTGCATGTGACTCCAAACCCACAGCAATGTGGTGACTCTTAACTGCACCTTGAAATAGTCTAGCAAGCCACTCATTCAAGGGCAATTTGGGATGGGCAACACATGCTGGCCTTGCCAGTGATGTCCACATCCCATGAAAGAAAAAAAAATAGATGCCCCTGCCAATAACCCTTAACTTCCTTGTAGATTTGAAATATGTCCAGCTCAACATTGAATATATTCAATGACCCAGCCTCCACTGCTCTCTGTGCAGGAAAATTCCAAAGACAACCTCTGAAATAAGAAATTCCTCCTCGTCTCCATCTTTAATGGGAGACCCCATTATTTTAAAACTGTGCCCCTGGTAATTATAGGCTAACTGGCCTATTATTTCCTGTTTCTGTCTCCCTCCTTTCTTGAATAGTGGTGTTATATTTGCAATTTTCCAAACTGCTGGGACCTTTCTAGAATCTGGGGAATTTTGGAAGATGACAATCAATGCATCCACTATCTCTGCAGCCGTTTCTTTTAAGACTCTAAGATGCAAGTCATCAGAACCAGGGACCTTGTCAGCCTTTGGTCTCATTAGTTTTTCTAGTACTTTCGCTCTAGTGATTGTAATTGTTTTAAGTTCCTCCCTCCCGTTTGCCCCTTGCTTTTCTACTATTATTGGGATGCTTTTTATGTTTTCTACTGTGAGGACAGATACAAAATATTTGTTCAAAGTCTCTGCCATTTCGTTGTTTCCCATTATTAATTCCCCAGTCTCATCCTCTAAGAGACCAATGCTAACTTTAACTACCCTTCCTTTTCATATACTTGTACAAGCTTTTTCTGTCTTTTTATTTTCTTGATAGTTTTCTCTCATACTCAATTTCTCCTTCTTTATTATTTTTTGAGTCATCCTTTGCTGGTTTCTAAAACATTCCCAATCTTCTGGACTGCTGCTAATCTCTGCAGAATTGTACATATTTTCTTTCAATTTGATACCATCTTTAACTTCCTTAGTTAGCCCCAGATGGTGCATCCTTCTCATAGAGTCTTTCTTTCTGAATGCAGTATATCTTTGTTGATAATTATAACATATCTCCTTAAGGGTCCACAACTACATCTCTACCATGTTACCTTTTAACCTATTTTCCAATTCCACTTTAACCAACTCTGTCTTCATACCTCTGTAATTGCCTTTGGACCAATGTTGAATAAGGTCACGAGTTGCATGGTCCTGTCAGAATCTAAACTGAGCATCAGTGAGCAAGCTATTGGTGAGTTAGTGCCACTTCATAGCACTTTTGACAACACCTTCCATCATTTTGCTGATGATTGAGAGCAGACTGATGGGGAGATGATTGACTGAATTGGATCTGTCCTGTTTTTCATGAACAGGATACACCTGGACAATTTTACACATTGTCGGGTGGATACCAGTGTTGTAACTGTGCTGGAACAGCTTGGTGAGAGGCTGGACAGTTTTTAGAACACAAGTCTTCACCATTAGAGCCGGGATATTGTCAGGGCCCAAAGACTTTGCTGTATCTTGTGCGCTCAGCTATTTCTTTGTATCACTTGGAGTGAATTGAATTGGCTGAAGACTGGCTTCTGTGATAGGGACCCCAGAAGAAGGCCGAGATGGATCACCCACTCAGTATTTTGGGCTGAAGACGGTTTCAAATACTTCAGCTTTGACTTTTGCACTCATGGCCAGGATTTCCAGCTCGGTGCGTGGGCACGCGCCCAACACACCCGAGCATGAAATAGCGCGCAATGATGTCAGGCGGGCATCCCAACGTCATGATATTTCGGTCGGCGGGCGCGCGCGAGAGTCGGCAGCTCACCCACCGACAATTAAGAGGCCTATTAAGACCCTTGTGCAGCTCATTAAGTAGGTTTTTTCACTGCACATCCAACTTTGCAGTTGGTGGGCGGGCGAATAGGCCTTTGCACTTTTTGTGAAACCTCATACACAGGCGGGAAGAGGTTTCCAGCAATGAATAAAAAAAGATTTTAAAATTTTAAACTCATTTTTAACATTTTTCTCTTCATGTGGGGACATGTTTATATTATTTGTGAAATCTTCATTTTTTATTTTAAAAATCTTCAGCTCCCTGAGGCAGTTCTGTGCCTTCAGGGAGCTTTCAGCGAGTGCACCTGCCGTGCATGTGCAAACTTCAGCGCTCGCGCTCCTCCCACCCCCACCCCGGCAGCACTGTGGCTCTCAGTGCGTGTTTCATGCTGGCTGGCCATTAATTGGCCAGCTAGCATGAAATCGCGGTCAGGGCCTAAACGCAGGTGGTGGATCATTTCACGGCCATTTCCGGGCCTGCCCAAAAAGGGGAAAATCCTAAACAAAAACAGAATTACCTGGAAAAACTCAGCAGGTCTGGCAGCATCGGTGGAGAAGAAATCAGTTAACGTTTCGAGCCTTCATGACCCTTCAAAAAAGGGGAAAATCCTGCCCCATGAGATGGGCTCAGCCATCATTGAGATTGTGGGATCACTAGGCTCTGTAGCATATTACTTCCAATGTTCAGCATCAGTGTAGTCCTGTGTTGTTGTTTCAGTGAGTTGGCACCTTATCTATAGGTACGCCTGGTGCTGCCCCTGGCATGTCCTCCTGCACTTCCCATCGAACCAAGGTTGATCCCCTGGCTCTATGATAAAATGAGGAATATGCCAGGACATGATGTTACAGACTGTGGTTGAATGCAATTTTGATGCCGCTGATGGCCCACGGTGCATCGTGGATGTCCAGTTTTGGGCAGCTAGATCAGTTCTCAATCGATCTCATTAACAAAGTTGTAGTGTCACACAACACAATGAAAGGTGTCCTCAGTAGAAAGATGGGATTTTTACTTCACTACGACTGTACCAATACTGTCATCAATAGATGCATCTGCAAACAGGTAGATTGGTGAAGGCAAGGTCAAGTAGGCTTTTCCCTTGCGTTGTTACTCTCACTACCTGCCGCATGCCCAGACTAGGCAAAGATAGCGTAGATGACAAATTCATAGAATGTTTTAGGGATAATTTCTTAGATTAGTACGTTTGGAGCCAACCAGGGAGTAGGATATACCGGACCTGGTATTGTGCAACGAGATAGGATTAATTGATGACTTCATAGTGAGGGTGGCCCTAGGTAGCAGTGATCATAATATGGTTGAATTTTACATTCAGTTTGAGGTAGAGCAGAGTGACTACAATACTTTTTAAAATGTAAATAAGGGCAATTACCAGGGCATAAAAGCAGAGCTAGTGAAAGTGAACTGGCAATTTAGGTTAAGGGATATGTCAATAGAGATGCAGTGGCAGACATTTAAGGGCGTATTTTAGAACACACAGGATAGATACATTCCAACGAGAAAGAAAAATTCCAAGGGGAGGATCCACCATCCATGGTTAACTAAAAAAATTAAAGATAGTATCAAACTCAAAGAAAAAGGGTATAATTACTCAATGGTGGGTGGCAGGTCAGAAGATTGGACAGAATATAAAAAACAGCAAAGAGTATGAGAAAAAGCTCGCTAGAAATATAAAGATAGATAGTAAGAGTTTCTGTAGATATTTTAAAAAGAGTTAACAAAGTGAGCGTTGGTCCTATAGAAAACAAGTGGTGAGTTAATAATGGAAAATAAAGAGATGGCAGGTGAACTAAATAGGTATTTTGCTTCACTATAGAGGATACAAGTAACATCCCAGAAATAGCTATAAATCAGGAAATGGGAGGGAGGAACTCAAGAAATTACAATCGCCAGAGAAGTGGTCCTTAGCAAATTGTTGGAACTGTGGGTTGCCAAGTCCCCCGGTCCTGATGGGTTTCACCCAAATAAGACTTAAATTCTTATTTAAGATGCATTGTTGATGCATTGGTTTTAATTTTCCAAAATTCACTAGATTCAGCGAAGGTTCCATTAGATTGGAAAATACCTAATGTAACTCCTTTATTCAAAAAGGGAGGGAGACGAAAGCAGGAAACTATAGGCCAGTTAGCTTAACATTTGTCATGGAGAAAATGTTAGAAGCTATTATTAAAGAAGTTATAGCAGGGCACTTGGAAAAATTTAAGTTAATCAGGCAGAGTCAACATGGTTTTCTGAAAGAGAAATCATGTTTAACCAATTAATTGGAGTTCTTTGAAGAAGTAACATATGCTGTGAATAAAGGGGAACTGGTGGATGTACGGTACTTAGATTTCTAGAAGGGATTTGATAAGGTGCCTCATCGAAAGTTATTGCAGAAAATAAAAGCTCATGGTGTAGGGGGTAACATATTGGCATAGATAGAAGGTTGGCTATCTAACAGGAAACAGAAAGTAGGCATAAATGACTCATTTTCTGGCTGGCAGAAGGTGATGGGTGATGTGCCACAGGGATCAGTGCTGGGGCCTTTACTCTTTGGAATTTATATAAATGATTAGGATGAAGGGACTGATGGAATGGTTGCTAAATTTGCTGATGACATAATTAGGTAGGAAAGTATGTTGTGAAGAGGGCATAAGGAGGCTATAAAGGATATAGATAGGTTAGGGTGAGTGGGAAAAGATCTGGCAAATGGAGTATAATGTGGAAAAATGTGAGGTTGTCCTTTATCGCAGGATGAATAAAAATGAAGCATATTATCTAAATGGTGAGAGATCACAGAGCTCTGAGATTCAGAGGGATCTGGGTGCCCTAGTGCATGAATCTCACAAGGTTAGTATGCAGGTGCAGCAAGTAATTAGGAAAGCCAATAGAACATTAGCTAAAGGATGTGCTAATGGTGACATTAAGGGTAGAAAGCAGGACAAGCAAGTGAATGCCTTCAGTCTGTTCACAAGCATGACCCAGACCTCGCTGTCGCTTGCCATTTCAACACACCACCCTGCTCTCATGCCCACATGTCCGTCCTTGGCCTGCTGCAATGTTCCAGTGAAGCTCAACGCAAAGTGGAGAAACAGCACCTCATCTTCCGATTAGGCACTTTATAGCCTTCCGGACTTAACACCGAGTTCAACAACTTCAGATCATGAACTCTCTCCTCCATCCCCACCCCCTTTCGGATCCCCCTTTTTTCTAATAATTTATATATTTTTTAAATATATTTTTCTTTTCCCACCTATTTACATTATTATTTTAAAAATTATTTCCATCCATTGTTTTATCTTCACCTTTTAGCCCATTTCGATCCCTTCCCCCTACCCCACCCCCACTAGGGCCATCTGTCACTTGCTTGTCCTGCTTTCTACCCTCAATGTCACCATTAGCACATCCTTTAGCTAACATCACCACCATCAACATCCCTTTGTCCTTTTGTCTATGACATCTTTGGCAATCTCTTCTTTGCCTCCACCTATCACTGGCCCTCTATCCAGCTCTACCTGTCCCACCCACCTCAAACAGCTTATATTTCAGAACATTATTGTTTATTGTGAGGGGAATTGAATACAAGAGCAGGGACGTTATGTTTCAGTTATACAGGGCATTGACTAGACCACATCTTGAGTACTATGTACCATATTGGTCTCCTTATTTAAGGAAAGATGTAAATGCGTTAGAAGCAGTTCAAAGAAGGTTTACTGGACTAATACATGGAATGGGCATGTTGTCTTATGAGGAAAGGTTGGACAGGCATTATCCGTTAGAGTTTAGATAAGTAAGAGGTGAATTGATTGAAACATCTAAGATCCTGAGGGGACTTGACAGGGTGGATGTGGAAAGGATGTTTCCTCTTGTTGGACAATCTAGAATTTGGGGTCACTGTTTCAATATAAGGGATCACCCATTTAGGACAGAGATGAGGAAAAAAAATTTCTCTCAGAGGGTCGTGTGGCTTTGGAACTCTCTTCTCAAAAGGTGGTTGATGCAGAGTTCTTTAATATCTTTAAGGCATAGGTAAATAGGTTCTTGATAAGCAAGAGGTGAAAGGTTATTGGGGGTAGGTGGGAATATGGAGTTGAGGTTAAAATCAGATCAGCCATGATCTTATTGAATGGCGGGGCAGGCTCGAGGGACTGAGTGGCCGACTCCTGCTCCTAATTCATATGTTCGTATTCTGTGAGTATGATTGCCAGATTATTGGGGCATTGTCTCTCCCAATTATGGCACAAGTCCCCAGATGTTAGTGATGTGGAAGACTTTGCAGAGTCGCCTGGGCTGGCTGTGCCTTTAGCATTTTCAAAAAGATGCCTAGGTTAATGCCAGGTAGTTTGTTTGGTTTTATTTTTATTTTGGTTTCCCATAGTAATTTTGGTACAACTGGTTAACCTACTAGACCATTTCAGAGGACAGTCAAGAATCAATCACATTGTTTTCAGCCTGGGTCATAGACCAGGCAGGTTAAGGATTGGCAGATTTCTTTCCCAAAAGGACATTGTGAACGCAATTGGTTTTTACCAGCCCAGTAGTTTGGTGGTCACCATTACTAAAACTAGTTTTCTATTCCCATATTGGGTTTCCCTTGCTCTTACCTTCCACCCACCAACCTCCACATTCAATGGCATTGTGAATATCTAGTTCCTAATTCATACATTTTAGAATATAACTTTTAGTTTTATGAATTAAAGTTTTAACTGTAGATCAACGGAAGCATCTGATTGAGAAACTGATAATAATTGTAATGCCAATGCAACTCAAATGAGTTTAAAGTTAATTACACCTAAAGGCTAACCTGTGTTTATCTTACAAGGTCAGAGGAAAAGGTGTAAACACTTGAAAAATGGATGACCTATCATTAGACTGGTGGTAGAGCTGGAGGATCTCCACTTACCTCAATAAGAGATTTAAATTACATATGTAGTTTCCAGGTGAAAGAAAGCTGAAAACAGCTTTGTAAACATGTGGTTTCTTTGTGGACCCAGGGAGTCTGAAGAGAGAACAATCACATCCATTAGCAATGTAAATTATTCAAATGAGATACAGAATCAAGGAGTAGCATTGATGGTAAAATAATCCATTTACATTTCTGTTTGAGAACATCCCAAAGCATTCCACATTGTCATAGAGTTAGGCTATAGGAGTTGGGAGGTCCTTTCATTTAATTTATCTGGGTGTTTGCTCAGAACGCAGGTAATTTCAGTTTGGGTTTGGTGCAGACTGCATCTCACTGAGAGGAGAGAGCCGAAAGGAAATGATCAATAGTCAGGCCTGCACTTAAGCAGAGAAAATACTAACTTTATCATTCACCGCGTGGAACATGGATGGTGGCTCGAACTCAGTTTGGATTTCATGAGGGGGCAAGAAGCTGGAAGATTTGCCTACTTTCAAGCTATGGGAGATAGATTTCTCCCAGTGGTAGCTTGGAAGCTATGAGAAGGCAGTTGGATAGCTGCCAGCAACCAAAACAAGGGGATGATCCATCCACAGTCATGAGACCTTAAAGAAAAGTTGGAGGGTTGCTTAGCCAAAAAGCTAATGAAAGGACACCCATAAAGTCTTACCGTGGAGAAAAGCTGGAACACTGAGGAGAATTATAGTGAATTCCAGAGGGCTGTGGCATACCTTTGGGTTGGTCTTACAGAAGTGAATAAATCTTCAAGACTGTTGTAATGTATAAGGGAATTCTTGGGGGTGAAAGTGAGAAATAGAACTGAGGTAATAACATAAATAATTATGAACTATAGTGTTCAGTTAGTAATGCTTGCTTTGCCTAATACTTTTTATATACAATAAAGTTTGTTTTTGTTTAAAGCATGAAATCTTCTGGTGTAGTTATGTCAGTCAATCATGGGATGTTAGGATTTTTCTTTAAAAGTTAACAATCTCTAAAAAGATCAAAACAATGGTTTATCCTCTGCCATTTCAGTTACCTGCAGCCTGCTGCCACTGCCAAACACATCTTCGCACCCCCCTCCTGTCTCGACATTCTGTAGGGACTATTTGCTTTCTGACATCCTCATCCACTCTTCAATCACCCCCAACACCTCTTTCTCTTCCCAAAGCACCCTCCCATGCAAGTGCAGAAGGCACAACATTTGGCCTTTTATCTTCTCCTTGCCCACAACCCAGGACCCCAGACGCTTCTTCCAGGTGAAAGTGATTTACTTGTTCTTCTTTCAATTTAGACTATTCATGATGTTCCTCTGTACTCACTTAACACTCGTAACATCTCTTACTTTTTCCTTTTCTGACAAAAGGTCATCAACCTGAAACGTTGACTATGGCCGGCATTTTCTGTGCCCACTGGCATTGGGCATGTTTGGTGGCATGAGCGAACGATACGGCAAGAAGGCCAAAATCGGTTTCACAACAGGTCGCGTTCTCCGCCATCGGATATTGGGAACCTCATTGTAATACATCTGTCATTATAAACCCAGCCTGCTGAAATCGTCTCCCCCCCCGCTGGATCATCCGCCCGCTTCAGCATGACTGCACGCCAATGTGTTTCACACAGCATATAAAAAGCATGCACTTGGCGGGCTGCACTTTGAGGGGAACTCAGAGGTGAGTACACAGTAACCTTGCAGAGTGCTCACCCGAGTTGCCTGTTGGACTTCAAGGTTGAGGCACTTGGAGTGGAGGGAGCAAGGGCTGCCCTGCGGTTGAGGTGACTGGGGGTAGGGGGGCAAGGGCTGCCCTGCGATTGAGGTGACTGGGGAGGGTGGTGGTGGGGGCAAGGGTTGTGCTGCGGTCAAAGGTAGGTAACTTACAGGGTGGGGGTGATGGGCGAGGGAAGCAGCCATGCATTAGGGACACCTTGTATAAAGTGACCATTCCCCTGCAACTGAGACAATTCAGGCACAGCCACATTGATATGATTGGAGTGGGGCCTCAATTAAAAGCATCTGACCCCTTGTCCGCCTTCAGTACCTGACCCCTTCAGGTCACTGGTCACAGGTGCTGAAGAGATGGGGGCCAGCCCCACCTTAAAGGTGCTGAGAGCACACAGAGAGAATGAGAGAACTCTGTGGCGCCTGCCCACTACATTCTGGCAGCAATGACAAGCACCATCGAGGTGCAGGAATCAGTAATGTTTCCGGGGAGTGTGAGGCTGGACCACCACTTTGGTCTGAAGGCTACACAAAGCAGAGGGAAGAGGCCCTGGACTGAGACACCTGCCTTTATCTTGTGCAGAAAGGTTTCACATCTGAGTGACAAGAACACTGCTCATCAGAACAAGGAGCCATAGGCAGGGAGACATTCTTGGGAGTTTATTGACAATAGTGAACATTATGTACAAGTGATTAACACCTGTGCCCAGGCTGTGCAACTGCATCTTCTTAACTTCCCTAACCCTGACACTATGTCTTGGTGCTCCCGGGACATCCACAGCAGAGGTGGAGGAAGCCTGAGACTGCTAAGCCCTGTCTGTAATGACCTTGACGGGCGTCCTCTGGAGGGCCGAGACCTGGAGGGGGTCCCAGCCTGCTTTCGGGGTCCTGCTGTGTGGCAGTGGCACCCTCCTCGAGCTGTGGGGCTGGAATTGCTGGGGTCACAGGAAGAGGGGATTCGGATGAGCTGGACACTCCCAGAGTCACCTGGGGTGGATGGCCCTGGGGTGTGCACCTTCTGATCCTTATGGGTGCCCAACAGCCCCTGGCTGACTCTGTGAGTGGAAGAGGTAACTGGACTGAGATCAAGCCCCACACCCCTCTCACTTAGACACTGTTGGAGGCTTACTATGGCGTCAGTGATGGAGTTGAGCCAGCGCTGCAGTGCAGGAACAACATCCTGGACCACAGTCTCCATGGTGGCCGCCATCCTGCCAGTGTTGACCTCGGCGTGTTGGCATGCTGGCACTATCACCTCAGACAGAAGGCGGATGGACGCCTCCATCGTGCCTTGCAATCTGAGGAGTGCAGCGGACATCCCTTCCTGATGTTGCCGAGCTTGTCTTTGCAGCTCCAGCAACTGTGACATGATCGAGTCCAGAGGTTCGTCATCTGACACGGATTCAGCAAATTTCTGGCCTCCAGCAATCCTTCAAGTGCTGTGGATGAGACAGTTTGACGTGCTCACCAGATTGTGATCCTGGGGCTATTTTAAAGCTAGGTCCCACCGAGGTGTGTGCCTCTGCGCTGGTGGAGGGTGTGGGTGAGCGCTGTGATGGGACTTCAAGGGCTGTGCCTTCAGCTTCCTCTTCACAGGTTTCTTCGGAGCTTGATTGGAAGCCCTGGGTCATGGACTCTGTCAGCTGTTTGGCTGATGTGCTTGAGAAAGCAAGGGGAGATAATTAGTGCATGGCAGTGGCCTGTGATACAGGACACATCACTCACAGCATGGTTGTCTAATGGATGTTGCATTGCTGGATCCTCACTTGGTAGAGCACCACCAACCTCACCGTCAGCACAGGAATGGTCCAGATCCTTGCCAGCCAGCTGGATGGCTCTGTTTTCTAAGTCTGTGAGGACCTTGATTTCAGGCATTCCTCCACAGGTAAGCGACCTCTCCCTCTTGTTGTGTGCCAGCTTGTCTTGCATAAATAGAGATGGAGAGATTGGGGTACCTGCCAGGCCAGATGATAAGTATAAAAACAAAAAGCTAAAAGCTACTGCGGATGCTGGAAATCCAAAACAAAAACAGAATTACCTGGAAAAACTCAGCAGGTCTGGCAGCATCGGCAGAGAAGAAATCAGTTAACGTTTCGAGCCTTTATGGCCCTTCGGCAGAACTGAAGCATAGTTAGAAGAAACTTCTAACTATGCTTCAGTTCTGCCGAAGGGCCATGAAGGCTCGAAATGTTAACTGATTTCTTCTCCGCCAATGCTGCCAGACCTGCTGAGTTTTTCCAGGTAATTCTGTTTTTGCAGATGATAAGTATGCCCGGCATGTGTGGGTGGTGACTGGTCCCATGGATGGAATGAGGACAATGAAGATGTGTGTGAGAGAATGAATAGTGATGTCCCTTGAATTGGCAGTGAGTGAGGGCCCTGTGGATGTGTGATGGGTTTGTGAGTGTGTGAGTTGTGAGTGATGAGAAGAGTGACTTACGAAGATCATTCATCCCCTTGCGGCGCTGGGTGACTGTCCTCTTTTTCAGGGCATTGGCGCTGACCACCGCTGCCACCACCTCCCGAGCTGGATTAGTGATGTTGCTGCCCATCCTGCAGGCAGAGCGAGGGTAGAGGACATCAGGATGTGCCTCCACTGCGTCCAAAAGGCGTTCGAGGGATGCATCATTGAACCTGGGGGCTGCAGTCTTTTTTGCCTTCCAGGGTCGTGTCTTCTTTGCAGCCGTCGTGGGCTGGAAGCACTGAAAGATGTGCACACAGCTGGACTTTAAATATGGTGTCCAGCCTGATGATGCGGCGAGATGACAGCGTGGCGGGCGAATGAGAGCCCGCCCACCATGGAAATGGTGTGTTTCCCGGGAATGCACAATTAATGCAGCGGGTTTGGGACGATACAACGTGAAAAGCCGCCATTGAGGCCAGTGGGTAAAGCGTCGTTTTACCTGCCTGCTATGACACACAGTGCGAATCTGGGACGATTTTGCCCAAAGAGAGGAATTTTAGCTGATTGTGTTAACCACTTTGATAAAAAAAATTGAGCACAGAAGAATGGTTAGAGTTTGCTGACCCTGAGCCAGGTGCCTTTGGCCTTTCTCATTCGATATACCTAGATTGGCACCCTTTTATATATTAGGCAGTTCAGGATTCCCTTCAGCAGATATGTATTACTTTTTGGACCAACAGTGGAAGTATAAATATTTTATTCCCAAGGTGTTTAGGGTGCAATGATAATTACCCAGCAATTTATAACTTGGTCATTTACTAGCTGCAATTCTCCAGAAGCAGAGGAAAAATAAAAATGTACAAATCTCAGGAACATGCACCAAGGTGCCTCTTTCCAACTGAGATCACTAACATAAATCACCGACTGTCAGCTTTGCTCCTGCTGCCCTTACTGGAGGCCAGTATGTGTGGTCACATAATGAACAACTTGATGAATGCGCCATTTTCCAAACACATCTCCACTGATCCAGAGAAATGATGACCTTGAGGTTTCTCTCCAGTGATTTCCTCTAATATAGTCAGAATATTTGGAGTTTGGATGAGCAGTGATTAGATACTTATATAACTTTGAAGAAAATATGTTTTGTCTGCTGCATTTTCCTGAAACGAGCTTCAGAGAAGACTGCAAGTACAAGTCACTCTTCAATGGGGTGGCGGTTGTGGTATTGTTGCTGGACTAGTATTCCAGACCACCCAGGGAAATGCTCTGGGGACCCGGGTTCAAATCCCGCCACAGCAGATAGTAGAATTTGAATTTTAAAAAAAGAAACTCTGGAATTAAAAGTCTAATAATGACTGTGAAACCATAGTTGATTGTTGCAAAAACCAATCTGGTTACTAATGTACTTACCTGGTCTGACCCACAGCAATGTGGTTGACTCTTAAATGCCCTCTGAAATGGCCTAGCAAACCACTCAGTTGTATCAAGCCGCTGCAAAGCCTCAAAAAAGGAATGAAACCAGATGGACCTCCCGGCACTGACCTAGGCACCGGAAACGACAATGGCAAACTTGTCAACCTTGTCAACCCTGCAAAGTCCTCCTTACTGACATCTGGAGGCTAGTGCCAAAATTGGGAGAGCTGTCTCATAGACAAGTCAAGCAGCAACTGCTACATCTTGGTGCTCCCCGGACATCCACAGCGGAGGTGGAGGCAGCCAGCTGACTGATAGCCCTGTCTGTGAAGACCTTGACGGGCATCCATTGGAGCGCTGAGACCTGGAGGGCCGCAGCCTGCTTTCAGGGTCCTGTTGTGCGGCAGTGGCATAATCATCCTTATGGAATCATATCTTACAGATAATGTCCCAGACACCACCACCACCTGTCCCACCAGCAAGACAGGCCCAGCAGAGGTAGCAGCACAGAGATATACAGTCAGGAGGGAGTTGCCCTGGGAGTCCTCGACATCAACTCTGGAGCCCATGAAGTCTCATGGCATCAGGTCAAACATGGGCAAGGAAACCTCCTGCTCATTACTACATACCGCCCTCCCTCAGCTGATGAATCAGTGCTCCTCCATGTTCAACATCACTTGGAGGAAGCACTGAGGGTGGCAAGGGCGCAGAATGTACTCTGGGTGGGGTACTTCACTGTCTATCACTAAGAGTGGCTCAGTAGCACCATTACAGACCGAGCTGGCCGAGTCCTAAAGGACATAGCTGCTAAACTGGGTCTGCGGCAAGTGGTGAAGGAAAAACATACTTGACCTCATTCTCACCAATGTGCTTGCCACAGGTGCATCTGCCAACCTGCCTGCCAGGTGCATCAGTAGAAGTGACCACCACACAGTCGTTGTGGAGGCGAAGTCCCAACTTCACATTGAGAATACCCTCCATCGTGTTGTGTGGCACTACCACCTTGCTAAATGGGACAGATTTCGAACAGATCTAGCAATTCAAGATTGGGCATCCATGAGGCGCTGTGGGCTATCAGCAGCAGCAGAATTGTACTCGACCACAATCTGTAACCTCATGGCCCGGCATATCCCCCACTCTACCATTACAGTCAAGCCAGGGAATCAACCTTGGTTCAATGGAGAATGAAGGAGGGCATGCCAGGAGCAGCACTAGGCATACCTAAAAATGAGGTGTTAACCTGGTGAAGCTATCACACAGGACCATTGTGCCAAACAGCATAAGCAGCAAGTGATAGACAGAGCTAAGCAATCCCACAACCAACGGATCAGATCTAAGCTCTGCAGTCCTCCCACATCCAGTTGTGAATGGTGGTGGACACTTAAACAACTCATTGGAGGAGGGAGCTCCATAAATATTCCCATCCTCAATGATGGGAAGTCCAGCACATCAGTGCAAAAGATAAGGCTTCTACCCGGCTATGTGGAAAATTGCCCAGATATGTCCTGTACACAAAAAGCAGGACAAATCCAACCCAACCAATTATGATCCCATCAGTCTACTCTCCATCATCAGTAAAGCAATGGAAGGGGTTACCAACAGTGCTATTAAGCAGCACTTGCTTAGCAATAACCTGCTCACTGATGCCCAGTTTGGGTTCCATCAGGGCCACTCAGCTCCTGACCTCATTACAGCCTTGGTTCAGACATGGACAAAAGAGCTGAACTCCTGAGGTGAGATGAGAGTGACTGCCCTTGACATCAAGGCAGCATTTGACCAAGTGTGGCGTCAAGGAGCCCTAGCAAAACTAGAGTCAATGGGAATCAGGGGGGAAGTGCTCCACTGGTTGGAGTCATACCTAGCACAAAGGAAGATGGTTGTGGTTGTTGGAGGTCAATCATCTCAGTTCCAGGACATCACTGCAGGACTTCCTCAGGATAGTGTCATCGGCCCAACAACCTTCAGCTGCTTCATCAATGACCTTCCTTCCATCAAAATGTCAGAAGTTGGGATTTTCGCTGATGATTGCACAACTTTCAGCACCATTCGCAACTCCTCAGATACTGAAGCAGTCCATATCCAAATAATTAATTGACTCTTCTAGTTACTAAGGGATTCCTGGCATCCTGGGCAGCAATGTTCATGCCTGATTTGGTGATGGGTGTCCCATCCTCATATTTCCCCCTCCATCTACTCCTCTCTTCAATGCCGTCCTCATCCGAAGATGAGTGATGAGCACCTTTGTCCTCTTCTATCTATACTCTTCACTGCTCACAATGTTGTGCAGGATCCAGCTAATCATTGTTGTTCTGAAGATGCTCACTGATGAGTACTGAAGATGGATGATGATTTTTCTTCCTCTTCCGATGTGGCGTCAAAAACATCCATGGCACCTCCCACCTTGCTGGTGTTCATTTGAAAGGCTTCAAACCTCTCAGAAACCTGTATGTTGACAAGAACTCTCTGCTAAATGTTTGCAGGAGGGAACTGACAAAGTAGTTGTAAGCACTGAGCCTTTATGCAGAGCCTTCTGAGCCTTCACTTTTATATGCTTACCAAGGTTCCCATCTTTTATTTGTGGCTTTGTCAGATTGGATTAAATGGAAAACTCAACAAGAATCACGTGTGTGCTGCATTTTGTGGAGCACCTGTTGAAACCAATATCACTGGCCTTTCCCTCACCAACAATCAGTGACTCCACCCTACATTGTAACATCCAGCACACTAATATCCACAAAAGCAT
Source organism: Cetorhinus maximus (assembly GCF_964194155.1). Classification (NCBI taxonomy): domain Eukaryota; kingdom Metazoa; phylum Chordata; class Chondrichthyes; order Lamniformes; family Cetorhinidae; genus Cetorhinus; species Cetorhinus maximus. The sequence continues at coordinate 145,202,493 of NC_135880.1, read as the reverse complement.
GTGCCTCTGGTCTGGTGCCTGCTTCATATACTGTTCCATGTTCTAAAGTGCGTGTAACAGTCTTGCAATCCTGCTTTGAGTATCTGACCTTTCTGTTGACAAAAAAGATTGCACAGGAGGAGGACACTTTTTTTTTGTTAGGTATTGACATTAAGATTTGCCTTCTTTGGTTACTCTTTAGTAAATGTGAAGTTTGAGTTAACTAGCATGCTTGTGCCTATTTGAGGCAACGCAGCCACAGAACTTCCAATTGTATGGATAGCAAGAAAAGAATTGGTGCACAATGGAAGAATGCTGATGTGAAAAACATGTAAACATGGCGGGTAATGGTTGGGGAGAGGATCAAGAGTGGACCTTGACTTTGTGCCGTTGTGTAAAATGGGTGATAGCAAGTCAACATTTTTACAAGTTTTACATCTCTTCCTAATTTATTTTCATTGACATTCGAGGGGAATGGTAACAAGACCCCGAATATTTCACCTGGTTATGGGCATAGCATATGTAGAGCCTGACCAGCATTGCTTTAGAGTTGTAACATTTGAAGGTGGTAGTTAGAGGATGATTTATATATTCATCATGCATCATGTGTCTAAAAAGTGGAATCTTAATGCAAAAGTCCATGACCTATTAATTGATTTTTGTGACTTTGCCCATAAACTGAAATGAAAAAGTATATTTGCTATATTTATGTATTTTACTAGGGCTTCCTCAGTATTGTGCTGAAGTGTTAGCCTAGATTTTTGTGCTTAATGCCTGGGGTGGGACAGAGATGAGAGGCTCAGCAAAGCCATGGCTGGCTAACGCATGTAAAAATAGTTCTTTTTCAGAAAGAGAAAATAAGAGATTTTGATAAGATTATGGGTATAAAGTTTAATTCCACATGACAGCTTATTAGCACATCAGATGCTACTACTCTTTTCTTGGTAGTGTTGTATTGGGATAACTGCAAAATACCAAACTCTCATTAAATAGTTTGCATAACCCAAGCATAATATTTAAATACAAAATCTCTACATGAGTAAAACTGTCCCTGATTTTAAAAGCTATATTGCATTACATTCACTGCTAAATTCAATCAGGAGAGAACAACAACATTTGGGCCAGGATTTTATGGCCCCGCCATGGCGTGTCTCCCCGCGGATGCAGCGAACCATTTAAATCTCCAGGCAGGAGGGGCCGTAAAATCCTGGCCCTAGGATTCCAGACACTTTTGTGTGAAGTTTAGGTTTGAATGAAATGTTTTTTGTGAAGCTGAATTACTGAACGGATGGCTGCCTGCGGACTGGCTAATTTGGTTGGAAATCTGTAACATAATCCTGACTACAGCATAACATTTCTTGACAAACGAGTTTAACATGTAATTTTATACATGCTGCAATCATTATTTTTTAGTATTCATTCACAGGATATGGGCTTCACTGGCTGGGCCAACATTTATTGCCCATCCCTAATTGCCCTTGAGAAGGTGGTGGTGAACTGCCTTCTTGAACCACTACAGTCCATGTGGTGTAGGTGCATCCACAGTGCTGTTAGGAAGGAACTTCCAAGATTTTGACCCAGCGACAGTGAAGGAACGGCGATATATTTCCAAGTCAGGATGGTGAGTGACTTGGAGGGGAACTTCCAGGTGGTGGTGTTCCCATGTGTCTGCTGCCCCTGTCCTTCTAGATGGCAGTGGTCATGGGTTTGGAAGTTGCTGTCTAAGGGGGTTTGGTGAGTTCCTGCAGCGCATCTTGTAGATGGTACACACTGCTGCTACTGTGCGTTGGTGGTGGAGGGAATGAATGTTTGTGGATGTGGTGCCAATCAAGCAGGCTGCTTTGTCCTGGACGGTGTTGTGGGCGCTGCACTCATCCAGGCAAGTGGAGAGTTCCATCACACTCCTGACTTGTACCTTGTAAATGGTGGACAGGCTTTGGGGAGTCAGGAGGTGAGTTACTCGTCGCAGGTTTCTTAACCTCTGACCTGCTCTTGTAGCCACAGTATTTATATGGCTAGTCCAGTTGAGTTTCTGGTCAATGGTAACCCCCAGGATGTTGATAGTGGTGGATTCAGTGATGGTAATGCCATTGAAAGTCAAGGGTGATGGTCAGATTCTCTCTTGTTGTAGATGGTCTTTACCTGACACTTGTGTGGCGCGAATGTTATTTGTCACTTGTCAGTCCAAGCCTGGATATTGTCCAGGTCTTGCTGCATTTGGACATGGACTGATTCAGTATCTGAGTATGTGCGAATGGTGCTGAACATTGTGCAATCATCAGCAAACATCCCCACTTCTGACCTTATGATGGAAGGAAGGTCGTTATGAAACAGCTGAAGATCGTTGGGCTTGGACACTACCCTGAGGAACTCCTGCATCGAAGTCCAGGGACTGAGATGATTGACCACCAACAACCACAACCATCTTGTGGCTTTATTTCCTTGGCGAGTATCTTGAATCGCAAATTTTGCCCACTTTAAACAAAAGGTTACTGGTCCCTAACCAGATCTTACAAAAAAACTTGTGGGTCTGGTTCAGGATCATAACAGCACAGAATATGTAGGTACTTGATTTAATTTGTTTTGAAATTTTGGTTGCACATGAGCTTTAATTTTTATTTAGAGAGAGAGGGGAATCTGTTAACTGTATATTAGCTGTGTTTAGTTGTACAAATGTAGTGTACAGCCACTTGTCTCCCTATAAATAGACATAGGCCGGAATTTTCAAGCCCCGTTGGCATCGGGCATCATGGTTGGCAAGGGGGGGGGGGTGGGGGGGAGTTGCGGGGGGTGGTGGCCGGGGTACGAGGAACAATATAGCGATAGGGCACGGTCGTGAAACCAGTTTGCGATCGTCCACTCCACCCGTCAATGGCTGGCCACCTTTCCCGCCACCGCATGTCGGGAACCTAATTTCAATATTTTAGCATCTCATTAAAAGCCCTGCTCGCCACGTCAACGTGTTTCACAACTGTGCGTAAGCATTGGTCATCTGGCGGGCTGCACTTCGCGTGGGACTTCGAGGTTTGTTTGCCTACTTTGCTTCAGTCAGCACTCGCAGTCATCAGTGCCAGGCTTCACAGGCAGCACCGCATCACTTTTAGGGGGACTCACTTGCAGGTCTCTACTTACCAGATCAGCCATAAGGTGGCATGGCTTTTCAATGGCTGCAGTGCTAGGGCTTGCTTGGGGAGGGGGGAGATGTGACCTCAGGCAAGGCTGCAGGATGAGGACTGTACTGGGGAATGGGGGTATCCCAGGGTGAATGTGGGGGCACATGTTGATCTGTGTAAGTGGCCTCAAGATGGTGAGGACTGAGGATGCAGTCTTCAGAGGAGATGAGGCCAGATGGAGATGTGAGGGTATATATGAGAGAGTGAGTGGTGATGTCCCTTGCACTGGCAGTGAGTGAGATGCCAGTGAATGTGTGATGGACTTATGAGTGTGTGAGTTTAGAGTAATGAGATGGTTGCCTTACCCTGGTGGCACAGATGAGATCATTCATCCATTTTCTGCACTGGATGGCACTGACCACCTCTGCCACTGCCTCCCAAGCTGGAGTGGTGACACTGATGGGCCTCCTGCAGCCAGAGTGGGGGTAGAGGACATTGCGGCAGGCCTCCACTGTGTCCAGAAGGTGTCCCAGGAATGTGTCACTGAATCAAGAGAGTACACTCGTCTTGGCTTTTGGGGGCCATGCCTTCACTGGGGCAGTCCTGGGCTGCAAGTATTAAGAAGTTTGCACCCGTCTGCAATTTAAATATGGTGCCCTGCGTGAGGAAGCAGCGAGGAAATGACGAGGCAGGCAAATCGGAGGCTGCCCACCAGTGAGACGGCGTGTTTCCTGTGGCTGCATAATTAATGAGGTGGGAATGGGACGATATGGCGTGAAAACCCACCATTGCGGCCGGCAGGTAAAACATCCTTTTTCCCGCCCGCTACCGCACTTTGTGCAAAGCTTGGACGATTCCACCTATAGACTAAAACCGTGGTCATTGGATGATGTAGTGTTTGTTGTAATGTGTGACTCTGTAAATAAATGCTTATGAAAGTGTTTAAAGGTTGGTTCCAGTTCTATCCTTCACCAACTGGATTTCTGGAGCATAACAATGGGTATCTTGCTAGGGGTGCCCCTTGATCTGGATGAGAATGGGAGAAGGACTGAGGCCAGGTAGATGCTGCAGTAAAGAGGGGCAGACGGAGGAGGATAAGGTGGCTTCCTTCCTCCCTGCAGGTACAAGACTCTCTCCACCAAGGACCTCCAGTGCCATATATGAGAATCTGTGTGCCCTCTCTCTGTCCCTGAGCCACCAACTACTCACAGGTTAGTTACTGGTTCATTTCATCTGGCTTCTTCCACAATTCTGTATGTTGTTGGTGCTTTTTACTGTTTCAACTTTCAAAAGTGAATGGGTGCGGCAGGTGCCGGAGCACATTTTGCCGACTTCCAAGGCTTCTGTACAAACCATTTGGCACCAGACATGAGTGCATTAATAGGCCTTCCTCTTGGAATATAGCATGGCAGGCAGAATGAGCAGAGGTCACATAGAGTGGATAAGCTGCTAGAAGAGGGAGGAGGAGGAGGGGAAGAAAGGCTCTCAGCAGGAGGCCATATCTGCCATTGGGTTTTAGAGTGTAATTTTGCTACCTGAACCTTAACAATAACTAACATTTAAGACATCTGCATTTCACTAAGGAGGTCAGCACCGAAATCTGTCACCAGCTATAGACACCACTACAACCTTAAAGAAGTGCATTTTCCACTAGCTGTAAAGGTGACCGTGAATCTAAACTTTTAGGTGTCTGTCTCCTTCTAGGATGGAGCTGGAGATATTATAACATCTCCCAGTTCAGTGAACAATTGCACAAGGGAGGTCACACAGTCTTTCTAATCAAAAAGAGATCATTTCATTTCATTCCCTCATGCCAGAGAGAAGCAGGCAGGGCTTCTCCATGGTGGAGGGTGCTGCCAACTGCACACACATTGCTTTGTGTGCACTTCATGTCAATTATGTCATGTACCAGATGCAAAAGGAATTCCATTCCCTCAACTTGCCATAGAGCATAGACAGCAAATCATGCAGGTCAAAGCCTGGTTTCCTAGCAGCAACTGCGCCAACTGTACTTCAGCCACCACAGCAAACCAAAGGGTGGCTACTGGGAGGCAAGGGGTATCTGCTGACGACATGGCTTACCAATCCAGTTCACAATTCACACACGTGTACAGCAAGCAAAGCAGGAAATCTATGTTGCCAGAGGAATGTGATAAAGCAGAGTATTGCCATGCTGAAACAATACTTCTGCTGCCTGGACTACCTTAGATGAACCATGCAGTATTTGGTTGAGCAGATGACAAGATTTATGGTGGTGGGCTCCATGCTGCACAACCTTGTCATCATGTGAAAACAGCCCCTGCTACCGCCTGTCAATCAAGAAGCTGAGGAAGAGAAGCATGAGGAGGAGGATGAGAAAGATAAAGAAGAGCTCGTAACCTACACAGCCCCTTATCGTGTTGTACATGTAGAGCTAATTCAAATGTGAAACTAGTAACTTCAACCCCAATTTCCTATTCACCAACAGTCCCTCACTCTTTACCCCGTCTCTGTCACTAACCAACACATTGTCCTCTTGGCCAGAATGCAAAAATAAAAGCCAACTCAAAATACACATTCCAACCCAAATTTATGCATTAAATCATCCCATATTGCATACAAATTTAACCTCCTCATCCCTTAGTACTGCTCTTCCATGTGCCTTTGCCTGTTCTCATGTTACCCCAGTGGCCAGTGGAAGACTGCTGACTTTGAATGGAGCAGACTGTAGTTGGCCAAGAAGGCAAAGCTTCAGGTTGCATCCTTTAGGCATTAACGGCAGCAGGCATGGCTGGCTGACCAAAAGGCAACAGCAAGGGCACTGGCAGAGTGGCAAGGATGGCGTCACAAATGCTGTTATCCTGAGAGAGGACTGAAGGTTTGTGCTCCATGTAGCCACTACCAGTGTCACAGGATAGCACCTCAGCAATCTGAGTAGCCTTTTGGAGATCAGGTTTCTGAATAACTGAAATCCTGAAAGCCCCTTTGAGCACACAGGCCTAATGGCAGCAATTTGAGTTTACATGGTCGCAAGCTGACATTGCATGCTAGCAGTCAGGCTTCCACTACAGCACTCAGACTTTTGCTGTAAGAGATTGGTGCCAAGAATCCTTGTGCCAAGTTGATGGCAGATGCTTCCATGTTCCTTGAAATTCAGCTTTCTGGCAAGTTTGCCGATGCACTAAGCATTTTATGCAGCCTTCTTCTGTAGCCGGGTCTTAATTTGAGACCTCTGCAGCGGATCTCATATGCTGACCCTACAGTTAGCTGACACCAGTACTATCCTTTCCCCCTGCCCTAACTACAGGATACTTGTACCCAGGGTCTTACCATATGTAGATCCTACCTTCATTCACTTATCTACACTAAGCCAGTGTCAGTATCTGAGTTGATGGCTGCAAGTGTTCAAGTAATGGTGTGTCGTCATCAGCACGGTCATTTTGAGTGGCCAAACAGCACACTCCTGCAGAACCTTCTGAGCAAGGCTCTGAGACTCCTTTAGCCATTAAACAGTCTGGTCAGCTCTGGAAAAAAACTGAAGCACAGCTATAGAATTGTCCAATTCACAATCCCTGCTCTGACCCTGTCTTCAGCTCTCTGCTCCTTTTAAATATTCTTTCTCTGTTCATCCTCTGCTGCAACTTCTTTGTCTCTGTCCAATATGGTGGCCATATCTTAACTTCCTTCCTGTTGGTACTACTTCCAGGTCAAGGGTCGTCAGGTTATATGGACGAGTATTTCTTATTATCCAAGAAAATTACAAATGATCCCTTTACAATTGATGCAAACTCTTAAAAGTCCCTTTCAAACATTCTTAAAAACAATTCCCGATTCCAAGGGCATTTTAAAGAAATTACAAATTTTCCTTACTGTACTGCTTCTGGATCAAAAGTCATTATTTCCAGTTATTTTCTGCCGCAGGAGAGAGGGGAGTGCAATACATTTGGGTGATGTAGCTGACATGGTTGAATACCTAGCACTGTGTGGAAGCTGTGAGATGTGGGCATGAGGCTGGCAGCAGTGCTAAATGTGCAAGGGTGAGGTGAAGCATATGAATGTCAGCTATGAGACACGATTAATAGAGATTGTTGGAAGATGAATGATTGGGAACACGGTATTTGAGTGGTATGTGGCTGAGGCTGGTGGTGCAGTTGGTAAGATATGGCATTTGAAGACGCATTTATTGACATTGACCACTTGTGTAGAGTGGTTAAACTTTTTGTGGCACTGCATCCAGGTCTTTGGCATTTAACTCTGCAGCTATCTGTTCCCACTGCCATCTTATTGTGTGTATGGAGGACCTGCCACCTGCAAATAAAGGACCACTCTCCTCCTATCCACCTCCTCCTCCTCCAAGACCTTAAACTGTCTGAGAACATTGATGCATACTCTATCCCTTGTTCAGCTGTAGTTGTCTTATGCACATTATTCCAAATTATCTCAGCATTTCCAGCAACCACAAAGCATCTTCCCTTAAAGCTTTAAGCAGTGCAGATCAGATTTAAGTAGTTCCAACAAGCAATGATATTGGGACCCCTGCTGACAAGCAGAGACAATGAAGAGTGTGGTTAGCACTGGCTGTACTCAGCTATCATTATAATGAGCAGACAGCACCAAGTTGCATGTTATCTGCGCTATATCAAATACATTGCAATCCTCACATCCTTTTTCAGAGGCTATCCAATATATGCCCGTGTGTTCAATTCGAATTTGCTTATTTTAAGGTACAGATTGTTTTGGGCCATTTAAATGTCATGAACTTTTGATCCTTTGGCTATTGAAAAGAACCCAGCCTGTAAATTAACCACAAATCACAGACTTTTGTCAGAAAAAGGTCACGACTTTAGACAGTACACCAGACAAATGACAGAAGGTGGCCCTTTTATACTAGTCAAAAGCCAGGAGACTAAACCTCAAAAGCATGAAATGAAAACAAACTGTGCTATGTGCAAACTGAGGCATCATGAAGAAGAGAGGGAAGAATCATTTGGGTAGGTACCCTTTGCATTCAACAGAACAATGGTCTGGTCAATTCTGTGCTCTGAAGAGTTCAGAAGTTGAGAGCACTGCTTCGAGCTATTGTTTATTGTTGTTGAGTAATCAAAGAAAGATTTTAGTAATCTGTGGTTGTCTAGAACTAACAATGTGAATATTTTCCTAAATGTAGGAATGAACAACATTTACAATAATACTACGAAATCCCTGGTTTTGTTAAATGTGCCCCTACAATTAATATCATAAATTAGTAATTTGTGCATCTGTGCATAGCTAATTTGCAGCAGCTTAATTTATAATTGCTGCCAAGTGTAGAGTATAGGATAAAGAAACTATTGTATGAGTGACTTTATGTGACTTTATGATCCCATCAATTGGGTTGTAAGTTCCAGCAATTGATACAATACTTTTGCCAATTATTAGTGATGTTCCTGGCTTAGCTCCCGAGTGGAATATTATCAGTGTTCTCAGGGTTCAAGGTGGGTCATGCAGCCATGTTTGGAGAAAGGTACAAGTCAGGAGTGTGACAGAATAGGCTCCATTTACCTGGATGAGTGCAGCTCCAACAACACTCAAGAAGCTCAACAACATCCAGGACAAAGCTGCCCCCCTTGACTGGCAATCCATTACCTTAAACGTTTACTCCCTCCACCACCTACGCACAGTGGCAACAGCGTATACCATCTATAAGGTGCACTGCAGCAAAAGCACAGAAAGGCTCCTTCAGCAGCACCTTCCAAACCCATGACTTCTACCATCTAGAAGGACAAGGGCAACAGATGCATGGGAACACCATCACCTGCAAGTTCCCCTTCAAGCCACATACCATCCTGACCTGGAAATATATCGCCGTTCACTATCGCTGGGTCAAAGTCCTGGAACTCCCTCCCTAACAGCACTGTGGGTGTACATACACCACACGGACAGCAGCGGTTCAAGAAGGCAGTTCACTACCACTTTCTCCAGGGCAAAATGCTGGCCTGGGCTAGATTTTACAGGGATAGAGGCTATATTGTGCACCGCCTCTCCACTCCACTCCTAGTTAGAAAAGTGAATCGTGAACCGACTGACTTTAAAAATGGCTGCCCCGCAGCAATATTACACTGCGGGCAGCCTAAACAAGCAGAGAATGGGAATTCTGCCCCTCAGTTGGAAGGAGTTTCAACCTTGAGAGCTGCCAGCCAATCTGACTGGCCGGTAATTCTAGCAGTCCCAGCAGCGCCAGTACTCAGTATTTGGGCACTGGTGGGACTGCAACCAGGCCCACAGTGAAGAGACCAATGGGTTCCAAACTTGGGTAAGGATTGGGTAGCCTAGGGAGAGGGTGGGGAATAGGTTTTGGAGGCCAGTTGGGGAGGCACAAAAGAACAGTGTCATCTTGGGGTGATGCCCCCTATGTGCACAGGGCCCTCCCCAAGGATGTACCCCAACATTCATGCTTTTCACCTCAGATGGTGAAAAAGCAGATGCCTGCTTCTCACCAGCCCACCCCTGCCAAATGCATTATTGCATGGGCAGTGTAATATTTGAGTCAACTGGCTTGTTAACAAATTTAATAGGGCATTAAGTTTTTTTAAAAAGATGGGCGGGCTGCCGATTTCGATTGCCGGCCTAGCTACCATATTATGGGAAACTATTGTGTTGACATCAGGTTGGGAATCCAGTGTCATCACACTGGATTTTACATGTGTGTGGGAGAGCAGCAGTCCGAATTGCAAACATAAAATCCCAGCCTATGAATCATAGAATGGTTACAGCACAGTAAGAAGCCATTCAGCCCGCCATGTCCATGCAGCTCTCTGCAAGAGTAACTAACCTAATACCACTCACCAGCCTTTTCGCCATAGCCCTGCAAATTTTACTCACCAGATAATTAGACAATTCTCTTTTGAAGGTTTCAATTGAATCTGCCTCCACCACCCTTTCAGGAAGTGCATTCCAATTCCTAACCACTCTCTGCGCAAAGAAACTTTTCCTCATGTTACCATTGCTTCTTTCGTCAATCACCTTAAATTGGTGTCGTCTGGTTCTCGACCCTTCTGCCAATGGGAACAGTTTCTCCCTCTCTACTCTGTCCGGACTCCTCATAATTTTGAGCATCTTTATCAAATCTCCTCTTAATCTTCTCCTTTCTTGGGAGAATAGTCCCAGGCTGTCCAATCTAGCACATAACTGCAGTTCCTTATCTCTGGGACCAAGAGTGTGAATCTTTTCTGCACCCTCTCTGATGCCTTCACATCCTTCCTAACATGTGCTGCCCAGAACTGGAATTGAAGCTGAGCCAGTGTTTTATGCAGGTTTATCATAATTTCCTTGCTTTGGTACTCTATTCCCCTATGTATGAAGCCCAGGATCCCGTCTGCTTTATTAACCACTTTCTCAACCTATCCTGTCACCTTCAATGATTTGTGTATATATATCCCTAGGTCCATCTGCTCCTTTAGTATAATATTCTTTTTGTTTCAGATTTACAGCATCCGCAGTATTTTGCTTTTTTAATAATACCTCTCCACGCTCTTCCTACCAAAATGAATCACTTCACACTTCTCTGCATTAAATTTCATCAGCTACCTGTCCACGCATTCTACCAGCCTGTCTATGGCCTCTTGGGGCAGAATTTTTCGCTGAGCGGGTGGACACACGATGACATTGGGCATGCGTCCCAACGTCACCGTGCGATATTCCACTCAGCGGCGCACGCGATAGCCGGAGCCGCACCCATCATTAACTAACAGGCCAGTTGAGGCCCTTGACAACCCAATTGATGGCAATTTAATGTTGCCCATGTGATTTTTCACTTGTCGCATGGGCAGGCGGGCAGACCACAATTTGCAACACTTCATCCACGGGCGGGATAAGAAGGGTCAGCAGCATTGTCAATGTGAGTAGTTTTGGAGATAACTTGCTGCTGGTGGCTTACTGGTATTTGTCAGCTTAATCTCTGATCGGGGCTTCATTCTTAGCATTTCCAGGCTTCATTTCTGGACTCATTGGTGTCTTCCAAGCCCCCTGAGGATTCAGACCGTGCAGACCCTTCCAGGTATCAGACAGCCTTCCCTTACCCTGGTAACGGGGATTGTGGTCTCAGCAGGAGCCACCTCCTCTGAGAAGGAAAAGAGGGGCAGAAGGGAGAGGAGACCATGTGTCCCAATGCAGTTTCAAGGGAAGTGACCTGTGGGAGGAGAGGCGCAGGCACAAGGGGCACAGGGCCAGCAGGAAGTCCAAGATGGAAGGGGATGCAGAAGACACCACTATCCTACCGCCAGGGTTTACAGCTACCTCAAGGGAGACAGTGACCTCCATTCGTCAGATGATCAGGCCTGAGATCAACTCTGACTGTGTGGGTGGACACCCCATGAACCCCACTCTGACGGTCACAGTGGCCCTCAACTTCTATGCCTCTGGCTCTTTCCAGGGCTCACTGGGGGATCTGTGTGGAATTTCCCAATAAGCTGTCCACAGTTGCATCAAGCTGGTGACAGACGCTTCATTCAGGTGGGTATTGACTTTCCATCATTTCTGAACGGACGAGGCCAGCCAAGCTGAACGAGCCAGAGGCTTTGCAGCGAATGCTGGGTTCCCCCACAACCAGGGTGCCATCGACTGTACATATGGCTATCAAGGTGCCAGCGGGCCAGCCGGGTGCCTTCGTCAACTGGAAGAGATTCCACTCCATGAACGTGCAGATAGTGTGTGACCTCAGGATACAGATTCTGCAAGTCTGTGGTAGCTCCCATGGCACATACATCCTCAGACACTCCCAGGCACCGAGGCTCTTCAGTGCTCCAGCTCGACTGGATGGATGGCTTCTGGGTGACAAGAGCTATCCCTTGAAAAGGTGGCTCCGCCACCCAAGAACAGAGGCGGAGCAGCGGTACAACAGGAGCCATGCTTCCACAATGGCGGTGGTAGAGAGAACCATCGGTCTTCTTAAGTTGCGCTTCCGATGCCTGGACCATTCAGGGGGCGCACTCCAATACCCCCCAGGGTGGATGTCACTGATAGTAGTTACATGCTGCGCTCTCCACAATCTGGCACTGGCAAGGGGGGACCCACTGAAGGAAGAGGATGTTGATGCAGCTGCACTGGGCACAGAGGATAAATCCAGTAGTGAGTCAGAAAAGGAACAGGCTGAGGAGAACACTGAGGGCGTGGAGCCAGACCTCGGTAACCTTCAGGGAGGCAGGGACACCAGGGACACCTTGATCCAATGCTCCTTCAGCTAGGCTGCCAAATAAGAGCTAGGGCTGCCGCCTCCATCCTGGATTGCAGAAATGACCCTTTCCTTGGGCCCCAAGATACACTCAGTGCCTGTGCAATAAAGTTTCGACCCACCCACGTCCAGCATTACATGCTGGCATTCCCTGCACCTACAAAATAAATGAAGCAATCTCAGGCCAATAACACAAAAGCAAATGTAATTTTATGTTGGAACTTGCATAGTCTTGAACTGAAAAAAAACAGTGTTGGTAGTCACACCATTAAAGAAATCATAACAAAATGGGGGAACGAAAGATCACCCCGTGACCAGTCCCTCTTGTGCTTGAGTGCTTTAAACTTATGTTTGCAGGTGCTACGTCTAGGTGCTCCCCTTTGCTGGCACCGGCATTGGAAACAGCCTGCTAACTGTGTGTCCTGTTGGCCTTGATGACCTTGGCGGTCGTCCTCTGGCCACTGGAGCCCGTGCTGGCCCTGCTTGGGAGGGAGCGGCCAGTGCCACGGCTGGCATCTCCCCAGTCGCCACAGCCTCATAGGATGCCATGATCACTGGCAGAGGGGCGATAGGGCTGTTGCCATCATCCAGAGCGCCCTGAGAGGAACCCACAGAGATGACAGGCAGCTCATGCGCCAACATGAGGTCGCTGTGGACCTCCATGTTTGCCATTGAGAGACGGGCACCTAGCTGGGATGCTGGGTGCCCCATCCATCTCACACACGGACACTGACCAGCTGAGGTCAGTGCCTGTGTGAGGGCTCGCAGATCCGAACGCAACCCCAGGGACCCCTGATTCTGTTCCTGCAGCAGCCTCTCCATTAGACTCGTCACTCTCTCCATGGAGGAGGCATTGCCCTCAGCCATGAGAGTCAATACAGTGCTCATGCACTGCAGGGACTCCTCCACAATGGAGACCATGGCATGCATACCCTCATGGATCTCTGCCAGATCCTCCCGCACACCCTGCTGGACTTCCAGTACCTACTGCCTAATGAACAACTCCAGAGGACCATCATCAGCCTTCGACTGAACATCATCCTGGTCTTCAGCAGTCCTCCAACTGCTGGCGCCCTGGGCACTCTCTGCCTCCGCCCGCACCTCAAGCAAGCGTGAAGTGTCCTCACCAATGTGCACCGAAATATTAGCTGCCAAACTAATGCCCACCGAGGTGTTGGTATCTGCGCTGGTGCCTGCTTCAGAGAGCGGGTGTGACACACTGCTTGGGGAGTATGGTGGTCCTCCGGTGTCAGGGGTGGTCCTTCAGGGTCCAGAGAGTGAACATCTGATGGCGACCCTAAAAGGGAGAAGAAGGACTTGTCATTAGTTTAAGTCATCACACTGTCACTGTGCATGCCAGGCACCCTGGTGAGACAATGGAGATCTGCATCACGAGCCCTCGTCTTTCAATGATCAATGGGGACTTCAGGTTCGAGGCTCCCATCAATGGAGAGATTACGTTAGAATGGTTGCACCATCTGAAACTCTCACCTCAGTACACTGCACTCTTACCTTTGTCTGACACCCCAACCTCACTGCGGCCACTTGACTGAGGTGCATGGTGCCTCTCGACCTCCAAGACCTCCTGCTCATACCAGCAGAGGATGAGGAGGTATGGCCAGTCGTGACCTCTCAATATTGTTATGAGATGTCTTCTCCTGAAAGGACAGAGGAGCATTGATTAGTCCACTCTCTACCTGCAGCGCCATTGCAGCCTGGCCAACCCCAGCTGAGGAACAACTTGCAGAGCAGATCCGAGTTGTGGCCGTTGAGGCGCAAGGCACTCAGTCCAAGCAGCCAGGCTCACCCTCTTGGCCGGCAACAGCATGATTGACAGTTGGCACTCAGACTCTGACACCCTTGAGCTCCACGGTGGGGGTTGGCCAGCCCAAAATAATTCACCACACTGACTGATGCCAACACAGTACTCAACCTTCCTGAGCGCAACAGGTCATTGAAGCGTTTCCGGCACTGCACCCAGGTGTGCTGCTCCATGACGTGGCTGCTCACCTGGGCTGCCACCTCCTCTCAAGCCTTCTTTGTGAGGTGTGGTGGCCTCCTTCTCCCATCTCTGGAAACAAGAGTGTCCCTTCTGGCAGCTACCTCCTCCAGGAGGACCGCGAGGCACTCGTCGGAAAATCAGAGGGGGGGCCACTCAACCTGCCCTTCCGCCTGGCATTCGCTGCCGCACTCGAGTCCATCCTTGCAACGACAGATGGACATCCTTCCCTGGCTGCCTTCTTGAGGCTGCCTGGGCCATTTTTAAACAGTATGCCCGGCCGCCATCAGATCCGGCGGCCAATAGGCCCCCGCCCTCAGCTCGGCCCTTCCCAGCCAGTGACAAGCCATGTTTCATGCTGGGCGGACCTAAATTGTCCCGCCATCGTGAAATCGCGGTCGGGCCCCAATCATGGGCGGCGGTCAGATTCCCGACTGCCCACGCTGAGCCCGCCCGACGAGGGCAAAATTCTGCTCTTGAAGTTTCTCATTATCCTCCAGTTCACAATACTTTTATGTCATCCGCAAATTTTGAAATTGTACACAGTATACCCCATGTCTAGGTCTTTAATATATATCGAGAAAAGCAGGGATCGTAACACTGACCCCTGGGAACTCCACTATGAACCTTTCTCCAGTCCAAAAAAATAATAATTCACCTGTACTCTGTTTCCGGTCACTCTAGCAATTTTGTATCCATGCTGCTTCTGTCTCTATTAATCCATGAGCTCACAAGCCTTTAGAAATTCAACGTACACCACATCAACCCTGGAAAAACTCAGCAGGTCTGGCAGCATCGGCGGAGAAGAGTTGACGTTTCGAGTCCTCATGACCCTTCAACAGAACTGAGTAAAGTTAGGAGAGGGGTGAAATATAAGCTGGTTTGTGGTGGAAGGGGGGGAGAGAAGTTAGGGGGTGGGGTGGTAGTAGGGACAAACGAGCAATGATAGGAGCAGATAATCTGCTACTATCACTACAGATAATCCCTACTACCACCTCCCCCCACAACTTCTCTCCCTCCCCCCCCCCCCCGCCCCCCACCGCCGCCCCCCCCCCCCCCCCCCCCCCCCACCGGCACCCCCCCCCTCCCATCCCACCTTAAACCAGCTTATATTTCACCCCTCTCCTAACTTTACTCAGTTCTGTTGAAGGGTCATGAGGACTCGAAACGTCAACTCTTTTCTTCTCCGCTGATGCTGCCAGACCTGCTGAGTTTTTCCAGGTAATTCTGTTTTTGTTTTGGATTTCCAGCATCCGCAGTAGTTTTTTGTTTTTACCACATCAACCCTCTTTGTTATTTCATTAAAAAGTTCAAACAAGTTAGTTAAACACGATTTCCCCTAACAAATCCAAGCCGGCTTTCCTTAATTAATCCATATTTGTCCAAGTGACTGTTAATTTTGTACCAAATTATCATTTCTTAAAAGCAGAATGATAAGACCAGCACTTCTGACATCCAAATGCTTGTGGCTTTTCCAAGGATTCGCAAAGGAAGAAAAGCAAAACAAAAGCCCCCCAAAGACTGAAAGGTCTGGTTTCTAAAAGGTTAAACTGATTGGTCTATAGTTGCTGGGCTTATCCTTACTCACTTTTTTAAACAAAGATGTAATTTGTATCTCTGTCCTCTGACACCATCCCTGTATCAAAGGAGGATTGGAAAATTATGGATCGTTCTTCCGTAATTTCCAGTCTTGCTTTCCTCAGTATTCTTGGATGCATCTCACCAGGTCCTGGTGAATTATCAACTGTACATACTGGCAGCCTATATAATACTTCCTGTTTATTAATTTTCAGTCCACTCAGTGACTCCACAGCCTCCTCTTTCACGATAACTTCCTAGGTAAAGACAGGTGCAGAGTACTCATTTAGTAACTCAGCCACGTTCCTTCCATCTACGTATATATCCCCTCTTTGGTCCCTAATCGCCCCAAACATCTAAATTCCCATTCACCAATTGAATAGCAATGATGGGCTGAATTAATTCACTTCACTCTTCTCGATCCTAAACTAGCCATCTGTTGGATCCCATGGATCCTCATCACCTATTTGGTGTGAGTGGTGGCCGAGTTGTACTATAGATAGAATTGATCCACAGACACTTCTTGGGTGGAAACATTGGGGAGAATTTTCTCCCTGTTGGGCCGGCCAGTTGGGAGCGGGCGCGGAACCGATCGCCGCCCGCGATCAGCTGCACGCCGCCACTTTACATGGGCGGGCCAATTAAGCCCACCCAGTGTGACGCGTGCCCGGAGCGCTACCTATGTGGTTGGGGGGGGGAGGGAGAGTCAGGGACTGAGGAGCTGCCTCAGGGAGATTAAGTTCAACTTGAAAGTTTAAAATAAAGAAAGATTAAAATTATTTAGACATGTCCCCTCATGTGACAGTGTCACATGAGCTACGACATGTTTATGAAGTATGTAAAAAATATTTATTAATTTAATAAAACCTTCATAAAACCTCATCCCGCCCGTGGATGAGGTTTCATGAAAGCCGCGAAGGCCGTTTGGGCTCTTCGCCTGCCCGCCAACCTTAAGGGTGGACAGGCAGCATTGAGAATTAGTTTAATTGGTTTATTAATGGTCTTAATAGGCCTTTGACAGTTCGGCAGGCGTGCAGCCGCCTCTGGCGCGAGCCTGCCAAATGGAAGATCTGAATGACACGTGGTGATGTCGGGATGTACGCCCAACGTTACCGCTCATCATTTTACGCGTCGGCGTGCAGGGCCTGCTCCCGCATGCCAACGTGAAAACTCTCTCCATTAAGTTTATTAACAATATATTCAACAGCAGCTATACATGCACTTTCAACTTCAACTCCATCTCTGCATTGACTGATGAGGTAGCCCGTGCTACTTTCTTCTGTTTAATCCTGTTTTATCATCGTTGCCAATTTGTTGGATCCTGTGGATCCTTATCGCCCATTTGTTGTGAGTGGTGGCCAAGTTGGTACTATAGATAAAGTTGATCCACAGACACTTCTTGGGTGGAAACATTAAGTTTATTAACAATATATCCAACAGCAGCTATACATGCACTTTCATCTTCAGCTCCATCTCTGCACTGACTGATGAGGTAGCCCACGCTACTCTCCTATTGGTTACTGCAGATCATGTGATCTTCCCTAACAAGCATTACTCATAAAGGTACATTACACACTAAGCAAAACCATAATAACTACACCATCCATATTCAATTTGATATCTAAATTGCATTGTACAGTGGATTGTTCAAAAACACGTGTGAATTGCTGGGTTACAGTTACAAATGCAAATTACAGACGGGTGCATGGATTAAAACTTTTGGTGGAAGCTTTCCCACAGAAATTTATTTTCTGACAATGACCCCTGCTCTCTGCCTAAAAATAATAGGCATTCTCATCAAAACATCCATCTGAAGACAAAAACACAGACACAATCGGAGGCCTAGTGTACTCTGTATTCCTCAAACGTGCCAAGAATTACGTGTAACAAAATGACAATACTGTCATTAAAATCTTTGTGCCCTTTCCAAAGACTCACAAAGGGGGAGGGGGGGTGGAAGAAAAAAAAGTTGAAAAAAACTTCCAAATGCTGAAAGGTCTGGTTGCCAACAGTTACTGCAACATGAATCCTTAAAAAGATAAACGTGGCATGATTTATGGAGAGTCTGAAAGCAAAGTCTCATCGGGCATCCTTTCAACCAAAGAGAAGCATAAAATAGAAAGGAAAATCACCACAGGAGATTGGCTGGAGGCTGTGCACATCCTTGGGTTATATAAACATTAGACACCCAGAAAGAAAACCTACCAGAGCAGGACACAATTTACCCATAAATTATGAATGTGAGCAAAGGCAGAGACTATAATGGGAATGAAATCCAGTCCAGGGAGCAGGACTGACACAAAATGAAATATATACTCTTTGGACTAATAACCAAAGCTGGGACAAGAACAGAAAGTGAGAGAGAAAAGGAAGAGAAACCACTGTGCTGGGACCACAAGCCTTTCCTGAAAGAGTTTAAAACAAATGAATCCGCAGAGTTAGATTGCATTTATCCAAGACTGTCAAGAGAGGGGAACAAGGACATGAACAAGGCACTGGCAATCGTTATAAAAGTCAACGGACATGGTGGAGGCAACAGTAGATTTTAAACAGTCTTTTTTTTAAATTCACCTACGGGACGTGGGCGCTTCTGGCTAGGCCAGCATTTACTGCCCATCCCTAATTGCCCTCGAGAAGGTGGTGATGAGCTGCCTTCTTGAACCACTGCCATCTATGTGGTGTAGGTACACCCACAGTGTTGTTAGAGAGGAAGTTCCAGGATTTTGACCCAACAACAGTGAAGGAACAGTGATATATTTCCAAGTCAGGATGGTGAGTGGCTTGGAGGGGAACTTCCGGGTGGTGGCGTTCCCATCTATCTGCTGCCCTTGTCCCTCTAGATGCTAGCAATCGTAGATTTGGAAGGTGCTGCCTAAGGAGCCATGGTGAGTTTCTGCAGTGCATCTTTTAGATGGTACACACTGCTGTTATTGTTCGTTGATGACAGAGAGAGTGAATGTTTGTGGATGGGGTGCCAATCAAGCATGTGGTGCCCACCTTCAAAAAAGATGATAAAACAAACACAACAACCCATTAATCATAATTCAATTTAATGTGAAATAATGAAATTGATTATGCTGAGTAAACGTGAGGCTTATCTGTACCACAGCAACCTCAACACAATTTTAGGTGAGGAAGTTTCTGCCTGATCAATCTCTTTGATTTCTTTAGGAAGTGACAACCCAAGATGACCATCGTAAACCCTACTTTGTGGTGCAGATCAACTTCCAAAAGGCATTTCATAAAATTCCATCTGAGAGACAATTCTCAAATCCATTGGATTCAGGGCAAAACTTGGGTATGGATAAGGGATTGGTGGAAAGATAGAAAACAATGGAGTTAAATTTGTCACAAGTCTGTGCCCCTTTATTTTTGAAAATATGATGTAAACTGTCAACTGACTAGAATTTTTGCACTTTGAGACAGAACAAACTACTTAAAAATGCAAGTCCACCTTCCAAGGTGAAGATGAAAAAACAAGTCGCCCTCGGAGGAGTGCGAAGACAGAGACATTTCCTATCATTCAGAGACCCATTGAAACTCATCACTGCCTAAGGAAGAGACATTAAAATGCAAAGTGTTGGATATTGAAACAATGGCTGCCACAGACAGACCCACCCAAAACCCCTTGGAAATACACAATGGGTGAAGTATAACAGACCAGGCTGCAGCCACTGCAGAGAGAATTGCAAGAAAGACTTCAGCAGTGGAGAGAGGCTGAAAGTTCTCTCTCTCCCCCTCTCTCTCTTTTGGAACAAGTGTATTACCCAGTGGGGAAGTCAACTTTACTGGCAACCTATCAGTGAACCGAGATCTCATAATAAATGCAATATCTTCTACATTTGACTGCATCCATGAAACCAGCTAATCCAAATCAGCTACAATGTTTAACAATCTACATCTTAAGAACAATTAAAGGAGGCTTAACGCTACATTTTTAATTGGACTGTAACTTCCCTTATTTCTATATACTTATGTGTGTGACATCATGGTTTTATTATTTTTTTCCTCGGGTTTAGTGGTAAATAAATTTGCTCTTTCTTTGATTCAAGAAAACCTTGTTTGATTGGCTCCTTATTGCTCACAGCTTAAATAGTTAAATACATTCTGATTTGTAAAAGGCATATCCTTGTGAAAAAGAAGCTTAAACCTTTGTTGCGACCAACCAAGGAGGTTGAATGGAGGGGAGCCAGTTCAGTCCTTCTCACTTGGTCCTAACAAATTGGACAACCCCAAAAAACAGGTATGGGGATTGCAGTTTGTAAGGGCTGAAATTTCCCCCCGTTGGGGGCGGTTGTGCGGGGGCGGGCGGGAGTAAGCGTGAACCCAATCGGCCCCCTCCGATTGGATCCACGCCGCCATTTTATGTGGGCGGGCCAATTAATGCTCGCCCAGTGTGACGCTCGCCCGGAAGCGCTCCATGTGCGGGCGGGGGCGGGGGGTGGAATTCCCTGAGTCCGAGCCTGCGCTCTTTCGCACATGCGCGAACAAGAGCGCAGAAATCTCCCTGAGGCACAGAGGTGCCTCAGAGAGATTTGTTTAAGTTTTAATAAAATAATTAAAGTAATTTAAGGATAAAAAAAGTAATTAAAAACTTTTAAAACATGTCCCCTCATGACAGTGTCAAATGAGCTTGGACATGTCAATGAACTTTTCAAATAATTTTTATTGAATTTTTAAACATTTCATGAAACCTCATCCCGCCTGTGGGTAAGATTCCATGAAAAATGCAAAGGCCGCCTGGGCTCTTCACCTGCCCGCTAACCTTAAGGTTGGACGGGCAGCTCAGTTAATTATATCAATTAGTTTTTAACAGGCCTGAATAGGCCTTTGACACTTGAGCCGAACTGAAAATCTAAATGACGCGCGGTGACGTTGGGACGCCCACCCGGCGTCACCACGCATCATTTCACGCATCGGCGAGCGGGCCCCGCCCCGCTCGCCTACCGGAAAATTCTAAGTCTTTTTTTGCATTTCTCCAGTACCTTTAAGTCATTTTTATAGCTGAGGCCAGAAATATGCACAGAACTAGTTCTTATACGAGTTTAACATGACTTCACTACTTTTGAATTCTCTGCCCCTAGAAATAAATCCCAGTGTTTAGCATTTGTGACCTGCGATGATGCTTTTAATGATTTAACCATCTGTATCCCTATTCCTTTGCTCTTCTACCCCATTCAACTTCTTACTTTTGAAGGTATAGGTGATGCTTCTATTTTTCCTACCAATGTCCATCATCTCACGTTTATCACGTTACAGTTCATTTGCCACTTAACGAGACAGTCTGCAAGTTTCCTAATGTTCATTTTGCAAAGGAAATCCTACCAGGCCACCTGTAACTGGAAACAGCGTTTTTCAGCACAATATTTTTAGTGAGATAATAAGCAGTGTAAGACCAATTGGACCACTCCATATAGAATACTAAAACTTTAGCCAAGTATAGGAAACCCCCAAAAAGCTCTTACAATTGCACCTGTAGCCAGAGGAAGTCATTCAGCATCTAACCTTAAGTAGTTCACAATCTCTTTGAATAGTGCTGGCGGAGGGTCCTTCATAGAAACATAAAAACATAGAAACATAGAAACTAGGAGCAGGAGTAGGCCAGTCAGCCCTTCAAGCCTTCTCCGCCATTCATTATGAATGGCTGATAATCCAACTCAATAACCTGCTCCCGCTTTCTCCCCATACCCGTTGATCTCTTTCGCCCCAAGAGCTGTATCTAACTCCTTCTTGAAAGCATACAATGTTTCATCTCAACTACTACTGTGTTAACGAATTCCACAGGCTCACCACTCTCTGGGTGAAGAAATTTCTCCTCATCTCAGTCCTAAATGGTCTACCCCATATCCTCAGGCTTTGACCCCTGGTTCTGGACTCCCCCACCATCAGGAACATCCTTTCTGCATCTACCCTGTCTAGTCCTGTTAGAATTTTATAGGTTTCTATGAGATTCCCCCCTTCATTCTTCTGAACTCCAGCGAATATAATCCTGATCGACTCAATCTCTCCTCATGTGTCAGTCCCACCATCCCAGGAATCAGTCGGGTAAACCTTCGCTGCACTCCCTCTATAGCAAGTACATCCTTCCTCAAAAGGAGACCAAAACTGCACACAATATTCTAGGTGTGGTTTCACCAAGGCCCTGTACAATTGCAGCAAGACATCCCCGTTCCTGTACTCAAATCCTTTGGCTATGAAGGCCAACATACCATTTAGCATTGTATTCAAACGATCCTTTATGTTTATTGCGCTCATGTCAAGGAAGGATGCTAGCTGGAATACCAAAATGGCAGCAGTACTTCAAATCAGTATTAACACCAAAACCTGCTCTGCCTGCTGCCAGCGGTCATTAAGACCATAAGACATAGGAGCAGACTTAGGCCATTCGGCCCATCAAGTCTGTTCCGCCATTCAATGAGATCATGGCTGGTCTGATAATCCTCAACTCCACTTTCCTGCCTTTTCCCCATAACCTTTGATTCCCTTACTGATTAAAAAATCTGTCTATCTCAGTCTTGAATATACTTAACGACCCAACCTCTACAGCCCTCTGCGGTAGAGAATTCCACAGATTCACTACCCTCAGAGAAGAAATTCTTCCTCATCCCTGTCTTAAATGGGCGACCCCTTACTCTGAGATTATGCTCTCTGGTCCTAGACTCTCCCACAAGGGGAAACAACCTCTCAGCATCTACCGTGTCAAGCCCCCTAAGAATCTTAGGCGTTTCAATAAGGTCACCTCTCATTCTTCTAAATTCCAATGAGTACAGGCCCAGCCTACTCAACCTGTCCTCATAAGAAAATCTCTCCATGCCCGGGATCAACCTAATGAACCTTCTCTTGACCTCCTCCAGTACCAGTATATCTTTCTTTAGGTAAGGGGATCAAAACTGTTCACAGTAATCTGTGTGGTCTAACTAGTGCCTTGTATAGTTTTAGCAAGACTTCCCTATTTTTATACTCCATTCCCTTTGAAATAAAGGCCAACATTCCATTTGCCTTCCCTATTACCTGCTGAACTTCTATGTTAGCTTTCTGGGATTCATGCACAAGGACTCCCAAATCCCTCTGTGCGGTAGCTTTCTGCAGTCTTTCTCCATGTAAACAATATTCAGCTCCTCTATTCTTCCTGCCAAAATGCATAACCTCATATTTACCCACATTATCTTCCAACTGCCAAGTTTTTGCCCACTCACATAACCTATATGTCCCCGGAAGACTTCATGTCATCTTCACCACTTGCCTTCCCACCTATTTTTGAGTCATCCACAAACTTGGCGATAGTACATTCACTTGCCTCATCTAAGTCATTAATAAATATTGTAAATAATTGTGGCACCAGCACTGATCCCTGTGGCACTCCACTAGTTATAGGTTGCCATCCTGATAATGCCCCCCTTATCCCAAGTCTCTGTTTTCTATTAGTTAGCCAATCCTCTATTCATGCTAATATACTACGCCAAAACCATGGTCTCTTATCTTATTAAGTAGCCTTATGTGCGGTACCTTATCAAATGTCTTTTGGAAATCCAAATATATTACATCTACTGGTTCCCCTTTAACCATCCTGTTTGCTACCTCCTCAAAGAATTCTAATAAATTTGTCAGGCATGATTTCCCCTTCATGAAGCCATGCTGACTCTGCTTGATTATATTATGCATTTCAATTACATCCTTTATAATAAACTCAAACATTTACCCAATGACTGATGTTAAGTCAATTGGCCTATTGTTACCTGTTTTTTGTCTCACTCCCTTTTTGGATAAGGGCATTACATTGGCAGTTTTCCATGGGATTTTTCCAGAATCTAAGGATTCTTGGAAGATTACAATCAGTGCATCCACTATCCCTGTAGCTACTTCCTTTAATATCCCAGAATGCAACCCATCAGATCCAGGGGACTTAGAGCCTTTAGCCCCATTAGTTTCCCTAGTACTTGTTCTCTAGTGATAGTTATTTTATTTATTTCCTCCCTCCTTTTGCCCCTTGATTATTTAGTATTTTTGGAATGCAATTAGTGTCTTCTAATGTGAAGACTGATGCAAAGTATTTATTCAATTCCTCTGCCATTTCCTGGTTCCCCATAATTATTTCCCCAGCCTCATTCTCTAAGGGGCCTATGTTCACTTTGGCCTCTCTCTTCATATATTTAAAGAAGCTCAAAGCTGAAACTTAAAGAAGTTTTTATATTACTTGCTAGTTTACCCTCAAAGTTTATTTTCTCTTTTTTTTTTTTGGCTATCTTTTGTTGGTTTTTAAAACTTTCCCAATCCTTTGTCTTACCACTCTTTGCCACATTGTATGTTTTTTCTTTCAATCTGACACTATCCTTAAATTCTTTGGTTAACCATGATTGGTTTATCCCCTTTCTAGAATCCTTCTTTCTCACTGGGATTTATCTTTGTTGTGAGTCATGAACTATTTTCTTCAACATCTACCATTGTTCATCAGCTGTCTTTTCTGCTAAACTCCTTCCCCAGTCCACTCCAGCCAACTCTGCCCTCATCCCTTTGTAATTACCCTTATTTAAGCTTAGCACAGTTGTTTCTGACCCAAGTTTCTCACTCTCAAACTGAATGCTAAATTCTACCATATTATGGTCATTGTTTCCTAAGGGATCTTTTACTCTAAGATCATTTATTAAATCTGCCTCATTAGACATTATCAGATCGAAAATAGCTTCATCCCTGGTTGGATCCATGACATATTGTTCTAGAAAACTGTCCCGAATTCACTATGAATTCTTGTTCGTGGCTACCTCTGCCAATTTGATTTTCCCAATCTTCATGAAGTCACCCATAATTAATGTACTGCCTTTTTTACATGCCCTCATTATCTCCTGATTTATTCTCTGTCCTACAGTATAGCTACTGTTAGGGGGCCTATAGACTACTCCCACCAGTGGCTTCTTGCCCTTGTCATTTCTTACCTCCACCATACGGATTCTACACCCTCCGATCCAAGATCATTTCTTGCTATTGTACTTATTCCATCTCCTACTAACAAAGATACCCCACCACCCTTTCATTCCTACCTGCCCTTTCGAAAAGTCACATACCGCTGAATATTTAGTTCCCAGCTTTGATCTCCTTGTAACCATGTCTCCGTAATGACTATAAGATCATACCCATAAACCTCTATTTGTGCCGTTAATTCATTTATTTTGTTCTGAGTACTATGTACATTTAAATAAAGAGCCATTAATTTTGCCTTTTTAATATTTTTCCCCCTTTGACCCTATTTGTGCTGTTTTATTTATGTTTGTACACTCTCTACCTTCCTGTCACACTCTGGGTGTCAATACCTAAACAGCTGCCCTGCAATGCTGCCATATCCTTTTGCTTTGTTAGCCTACATACCCCCTCTCCAGAACCCTCCACCCCTCTATTTAGTTTAAAGCCCTCTCTGCAGCCCTAGTTATTCAATTCACCAGGCACTGGTCCCAGCATGGTTAAAGTGAAGCCCGTCCTACCGGAACAGCTCCCTTCTACCCCAGCACTGGTGCCAATGCCCCATGAGCTGAAACTCATTCCTCCCACACCAATCTTAGAGCCAAAGTTTAACTCCTTGGCTTTACTTACCTTGTGCCAGTTTGCACGTGGCTCAGGTAGTAATCCTGAGATTATTACCCTGGAGGTTCTGCTTTATAATTTAGCTCCTAACTTTTCAAATTCTTTCAGCAGAACCTCTTTTCTAGTCCTATCAATGTCGTTGGTACCAATGTGGACGACGACAACTGGATCCCTCCCCTCCCACTCCAAGTTCCTCTCCAGCCCTGAGGAGATGTCCTTAACCCTGGCATCAGGCAGGTAACATAGCCTTTGGGGCTCACACTCACGGCTGCAGAGAATAGTATCTATCCCCTTAATTATACTGTCCCTTAACACTACTATGTTCTTATTTCCTCCCCCAACTTGAATGGCTCCCTGTACCACGGTGCCATGGTCAGTTCACTCATCCTTCCTGCAGTCCCTGTTCTTCTCCACACAGCTTGCAAGAACCTCGTAACTGTTGGACAGTTGCAGGGGCCGAGGCTCCTCGAACGCTACGCCCTGGGTCCCCATACCTGCTTCGCCTGCAGTCAAACCCTCCTGTCCCTGGTCACAGACCAAATTTGGATCACCTAATCTGAGGGCCGTGACCACCTCCTGGAGCAAAGTGTCCAGGTAACTTTCCCCCGCCCTGATGTGGTGCAATGTCTGCAGCTCGGACTCCAGCTCCTTAACTCAGATCCGTAGTTCCTTGAGCTGCAAACATTTGGTACAGATGTGTTCGCTCTGGATAACCTTGGTGCCCAGCAGCTCCCACATGCTTCAGCAGCAACACATCAACAGGCCTGCTATAAGCCTGTGTGCGCAGACCCTTTTACGAAGATGGCATCCTACAAACTTCCTGTCAGAAGAGTGTGCACTCATCTTGGACCCCACTAAATTTCATCAGTGAACTGGATATCAAAACTCAATGCAAAGTGGTCAGATTTGAAAATGATATCAAACTAGGAGGGTTGTTGGAATTGTATGTGATAGCTCAGAAACATTCAAAGTTATTCAGTCCCTTCTCCATGAGGCCAGTAAGCATTATTCAGTACAATGCACAGCTTGATACAACAAATGGATTTCACATCAGCCAATATATTTTTTATGGCAGGATAGTTAAAGGTCACCTTACAGCATAAAAGAAAGATTAGAAACAGGAAGAATCCTCCACTCAAGTCTAGCCAATAAGACAATTAGCAAAGAACTGTCAGTTAGACAAAGCAAAGTTTAAAAATTGAGGACAAGAAGAGGAGCACAATGCGTGGACCCAAATCAGTTATCACATGGAAATTCAGACAACTGGCCCAGTTGTAGCCAACCAGTTGGAATGACCCCAACTGTCCAGTTGAATTGGTCCCACTTGCCCAGTTAAACTGATCCTAGTCAGTCAGTTGAGATGTTCCCAGTTGAATTAGTTTCAATTGGTCAGCTGAGCTGGTTTGAGTTGAAACCAGAGAACCTGGCTCCGAATGAAAATTGGCTCCAGTGGTGATCAATTAGACTGGTTAAATTTACTGGTGCAACTGGTCCCATCTAAGACCAGCTAAATACTCAAAACTTGAGAAAGGCAAAATATATTTTAAAAATTCACCCCACTCCCTTCATATAAGTATCATTAATAAGTCAAAAAAGTGCCAAGTGTCTGTGTGTGCTGTGGGGTCAGTGAAGCATAAGCACCCTTGACTGGCCTGTGCCTTAAGTTTCAACTTGTATTGTGATAAAGCAAAACATAAAGAACATGAAGCAAAAACCAAATAAATACTGCAGAAACCAAAAAGAATAACTAAACATAGTTAAAGTGTAAAAATATTAAATTACCGCTATCATAATACAAAACTTGATTGAGATAGGATAACTCAATCTGAAATGAATACACAAATTAGGAGCAGAAGCAGGTCATTCAACCCTTCGCGCCTGCTCTGCCATTTTGATAAGATCATGGCTGATCTGATTGTGGCTTCAACTCTGCTCTCCTGTCCACCCCTGTCGACCAAGAATCTATTTAACTCAGCCTTAAAATTATTCAATGACCCAATCTCCACTGCTCTCAGGAGAAGAGAATTCCTTCAGCCTCCTAATTTTCTCTGAGATGTTAACACTCTTGACTTCCCTGTAATTAATTAAATACAGTTAAACACATAAACCAAAAACAGTTAAACCCGTAAATTACAGAAAAAAAAAAGTTAAACATAGTTAAAGTGCAGACAGAAACCTTCTTGTAAATCTTTTCTGCACACTCTCCAATGCCTTCACTTCCTTCCTAAAGTGCAGTGCCCAGAACTGGGCACAATACTCCAGTTGAGACCAAACCAGTATTACATACAGATTTATAACTTCCTTGCTTTTGTACTCTATGCCTTGAATTATAAAGCACAGGATCCCATATGCCTTTTTAACCACTTTCACAACCTGCCCTGCCATCTTTAATGATTTCTGGATGTGGTCACCCCACAGTTTAAGGGTTAGCAGGCAGTCTTAGTCCTCATTCACACGAGGCAAGCAAGCTGTTGGGAATTCCCAAGCAGCTCATCAGCAAAGAAGATATAGCAATTTTGTCAGACTGCTCTCGATAGATCTTGGGAGGAAGGAAACAATTGGGAAGCAGGGGGTGATGGAGAGAGGGGGGCCTCAATCAGGGGATGGGGAAGGGGAGAGGGCTGAACAGAGGTTGACATCAGTCTGGCATTGCAGTGCAGCTGAGGGGACCACTCATGGTGCCACATTCAGGTATTTATTTTAAAAGTTTACCTCTTTGGTGGCAGGCAGCAGCAGTTGCTGTAAGGATCACGTTGGTTAGGCTGTTTGTAAAACCTGAATGCAGTTGGTCTGGCACCATCAGTGTTCAGGCCAGTCCAATTGTCTAATTAGGGCCTGAAACAGGCATGAGTTCCTTTATTTGCATATGAAAACAACTTTATGCCTGTTTCAGGCACAGGCCTGGGATCTCTTTTGCTGTTTCTACCAATGGTTCACTTCTGTTGCATAAGATACAGGTGAATATTGCCTGCTAATATTGGATGCTTATAAGTGACCATTTTGTGCTTGAAAATGGCATGGTGTCATTGAATGTCTAGGCTGTAATCTCTTGAAGGTTAAGAATGAACTTTAATTTCTGAGCAAACCTTTGACTTTGTTTTCTTCATTTTAGACATGAGTTATTAAGGAATGCAATGAATGTGAATACCTTATTTCAGTGATACACCCTGTAGAGTACTAAGTGCTCCAATGACATTGCATGCCTTCTGCTCCAATTTTCTCATATCAACATGGAATGTAGATAAAACCATATTAGCAATATTGCATGTGAGATAGCATGTTGAATAAAAACAAGAACAGCTCTGTTGTTGTGTAATGGCAGCAATAGAAGTCTAATTTTGTACAATTTTTAAAATGTTACACCGATGATTTTGCATTGCCTATGTTGGACCTGGAAGTTGTAACTCCAATAGAAAAGGACTGACCCCCACGTCAAGCACTTCTAGCAAGGAGCGGAGGTCACAAGGAGCACAGGTCAGGATATCTCAGGCTCGTTGGCGTTGATTCTCCATCTATTTAATCTAATAGATGTGAGAGTAGGCATCATGAGCCTTTGAATTCCCAAGCAATGCTGTCCCATTCCTCGCCAGGAATACCCAATTTGGAACCAGCCCTTTACATTTTTCAAGGACCCGTCACACCCTCGGGATATCTCAAAGTGCTTCACAAGCCTAGAACTATTTTTTGGAAAAGTATTCACTGCTTTTTGTTAGGCACATTTAAGGGCCAAATTTGCACAGAAGAAGATCCAATGGGCAGTGAATGAGATAAATGAGCAGTAATCATTTTTTAGTTGCATTGTCTGAAGAATAAACACTGATGAGCACATCAGGAGCAGTCCCTACTCCTGATGCACATGAGCTCTATTATGTCCAGCTGAACAAGTTTAGCAAAGATGGCACCTCCAACAATACAGAGCTCCCTCAGTGCTGTTGTCCATTTAAATTATATATGCAAGTCCTCTGGTAGTGCTTAAAATCACAGCTTACTGATTCATAGTGGAGAGTGCCACCAACTGAGCCAAGCTAATGCTAGAACATTATTGTACCAGTCTATAATTCTTCTTTTCTTGAAACCCCTATAAGGAAAGTGTTTGCAGCACTTTCAGGAATTCATAAAACACAGCTCTGAAAATCTGCCCCATTTTGATTAACTTCTGTATGGTAGCATCATAGAAAATTAGGTGCATTAGATTTGCAGCTTTAACACAACCCAATTAGAGTTAATAATGGTTTTGTTATAAGAGCTATTACTACAATTTTCTCTCTGACCTTAAGCGGCTTTCTATGTGACACTAATCCCTTATTACCGAGAGCATTGAAAAGTAATTTAGCTATTATCAGGACAACTGTGAATAGGGAAAAATGGGCCATTTGCTATGAGTTAAGTAGGAGCTATCTATCTGAGTCACTGAACTGAGGCAGTGTCTGCAAACAGATTCTCATTCTTATTTACCCTACTGGCATTGTCACTTCTAAAGGTGATGCTTTGCAGGGTTACCAGACTTCCTGCTCCCTAGCACATTGCAATTTAAAGAAGTGGCAGATAAGGAGAATGAGCACCATTAAGTAAGAATTTAAATAAATCTCAAAGACTTGCCGACAGCCCCAGTGGAAGATCTTTGGACTCCCAGTCCAAGGCTGCATGATTCATTAAAACTAGTGAACACTCCCAGGCCAAGTTGCAGCTTAAGCTTGACTGCAAATGAATTATGGTATTGAATCCATTGTCACGCATCACATGACTCAGCTCTTTGATTAAACTACTGTGCTTACTTGCCACAAGCCTCTGACACTTATGCAGATTTAAAATATAAATATTAAATGAGTGTAGATTATTACAAGGAAATAATTTTTCACCATGCTGCAAAGACAATTCAGAATGCAGTTTAGTTCCAGTAGATTTAACATCAAAAGCCATGCTTGCAATTTTCCTTCTTGTCTGATTACATCTATATTCCCCCAGTCTATTCCCAGCTCCTGATCAGTAATTTTGATCACCATTCCTCATCCTTCTCCATAACAATAATATTAGTATATGGAACAAGTTCTGCCACAATATATAATTACTGTAGTTGTGTTCTGCAAGGGAAGGGAAATGATGGGCTCTGCCCTGAAAAGTGGATTTCTTCCTCGCCTATTGTGTGACAATACCGATGATACTCTGGCCTGCCAAGGTCTGCAAACCAGACTCCCCCACCCTCCCAACTGAAGGAAGTATAGGACACAACTTAAAGTGGAGAATGAGAGATGCAAGTCATGGGTATTTCATCTCTATGGACATTTTGCACTACAAGTCTAATTGGCCTCTGCCAGTTGATAGTGAAATTACAACTGACTTTTGAAGCTAACAGAGAAAAGGAAACACAGGACGAGACAAGGGTTGGTCATTTGACTCATTTGGTTTGTCATTTTGTCTCCGAAACCTTTACTTCCCAAATACCAACCTTTCTTTTGAAAATCTCAATGATTCTACATCAATGAGCTTCTGGGGCATTGTCTTCCGCATTCTCAAAACCCTTGTGTGAAGAAATATTTCCTGAATTCACTCCTAACCAGTTCATTTTGATTTTGATTCTAATTTGAATTTTAAAATTATACCCTCCTTCTGTCTTATATCTGACCCGCCTTCTACCTTTGCTTGTGTTGCTTCTAATTTTTTTCTTCTTATTTTGTTCTCTTACTTCTTGAACCCCAGAACTTACTGAAACAAAATGATGAATTTTCTTGAGGAAGTTGTGCAGCTTTGTGTATTTTAGGTTGGATCTCTGTGGCCATTTTCATGGAATGGGCATATACAGCTGCCCCACAGATACTCATTGTAGTGGTACATTAATTACCAACAAGTCAGACAGTCTGTCACCAACCACAGGCCTCAGAGAGACATCAGGGTAGACCCCCACCGTGTCCATTTAGATATGAACAACACTTGAAGAAAGAAAAATTATGGTGCAACTTTCCCATTCTCAGGACACCACAAAGCAGTTCTCAGCCAGCTCAGTCACTGTTGTTTTGTTGATTAACAAGACAGTCAATCTGCACACAAGTTTCCACAATCACCAATGGGAGAAATGACCAGGGCTCGGATCTTGCAGACTACGGCAATGATCGTCGGATTGCAGCTTCACTCGTTAATTCCTGCGACTCAACACTGCTGCCCATTTCTTCCGGGATCTTCTGATACCGGCTGTCAGAAATGCTCAACGCAGCGTCCCCTGGAGAATTCTGTCAGAGCGGAGTAAAGTCAGGGAAAGACAGGACACGCCTCCTTATTACAGCATTAGCTGTCCTCTGGTGAGTTTAAAGGTCCCATTTGAATGTTAGTGAATGGATAAGGGAACGGGTAAATGAATGAATGGATAGATGGGTGAGGTGGGTGAGGCAGGTAATTATGTAGGGGGTAGAGGGTGATGTGAGTAAATGGGTGAGGAGGAGGAGATTTACGCTGGTAGGGAAAGAGGGTGAGGGGGTGAGTGGGTAAGGTAGGTAAATGGGTGAGGTTGGTAAGTGGGTAGGGAGGTAGAGGGTTGGGAGTGAGGTGAGTAAGTGGGTGTGATGGGTAAGTGGGTAGGTGGGTAAATGGGTAGGGGAGTAGGTGGGTGAGGTGGGTAGTCGGGTTCAGGGTTAGTCAGGTCAGATCAGGGAGTTAGTTGGGTCAGGTCAGGAGGGGTAGTCAGGTTCAGGGGGAAGTCGGGTCGGTTCGGAGGGTAGTTGGGCGCCAAGGTTGGGTAACAGGTGTAGTTAGGTGGTCGGAAGGGATAGTCAGGTGTGGGGGGGCGATAGTTGGATGGGGTCAGGAGGGTGGTTGGGAGGGGTGGTCAGGTCGGGGAGTATTTTGGGAATTGAGGGTTAGTCAGATGGTTGGGAGTGCATAGTTGGGTGGTCGGGGAGGGTAGTCAAATGATCCAGGGGGGTAGACAGGAAGTCTGGAAGAGTGATGGGGGAGGGGGCAGTTGTGTAGTTACCCAGGTGTTAGACTACATTTTACTGGTTAACATTTCCTAGGTAGCTATCCAGGTCAGTGCCATGGAACTGTACAAAGTCTCCGATTCTAACTCAGAGTCAGAGACATTTGCGGTGGGTCCAGGGGAGCAGGGGAATTGCCCATCAGAAACTGAAACTTTCTGGGAAATTCCAACCTAGGTTTGTACATCCTGACATGCATCTTCAGTTGTTTGTCCAGTCTCCGACAATCCAGACACCGAAAGATTTGGCCCCTGTTATTCTGTTTCTGTCACTGGCTAGGTCAGCATTTATTGGCCATCCCTAATTGCCCTTGACAAGGTGGTAGTGATCTGCCATCTTGAACCATTGCAGTCCATGTGGTGTAGGTACATCCATAGTGCTGTTAGGAAGGGAGTTCCAGGACTTTGATCCAGCAACTTTGATGAAGCAGCTGAAGGTAGCTGGGCCGAGGACACTGCTCTGAGGAACTCCTCCATTGATGTCCTGGAGCGGAGATGACTGACCTCCAACAACCAGAACCATCTTCCTTTGCATCAGGTATGAATCCAGCCAGCGGAGTTTTCCCCCTGATTCCCATTGACTCCAGTTTTGCTAGGGGTCCTTGATGCCACACTAGGTCAAATGCTGCCTTGATGTCAAGGGCAGTCACTCTCACCTCCCCTCGCGAGTTCAGCTCTTTTGCCCATGTTTGAACCAAGGCTGTAATGAGGTCAGGAGCTGAATGGCCCTGACGGAACCCAAACTGGGCGTCAGTGAGCAGGTTATTGCTAAGCAAGGACCGCTTGATAGCACTCTTGATGACCTCTTCTATTACTTTACTGATGATCGAGAGTAGATTGATGGAGCGGTAATTGGTCAGGTTGGATTTGTCCTGCTTTTTGTGTACAGGACATACCTGGGCCATTTTCCACATTGCCAGGTAGATGCCAGTGTTGTAGCTGTACTGGAACAGCTTGGCTAGGGGCGCGGCAAGTTCTGGAGCACAAGTCTTCAGTACTATTGCTGGAATATTGTCAGGGCCCATAGCGTTTGCAGTATCCAGTACCTTCAGCCGTTTCTTGATATCATGTGGAGTGAATCGATTTGGCTGAAGGCTGACGCCTGTGATACCGGGGACCTCCGGAGGATGCCGAGATGGATCATCCACTCAGCACTTCTGGCTGAAGATTGTAGCAAATGCTTCAGCCTTATCTTTTGCACTGATGTGCTGGGCTCTCCCATCATTGAGGATGAGGATATTTGTGGATCCTTCTCCTCCAGTGAGTTGTTTAATTGTCCACTACCATTCATGACTGGATGTGGCAGGACTGCAGAGCTTAGATCTAATCCATTGTTTAAGGGATTGCTTAGCTCTGTCTATCACTTGCTGCTTACGCAGTTTGACACGCAAGTAGTCTCTTTTCTTCTTTGAGTAGTCACATCTGCCAAAATAGGCAGATGGAGTCTGGGTTTAACTTATCATCCAAAAGACAACACCTATGACCATCTGATACTCCCTTACTACTGCCCAGCAGCATTAGCCTAGACTATGTAGTCAAGTTTTATGCCCACAACCTTCATGACTCAGAGGCAAGAGTGCTACCTCTGATGTCAAGTAGCCACTTAACTCTCACTTGTTCATGTATCTGATGCATTAAGTTCTTCAATTTATCATAACAATCAGTTGAGAAACTAGACCAAAACACTTTTTTTATTGTACGACCCTCCACTAAGTTCAATTTTTAGTAGCAGAGCAATGTAATGGAGCAACACAAAATAAGGAGCATAATCTGCTGCTGATCTTGCTACAGTGTAACTTCTAGTTAGATTCATATATAATGCTGCATCTTGCTATTTCCTTCTGAGGACTATTCAACTGGAAGAGACTGGTCCTTTGGTCACTGTTATTTTGCTGATCAAGATGATGTTATATGATTGAGAGTTGAGGTTTGTCAGTTTCTTATGAATGAATGTAAAAACTAATCTCATAAACTACAGGTAGTGGAGGTGTCCTGGAACTTAAAGATGAACAAGGGCTGGAATCCAATTGAATGCACTCAGGAATTCAGATAAAGCTGCTTTCTAAGCAATGGCTCGGAACTGTAACACTTTACAGCCACTGGTGACGTATGGTCACCAGGTCCAGTAGGTAGCAGGTCTTCTTCTAGGAGGCAGCAAGCATCGGGGATCAGAAGAACCAACAAACTTAGCCGGCAGAAGCATTCCTCCCTGGCAAGGTCAAGGAAACTGAACCTCTGTTTGTACAAGCTGTTATGTGCATCCTTGACACACACCTTGACGCACACCTGCTGATCTCACCACAGCACCGTAGTGTATTGGAAATTGTATTGTGCACTTTGTCCACTTAAGGCATACCATGCACATATACCGGCAGAGGGAGTCTAGAATGAGAATAAAGGAATTCATGTTTTAACAACACATGCAGTTCTGATTCTGAATGCTCCTTGCTGAATCTTACTGTTTCTTCTCAAGAACTTCACAAGCACTTCTTTGCTGCTGTGGATGGTATTTGACTCCCAAGGAGCTTCTCAGCCAGCTGGTTTCTATCCAAAAGCCTCCAAAGTTCTCCAAAACTTATATAATAACGAGAAGTCTCTGCTAAATGTTTGACAGAGAATTAATAAAACAGCTGTAGGAACAGACTTTAAAGAGTTCAAACAGTCTGAAGCTGATAGACTCCTAGAAAGTCCACCTGAAACTCACTTATTTTTCATTTATCTGTTTCCTGAGCCCCAGAAACCATGCCGGAGTCATTAATTCCAAAAGAGAATTAAATTCCTGTGAATTATCAACTTAAATTGAGTCTTCATTGCCCTCCCACCAGTTCTAATGGCAATGCTGACCATGGTGAGTTTTATTAAAACCCAGAAAACAGGCTGCAGTCACAATTATTTTTCTCTAAATTTAAATGCTGACCTGACTGTAAAGTGCTGTAGAATGCCCTGAGGTTGTGGAAGCTGCTGTATAAATGCAAGTCTCTTTTTCTTCAAACACGCAGTTAGGCTCCTCATTTACATATGCCATAGGATCTAATGCCCGATTCAGGCATGGATGCTGCATATCAACTTTTGGCCTTTACCAATATGATAGGCGATGAGCTCCTAATGAGTGAGCACTTCCATATGCCAATATATTAAAGAATTAGAAGGCTATTTCGTGTCCAAAAAAACTGGCACTGCACACAGCCAGATTTCCGGATTTTAATGTGTTTGTAATACATTTCTGTTTAAATGAGATGTTAATCCATTTATTTAAAATGCATGAACATCTCATTAGTATAGCAAACAAAGAAATATCTTCCAAGCACATTAACTGTCCAACAACCAATAGTGACAATAATCATTTCTAGTTCTAAACACCAGCACTTGAAGACACCATCACAAAGCAGCTCCCATGGAACAGCTGTTGTGTTGGAATGAGAGAGGAACCTAATAATGACAAAGTGAGCTGTGAGGTTTTAATGTGAAGAACTTAACATTGATTAGCTCAAGCCTTACCTACAGCTGTGGAGCCCGTGGCATGGGGTGGGGGCAGCGAGTTGAACATTTTTTTAGGCAGTGAATTGTTATGAGCAGGAATGTACCATCTGAAAAGGATGGTGGAAGCACTAACTTCCAAAACAAATTGGAAGTATGAGAAAAAAAAAAATATGCTGTCCTATGGGGAAAGAGCAAAGGAGTGGGTGTAACGGAATAGCTGTTTCAGAAGAGCTGGCACAGGTATGATGGGTTGAATGTGCTCTATGATTCTATGATATATGATAGTTAAACCCATCTCTGGAATGTCCCTGTACCTTTAAAGAATTCCAGTGTTTTTTAAAGTGGATGTGTATTTAATGGCCCTGCATGCTCAGAACTACAAAATCATTCTTTTGTAATGATTTGTGCTAAGGGAGAACCTATAACCAGGCTTCCACCCGAAATCTATCACTGCAAATCCTGACAGCTTCTCTGTCCAATATATTAGGTATGTTTGCTTCAAAAAAATGATTTATTTTTGGTCTAATTTTGAATCTTGATTTTAAATAAAAGTGGTTTTAGGAAATAAACTGTACATTTAAAGTACCAGAAGGGCTTATTTCAGTCTGTGGAAATCTATGTTTCAGCTTGGCCACATATCATCCAGTTTTATACTCCAATCTGCTTTAATTGTATTGCAAGGGTTCTTCCCCAGAGTTCAAAGGGCCCTCCCAAGGCTTAGGACAATGTTTGATATCATTGATAATTGTAACTGAAAAATACACTAATAACAGAGAGAGAAATAAAATAAAAGTAATAAAATAAAAAAAATAAAAATAAAATATCAAAAACTAAAACTGCACTTCATCTAAACTCTCCCTTTGTTCGTGGTATATGATCCGGCAAAATCGATTATGAAACTTACGGTTGCAGAAGAAAGAATGTGATAGTGAAGCAAAAGAGAGAGAAGGAAAGGCAACAAAAGACCAAGGTATATAAAAAGGCAGAGATGAAAGCGCAAACATTAATTTGTAATTCACATGGTACATTCCTGCTCACAACAGTTTGCTGCATTAAAAACAACAATAATTAATATTAATGTATTTAGGATTGAAGAATAAACACAGTTTGCAATAGTAACTTTCACTGACTCAAGCAGCTAACACATTAACATCCAGTGACCTTGTGTACTCATATGAATCTGCAGATCAGACAGCAGAAGAAGGTACCCCTCTCCCCCAACCCCTACTACCAACCGTTGCACACAACACGAAATGTATTGGAATCCCTTTTGTCATTTGATTATTTCTCTTGGTATGCTTGCACTGATGTGTAGTCAAAGAAAAATAGTGGGGGAAGGGAAAGAAGTGTCTTTGTGCAGGTACAGAATGGAGTTTACATTAGATTGCATTGATTTATGGTGCAATAAGCCCAAAAGTAGCCAAGCCAGCACCAAAAGTCGATGAATTTCAAGTGCAAATTACGTCCAGTGCAAATTGAGCGTCCATCGTCTGTCGCACTGGTTTAAAAAACATCCTGTTGGAAGCCGACCCTGAACATAAAATTGGTCACATACCCAGATCAAATTGATCATCATTGTGAGTTTCCAGTACCTACTCTCCTTTTGGGCCTTCGAGGAGGCTCTAAAATGTTTGCTTTTTTTAGGTGCAAGATTGCTAATAAACATGTTTTAAAACCTTTTAAATATTAAAACATATTTAATTTACTAAGAAGCTGAATATACGGCACACTATTGTAACAAGTAAATGGTTTTGAATAGTCTTTATAAAGTCATTTTCAGTTATTTGAAAGCAGGCTATTCACAGATGGCGAACTAGAAACTGTGAATAAAATGCTTATGTTTTGTAATGAACCCATTATCAACTGTGTTGTGTTTTAAAACACAGCCCAATTGCACTTGCTCATGGAAAACTCAACACGACGCACCATGCGAATGAGTTTCAGCAGAAAACTTTGAGCCCAACTTGTTCCTGGGTTGCCAATTGTGCACCAAGTGCAAACACAGCCCCAGTGTGTCTTTGGTCTATTATTACTATCACCAGAATGAAATTTTGGCTGCATTATTACCATGGATAAATGGCAGAATCAGCAATTTAATAAAGTTACAATTTTTGTTTTTTTTATATTAAAAGTAAAAGAAAAATTTGAAAAATATTAAGTTATAGAATGAACAATATGAAAAATGCTCTCACTCCATCTTTCAGACCAGGTTCAATGGATGAAAATTTGCTTTCTTTGTCGGCTGAAAGGATCCCCAGTAAAATAAGCCTGAGACAACCAACCCAATTTCTTTATAGGCATGGGACCACATTGCAAATGAGTTTATAATTGAGCAATAATTGACTACATAGGCGTTCTTGCTTAAAGGGTTGATAAGGAGTGCTGGTGTGGGAAGTGGAAAAATGTTGCACTGGTGCAATAAATGGTGCTTCTGAGGCTGACGCTGATGTACGTTTTTGAGGCAGGCCTGAGAAAATTTTGTTCTGCATCTAACAGTAGCACGTCTGACCTGGGAGTGTTTGGTGCTGCACAGCAAATGACCAAAGCATTCCATTCCCTTAAAAACTCGCCAAGGCTCCTTGTGCAGCACCTTCCAAACCCATGAGCACTACCATTTAGAAGTACGAGGGCAGCAGATACATGGGAACACCATCACCTGGAAGTTCCTCTTTAAGTCACACACCATCCTGACTTGGATATATATCACCGTCCCTTCACTATTCTTGGGTCAAAATCCTGGAACTCCCTCCCTAACAGCACTGTGGGTGTACCTACACCACATGGACTGCAGCAGTTCAAGAAGGCAGCTCACCTTCTCTAGGGCAATTAGAGGTGGGCAATAAATGCTGGCGCAGCCAGTGTGTGAAATTTTACAGCCCCGTCACCGTGGGGGCAGGGCCAGAAAATGCGGGAGCCGTTCATGAGTCCAATGACTTTGGTAGGACTAAAAAATCCCGCAAGCAGGAGGGGCCGTAAAACTCCCACATCCCATAAAGTGAATAATAAAAAAAGACATTCTTAACTTTGATAAACATGGATGATCCCCTCCCCAACGTTAAAAGAAAAATGGAGATTCTAGCACAAGAAAAGTTATGAAAATAGGAAACTGAAACCAAAACAAGAAGAGGGAGCAATACACATTGGGGCTTAGCTATTTTTTGCTGCTTGAGCTGTTGCAGTTGACTGTCCGTTAGTTATAAAACCTATTAATTTCGATAAAATGTAAATAGGCTGTATTCTATTACAGGTGAGTGATGCACTCCAGCAATTTACTATCCAGCAGGTGAGGCTAGCAATTAACCCCCATCCGACCTGACAGTAGTTAAAAGTGAACTTTTTGGGTGCAGACATTCACCATGAGCAATTGAATTTGAAACAGCGGTCTTGAATATCCTCGGACATGCTGCCGCTGTACCAATGTAACTCTGTCACAAATCAGCTGTTTAATTTAGCACTCTTATCTTTCTCTTTCAGAAGCTAACTGACCTGTTGAGCCTTGGCAGCAAGCTAGTCTGCCCAAAGAAACCACCCAAGTACAGCTGAAGCAGTCCAGCAAGCCAATAATCATTTCCAAAATGGAATTGGTATGGTAAATCCACAATTTGCATTTATATAGTGCTTTTAATGCAGTAAAATGTCACAAGGTGCTTCACAGGAGCAGTATAAAACAAAATGTGACACTGAGCCACAGAAGGAGGTTAGGAGAGATGGAAAGAAAGACTTGTGTTTACATAGTCATTATTGTGATGTACGAAACATGACAGCCAGTTTGCAAATAGCAAGTTCCCACAAACAACAATGTGACAATGGACAGACATGTATTTTTGTGATGTTGATCGAGGATAAGTTTAATCAAGAACACCAGAGATAACACCCCTGCTCTTCTCCAAATAGCACCATGGGATCCTTTACATCCATGTCATGGCACAGCAGTTGGTAAAAGTTGAGTTGTTTAAATCCCAGAGGGAACCTTGAAACAACTGTCATAACCTATATTTTCAATTGGTATGTTGGAGATGCAGCTCTGAATTCAGGAATAAGACCACTGAGCCTCAAGAGGTTTTTTATATAAAACTAAACGTTTATTAATTTAACAACAAATTAAACACATACACATGTCTACAAATTACTACCATAATAACTTTTAAACAAATCCCCAAGTTAATCACTCCCAGGTAAATCTTCATCAAGGCAACAATAACCCATAGACTTTAAACAGACACCGGGAAAAGCACATTTGACCTTATGGATTCAAAATGAGGTTCCTTGCAATTTGGTTCCTTTGCGGACACGGTTGTAGGCTTACAGGCTGGTTAGATCTTAAATGCCTCTACCTTACACACAATCTTCTTTCCCTCTTTATATCTAGCTTCCCCTTTGAATGTAAATTTTCCATGGTGTCCTAGGCTTTTAACATCATACCTTCTAACAACAACATTTTTATCCCACTAATTTTATTCGTAATATAAACACATTGGCATATCCCAGCTAGGTGCAAGATTTTACTCCCACTCTTGAATGCTTTATTCAACAAATGCAAATTTACACTTTACCTTCTATCTTCCTTACTATTTACCCAATTAACATCTCAAACTACTATATATCAAAGCACCCAGACTAGCTGGCTTTAATCCAATTAAGACACATAGTCAAACACATAGACACCACTATAATACCATTTTTAAAATAATTTCCAATAGCATTATAGACAGTAATATCTCTTCATGACTTCCCCCTCCCTCATTTTTCGATAACGCATCTCACGCTATCTCCTACACTTATTGCACTATTACATTACCAGATGACGCATACACACACACACACACACACATACACACATCTTTCATATCAATAGAAATCACTTCAATCCAGTGTCCAGGTTTTTAAAATGTCCAATTTTCCCTTTAATCTTCAAACTCTTGATAACGCATCTGGAACAGGTTTCCTCTACCAGCAACATGTATAATCTGTAAATTAAATAGTTGTAATAATAGACTCCACCGGGCCCCGCCGCCATTTTAAGTGGGCGGGCCAATTAAGGCCTGCCCAGCGTGACGCCCAGCGGGAAGCGCTATGCACTTCCTGTGTGGGCGAGAGGGGGGGATTCCCAAAAAGTGAGAGTGCGCTCTTTCGAGCATGTGAACGAAAGAGTGCACATCTCTCTGAGGTTAAGTGTTGCCTCAGGGAGATCACTGAAAGCTTTATAAACTTTAAAAATAGAAAAACAAAAAAATCCTTAACATGTCCTCCTCATGTGACAATGTCACAGGAGATGGGACATGATAATAAATTTCACTGAAACTTTAATAAACTTTTTTAAACCCTACATGAAACCTCATCCCGTCGGTGGATGAGGTTTCATGTTTTTTCTAATCCCGCCAGGGCTCCTGGCCTGCCCGACAACCTTAAGGTTGGACGAGCAGGTCCTTTAATTGTTTTAATTATCCTGTCAATGGCCTCAATTGGCCATTGACAGGTTGGCGGGCGGACAGCTGATCTCGCTGTGCCCCTGCCTTCCTGAAGATTTAAATGGGGCGTCATCCCACATCATTTTCACGTCGGCGAGCGGGCCACGCCCTCTGCTCACCGACGGAAAAATTCAGCCCACAGTCTTTGTGTTCCGTACGGTTTCGGTACCAGTACAATAAGCGAACTCCAATTACTGCAACTAGACTCAATTATATCATTTTGAAGCATGAAATCAATTTCTTTTTGTACTTCTGATAACTTTGCTGAATTTAATCAATAAGGTTGTAGCCTTATTGAAGATGATATTTCTATACAAACATCATGTATAGCTAAATGTGTCTTTCCCAACTTATTTCCACAAATACGTTTGTGTGACTGCAATAGCTTTTCCAAATCACTTTGACACTTGTTTGGAAGGTAACTCAATATTTCATTTAAATCTTCAACATATTGGAATACATTTTGCTTCTGTTCCTGAGTTATCTGTCTGATATAACTGTTTTAAGTGCAAATCATTTTTCTGTAACTCCACTAACCTCCTTGGGTTAAACACTTCAGCTAATTATCCTGTAGTCTTTCTTCCTGAGCAATGTTATCAAACACAGTGCCAGCTAATTGGATTTTAACACCTTTCTTCTTGCCTGCCCTTCTTGTTTTACTTGTTTCAACCTATGAGTCTGTGATCTCGTTACCACACAATCTGGAAACAATCCAGGATGTTCTCTCTGTAACACCTCTGTTGAAACCATTTCTACAGGCTGCTCAACTGCCATAGGCATCACCCAAAGCTGTGACCCAGCTATAGCATCACCCAAAATAAAT
Organism: Cetorhinus maximus; assembly: GCF_964194155.1. Lineage (NCBI taxonomy): Eukaryota > Metazoa > Chordata > Chondrichthyes > Lamniformes > Cetorhinidae > Cetorhinus > Cetorhinus maximus. Next base: position 145,160,329 of record NC_135880.1, on the reverse strand, counting down.
TGAACCCCTGCAATGGGCAAATTTTCCACCACCCCAACAATTCCTTTACCAGTCTTCCATCTGCTCTTTAAATTTATCTTCCACAAGGGCATAAGCTTAGCATCTCCATGAACCCCACTTATTATCACCTAGTCCTGCAATATTCCCTCTGAACAACAAATGTCACTATCCCACAACGTTAAGGATTGACTAGCCCATGTGTCTCTTAACATTTTAAGATCTTTACCTACTCCACCCTGTACACATGGAAAGACTTTCTCTTCACATGCAAAGTCCTTAAACATTTCTGCAACTTGCCCCTCAGAATTCTCTTGGGTAAATTATGAACACATTCCCACATTTACCTATGACTGATTCTCCCTGTTTTACCTGTACACACACCATTGGTTTTTCCTGTGCCTGAACCTCAAAGCCCACAGTACTTTTATTTCCAGAGCTTTTCTGCACCCTAATAATTCCAACAGATTTTCCCAGTAATCTCCAATACACTGACTTCGTCTGCCCCACTTTATAACAATGAAAACACCTCAATTTTTGAATGTCACTCCTATCGTCAGCATCTTCCTTTTTATTCTGAGAAAAAACTTCCTGGGAATTTCCAGCTACTCCTCTTCCCTGACTACCCACCTTCCTTTTACCTTCCCACTTTCTATCCTTTTCAGATTTAAAAGGGTGACAGAAGAAAGGTTTAGTCCTATGCACTAACTGATAATCATCAGTTATCTCTGCTGCTTGTCTTACCATTTGACCCCTCTGTTCCTCCACAAGAGTTCTCACCACCGAAGGAATTGAATCTTTAAATTCTTCCAAAAGAATTATCTCTCTAAGAGCTGCATATGCTGTCTCTATTTTTAATGCCCATATCCATTGGTCAAAATTACTTTGTTTTACTCTCTCAAACTCAGTATACGTTTGCCCAGGCTGTTTTCTCATGTTCCTAAATTTCTGCCTGTATGCCACAGGAACAAACTCATAGGCACTCAAAAAAGCCTTTTTCACTGATACTTCTTCAGATAGTGAAGCATATACCTCATGCGCCCGACACACCAACCTGGATTGCAACAACCTATTCCTGTACAATTCCTGTACTCCTGCAGCCATTTCATCTGTTTAACTATCTTCTCAAATAAAATAAAGAACACTTCAAAATCTTTCCTCAAACTTTGGAAGAGCTTGTACAAATTGAATCATCTCCCCACTGGGTTTTAGTTTAAAGGTTTTTTCATCTTCTGAACTTCCCTCAGAATCTGAGATCTCTTTTTTAACTTCCAGCCTTTTAAGCAGGTATTTTCTTTCTCTTTCTTTTTCTCTTTCCCTTGCCTCTCTTTCTTTATCCTTCTCTCTTGCCTGGAATTCCAGTTCCAGCTTCCTTTCTCCTGCCTTTCTGCTTGCTCCCTTTGCAATACCCTTTCTCTTTCCTTTTCTTCTAATTCAAGTTTTTTCAGTTCCTTTGCTTGTTCAACTTCAAGCACCTTCATTTATAACTGAAGTCTCACTACCTCCAGCTGTGACTCAATGGTGTCAGGTATCACTTCCAACTGTAGATGCTGTGCTCTAATTATATCTGCTTTCTTCACCCCTACAGGTAACCCTAATTTTAACTTATCTGCTAACTCTATTAACGTATTCTTGGATACTTTTTGTAACCCAATCAGAGTTATATCTTCTACTCCCAGACAAGTCTTAGCAATTGCCAAAGCCATCTTGCAGTCTCACCACTTACAAAAATCTCACCAACTCCTGAATTCAAAGTGCTTCTCATACTTGTAACCTTAAGATTCACTAATTCCAAATCAATCAAAGAATTACAAATATTATCCGGCCAAGAGTCCCAATGGTTATGACACAGCAGTTGGTGAAGGCTGAGTTGTTTAAACCCCAAAGGGAAACTTGACAACTGTCATAACCAATATTTTCAATTGTATGTTGGAGATGTAGCTCTGAATTCAGGAATAAGACCACTGAGCCTCAAAAGGCTTTTTATTTAAAACTAAATTAAACATTTATTAATTTAACAACAAATTAAATACATACACATGTCTACAAATTACTACCATAATAACTTTTAAACAAATCCCCAAATTAATCACACCCAGGTAAATCTTCACCAAAGCAACAATAACCCATAGACTTTAAACAGACACCGGGAAAAGCACATTTGACCTTATGGATTCAAAATGAGGTTCCTTGCAATTTGGTTCTTTTGCGGACACGGTTGTAGGCTTACAGGCTGGTTAGATCTTAAATGCCTCTACCTTACACACAATCTTCTTTCCCTCTTTATATCTAGCTTCCCCTTTGAATGTAAATTTTCCATGGTGTCCTAGGCTTTTAACTTCATATCTTCTAACAACAACATTTTAATCCTACTAATTTTATTAGTAATATAAACACATTGCTTGGCGTATCCCAGCTAGGTGCAAGATTTTACTCCCACTCTTGAATGCTTTATTCAACAAATGCAAATTTACACTTTACCTTCTATCTTCCTTACTGTTTACCCAATTAACATCTCAAACTACTATACATTAAAGCACCCAGACTAACTGGCTTTAAGCCAATTAGGGAACACACAGTCAAACACATAGACACCACTACAATACCATTTTAAAAATAATTTCCAATAACATTATAAATATTAATATCTCTTCATGACAATCCATCGGAGAGAGCAATGAGGCCTCAGTTTAACATCTCATAGTACTGTACTGGAGCATCAGCCTTCGGGCACAATTTTCTGTGCCTGTTGGTGTCCGGCGTCATGGCGGGCATTAGCGGATAATGTGGCAGGAAGGCCAGAAATTGGTTTCACGCCGTCACAAAATTAGTTTGCAATCGTCCACTCCACCCAACAATGGCGAGCGGCAATTCCACCCTTCATATTTAGAGCTGAAGGTTTAGAGTGTGACTTGAACCCAAAACCTTGTGACTCAAGGGCAAAAATGTTATCAACTGAGCCAGGGCTGACACAAAGATGCTCAAAAGCTTAATCAAATAGTTGGGGTTTAAAGAGTGTCTCAAAGGAAGAGTGAGAGACAAGCGGTAATTCCAGAGTTTAGGGCCTAATCGGCTGAAGGCAAAACAATAATAGTGGAACAAAGGAACTGGGGATGCACAAAAGGCCACAACTTTAGGAATGTATATTTCCAGGGAGGGTTGCATGACTGGGGGACATTACAGAGATAGGGAGGTGAGAGGCCATGGAGGGACTAGAACACAAAGATGAGAATTTTAAAATCAAAGTGTTGGTGGGCTGGAAACTAATATAGGTCAAACACAGGGGTGATGGGCGAAGATTTAGGTCGCAGAGTCAGAAGCTCATTTTAGCATTAAATAGGACTGATTCAGCCTGAGTTAGTGGTCAAACAGGAGGATGGAATCAATGAGAACAGATTTTGTGGCAGGGGTTGAAGACAATGGTTTCGGTTTTCCCATTGTGAAATTGGAGGAAATTTCAGCTTATCCAAACCAGGAGGTGCATTTTACGGGGGTGGGGCAGTGGACAAAAAGTTGGCTGCCAACTGATACGACTGGAACAAGCCTGCTCTGTAGCCTTCATATGCTGCGGGTGGGCTAAAGTGGTTGAGGATGGGACTTCTGCCCCTCAGTGGAACGAAATCCCACCCTCGTGAGCTGCCAGCCAATATGATTGGCCAACAGCTCCAGCCATCCCAGCAGCACCAGCACTAACTAGTGGACACTGCCAGGACTGCAAGAAAAAGCAGGAAGAGCCGTGGCTGCCGGAGACAGGTAAGTCCTGGGCGTTTAGGGCAGGGAGGAATATGAGAGCCCAGGGAGGGGAAGAGGGGATTGGGTGGAGCAGTGAGGGGTCAGGTTATGGAGGCAGGCAATGTGGAAGGAAGGGGTTGTGACAATGGGCGGGATGCCCTTGATGCATGCAGGGCATCGCCCAATGAGGTGCTTCCCCTTCCTTCTTACCCTTTTTTGTCTAGGCCTTAAACACAGCCTGCCCAGTCCTGCCCGCCTGTGCATGACACACTGCCGATGCCATAATACAGTTATTATCCAGGTCAATAGGCTTGCTAACAAGCCAAATTGGCCTTTAATTATTCATTTAAATACGGTGGGTGGGCTGTTAATTTTGGCACCCGCCCACCTAGCGTATTTTTGGAGTCAGCTCGTGGGTGGGCAGACTAGCTACCTGATCTATTTTACGTGCCATGCTGCCGAATACGCGTCCAGTGGAGGCATATAAAATAGACCTTTATGCCAGACAAGCAACTTGACAGCACAGAGGAAATGGAGGAGTCGACAGAGGTAGTGCTGAGGTAGCGCTAGGTGTCATGAGCTTACTTGTGAAACCTGATATTATGCGTGGAATCTTCTAAGTCCCATGGAGTCGGGCTCCAAGGATCTTCCAGAAGTGCATCAGTGCCTGCAGTGGCGAGTAGCCAATCTGCTTAATTAACTTCCCATTTGTGAACTGTTGGGGCATGCCCAACAGTGAACAGGCCCTCCACTGAGGACCAAGCCCGGAAGGTAGGGGCTGGTTTGCTGCTGGCTGTCCTGGAGGGTTGGGGGGGGGGGGTGCTGTGCAAGGCCCCTAACACTCACACTCCCGTCACCAAAGCCTCAGCCATTAGTGTGCCCGAGTGCTACCAATGGTCCAGCTCCACAGGGGTGGCATTGCAGCTTTGGCCTCCATTTATTCAGTTGGTTTCAGTTGCTCTTCGGAGGCGGCCTTGTGGTCCCCCTCCTACAGTGGCAGCATCCACCTCTGGCAGTGGCACTCTGATTGGGCCTGCAGCCTCTGGGACCCACCAACTGTCCTTAACTGGATAGTGGACCTGGAGGTAGGCTCTTACTTGGCTGCTTCCTTGAAGATCTCACATGCAGGCGCAGTGACAGAAAGTGTGGGGTCTGGATCCCAAAATGCTCCTGCCTCACACTCATAGCCAAAGTGCAGAAACTTCTGGCCCATGGAAGCAGATTTAAAAAAAAGAGGATGAATTGGCATAAGACAGGAAACAGTTAACTGCCAGGTCACTGAGGGATTGCCTGCACTGCCCGCAATCCCATTCATAAATAGCTGCTGAGTTTTTTAACTTACAATAGAAAAAGAGATTGGAATTCGACCTAGATTTCAGATCGAGACATAGGATTCTGCATCAGCAGAAAACTGGCAAAGGTCCAACACAGAGTCAACTCATTATTGACTGAACTGAAAAATGGGTTATCTATGAGTGGAGGGATCATTAAATTCAATGAAAGATAATTTGTCAAGAGGCACAAGATGTGTCAAGTGAGATTACCTAGACTCTGTCTCACTTTCAAAAAAAGATGATGAAAGGCCTCACTGCTGTGAGAAAATAAAGTTGTACCAGGAAGAGATGCCACGCGAATAGACAGGTCGCAATGATTACTTTTATCTCTTCTAGCCATCAGGGACATTTTACTATTCCTTGCTTGTTTTGACATCAAAGAAGGGAAGAATTGACTGGCCTGAAAATAGGGCTAGCATCAATTTAAAGGAGAGACCCAATACTAACTACCCACTGGGAAAAATTGATTTTTAAAAAAACTGTGGCATTTTAATGGAACGTTGTTTTTTTACAAATGTGCTGAACTTCTATTGCCAATTAAAGGCCTCATGTGTGCTTTTTCTCATTGCAATCAATTTTTTGAACACAGTTAAAAATACTGCAGACTAATTTACTTGGTGAGCGAGTGTTTGGATTTTACAGTAAATCGGTTTTCAGGTGTACACGCGTTTTTTCAAATTGACATGTGACATTAAACCTTGAAAGATTCATATTGTCAACTAATAGTTACTATGGCTTGATTTATAGTGTCTCTAAAACAGGCTTGTGCAACCAGTGGCCCATGGGCTGCATTGTGGCCCATGAAGCCCCTCTATGTGGCCCGCGGAGCCACTGTTCAAAAAGCCAGTAAGACCAGTCAGTGAAATTGAAGATCTCTGCAAGGGGCTGCTCCTCCAATCAAAGCCTGCTTTTGTCCCATGCTGATCGGTTCACCAGGCTGTGATTGGAGGAGCAGCGAGCACCAGCGGCTGCAAATATGTGGAGATAGAGAGAGACTGTGGGGCGTGTGGGGCCACGCTTTGTCCCCATCTGTCTGCCTGCTTCCCATGGCTTCCCCAAGGTTCTGCGCAATCTTACATAAGAACATATGTAAAAAGAACAGAAGTAGGCCATTCAGCCCCTCGAGCCTGTCCAGCATTTAATAAGATCATGGCTGATCTGATAATAACCTGAAATCTACATCCCACCTACTACCAATAATCTACTACCCCCTTGCTTACCAAGAATCTATCTAGCGCTGCCTTAAAAATATTCAAAGACTCTGCTTCCACCACCTTTTCAGGAAAAGAGTTCCAAAGACTCACCACCCTGTGAGTTAAAAAATTTCACCTCATCTCTGTTTTAAATGGGCGATCAGATTCTTCACAAGAGGAAACATTCTCTTCACATCCACCCTGTCAAGACCCCTCAAGGGGTCTTATGTTTCAATCAAGTCGCCTCTTACTCTTCTAAACTCCAGTGGATACAAGCCTAGCCTGTCCAACCTTTCCTCATAAGACAATTCACCCATTCCAGGTATTAGTCTGGTAAACCTTCTCTGAACTGCTTCCATTTACATCCTTCCTTAAATAAGGTGACCAATACGCTACACAGTACTCCAGATGTGGTCTCACTGGTGCTCTGAATAACTAAAGCATAATCTCCCTATTTATGTATTCAATTCCCCTCAAATTAAATTATACCACTCTATTAGCTTTCCTAATTACTTGCTGTACCTGCATACTAGCCTTTTGTGATTCATGCACTAGGGCACCCAGATCCCTCTGCATCTCAGAGCTCTGCAATCTCTCACCATTTAGATAATATGCTTCTCTTTTACTCTTCCTGCCAAAATGAACAATTTAACATTTTTCCACATTATACTCCATCTGCCAGATCTTTGCCCACTCACTTAATCTACCTATATCTGTTTGTAGCCTCCTTATGTCCTCTTCACAACTTACTTTCCTATATAGCTTTGTGTCACCAGCAAATTTGGCAACCATCCCTTCAATCCCTTCATCCAAGTCATTTATGTAAATTGTAAACAGTTGAGATCCCAGCACTGATCCCTGTGGCACACTACTTGTTACATCTTGCCAACCTGAAAAAGACCATTTATGCCTACTCTCTGCTTCTTGTTAGCCAGCCAATCTTCAATCCATACCAATATGTTACCCCCCTATACTTTCCACAGTAACTTTTGATGTGGCACTTTGTCAAATGCCTTCTGGAAATCTAAGTACAGTACATTCATCGCTTTATCCACAACACATCTAACTCCTCAATAAACTCCAATAAATTGGTTAAACATGATTTCCCTTTCACAATACCATGTTGACTCTGCCTGATGACTTTGAGATTATCCAAGTGCTCTGCTATAACTTTTTTTGTAATAGCTTCTAACATTTTCCCTATGACAGATGTTAAGCTAACTGGCCTGTAGTTTCCCACTTTCTGTCTCCCTTTTTGAATAATGGAGTCACATTTGCCACCTTCCAATCTAATGGGACCTTACCCAATCTAGGGAATTTTGGAAAATTAAAACCAATGAATCAACTATCTTAAGACAAAAACAGAAAATGCTGGAAAAACTCAGCAGTTCTAGCAGCGTCTATGGAGAGAGAAACAGAATTAACGTTTTGAGTCTGTATGACCCTTCAGAGCGGAAGTGAAGTGGAAATGTGATTAAATTTATATTGTTTAAGGGGGGTGGAGCAGGTGAAGCTGGACATAAGGCCAGCGATAGGTGGAGACAAAGGAGAGATTGACAAAGATGTCATGAACTAAAGGACAAAGGGAGTGTTAATGGTAGTGGTATGGGCTAAAAAATGGTGCTAATAGTGGCATAAAGGTAAGAAAGCAGAATGTGATTGTAGCAGAACAAGGGTAGCATTGTGTGAACAAGTAACACATGGTCCTTTTGGGGATGGGGTAAAGGGAAGGGGCAGTGGTGGGGGAAAAAAGGATAGAAAATGAGATAGAAGGGGGATTGAAAAGGGATAAAACCATGGATAAATTAATAAAAATAAAAATAAGTGGATAAAAAATAAAAATGAATGTAAAAAAGGGGATTAAAAACAGGTGAGGATAGAGGAGAGACTTTATGGTCTGAAGTTGTTGAACTCAATGTTAAGTCCGGAAGGCTGTGCCTAATCGGAAGATGAGGTGCTGTTCCTCCAGGTTGCATTGAGCTTCACTGGAACATTGCAGCAGGCCAAGGACGGACATGTGGTGCCTATGTCCTCATACTGACTATGCAGAACCTCGTTCTTTGTCCTGCTTATTTCGTTGGTACTAACATGGACCATGACGACTGGGTCCTCCCCCTCCCACAGCAAATTCCCCTCCAGCCCCAAGCAGATGTCCCACACCCTGGCACCGGGCAGACAACACAGTCGTCTGGACTCACTTTTTTCTGCAGAGAACGGTCTCAATCCCTCTGACTATACTGTCCCCTACTACCACTACATTCTTTTTTGCTCCCCCCACTTGAATGGCTTCTTGTACCATGGTGCCATAGCCAGTTTGCTCATCCACCCTGCAGCCCCCACTCTCATCCAAACAAGTTGAAAAAAACTCAAACCTGTTGGACAATTGCAAAGGCTGGGGCTCCTGTGCTCCTACCCACTGAGACTCTTTACCTGTCTCATTCACAGTCACACTCCCCTGTCCCTTACCACTGACCAAATCAGAAGGCCCTATCCTAAGAGGTGTGACTGCCTCCTGGTATAAAGAATCCAAGGTACTTTCCCCCTCCCTGATACATCGCAGTGTCTGTAGTTCAGCCTCCAGCTCAATGACTCTGAGCTGAAGCTGTTCAAACTTCAAACACTCACTGCAGACGCGTTTTCCCTGGTCAAACTGGCATTTAGGAGCTCCCACGTGCTGCAGCTGTGACACATCACCTGTCCTGACATCCTGAATGTGTTCTAATTATTAACTATTTAATTATTTTATTCAATTATATATTTTACTTTTATTTTTATGTATTTTATTAGCCTTACCATCAGTTGCTAGTCTGTTTTGAACCTTGGCAATAGAATAAATCTTAGTCACTTACCAGATACTCACCAAATAACTAGCCTCCTATAGCAGAGTACGGCCACTTGCTGAAGGCTGAGAAAGTTAGAAAGCAGGAAGCAAAAGAGCGTCTCTTTCCCTCCCTTCCCTAAGTCCCTTAATTACCCAATTCCCAGCACTCTATTCTAAGTCACACTTCTTGTAGTAAACCTTACCTAAAGCACCTCCTAACCCCGGACTTCCCCCGGTCTCTCTGCCTCCTACCCCAAATTCCCACTTTGAACTAAATTCCCAAATGTATTCACTCAGTCTCTGTCTCACTCAGGCTGAAGTCTCCACTCACTGATCCCCTGATCTCCCTGATCTCACTCACTCTTCCCCTGGGCTCTCTCCCCGCTTTTCCCGGATTCTCCCTGCTTCTCCCGGGCTCTCCCCCTGCTTCCCCAGGGCTCTCTCCCCACTTCCCCCGGGCTCTCTCCCCGCTTCCCCCGGATTCTCCCCGCTTCCCCCAGGCTCTCTCCCCGCTTCCCCCGGATTCTCCCTGCTTCTCCCAGGCTCTCTCCTCGCTTCTCCCGGATTCTCCCTGCTTCTCCCGGGCTCTCTCCCCCCTTCCCCCGGGCTCTCTCCCCGCTTCCCCCAGGCTCTCTCCCCGCTTCCCCCGGATTCTCCCTGCTTCTCCCAGGCTCTCTCCTCGCTTCTCCCGGATTCTCCCTGCTTCTCCCGGGCTCTCTCCCCGTTTCCCACGGGCTCACTCCCCACTTCCCCACGGACTCTCTCCCTACTTTCCCCCAGGCTCTCTCCCCGCTTCCCCCAGATTCTCTCCCCATTTTCCCCCAGGCTCTCTCCCCATTTCCCCTCGGACTCTCTCCCCACTTTCTCCCGGACTCTCTCCCCGCTTCCCCAGGTTTTCTCCCTGCTTCCCCCGGTCTTTCTGCCTCCTATCCCAGGCTTTCTTCTCACTTCCCCCGGACTCTCTCCCCACTTTCACCCGGACTCTCTCCCCACTTTCCCCCGGACTCTCTCCCCGCTTCCCCTGGCTCTCTCCCCACTTGCCTAGGCTCACACTAAGCTTGTCCCCAGCTCTCTCCCTGCTTCCCCCTGCACTCTCCCTGGGCTCTCGTCCCACATTTCCCCCAGTTCCCATTGCTTTCCCACGGCCCTTGGAGTGCACACTCACTCGGGTGCTGCTAGGCCTCAGGCCTCACTCTAGGTCTGTCTTCCCTTCTCATCGTACCCCCTCCCCTGCTGATTTAGTGAGTAAGGATAGGTGAGTGAGTGAGGGTGAGTGATCATGAATGAAGGCGAGCGGGTGGGTGAGCGGGTGAGTGAGTGGGTGGGTGAGGGTGTGGATGAGGGTGAGTGAGCGTGTGGGTGAGGGCGTGGGTGGGAGGAAGAGAGGATGGGTGCTTTACATACAGACAATGTCCCTGAACCACACAATAGGTGGATTTTCACCATGGGGAGGCAGTGGCATAGTGGTACTATCACTGGACTAGTGTTCTAGAAACCCAGGGTAATGCTCTGGGGACCCAGGTTTGAATCCTATTGAACTATTAAAAGTCTGATGATGCCCTTTAGGGAAGGAAATCTGCCTTTCTTACCTGGTCTGGCCTACATGTGACTGCAGGCCCACAGCAATGTGGTTGACTCTTAAATGCGCTCTGAACAAGGGCAATTAGGGATGGGCAATAAATGCTGGCCCAGCCAGCAATTCCCACATCCCATGAACAAATAAAAAAGAACTAAAAACCTGTTACAGCACAATCCAATTTGCTCTTGCTTTGGTGCTAATAATGCCAAGGTCATGAGTTGGGGTGTGGTGGGGGTGTAGTAGTATTGTCACTGGGCTGGTAATCCTGGGACCCAGGGTAATGTTTTGGGGACCCGGGTTTGAATCCCACCATGGCAGATGATGGAATTTGAAATCGATAAAAATCTGGAATCAAAAGTCTAATGAGGACATGAAACCATTGTCGATTGTTGTAAAAACCCATCTGGTTCATTAATGTCCTTGAGGGAAGGAAATCTGCTGTCCTTACCTGGTTCAAATCATAGTAATGTGGTTGACTCTTAAATGCCCTCTGAAATGGCCCAGCAAGCCACTACACTGTATCAATAAAATGGAATGAAATCGGGCGGACCACCCAGCATTGACCTGGCCACCAGAAACACAAACTCAGCCTCATCACCTCTGCAAAGTCCTCCTTACTAACATTTGGGGGATTGTGCCAAAATTGGGAGAGCTGTCTCTCAGACTAGTCAAGCAACAGTCTGACATAGCCATACTCTGGAATCATACTTTACGGATCATGTCCCAGACACCACCATCACCATCACTGGGAATGTCCTGTCTCACCGGCAGGACAGACCCAGCAGAGGTGGCGGCACAGTGGTATACAGTCAGGAGGGAGTTACCCTGGGAGTCCTCAACATCGACTCCGGACCCCATGAAGTCTTATGGCATCAGATCAAACATGGGCAAGGAAACCTCCTCCTGATTACCACATACCGCCCTCCCTCAGCTGATGAATCAATGCTCCTCCATGTTCAACATCACTAGGAGGAAGCACTGAGGGTGACAAGGGCACAGGATGTACTCCGGTTGGGGACTTCAATGTCCATCACCAAGAGTGGTTCGGTAGCACCACTACAGGACATAGCTGCTAGGCTGGCTCTGTGGCAGGTGGTGAGGGAACCAACAAGAGGGGAAAACATACTTGACCTCATCCCCACCAATCTCCCTGCCGCAAATGCATCTGTCCATGACCGTATCGGTAGGAGTGACCACCGCACAGTCCTTGTGGAGACGAAGACCCACCTTCACATTGGCTGGGCATCCATGAAGCACTGTGGGCCATCAGCAGCAGCAACAACAATCTGTAACCTCATGGCCTGACATATCCCCCACTCTACCATTTCCACCTAGCTAGGGGGGTCAATCTTGGTTCAATGAAGAGTGCAGGAGGGCCTGCCAGGAGCAGCACCAGGCACACCTAAAAATGAGCTGTCAACCTGGTGAAGTTATAATACAGGGCTACGTGCGTGCCGAACAGCAAAAGCTGCAAATGATAGACATAACTAAGAAATTCCACAACCAACGGATCAGATCTAAGCTCTGCACTCCTGCCACATCCAGTGAATGGTGGTGGACAATTAAACAACTCACTGGAGGAGGAAGTTCCACAAATATCCCCATCCTCCCTCTGGCAGCCATGATTTTCCAGCAGCTTCCGATCCCTTAGAGGGTACTAGCTCCATGCAAGGGGTCCCTTGAAATAATATGCCCTGATTACTGAAGGCCTGAGGTGGTGCAAGGTGGGTGAATCAGAGGCTGCCCTGCCAGCGATCTAACATGAAACCCGTCCCTCTGTATTTTTTAAACAAGTGCCGCATGATACAATGGAAAAAGCCACCGCTGCCACCGGCAGGTCAAAGGCCACTTCCCCTGCCCGCAGTCGGACTTTTCCAATTTCTGTGACAGTTCCACCCCTAGTCTATGCAACCTAGTCACATGATTTAACTCTTTTGGTCCCAATATCATTCTAGTCAAAAGCAAAAGACTGCAGATGCTGGAAATCTGCAATAAAAACAGAAAATGCTGGAAATATTGAACAGGTCAGGTGGCAGCAGTAAAAACCTTGAATGCTGTCCTTGATGTGCTGCGCAGGTCTTTTCTTGTATTCCCTTTTTGTGGCACTTACCACTTCTGTTGTATCCCTTTGCTGTACGTATTGGCCAGGATTTTATGGCCCCTCCCACCCAGCGGGATATTACGGTCCCGCCGAACTGAATGGAGATTTAAATGGCTCACCACATCCAACGGGGGGCGGGGGGAGACACACCACAAATGGGGCCATAACATGCTGGCCATTATCCCTTCTAATGTGTGGGATCTGTACTGACCTTTGCGTTATGATAAACTCTTTCTGTTAGGTTTTACTATCTCTCACTTGATGGAAGAACTACACTTGTTTTTTTTATTTTAAATTATCATTTGGTCTCTTTCTGAAGCTGAAGCTGGCAAAGTTGTATTCATTGCCCATCTCTGGCTGCCTTGAGAAGGTATTGGTAGAGCCTTCTCCTTGAACATCTGCAGTCCTGATAGTGCTCCCCATGACCGTGTTAGAGAATTCCAGGATATTGACCCAGTGACAATGATGGAACAGCGATACACATCCAAGTGAGGATGGTGTGCAGCTTGAGTGGGAACAGGATGGTGTTCCTGTGACTTGCTGGTTATGATTTTTTCTTGCCATAAGGGAGGGAGGGAGGGATCAGTGAAGTCAGCTTGGACTCTGTGTCTCCAAAGAGATAAAATCAGTTTGAATTTCTGTTCCTGATTGCTAACCAACAAAGCCTGCTAGAAGGTGGATTCACCAGGATGTTGGTGAGTTCAGCCATGATTGTTTTATCCTACCCCCTGCTATTGAATAGTCTATTGGCATTCTCTGCTCAGCTTTATATGTCAGTGAGGTACCAGCAGGGAACTGGCACCAATGGTTCCAATACTTCAGCATTAATCAATACTCTCAGTAGAACAAAATAGGAGAGAGTGTGGAGTCCATCTGAAAGGGAGGAAGAGATAGAAATAAAAAGAACCGAATGTTCTCAAAATTAACTTGGAAAAATTCCTAATTCTTTACATATATCATTTGCTTAATTTAGCAATGTAAACAAGTAAGCTCAACGTAACATGTCAACACTGACCAAGTGTTTTTTTGAATTTTAATCAAAGTGGATTTTGTTGATTTATTGCTGTGGGCCTGGAGCATTAGCAGAAATTGGTAGCCCATTGTAACAGTTTATGACATGGTGCTGGATGGAGGTACAAACGTAAATGGTTGTTTTGAAGAGTGAATCAGCTTCTTCCTGGCGACAGATGGTAATTGCAATAGGCATGCCTATCAGTCAGAGAGCAGATTTTTCCCACTACATGGTATATGATGATATTTGTTTAGCAGAAGAATGAAAATCAGATGTGATTAGCAGGCTCCACCACAGGTTCCTGGGTGTGGAACACATTCTCAGTTTCTAGTTTTCATGGTACCTTTTTATGTTTCAATTGTCATCAGAATGTTTTCTAATTTATTAAATGAAGAAATGTTTCCTGTTTCTAGGGGCAACCAGTGGGTTCTATGTGCTATGGAGCAAGCAAATTCCACTGGGGAGAAATTCAGTTCGCACCCAAAATGGGCAGAAAGTTGGCAAAGCGATTGCTCCACCTCATTCACATGGAAACAGAGATCTGTAGGCATCAATTGAGCATCCTGATGTAGCTGTCTGGTAGATTGTCAGGGAGCTGAAGCAGAGGGGGCGGGTGGGGTGCGGGGGGAAGCTGGGGTTGGCAGTGACACACAGTATTTTTCAGGAGCTAAGGGAAAAATCCTGAAAATGTTTTGCGACCATTTTCTGAGCAGCCTCCATCAGTTCCTTTAAGGTTAGGCCTCCACGTCAGGCCATTCAAGGCCTGGTACAATGGGCAGGATTTTCCCATCAGTGAGCGGGGGAGGCGGGGCCCGCTCGCGGACGCATAAAATGACGCGCAGTGACGTCAGGCGGAACTCCCGACGTCACCGCACCCCATTTAAATTTTCCAGTAGGCGGGGGCTCAGCAGAACCAGCTGTGCGTTCGCCGACTTGTCAATGGCCAATTGAGGCTATTGACATAGTAATTAAACCAATTAATGGACCTGCCCGTCCAACCTTAAGGTTGGCGAGCAGGCCAGGAGCCCTGGTGCGAATTAGAAAAAGCATGACACCTCATCCACGGGTGGGATGAGGTTTCATGTAGGTTTTTAAAAATGTTAATAAAGTTTTTGTAAAAATTTATGGACATGTCCCAACTCATGAGGGGATATGTCAGGGAAATTTTATTATCCTATTTTTAGCTCTTTTACATTTAGAGCCGATCTCCCCGAGGCAGCGCTTAGCCTTAGGGAGATGAGTGCGCTCTTTCGTGCGCATGTGCGAAAGAGCGCATCCTCGATTTTGGAATTCCACCCCACCGCACGCACAGGGAGCGCATAGTGCTTCCGTGCAGACATCACGTTGGGCGGGCCTTAATTGGCCTGCCCACGTAAAATTGCGCCACACCCCTGATTGGGGACGCCGATTGGAAGCGCGTCTGTGTGTGCCCACCCTTCAACTTCGCCCCAAATGAGATGGAGCTTGCACGGAGTCACTTTTTACTCATTGTACAATCTTTGTTAGACCCCAATTGGCAGAGAAAAGCTGCCTTATGTCGGCAGGAGAGCAGTCTGCTTGTATATTTACAGGTACATCTGCAAATGACATGAGATGGGCCTTGGACATTCATGAGGCACACAAAATGACCCCTGCACCACAGCCCCCCACCCTGATTTTCAGTCCCTGGCCAAAGCTGTTGATTAAATTTCTCCATCATTGTTAATTCCAAGGTAACAGAACAAAACACAATCAGAACCTGAGATTTCAGGCCTGATTTTAACTCTGTATATGAATGGGTTTTGAGGCAGTTAAAATCATGTCCTTTGTTTTAGTAAAGATTATTTTATTCCCTTCTGTTTCCCCTTCATTTCATCATATAGAAAAAAAAGAGCAATCATTTATATAGCACTCCCATCTCGAACATTCTGAAGCACCTCACAGCCAATGGAACACTTTTTGAAGTGTAGTCACTGTTGTCATAGAGGCACAGCAGCCAATTTGTACACAGCAAGACCCCAATAACAGCAAGAAAATAAATAACCTGACTATCGGCTTTGGTATTGGTTGAGAGATAATCTTGAGATGTGGGCGTCACTTGCAAGGTCAGTATTTATTGCCCACCCCTAATGGCCCTTGAGAAGGTTGTGGCGAGACGCCATCTTGAAGTCCATCTGGTGTAGCTCCACCCATGGTACTGTTGAAGGGTCATTCGGACTCGAAACGTTAACTGTGTTCCTCTCCGCAGATGCTGCCAGACCTGCTGAGTTTTTCCAGGTACTTTTGGTTTTGTTTTGGATTTCCAGCATCCGCAGTTTTTTGCTTTTATTTTTGCTTTCATCCATAGTACTGTTGGGTAGGGAATTCCAGGATTTTGACCCAGTAACTATGACGGAACGGCAATATATTTCAAGTCAGGGTTGTGAGTGACATGAAATAAAAACAGAAAATGCTGGGAAAACTCAGCAGGTCTGGCAGCACCTGTGGAGAGAGAAACAGAGTTAATGTTTCATGTCCATATGGCTTCTTCAGAGCTAAGAAGTAGAAATGTGATGGATTTTATACTGTTTGAGAGGGGGTGGAGCAGGTGGAGTAAAATAGAAGGTCAGGGATAGGTGGGAGCTCAGGAGAGATTGACAAAGAAGTCAAGTACGCTGGACAAAAGGAGTGTTAATGGTAGTGGTAAAGACTAAAGAAGGTGCCAATAGTGGCATAAAGGTAAGATAGCAGAATGTGTTAATAGCAGAACAAGGGTCAGCGCTCTGTGAAAGCAAAACATAAGAACAAGTGATAGATGGCGCTGCGGGGGGTGGGGTGGTTGGGGGAAAAAAATTGGATTAAAAAAGGGGTAATGATGGACAAGAGAGTTCATGGTCTGAAGTTGTTGAACTCAATGTTAAGTCTGGAAGACTGTAAAGTGCCTAATCAGAAGATGAGGTGCTGTTCCTCCAGTTTGCGTTCGGCTTCACTGGAACATTGCCCCAGGCCAAGTGGACATGTGGGAATGAGAGCAGGATGGTGTGTTGAAATGGCAAGCGACAGGGAGGTCTGGATCATGCTTGCGGACAGACCGAAGGTGTTCCGCAAAGTGGTTACCCAGTTTGCGTTTAGTCTCCCCAATGTAGAGGAGACCACATTGGGAGCAGCGAATACAGTAGACTAAATTGAAGGAGGTGCAAGTGAAATGCTGCTTCACCTGAGAGGAGTGTTTGGGGCCTTGGATGGTGCGGAGGGATGAGGTAAAGGGACAGGTGTTGTATCTTCTGCGATTGTTGCACCTTCTGCGATTGCATGGGAAGATGCCATGGGAAGGGGATGAAGTGTTGGGGGTGATGGAGGAGTGGGCCAGGGTGTCACAGAGGGAACTGTCCCTATAGAATGTTGACAGGGGGTGGGGGTGGTGAGGGGAAGATGTGTTTCGTGATGGCATCATGCTGGAGTTGGCGGAAATGGCAAAGGATGATCCTTTGAATGCGGAGGCTGATGGGTTGAAAAGTAAGGACAAGGGGTACCCTATCATGGTTCTGGGAGGGAGGCAAAGGGGTGAAGGCAGAAGTGCAGGAGATGGGTCAGACATGGTTGATGGCCCTGTCAACCACAATGGGTGGGAAACCTCAGTTAAGGACAAAGGAAGACATGTCAGTAGCACCGTTTTGGAAGGTAGCATCCTTGGAACAGATGCAATGGAGGCCGAGGAGAATGGGATGGAGTCCTTATAGGAAGTAGGGTGTGAGGAGCTGTAGTCAAGGTAGCTGTGGGAGTTGGTGGGCTTGTAATGAATGTTGGTGGACAGTCTATTATCAGAAATGGAGACAAAGAGGTCAGCGACTGACCTTCTATCTTGTCCCAACTGCTCAACCCCATCATAAACAGTGTAAAATCCATCACATTTCCACCTCTCTTTGGGCAGAATCATCCCAGATTTGCACTAAGTGGGCGGAGAAAAGAATGTTTTACCCGCTGGCCGCAATGGCGGCTTTACACGCTTTGTCATCCCAATCCCGCCTCATTAATCGTGCATTCCTGGGAAATACGCCTTTTCGATGGTGGGCAGTCTCTCAGTGTTTCCAGCTCAGGACTGCTGCACAGAAAACCACAATGCAGAACACCTCCACTCAGTCCACAAAACGCAAGAAGACTGCAGCCCCCCGGGTTTAGCAACACATCCCTCGAGTGCCTTTTGGACGCCGTGGAGGCCCGCCGTGACGTCCTCTACCTCAGCTCTGGCCACAGGAGATCCAGCGACCTGACCACTCCTTGGGATACCCACCTTCCCCAGTACAGCACTTGCCCTGCAGCCTCTTCCCTTGCCTGAGGCCACTTCTCCCCCCTTCACCAATCAAGACCTTGCCCTGCAGCCATTGAAAAGCCACCCCCGCCTATGGCTGGTCTGGTAGGTAGAGACGTGCCCGTGAGCCTCCCTAAAAGTGATATGGAACTACCTGCAAAGCCTGGCGCTGATGACTGTGAGTGCTGCCTGAAGCAAGGTAGGCAAATAAACCTATAAGTCCTGAGTGAAGTGCAGCTCACCAGATGTATGTCACTTATGTTCAGTTGTGAACACGTTGGTGTGCAATCACGACATGAAACCGATTTTTAGCCTTCTCGACACATTGTCTGCTCACACCGCCAAACCCGCCTGCCGCCAACGGGCATGGAAAATTCTGCCCTTTAGCTCTGAAGAAGTCATAGACTCGAAACGTGAACTCTGTTTGTCTCCACAGATGCTGTCAGATCTGCTGAGTTTTTCTAACATGCTCTGTTTTTATTTCAGATTTCTAGCATCTGCAGTATTTTGTTTTTTATCTTGGTGAGTGGCATTGATGGGTACTTGCAGGTGGTGATGTTCCAATGAATCTGCTACCCTTGCTGCTTGGTTGTAAAGTTTGTGGGATTGGAAGATGCTGTCAATGAGGTCTTGGCGAGTTGCTGCAGGGCATCCTATTGATAGTGTACACTGCTGCTACTGTGCATCGGTGGTGGAGGATGTAACTGTTTAAAGTAGCGATGGGGTGCCAATCAAGTGGGATACTTTGTCCTGGGCGTTGTTGAGCTTCTTGAGTGTTTTAGAGCTGAAATCATCCAAGGAAGTGGAGAATATTCCAATACACCGCTGACCTGTTCCCTGTAGATGGTGGAGACGTGGATGGTGACCGGACATAATGACAAGCTCCCCTGCTCTTCATTAAGTTGTTCTGTGGGATCTTTTTACTTCCAAGATGTTGGGCGGAATTTTCCAGAACGCCCGCGGCAGGTTTAATGGCAGGCAGGGGGAGGGGAGGGGGGTGGGTTGGGGGGTGGTGGGGGGAGCAATGCGGCAGGAGCTGAAAAATCGGTTTCCCACCGACGTAAAATTACAGTGGGAACTTGCGTTTCAGCCCCTCATGGCGGGTCGCCATTCCCACCAGAGGCCAGCATGAAACCAATTTGCATCCCATTAATGGGATGCAGATGAAGGCCTGACCAGAATCCCAGAATCCACCGCCCCCCGCCCCCCCACACCACCACCACCAGCCCCCAGCTCGATTGTCTGCGCAGGCAGCAGGAAATCCTGTTGGTCCAGGACATGTCTGGGCCAATATGGCATGTACATGTTGGCACCTACCTGAAGGAGGCCTGGGGCAGCTTGCAGAGATCCGAAGGGAAGATGGAGGCCTCCAGCGACCAGACCCTGGAACACCCCATGCAGCAGTGGGTGGGTGGAGCATCAACCTCGTGGATCTTCCCTGCAGCATCCAGGAAGTGGTTGTTCTCGGCCCAGCGCTTCTTCCAGAGTTTGGATCTTCAAACAGCAGGTTGAGGCTGCAGGGGTTCCTGTTGGGCGGTGATGGTCTGTGCTGGGGGCTGGGTGTGGGGGGGGGGGGTGGATTAGATGGTGAGGAGAGAAGTGAAGAGGTAGGGCACGTGTGGAGGCCTAGAGGGGCTTGGGGAGGTTGGGATTGGTAGGGGAAAGAGCAGGGGTTGTGCAATGGGTGAGCTGGTATGGAGCGGGAGGGTAGGAAGGGTCGTGGTGAAGAGTGGGCTGTGTCCCTACATCACCGCGCATCATTCCAATCTTTAGTTCAGTGGCCGCACACCAGAGTCAGCTGCGCACCTGCTGAACTGTCAAAGGCCTGTTAAGGCCATTAATAAACTAATTAAAGTGATTAAAAGCAAAATACTGCGGATGCTGGAAATCTAGAACAAAAACAAAAATACCTGGAAAAACTCAGCAGGTCTGACAGCGTCTGCAGAGAGGGATACAGTTGACGTTTCGAGTCTGGATGACCCTTCAGCAGAACTAAGACATATAGAAATGACTCTCTTTCGAGCTCTCCTGTCCCACCCCCTTCTTCCAACTTATATTTCATCTGATTTCTATATGTCTTAGTTCTGATGAAGGGTCATCATGCCCAATAATTAGCAACCATACCTCATGTAAAGGAGTGCTTTCTGACCTGACCGCTGATAGCCTAGCTCTAATTGTAAGATCATTCTCCCTTGTTCTGGATCAGAGGAGATAGTATCTCTCTAGACAAGCTATCAACTTCTTTCATCAGCATACAGTCATTTAGATCATTGTTTAATCTTCTATATTCAAGAGAACGTAAGCCTAGTCTATGAAACCTGCCCTCAGAATTTAATCTTTCCATCTATTGAATCCGCACTGCACCCGTTCAAAGCCAAAATATTCTTGTTGAAATGCAGTGACCAGACTGAATGCAGTACGTTAGATGGGGTTTATCCTGTGCTACATACAGTTGTAACATAACTTTCACTAGCATTTTAGCTCCCTTGAGATAACAACATTTCATTTGCCTTTTAAACACTTTTTGCATCTGTACACTCACTTTTACTGATTTCTGTACTTGGAGACCTAAATCTCTCTACCCCTTCCACAGTTCCTAGCTTCTTTCCAGTTTTTTTTCGCCCACATTGAACTCCATCTCCCACAGTTTTGCCCACCTGCTTAACCCATCAATGTCCCTTTGCAACTTTCTTTTCCCATTTACACTATTTACTGTGCCACTAAATTTAGAGTGTAAATCAGGCTCCAAGGTTTAAACTATCTCCATAGCGATGGGATACTACTTTCTCCAGGGAGTCTAAATCTGTTTAGTTCAAGTGCCAGGATGGGCCTGAGAAGTGCAAGACAAATCCCATTTACACGCACAAAGCAGGGTTTCTGCCATACTCCTGGTGCAGCTATGGCAGTAAAATGTCAGCAACATCATGGAGATCCTGGCCAATGACCCAATAATTTGATAGACACATATGCAACTCATGCTAATACACACATGCACACACTGACATGTGCAAACACATCATACATGCTTGCATGGAGCATTTTTAAATGCAGTAGTTAATGGAAAACAGTGCTGAAAACATCAACAGCAGCAAATGACAATTCCTTTACCTTGCATTTTGAGAAGTGTGCTTTTTTCTATTTCAGAATTATTGCCCTAATATAGATGGTAAGTTGACAACCTATTCGGTTGTTACTCAAGTGTCTGCAATGACAGGAGTTATAATCTCTTTATAACAGTCAAAATGGTTTAATAATGCATGTTTCAAACCTGCATTTTGTCAGATATTTGCTGAGCCTTCTCTCAAGAATTAAAGGGGTTGCTGACAGCCCCTTCATTTGCCAATCACACAATGTTAACAAGAAGCCAAGCACTGTCCTTTTCTGTCAGAAGTGATTTCATTTTAATGAATATGTTTAGAAACTAAAATACAACCAATTTGTTTTGTGCACTTGGAAAGAAATACAGCACCTAAGACACAGCTACAGAACATGTACAATGAAACGGATCCTTTTTATCAGGATTCCCTCTGTTTTATAGTGGAAAGGTCCAAATGTACTGAAATAGATTAATTTATCAACCGTTTCAAATGAGGATGAAAAAAAAAGGTTGCTGGACTAGGACTGATAGCAGATAAAGCCTGCTTTTTGGGATTTGCTTATTAATATCAAATATAAACAGAGTGCCACACATATTTCCATTAATAAGCATGAAGAGGCACAGAGCAAGATAAGCCCAGTCTCTAATAGTCCAATTTATTGATCTTTGTTAACAACCTTGGCCAGCACCAATACCAAGTGAGCTCAATATGCAGTGTTGATGGCACACCTCTGATGCTTGCTGCATACATACAAGAAAGACTCACATTTCTATAGCACCATTTATAACCTCAGCACATCCCAAAAATTATGTGCTCAAGTCTCGAGTGGAATTGGATCTTATGACTTTCTCACTCAGAAATGAGTGTGCCAATGCTGACAATTTTGGTAAGCAGGCACTCATTTTATCTGAAATGGTATAATATAGGCAACCATACCTTGACACACTCCCTCAGGCCAGAAACCTTTTTCCTCATCTATTTCTAGATCTATTGGTGTGTGGAGCACTGTTGACAATCTCCTGCCATGCTTGCTGCCCATTGGCTCCCAGAGGTGAGTTTTCCTCCACCTTAGAAATGAAATCCTTCCTGTGATGCAGTTTCTCAGCACCACCTTTTCCTACTTAAAAGTAACAACTATATTTATATAGTATCATTAACATGATAAAACATCCCATGGTGCTTCACAGGAGTGTTATAAAACATAGTATGATACCAAGCCACGTAAGGGCATTTTAGATTAAATGACCAAAAGTTTGGTCAAAGACATAGATATTAAGGAGTATCTTAAAGGAAGAAAGTGATATAGAGAGGCGATGAGCTGTCAGGAGGGTATTCCAGAGCTTGGGGCCCAGGCAACAATGGGATGATTAAAATTGTGGGTAAGAGGCCTGAAATATGGGAGTTCACCTTCTAAGATTCTCTTTGTCACATGATACAACAATCATGAGGTGGTTCAAGCTCTTGGCCCTAGGTGACGGTTTATCTTCTTTCCAGCGTTCAGACAGTGCTGATATAGGAAGGGACAGCAGCCTGTTAAGAGCTGCTGCATTCTATATTACCATATTACTTGTAGTTATAGTGCTTCCTATACGGGAGCATGTCGAAATTATGTCAATTAGCTCATCTCACCAAACATGTCAGCTGGCCTTTACACCACTAGAGTATTGATGTACATCTTCATTGCAAACTATCACAGTAGAGGTCATTGAGATTGTGGACCAGAGAGAGTTTAATGTCTTTCCACCATCCCGTTAACTTTACAATGTCTTCTTGCTTGGAATTCAATCTCAATCTTAATCATTCAGTAATATTCTCACCGACCCAACCAGCAGCGAGGTGACATTACATTGGCCCTGCCACTGTGCACAGAGCCATTTACACATGCTCCCCTCCTTTTTGAAGACAATATCCTTGAAAAGAGAAATTAAACAGGAAGCGAGGGGGTACCAGGTTACTTAACAGGAATAGGAAGAGGTGGGAGTGCAGAGTTAAAATGCATTATAAATATGAAGAAGGTGACTCACAAGCTACTTGACCCTGAAAATTTATTGCTTTGCCAAGACAACGCAAAAGAATTAGCCTGAAAGGCAATACTGCAGTGAATTACTCAACTTGTTCTTGGACTAATTACCCACGTGTACCTCTGGGTGTTTCTTTGAGCAGATAATTTTTGCCTAAAATACAGTTGTGAAGTTGCAGCAGTGAAACAACCTGCAATTACATGTTAGCTGAGTAATTTGCTGCTATTGTTCATTTATATATCAGCATTGGTTATGCAATGAATGTCATTTCTGAAACCATATCAGCAGAATGCTATTTGTAGTTACAAAGAGGTAAGGTTGCAGGATTTGCAATTATACTGTGATAATTACATGGCTATGACTTTAATTTGAATTATAACAAAATCTGATTCCTTTGTGCATGCAAAATGATAATCTATGATTCCGGCTGGTTGAATGTAAAGCACATTTTGCTGGCTACATTCACTTTGATTGGCAGACATTCCAAGTCTTTGCACAAGATGATCCGAAACTCAAAATTAAGCCATTTGCTGCAAGCATTACAAGGGCCCTTAATTAAAGGCTTTCTTTTCTTTAACTTTTTCTGTTTCTCATTCTTTCGTATTATATTTTTCTTGCTTTAACCACCAAGATATCATCTTCTAGGGCATTGACCCGCTCTCTGGTCTATTGTAATGACATCTATAAGATGCTGTTCAGGTTTACACCAAATTGGAATTTGGTTAATTGTTTGACTATTCTCACTGCTTGTTCTATATTATTGTTTTGTCATTAATTTCTGCCATTTCTTCATTTGCTTCTCCTCAACTCATACAGGATGATTCACCAGTTGCTAACTTGAACCCCTTTTGCCAGCTCCCAGCAACATGGACTGACGTGAGGTAGTACTAGGAGTGAGGGAGTACCAGATTACTTAACAGGCACTTGCATGAGGCGGCAGCTTCCTGTTTAAGGAAGAGTTGGGAGTACAGAGTTAAATGCATCATAAATGTGAAGAAGTTGACTCTCAAGTGACTTGACCCTGCAAATTCATTGCTTTGCCAAGACAACGCAAAAGAATTAGTCTGAAAGGCAATGCTGCAGTGAATTACTCAACTTGTTCTTGGACTAATTACCCGCGTGTGCTTCTGGGTGTTTCTTTGAGCAGATAATTTTTGCCTAAAATACGGTTGTGAAGTTGCAGCAGTGAAACGACCTGCTGAGTAATTTGCTTCAATCTTCCACCTACCTTGGAGAATAGTACTGAAGACTTGTACTCTAAAACATGCCAGTTCCAAGCCAAGCTGTTCCAGTACAGTGACAACACTGGCATCTACCCGGCAATGTGGAAATGTACACAAAAAACAGGACAAATCCAACCTGGCCAATATCCGTCACATCAGTCTACTCTCGATCATCAGTAAAGAGATGGAAGGGGTCATCAACAGTGCTATCAAGTGCCACTTACTTAGCAATAACCTGCTCCCTGATGCTCAGTTTGGGTTCCACTAGGGCCACTCCTGAACTCATTACAGCCTTGGTTCAAACATGGACAAAAGAGCTGAACTCCCGAGGTTAAGGTGAGAGTGACATCAAGGCGGCATTTGACTGAGTAAGACATCAAGGAGCCCTAGCAAAACTGGCATCAATGGGAATCAGGGGGAAAACTCTCTTCTGGTTGGAGTCATTCCTAGCAGAGAGGAGGATGGTTGTGGTTGTTGGAGGTCAATCATCTCAGTTCCAGGATATCACTGCAAGAGTTCCTCAGGGTAGTGTCCTAGGCCCAATCATCTTCAACTGCTTCATCAATGGCCTTCCTTCCATCATAAGGTCAGAAGTGGGGATGTTCGCTGATGATTGCGCAATGTTCAGCTTCATTCGCGACTCCTCAGATACTGAAGCAGTCCATGTCCAAATGCAACAAGTCCTGGACAATATTCAGGCTTGGGCTGACAAGTGGCAAGTAACATTCACGGTACACAAGTACCAGGCAATGACCATTTCTAATAAGAGAGAACCTAACCATCGCCCCTTAACATTCAATGGCATTACCATCACTGAATCCCCCACTATCAATATCCTGGTGGTTACCATTGACCAGAAACTGAACTGGACGAGCCATATAAATACTGTGGCTACAAGACCAGGTCAGCGGCTAGGAGTCCTGCAGTAAGTAACTCACCTCCTGACTCCCCAGAGCCTGTCCACCATATACAAGGCACAAATCAGGAGTGTAATGGAATACTCTCCCCTTGTCTGGATGAGTGCAGCTCCAGCAACACTCAAGAAGCTTGACACCATCCAGGACAAAGCATCCCACTTGGTTGGCACCCCATCCACAAACATTCACTCCCTCCAACACCAACGAATAGCGGCAGCAATTTGTACCATCCACAAGATGTACTGCAGGGACTCACCAAGTCTTCTTCAACAGCATCTTCCAAACCCACAACTGCTACCATTTAGAAGGACAAGTGCAGCAGACACATGGGAACAGCATCACCTGGAAGTTCCCCTCCAAGCCAATCACCATCCTGACTTGGAAATATATCGCCGTTCCTTCACTGTCACTGGGTCAAAATCCTGGAACTCCCTCCCTAACAGCACAGTGGGTGCACCTACACCACAGGAACTGCAGCGTTCAAGAAGGCAGCTCACCACCACCTTCTCAAGGGCAATTAGAGCTGGGCAATAAATGCTGGCCTAGCCGGTGATGCCCACACCTCATGAACAAATTAAAAAAAGAATATTCTAACTCACACAGACAAACAAACACATTCAGTAAGACAGTATGTCAATAGGGATCTGCAGTAGTATACCCATCACTGCCATCACTTCTCATTCAATTCCCAGTAAAGGGGTCAGTATATGTAATTCAGAGAATTAAGTGAGCAGGGTGAATTGGAAAGGACAGCCAAGAAATAATTCATTGGAGAGCAAGCTTAGTTCTGCTGCAAAGAGCAAAGATGCAGACTTTAGGAGCTTAACAGTTAAAAAATAATTATTTCTCTGCACCATCAATTGCTGAATATATTGCACTGCCTGCCAGGGGAGTTACAGCAACATGTAGGAGATGGCGTGTAAGTTCACTATTGACATATGGCGTTAACGCACTGTCCACTGAGATGACCACACCCTCCATGGTACAATATCACTGAGCCTTCTTGCAGGAGATCGTAGCCTTGGTATTAATAGTAGCTTTGCTCATGTAAAGGGCAATGGACTCCAAATCTCTTCCTCCTTGGATTCAGAGGAGAGGTAAAGAACCAAATAAGAGAAGTGAAGAGGGATTATAAGAAGAGTGGCAGCCAACATAAAGGGGAATCCCAAAGTCTTCTATAGGCACATAAATAGTAAATGGGTGGTAAAAGGAGGAATAGGGCCGGTTAGGGACCAAAAAGGGGATTTAAACATGGAGGCAGGGGCATGGCTGAGGTGTTAAATGAATACTTTGCACCTGTCTTTACCAAGGAAGCAGATGTTACCAAGGTCATGGTGACAGAGAAGGAAAACTCTGCCCCTAGAAGGGTTCAAAATTGATAAGGAGGAGGTATTGGATAAACTGTCAGTACTTAAAATTGTCAAGGCACCGGGACCAGATGAGATGCATCTAAGGGTATTGAAGGAAGTAAGAAAGGAAATTTCAGGGACACTGGCCATAATCTTTCAGTCTTCCCTAGACGCAGGGGAGGTACCAGTGGACTGGAGAATTGCAAATATTCTGCTTTTATTCAAAAAAGGTTGTAAAGATAAGCCCAGCAATTACAGACTAGTCAGTTCAGTGGTGGGGAATAACAAATTACAATAACAAACTCCACCGGAACAGTCTGGTGTTTTTATCTTGAAACCTTTCCAGAAACTTCAAAGGATTGTGGTCAGTATATACAACTGTCTCTGAAGAGTTGTTTGCAACCTACACCTCAAAATGCTGCAAAACTAAAACCAAACTTAAAGTCTCTTTTTCTATAGTTGAGTATTTCCTCTGATGCACATTCAACTTCCATGAGAAATACCACATTGGTTTCTCAAGTCTGTTCATCTTCCTGTAGCAACACAGCACCAACACTCACATCATGGTGACAACAGCCATTTTAAACTGCTTTGTATAATCAGGTGCTGCTAGAACAGGCAGAGTGGTTAGTACAGCTTTAAAGTTGTCAAATGCAGTCTGACATTCCTGCGTCCATTGGAATCTCCTGTTCTTTTTC
Organism: Cetorhinus maximus; assembly: GCF_964194155.1. Lineage (NCBI taxonomy): Eukaryota > Metazoa > Chordata > Chondrichthyes > Lamniformes > Cetorhinidae > Cetorhinus > Cetorhinus maximus. The sequence continues at coordinate 145,132,987 of NC_135880.1, read as the reverse complement.
AATAATCCGGTCAGTGGAGCAACTACACTGCTGGACTTTGGCACGAATTTCCGATAAAATCCACTCATGCCCAGAAATCTCAAAACTTCCTGTACTCGTTTCCTTTAAATTCATAAATCCCAATTCAATCAAGAAATTTTAAATCCCACAAAGAACCCCGAGATTTGTATGACCACAGCCAATGTTATTCGCTGAGCAAGTCTTACTGATTTTTTTTCGTATTTTGAAAACAAGGGGAAAACTATTGATCCCAGAAGCATAGAATCCCAATAACACTTCTAGGATTTTAAAATTAAAAGATTTATTAATAAGAAGAAAGAAAATCTTAAGCACACAAGATTAAAGTTACACAGTTAAAACAGTCTTATAAAACATCCCCCAAAAAGCTTACTTGGTCAGAACACTCAAGTAAACTACTTGGCAACAAATCTCCCTTATAGAGTTTTAACCATAGAAATCCAGTAATATTATCCAAGGCAAAAACTGTGGTCACTTTAGCAAAGTTACACCACACAACTTCTCACTCTCTTCCACTCTGCTGTGTAAATCCCAGAATGTCCAGAAACAACCTGTTTTCTGAAACCAATGACTTTTCTGGCTTGACACTGGATGGCTGCTTCAAATTCAAAACCTTCACAGCTTTTCAGCACTCCAGCACACAGGCAATGTCTTCAGTGGGTTCTCCCCCACAGCCACCCAACTCAGTTAAACATCTTTCCTTAAATATCTTTTTCCCCTTTCATCTTAGATTCCATTGTTCTCAAACACCTCTTTGAATTCAACTTTTCAAAAATATAAAAATCTTTCATGTCTTCCTATTGCCTCTACTTTCAGGTCAAATAAAATTTAATAACCTTCCCTTGTTTACTTCTGAAACCTTTAAGTTGTAAAAGTCCCTTGTCACTTCTAAACTCCTCTTTGAAATTTAACAGCTGAAAAGTCAAGCCTCTACTTATCTCATAATGCAAATTTCAAATCCAGCCTATTTACTTGAAATTCAACTTCACCATAGCCTCTCATTACAAATGCATGCATCGAACAACTTTACCTTTCATCTCTCAGTTCCCACGGACAAGCTGTCTTTACTAACTGTGCCCTAGTGTCATTAATCACATACACACGTGCACAGTTCTTTACAAAATACTACCATATTCCCAAAAATATTTGTAAAAATAGCATCCATCTTCACATTGTATTATTTGACCTTACTGGCCCTGACTTGCCTTTATTCCTAGTGTTTCTTACTCAAATCCAAATAGCTACTTATTTAAAAATAATATGCTTTTCTAATTTACAATTATTTAAAGACATTCCCTAACAGCAGTTTCTTACCAACTAATGAACTTAATGTTTTCCTGTGATGTCACTGTTCTATTTTTTTTAACTCAGCTCCGAAGGTGAGGTTTACACCCAATTCCATTTCTGCTTGGCTGCTGCTGTTCCTGACTTAGAATAATTCCTATGTATGCCACACCTCGTTCCCTGTGCACCTAATGCCCACTTGAGCCGAATTCACTACTCGCTCGGTCTCCGCCTCACTCCAGCGTAGTCGCCTGTCTCCTCACGTCTCCCCCTTACTGAGGCAGGTAATGCTGTAATAGCCTCCCACTAGAGAAGTGCAATCTCCAAAGGGAATGCACCTCAAAGAACTGCAGGCACATTATTCTGGGCTAAAGGCTCTGGAGGGAGGGTCAGGACTCCTGCAAGCACAGCCCCGAGCTGAATCCCTGGCTGCAGCTGCTGCACTTCTTCCTCTGGCCAGACTGGAATTGCTAGAAGGATTCCCATTTTGCCAGTGTTCCCATAGATTTCAGAAAGTTAGCCTGCCCCTGCAAGCACTTCAAAATTAGTAATTTGCTAAAATAGCCACTAGAAACTAGTAAAATGATTTGTGAACCTTTTCAACATTTAGCATTAGCCGTGGCTCATTTGGAAGCACAGTCACCTCTGAATCACAAGGTTCCGGGTTCAAGTCCCACGTCAAAGCTTTAACACAAAAATCAAAGCTGACACTCCAGTGCTGTATTGTGAGAGCATTGCACTGTCAGAGGTGCCATCTTTCAGATGAGACATTAAACCAAGGGCCCATCTGCCTGCTTGGGTAGATGTAAAAGATCCCATGGCAGAATTTTGAGGAAGAGCAGGGGAATTATCCTCGGTTAAATAAAAGCAAAAAACTGCGGATGCTGGAAATCCAAAACAGAAACAAACATAAAAATACCGGGGAAAACTCAGCAGGTCTGATAGCATCTGCAGAGAGGAATGCAGTTAATGTTTCAAGTCTGTATGACTCTTCAACAGAACTAAGGAAAAATAGAAGAGTGGTGAAATATAAGCTGGTTTAAGGGGGGGTGGGACAGGTAGAGCTGGATAGAGGGCCAGTGATAGGTGGAGATTGTGAAAAGATGTCATAGACAAAAGGAAAAAGAGGTGTTGACGGTGGTGATATTAGCTAAGAAATGTGCTAATAGGTGACATTAAGGGTAGAAAGCAGGATGAGCAAGGTACAGATAGCCCTAGTGGGGGTGGGGTGGGGGGAAGGGATTGAAATAGGCTAAAAGGTAGAGATAAAACAATGGATGGAAATGCATTTAAAAATAATGGAAATAGGTGGGAAAAGAAAAATCTATATAAATTATTGGAAAAAAGGGGGATTGGAAAAGGGGTGGGGATGGAGGAGAGAGTTCATGATCTAAAGTTGGACTCAATATTCAGTCCGGAAGGCTGTAAAGTGCCTAGTCGGAAGATGAGGTGCTGTTCCTCCAGTTTGCGTTCAGCTTCACTGGAACATTACAGCAGGCCAAGCACGGACATGTGGGCATGAGAGCAGGGTGGTGTGTTGAAATGGCAAGCGACAGGGAGGTCTGGGTCATGCTTACAGACAGACCGAAGGTGTTCTGCAAAGCAGTCACCCAGTCTGCGTTTGGTCTCTCCAATGTAGAGGAAGCCGCATTGGGAGCAGCGAATGCAGTAGACTAAATTGAGGGAAGTGCAAGTGAAATGCTGCTTCACTTGAAAGGAGTGTTTGGGCCCTTGGATGGTGAGGAGGGGGGAAGTAAAGGGGCAGGTGTTGCACCTTCTGCGGTTGCATGGGAAGGTGCCGTGGGAGGGGTTTGAGGTGTAGGGGGTGATAAAGGAGTGGACCAGAGTGTCCTGGAAGGAAGGATCCCTGCGGAATGCCGCCAGGGGGGGTGAAGAGAAGATGTGTTTGGTGGTGGTATCATGCTGGAGTTGGCGGAAATGGCGGCCACGGAGGCTGGTGGGGTGATAAGTGAGGACAAGGGGGACCCTATCATGGTTCTGGGAGGGAGAGGAAGGTGTGAGGGTGGATGCGCAGGAGATGGGTCGGACATGGTTGAGGGCCCTGTCAATCACCGTGGGTGGAAATCCTCGGTTAAAGAAGGAGGAAGACATGTCAGAGGAACTGTTTTTGAAAGTGGCATCATCAGAACAGATGTGACGGAGGTGAAGGAACTGAGAGAATGGGATGGAGTCCTTACAGGAAGCGGGGTGTGAGGAGCTGTAGTCAAGGTAGCTGTGGGAATTGGTAGGCTTGTAATGAATATTGGTGGACAGTCTATCACCAGAAATTGAGACAGAGAGGTCAAGGAAGGGAAGAGAAGTGTCAGAGATGGACCATGTGAAAATGATGGAGGGATGGAAATTGGAAGCAATATTAATAAATTTTTCCAGGTCCAGACGAGAGAATGAAGCAGCACCGAAGCAGTCATTGATGTACCGGAGAAAGAGTTGTGGGAGGGGGCCGGAGGAGGACTGGAACAAGGAATGTTCCACATACCCCATAAAGAGACAGGCATAAATGGGGCCCATGCGGGTACCCATAGCCACGCCTTTTATTTGGAAGAAGTGAGAGGAGTTTAAGGAGAAATTGTACAGTGAGAGAACAAGTTCAGCTGACGGAGGAGAGTAGTGGTGGATGGGGATTGTTCGGGCCTCTGTCCGAGGAAGAAGCGGAGAGCCCTCAGACCATCCCAGTGGGGGATGGAGGTGTAGAGGGATTGGACGTCCATGGTGAAGAGGAGGCGGTTCGGGCCAGGGAACTGGAAATTGTTAATATGATGTAGGGTGTCAGAGGAATCGCGGATGTAGGTGGGAAGGGACTGGACAAATGGGGAGAGAATGGAGTCAAGATAGCAAGAAATGAGTTACGTGGGGCAGGAACAGGCTGACACGATCGGTCTTCCGGGACAGTCCTGTTTGTGGATTTTGGGTAGGAGGTAGAAGCGGGCCGTCTGAGGTTGGGAGACTATGAGGTTGGAAGCTGTGGAAGGAAGATCTCCAGAGGAGATGAGGTCAGTAACAGTCCTGGAAACAATGGCTTGATGTTCAGTGGTGGGGTCATGGTCCAGGGTGAGGTAGGAGGAAGTGTCTGCGAGTTGACGCTCAGCCTCTGCGAGGTAGAGGTCAGTGCGCCAGACAACAACAGCACCACCCTTGTCAGCAGGTTTGATGACAATGTCAGGGTTGGACCTGAGAGAACTGAGTGCAGCAAGTTCAGAGAGACACAGGTTAGAGTGGGTGAGAGGAGCAGAGAGTCCGTACTTGGCCTGCTGCAATGTTCCAGTGAAGCTCAACGCAAACTGGAGGAACAGCAACTCATCTTCCGACTAAGCACTTTACAGCCTTCCGGACAAAATATTGAGTCCAACAACTTTAGATCATGAACTCTCTCCTCCATCCCCACCCCCTTTCCGATCCCCCTTTTTTCCAATAATTCATATAGATTTTTCTTTTCCCACCTATTTCCATTATTTTTAAATGTATTTCCATCCATTGTTTTATCTCTACCTTTTAGCCTATTTCAATCCCTTCCCCACACCCTACCCCCACTAGGGCTATCTGTACCTTGCTCATCCTGCTTTCTACCCTTAGTGTCACCTATTAGCACATTTCTCAGCTAATATTACCACCGTCAACACCTCTTTTTCCTTTTGTCTATGACATCTTTTGGCAATCTCCACCTATCACTGGCCCTCTATCCAGCTCTACCTGTCCCACCCCCACCCCCCCGCCCCCTTAAACCAGCTAATATTTCACCTCTCTTCTATCTTTCCTTAGTTCTGTTGAAGAGTCATACGGACTCAAAACATTAACTGTATTCCTCTCCGCAGATGTTGTCAGACCTGCTGAATTATCCTCGGTGTCCTGGTCAATATTTATCCTCAATCAGCATCATGAGAAACAGAGTATCTGGTCGTTATAACATTGCTGTTTGTGGAAGTTTGCTGAGCGATTCACTGCCACATTTCTTACATCACAACAGTGACTAAACTTCAAAAAGTGATTCATTGGCTGTAAAGTGCTTTGAGATGTCTAAGGTCATGAAAAGTGTGATATAAATGTAAGTCTTTCTTTTTCTTTCTTTAGCCAAGAGCAATTGATGGTCACTTTAAGTTGTGCTAAAATGGGTGCCTCCTGACCTGTGCCGTATGTGATTTGTGGATGGGTCGAGGAAGTAACTGAAATGGTATTGATCACTTTAGGGCCAAAACTGCATCATCTGACCCCAATTTGGAGATATTAGGCCCACATCTGTTTCTGGCAGGAAGACTGGGCACCTAAATGGAAATTGCTTGGAAATTGGAACAGGCAGATTTGTGGCAATAAGTTGGCTTTTTCTGTAACCTGATTTTTGTCGCTCTATTGTGCCATTCATAGCATGAGAGTAAAGATCAAAAATCTGCAGAGTACAGGTCAGTCTGGACAGTTCCTTAACAAGAACATACAGCAACAAGACTGTTGATTTGTCACTATTACACAGATCAGTTTAAAAATTAAATTCGGGTCATGTAACTGCCACAATTTATAGCCTTTCATCTAAGACGTGCTGCACCAGAATACGAACATACATACATATGAACAAGAAGCAGGAATAGGCCATTCAGCCCCTTGAGCCTGCTCCATCATTTAATAAGATCATGGCTGATCTGATAGTAAACTGAAATCTGCATCCTGCCCATCCCCAATAACCTATCACCCCCTTGCTTACCAAGAATCTTAAAAATATTCAAAGACTCTGCTTCCACCACCTTTTCAGGAAGAGAGTTCCAAAGACTCACCACCCTCTGAGTGAAAAAATTTCACCTCATCTGTTTTAATTGGGCGACCCCTTATTTTTAAATAGTGACCCCTAGTTCTACATTCTCCCACAAAAGGAAACATCCTCTCCACATCCACCCTATCAAGACCCTTCAGGATTTTAAATGTTTCAATCAAGTCGCATCTTACTCTTCTAAACCCCAGTGGATACAATCCTAGGCTGTCCAACCTTTCCTCATAAGACAACCCTATTCCAGGTATTAGTCTGGTAAACCTTCTCTGAACTGCTTCCAACACATTTACATCCTTCCTTAAATAAGGTGACCAATACTGTACACAGTACTCCAAATGTGGTCTCACTAGTGCCCTGTACAACTGAAGCATAACCTCCCTAATTTTGTATTCAATTCCCCCCGCAATAAATGATAACATTCCATTAGCTTTCCTAATTACTTGCTGTACCTGCATACTAACTTTTTGTGAATCTTTCAGCTACGAGAGTTCCTCCTACCATACCTGTTTCTGATCAGTTCCACAAGTTCAGAGTCAACCGTCCATTGATAGTTGCTTATATGAGTAGATAATGTGATCACCCTAGGCTTTGTAATTGCATTCCACACAGAACAGAACAGCAAGTCTTCCAACTGTGCATCCTGTTATGGATTCCTTTTTTTAAAGGACTGTTTGATTGGATTAGTTTAGAAATGGAGTATCCTACTGATTATATTAATGATTAAACACTGCAAAGACTTCAACCTTCCACCTGAATAACTCAAAGGCCAAGGAAGAACACCATGTCCAGTTCTGTGGCTGACCACTCATCCACGACCCAACACCAAAATATCTTGGTATTACTCTTGGCCATACATTGACCTACTAGCCACAACTCCAGAACACCATAGCCAAGGTCAAGATGAGAGTGAATCTCATATGGAAACTGGCGGGTACCACCTGGGGCAGCAGAGCCAACATGCTGTTTCAGTCTCCCTGGCCTGCCCAATACCAGAGTAGTGCTGCTGAACCTAGCTCAGGAGCTGCCACACAAATGTGGTAGATATCCACTGATGAGAAGTAATGAGGATTATTTCTGAGACATTGAGACCAACACAGCTCGAGTGGCTTCCTGTGCTAGCACATATTGAACTTCCTGGTGTCCTCAGGGAAATATCCTCCTCAAAGAACACCACCGGCAACAGCTAACAAAGCACTCCCATTGACACAAGACCTCAAAAAACCCATGTCTGAAATCTTACAGTCCCTACTGGAACACACTCCACACCCTACAACTGACGATAGCCCCATCTCTCAATGGCACACCTCCTGGTTGACCGAAAACATCACCAACCTCAACCTGGTAACTAATCCGAGTGGTGACGTCCTAGGTGTCAACCTTCCACAGAATATCTGGACACCCCGCAGCCACTTGAGGATGGGCAAGGGAAGATGTGGCATCTTGCTTCACAAGTGGAACATGAGAAACAGCTCAAATTGTGATTGTGACCATCCAAGTCTTATCAGACATATAATGACCTCCTGCTTTGAGACCTCCATTCTTGATGGCATCACAATCATTCACAATGCATCAACTGAAGCAGTTGATTGGATTGTTAATCTCGACATTAAACTACTTTCCCTGCTATATGGATTAAAAAAAGGTAATGATTGATTGATTTTGAGATAAAAAGTAAACCCAGATATTGATATCAGTTCCTTGTTAAAATGCATTCCAGATCTGCCACAGCAGTTCGTTGGCAACACACTGGGATTCCTCACTTGTTCACATGAATGTTTTCATCCTTGTGCACTTGCTCATTGTCCCATGAGCAGATGGAATGACACAAATCACACCCCAGTTTCTATTTAAAGAAGGCCAAAAGCAGATTCCCAATGGTGGGATGAAACTACGGTATTAAATTGGCCGTGGATTATCGGCAGATCGAACTTCCCAACTGCAAGCTGCAGGAACCTCTTTTTAATATATTTGCGTATCATGCATGCTCATTAAAAGGCAACCTTGCCAGAATTAAGTGTACCTTTCCATTTAAGTAATCAGCAAATGAACGACGTGTGCCTTCAGAGTCACAAATTTTTAAATGTGGCATGCAACGGGCAAGGTAGTCTTCCTGGTGGATTTGGAGTGAGTAGGAGCTGCATGTCCTTCTTTGGAGAGCTTTGTTCAACTACAGAGGCATTGCTGATTGAGATCAGGCGCCTGTTTCAGGTTCCACTGCCTGGACCACTCAGGTGGAGCGCTGCTGTAGCACCAGAGAGTGTCTCCAAGATCATTGTGACCTGCTGCACCCTACACAATCACACATAGCAAAGGGGTGAGGAATTGGCAGACAGGGAGATGGAGAAGCCAGATGCCTCCTCAGACAAGAAAGAAGGCGAAGAAGCTGATATTCATGAGCGAGTGGATGGTGCAGCTCACCCTGTAGATGCCAGGGTGATGGAGCGACGTGCCAGACAAGCCTGTGACACCCTTATTGCAACAAGATTCTAGCCAGAATGAAACCCCTGCAAGCTTCTTGCACTGGTGGAGAGTGCAGGGGAATGACATGCATCCTCTAAGTGTTGTGTCTCTTCATTCTCAGAGGTGGAGTTGGAGGTGTAGAAGACTGCCTCTTCCTCTTGGTCTTGCTGCAAGGACCTGCAGTGGAGAGCACAAAGAATTAGCTTGCAGTTGGGCCCAATCCTTTTCTCATCACTGTTTCAGCTATAACTCCTGTATGTCCAGTTGTCAACGCCAGACTGGAAGCATCCTCTCTCGAATGATCTTCCCCGGTCTTCCAACACCTCCTCTTCAGCAGGGGTCAATATGCAAATGTCAGGGTCACCCCCACCCATCTTACAGTGCTCCCTGCAGTTATGAGCTCTTTTTCCTGCAGGCAGACAGAAGTATTGAGTGTTATCCCAATAGGTGCATAACCACTTTATGACCATTCATGCCTTTGACAGTTCCTGTGCACTCCCCAGTAAATGTTCCACACACAAACTGTCCTGCAACTGTTACAACTTTGAGAGCATGAAGTGGCTCCCAATGCATTCAGTCCACATGTTCCACCTAATGATGAGGCCTGCAACCCAAACTCCTGCCTGCCATCTCTCTCCACTCGCACATTTATTTTGCTTGATGTCCTTATGTCACTTTGCAGTGACCACACGGTGCCACTTACCCTTGCCGATAGCAGGAGATTGTTCATCCTTATCCTGCACAGGGCCTAAGTTCTTGTATGGAGCCCATAGCCGCTAACCTGCACGTACAATTTCCAGTCAGACCGGTGAGCATCCTGCTGCCGTCCCTGGGTACAGGACCACCCACCATTCCCAGCCTGGAGGGGAACCTGCAGGGAGGCATCACTGAACTGTAGGGCCGCTTGTTGTCTGTGCTTGGTATTTCTCACTTTGGTATGGGGTGTCAGTAGCTCCAGGAATCTAGGTGGCAGATGGAGAGGGGGTGGCAGCAGTTTCAGTTCCCAAAAGCTCCTCAGACAGCAAGAACAATTCTCCTGGCTTGCAGGAAATGAATGCCTGTCCGGGTGCTTTTGAACCCATGAGGCAATAGTGGGGTAAGGACTTACTGCCAATCCCTGCCACATGATTCGCCATATTCCTCAACTGTGGATAGCTAATTGGCTGGCTGCCTGCTGTGAGATCACGCATGGCCAAGGGCACTTCTGGTCATGCCACCGACAACCTCATCACTACCGAAAGACTCCACCCACTGTCTTTAGAACGAGACATTGAATCGAGGCCCCATCTGCCCAGTTGTAAGTAAAACAGAATGCATTAATATAACGGTTATGTTAGTGGACTAAGAATCCAAATAGTGAGAGTTCAAATTCTACCATAGCTGCTGGAGAATGTGAACTTAATTTCAAAAATCTGAAAATAAAAAAAGATTGGTATCAGTAAAAGGGAAATTAAGTAATTAGATTGTCATTAAAAGCCCAACTGGTTTACTAATGACCTTCAGGTGACTTTACTGTTCATTGTTATTAAATGAGATCAGGTGGTTAGATGTTCAGCAGAATCTTTCCTTTGGTGCAAATAGAATTTGCATAACACTTGCATTGAAACAAATGAGAATAAATCAACACTTCTTTAATTTTCTTTATCCAAATTATACTTAGGGGGATTACACTAGTACCACCTACGTTGTATGTGTGGGTGTGTGCATGCGGGTGTACGCTATTTTGTGTACGTGCCTGCCTATATATATGTGTGTGTATATATATATATAGATATATATATATCCACACATTGCATAATGTTGAGCGCTCATAGTTGCTAAAATTGTTTCTTGTGCTTTAAGGTGCTTATGTGGAGAACTCTGAACTCAAGTTGCTCTGTTTCCTGCATGCCTCCCTGATTTTGCTGTGCCCACTGAATGTTGGTTCGTTGATGCTGTCAGATTCCATCTCGTCCTTTTTATTCTTCAGCTGCTATAAGAGCCAATTCTTTGTCCAGAAGCTGAGGCACTGTGTAAGACGCAGATGAACCACATTTGAAAATATGAATGGAGGAACGGTGTGCATTTACCATTGGCTGCAGATGTTTTTAGACTGAGATTTTTGAACTCCATTTCCTTTACTTTAGGAATGCAGCTACAAAGTACATTTCATGTGTATTACAACATACTACATAGTGATATGGATAATCAGCTCAAGGCTGTCAACACTACATGTTGCTTACATTTATAACATTGAACAATGTACAACAACATAATGCACCCAACGTCTCAGTAGATGTGAGGGTCCATCTCTCATTACAATAAAATAAATTTTCTCCACTGGGCAGCAGGTAATTTTTCAACCCTTGGCATTCCTCTTTAATTATCACTTGACTTTAATTGCCTTTTTTAAGATCATCTTGGCAGCATTACATTTCACAGTCCCTCTGGTATGCTAGAACATGCTCGCTCACATAAGCCAATTGCAGTGTTTTGCGGGGGTCCTCACAATTTTCTTTGAAATGTTTATAGTCCACAAAAGATCATAATTTGTTTGTATAACTCAGCTTAGGGGCTATTTTCCACCCTTTCATGAAGTGCTTAGATGATCTTTCAGTAGTTACCATTTCTCTGCTATCATCATTGTATGTCTTACTGCTGGTAATAAGTTATTGTAGGTACAGTATGGCACTGATGGCAAAGTATCTGCCATTCACTATTGGTATATAGTTATCAATAACTTGCTGTAAAACATTTAGCTGTGTAAATAATTAACATTGTGGAAAATTTGTTAATTAACACACATGCAGCATACACAAAAATGAATCGCATATGTGTATGGGAGGAAAGGTTTAACGTACAATTGAGGGAAATGTTCCTGATCTACACCGGCCTCTAGTCCACCAACACCCCTATTTTAAAATTCACAACCCATGTTCAGCTTCTCCCTGTCTTTGTAACCTCTTCCAGCTCTGCATCCCTCTGAGAATTTTGTATTCCTCACCTTCTGTCCTCTTATGCATCCTCAACCCTCTTCACACCACCATTGACAGCTGTGTCTTCAGGCAGTTGGACCCTATGTTCTGGAATTCCCTCCTTACATTCCTCTGCCTCTCTACTTCTCCCCTTCTATAAGATGCTCATTAAAACCTGACACTTTGACCAAACATTTGGTTCCTTATCCTAATGTCTTATTCTTTGGCTCAGTGTCAATTTTTGTCTGATTATATTCCTGTGAAGCATCTTGAAACATTTTACTATGTTAAAGAAGCTATATAAATGTGGGTTGTTAAGTACATGCAGACTACACCTGTGTAAGGCTTGTTCCTACTGCCATCTGCTGAACATTTAATGTTAATATCCCTACCCACATTGAGCCCAGTTTATCATGACAATTTACCTCAGGTTCAGTTGAGGTTTAACACAATTCGGGCTACTTACTGTAGCCATTGGGCCAAACTAATTTTATTTGTCCAGGCAGATTCCTTTATTTGTTTTTTTTGGAGGAGCGGAGGAGAGCAGTAGACCAGAGATTTTGTATCCTCTTCAAGCTCTATTCTCAAAATATTGGCATACCCAATTTTTCAGCCTTTGATCAAATTGTCAAAACTGGATGTTGCTAGTATTTATCCCACCTACATACATCTATTTGTTTGCCGTCTAAGTTAATTTTTTTTAACCAAAGCCAGCTAACCTTTGATTTGCATGAGAGCCAAAATGTTCTTCTATGTTGGCATTTAACACTATGTCTAGCTATTAACTGCATGGTGACGACTTCGCCGTTAACATTTGTAAATGTGAGTTTTGGAGGTTTGGAAAGTGCCACATTGAAACCTACAAAAGGTGACCAGGTTTTTTTTAGTTTCATCATCAGTAAACATTTCCTCTATTTTCTAGAGATAGCATACTTTAGTGAGAAAACTTAAATCAAATTTATAGACAGAATACATATATATAAATATTAGGCTACTGGAGGCATTCGTGACACTGAGGATTAAAAGATTATTTGAAATTATCCAGTAGCACTGCTATACAAACAAAAATGCTCTCAATCATTGAGTAATAATTTATTTTCCCAATTACTGTGCAGTAAAGGTTATACTAGGCTACCTTAGAGATATACAACATATTCTACAAATAAAGTATAATGTCTGTGGTATTTGCTGAATATATACACACAAATCTTGTTTATCCCTCAGACCTCAAAGTGTCACAAACATATTTGCAAAATTTGTCTGATTCAGCACATAGATCAGATTATTAATTTTAACACAACCTACCAGGCATTTAGATCAGACGGTCAATTTACACCCCACCTCCAATTAATGAGCCACTGACTTCAATTGGATCAAAAACCAAGCAGGGTGCAAAATCAGACCTCTGAGCCAAAGGTAAAAACCCATTGTCTCAGTTAAAATCAGGTTCCTGCTGTGCCCCAGTTAGACTTTATCCTTTAAAAAAATAGGCCAGGATTAAACGGAACATCACTTTAGCAAAAGAGAGCTTCCTCCAGAAACACCCTCCTACTTATTATAAAATATAATGTGTGTGCCATGTCTCAATGCTTCTATCATTGTAAAAATGGATCCTGTAACTTAGTTTGAGCAGAATTATGGAAAATTCATTAGTATCTAAATGGAATTTCTCCTATGTTTTAGAAAATTTTCTCCTTTCTCTTCAGATCTCCCTTGCCTGTATACTACATCCTGCTCATCTTTGCTTCAAAGAATGAACAAGAAGCCATCCTGAGAAGACAGCAATTGGCTTCAGCTGATGTTGCTCTGTAATTCAGTTGCAAAGTGGCAAAAACAAACTAAACTGATTTTCCTGCTGGATTTTGTTTCTAGAGAAATAGTTTGCCTTTGTTTGCCTCAAGAAATATTTGAGGCTGAACACAATTTTTTTCTCGACATACTGACATTTATTACACTTCAATAATTAATTGTGCAAATCCTGTTGAGATGGTTTAACATGAAAGACTTGCATTTGTATAGTGCCTTTCACAACCTTGGAACATCCCGAAATGTTTTACAAATAAATGCTTATGAAGTGTAGTCACTGTTGTAACGTAGAAAACACAGCAGCCAATTTGCCCACAGAAAAGACACCTCCCTCCAAAGAGAAATGAGATAGGTATAAGCAAGGACACCAGGGAGAACAATCTTGTCCTTCTCAAAATAGTGCCATGAGATCTTCTACATACCCTTGAAGGGGCAGATGGTTCAACATCTCATCCAAAAGTTGGCATCTCTGACTGCGTCAGTCCGGATTATGTACTCCAATCTCTGGAAATTATGAAATGACTATCTAAAATAGTTACAAATTATGAAACACATATTTTCATGTCTTCCAGCTTACTTATTGAAAAGGTTTTAAAAATCATTGGGTAAGTGCTCCACCTGATGGTCAGTTCAAGAAGTGGCACAATTTACCCAATGAGGATAAAAGTGAAGGTTGCTGCTCAAGTCGATGTTGTTTGTTTGAAGCAGGGAAAAATTAACACTGAAGCATGAGGAAGGACCTACAGGTTTTAGTAATCACTTCACTGATAGTGCTTATTGCTAATTACTGATAGTGTAATTTTAATTAGTTGATATTTTGTTAATAGTTCATGTTGTGATTGTTTAATTCTTTTTATGACACGTTTTTATATATTTTCTCTCCTGCTCTGTATGTTCTTCAGCACTGTTTCCCAAACTGAAAGCTTGTAACAAGCTGCTAACAAAACAGGAGAAATCAATTGTCTAACTCTCTTAATATTCCTTCCTCCTTCTGAATGAAGATCAAGAACTCCCTACAAAGAGTGAGTTGAAAAAGACGACTTGCATTTATATTGTGTTCACAATCACCGGACATCTCAAAGTGCTTTACAGCCAATGAAATACTTTTGAAGTGTAGTCACAGTTGCAATGTAGGAAACATAGCAGCTGAATTGTATGCAGCAAACTATCCGAACAGCAATGTGATAACAACCAAATAATATGTTCTTGTTATGCTGAGAAAGAAACGTTGGCCAGGACACCAGGGAGAATTCCCATGCTCTTCTTGAAGTAGTGCTATGGGATCTTTTACATTCAGCCAAGCAAGCAGATGGGGCCTCCGTTTAACATCTCATCTGAAAGATGGCACTTCCAACAGTACAGTACTGCACTAGAGTGTCAGCCGTAATTTTTGTATTCAAGCCCTGAGGAGTGGGACTTGAATCTGGAACCTGGTGACTCAGAGACTGACTTCCAAACAGAGAACTTGCTGGGGAAAAAGAGATTCATGCTGTGCAATTAAACTTGCAGTACGCAGACCTGACCACAGCTTCTCCCCACCACTCGGAAAATCCATACCAAGTCACTATTGAAGTCACTGGTCTGAATTTTCACGCCTCCGTCCAAGTCAGGATGGAGGCAGAATAGCAGTTGAGACTCGGTTCCAGGATTCCTGCCCCTATTCCAGTTCCCAACAATTATCTCAGGCGCAGGATAAAACTGCAGGTAGCAAGCGCACCCACAGCACAACTGCCTTTACTGGTTCCATTACAAGGGATGGTAATTTCAAATCCCACACAATTTTGATGGAGTTAGGCCCATTTTGTTAAGAGATGTGGTTGACGGCACCCTAGAGGAGTTGTAAACTATGGCGGAAACCCTAGTCTCGGGTCGGAAATGAAAAAAAAGTCAAAATTCACTTTGAAAAACACTGCCCCTCTAACCGTCTCATAAAGCTGTCAAGCATAAGCAGTGAAAGCCCCTTTGAGGGAATCTTCAATCCACTTGATGCCTCTTAATCTCATCCAAATAAACATACAGGCATTACTAAACCATCAAAGAAAGGCCAGATTATGACAAGCTAATGAAGATGCCAATCACACAAAGCTAGCAATCCCCTTTACAATTGAGTGAACAGACCCCTGCTGAACCGAGTCTGTTAACGGACTCAGTTCAGCAGTGGTTGCAAAGGGACTGTTTGCTTTGTGCGATTGACATCCTTATTACCATGTAATAACCTGATTTTACTTTCAACAGGTATTTTAATGTCTGTTTATTTGGACAAGAGGTTTAAAATGGACTGACAGCTTCCTCAATGGGACTTTCGTTGTCATTGAGAGAAAGTAAAAGGGATAATGATTTTTAAAAGGAACGTTGAAGGCTATTTTTAAAAAAACTCATAAGCATTTCAAAGACATTTCAGTGCAATTATATGGCTCATTGTGTACCTAGTGCACACTGGGTGAGTGAGCATAGGGGTTATGATGGGGCATGGGAGGCTTGGAGTGGTCAGGTGGAAGGGGGTGTAGGTTTGAGGGCCTGACATTCCTCATAACTGGGCTGATGTACCCCTAATATTAGGCGAACTTTCTAACCTACCGACTTTGCCATCTGCCCACCTCCTTTCTTGCCTCAGGCCTGCCTCTGGAGGTGGGAGGCCCATCTTCAGCCTATGCCTATCTCCCCAAGAAATTGGGGCAGATATGCTCTTCCAGGAGGAAGATGGATTAGCGGGGCCGAGAAAATTCCCGATACCTGTCTCCTTGACAAAAATCCAGCCCGCTATTACCAACTCTGGGCACGCACGACATGAGAGGAAAAGTGTCATAGCCTTGGAGATGCTTCAGAGATTTATTAGAATGGTGTAGGGATGAGGGACTTCAGTTATGAGAGAGGCTGCAGAAGCTGTGGTTGTTCTCTTTCGAGCACAGGTTAAAAAGAGATTTGATAGAGATGTTCAAAATTATTAACAGTTTTGATTGTTTCTCCTTACTCTGTTCTCAGTGGCAACGGGCACCAGGGAACCAGAGTGTACAGATATAAGGTGATTGGCAAAAGAACCAAAGGCAACATGAGGGAATTGTTTTGACAGCAAGCTGTAATATAGAGTAAATTGCCTGAAAGAGTGGTGGAAACAGGGAAGGTGGTGGTATAGTGGTAATGTCACTGAACTGGTAATCCAGAGGCCCAGGCTAATGTTCTGGGGACATGGATTCAAAACCCACCATGACAGCTGGTATAATTTGAATTCAATAAAATCTGAAATTGAAAGCTAGTCTCAGTAACAGCGACCATGAAACTATCATCAATTGTCAGAAAAGTCTATCTGGCTCATTAATGCCCTTTAGCGAAGGAAATCTGCCATCCTACATGTGACTCCAGACCCACAGCATTGTGGTCAACTCTCAACTGCCCTCTGAAATGGCCCTGCAAGCCACTCAGTTCAAGGGCAATCAGGGGTGGGCAACAAATGCTGGCCTTGGCAATCATGAAAGAGTAAACAAAAGTTAAGCAGATCCAGTAGGAACATTTAAAAGAGAATTGGCTAGATACTTGGGAGGAAAAAATTACAGGAGACCAAAAATGTGCAGCGGAGTGGGATTAACTGGACAGCTCTACCTAAGAGCTGGCGCAGACACAATGGTTTCCTTCTATGCTATGAAATTCTATGAAAATGACAATTTGCATTTATATGGTGATTTTGATCTAGAAAGTATCCAATGAATTAAAACCAATTATGCACAGGTAGCACTATTTAACTCAAAAGTTGGCTTCTTTAATAGATTTTTAAAAACCCATTCTTTGTTAAAAAGATACCCTGAACTCTGCAGCCATCTTCTTTTGTGAATGAAAGACATGCAATTCAGATCTGAATTTCTAACGGTTATGGCCCATTTGTACAATAATATATTTAAAACCATTTAAGGTTTGCGTCTGGTGTCAAAAATGAGCAATATCATTTCAAAATTATTTGCCAGCAGTAATTTCTTCTAAATTACATGCACATCATTCAACAAGAGAAATCTTCCAATTAAAATGGAACAGTTGGGAAAAGGAAAGAATTGGTTAGAAAAAAAGGGCATTATTTAAAATTCATGCAGACAATTTCATTCGCGGAAGTTATGCTGACCCAACACTGACCTGAAGGATTTCATCTCTCAACAAGGTGGAACTTTTATTTTCAGACACCTTTTGACAGCATACGTGACGCTTTCATTATAGCTAAATACGTCTTTTCAATTCAAAAACTTTGAAATCCATTCAAAAAATCAATGGGTATAAAACGAAAGTTATTGTATGTAGCCAAGTTCCTACTTTACTTCAGGGAATTAATTATTTTCCAACCCCTGAATGATAACATAATTCAAAAAAAATAAGGTCTTTTAGTTGCATCTATAGAAACATAGCTCATTGTATACAAATAAATATCATCTTTAATAGCCATTAGGTCTCCAGAGTTCTTTAAACCTTTCAAGAATTTGTTAAAACTTGATAGTCATTGCACCATATAGTGGGGTACTGAGTCATACAGATCCCAGCCTACCTTGTTCAAAAAAACTGAAAGGTAAACTTAGAATGAACTTTATAATACGAACTGAAATTGCAGTAAAATAGCAGAAGTGGTACATGATTGTGTGCATAACAAATTGTTCCCAAATAGAACCTGAGAGGGTGATGCCTTGCTTAGTTGAAAAGCAAGAGGAAAGTGCAGTGATGGAAGTGCATCCACCAGAGGGCAGTAGTGCTCCCAAAGACATGGAACAGCTTAAAGGAAAACCTATTCCCAAAGCAAAAGAGAAAGCACGGAACAGTAACAATGGATGGCAGGGAGGCACAGGTGAAGCCCACATTGAAGCCTCCACTATCCAACTGACCAGCAGGGAAAGTCCAACAAGATTGGACCCTGTGCTTACTCATAATGCAGAATCATGAAGCAACCTGACAGGGCTGCGCACTGCTTTTAAAACACACACATCACTGCAAACTGCATCACTGTAGCCTTACCTGGTAAGGATGTGGGAGAGACCCCTTCCATAAGGCAATCACCCTATAATCCGGGTACAGAAAGGCTGGCCCAAGTTCGGGAAAGAGTTACCTGCCTGTTGCAGTGCCAGCCCATAGCGCCTAGCGACAGCAACTGGAACATCCCAATTGTGCTCACACCTGAGCTGGACACTGAACCGGAATCCCTGAAAGAGGCAAAATTTCCGTTAAAAAACCCCCAATCTCTTGGCACTCAGCCTGCTCACAGTGCCTGGGCTTGTACAACTGAATCCACAAGTTACCAAGGTAGACAGGGAAGTACTAAGCTGGACAAGAGCAGCTCAGCCCTCTGATCAAAAGACCTTGTAATTACAGAGTTAGAAACCCAGAATTACCCTACAGATAGCCTAGAGCAGCTTAACCATTACTAACCTGCTGAATGCTAAGCACCCTGTAAAACCCCAGACCCTTTAGAGAAACATAATTAGTATTTAGAAAGGCAGCGAGTTCTGAAAACAATGGGCAGAATCGTCCCAGATTTGCACTAAGGGTGGGAAAAATGATGTTTTGCCTGCCAGCCGTATTGTCCCAAGCTCGCCGTATTAATTATGCAATACTGGGATACACTGTTTCAATGGCAGACGGGCTCAGATTTGCCTGCTACGTCATCACCTCGCCACTTCATCACACCTGACACCACATTTGAAGTACATCTGCGCTCTGTGCTGGATTCCAGCCCAGGACTGCAGCAAAGAAGGCATAGCCCCTAAAGGCAAGAAGACTGCAGCCCTCGTGCGCCTTTTGGATGCCGTGGAGTCCTGCTGTGATGTCCTCTACCCCCGCTCTGGCTGCAGGAGGTCCAGCAACATTACCACTTTGGCTTGGTAGGCGATGGCAGTGGTGATCAGCGCCAATGCTGCACAGGAAAAGCTGGCCATCCAATGCAGGTAGAGGATGAATGATCCCATCTGTGCAGCCAGGGTATGGCAACCATCTCATCACTCTAAAGTTACATTCAAGCCCATCACACATTCACTGGCATCTCACTCACTGACAGTTCAAGGGACATCACCACCCATTCTTTCTCACATACCCTCACATGTACATCTGGCCTCATCTCCTCCGGAGACTACATCCTCAGCCCTCCCCATCTTGAGACCACTTGCACAGATCAACATGTGCTCCCCCGCACACCCTGGGTTACCCCCCTCCCACAGAACAGCCCTCGTCCTGTAGCCTCTTCCCTTGCCTGAGACCACTTCTCCTTCCCCAAGCAAGCCCTTGCCCTGCAGCCATTGAAAAGCCACCCACATATGGCTGATCTGGTAGGTAGAGACCTGCCTGTGAGCCCCCCCTTAAAAGTGATGTGGTTCTGTCTGTGAAGCCTGGTGCTGATGACTGTGATTGTTGACCGAAGCAAGGTAGGCAAGCAAATCTTGAAGTCCCGAGCTAAGTGCAGCCCTCCAAACGCACACTTTATATGTGCTGTTGTGAAACACGTCAGCGTGTTTTCATGCCGACGTGGGCACACAGTCCAGCAGGGGGTTGTTGGGGGGGGAGGTTCGATTCCGGCAGGTTAGCCTAATAATGATATGCAGGTGTATTACAATGAAGTTCCTGATGTCCGATGGTGGGAAAGGTGTCCCGCCAGGTGAGTGGACATCGCAAACTGGTTTCACACCATCGTGAAACTGATTGTGCCATATTGACTGCTCATGCCACCTAACGCCCAACAGCGGGCGCAGAAAATCCGGGCCAATGGCTAACAGAGAAAAATTGAGAACTCTAGCCCCGAGTAGGCTTCCCCATGAAGGCCGATTTTGAACGCCCCAGGTCACCCTAAACACTGGCAACCTCACAGGAGAGGGCAGTCTCCTTGCTGAAGCCCCCCCCTGTGTTTAAGCTTCAGCAATGCAGCAAGGAACTGCCATTGCCCCTGCCAGCTGTGTGTTTGACTTTCTAGTGAGAATCAGAATAACTGCATATCTCTTTACTGCCTGTTTATCTTTCACAAGACCACACCAAAAAAAAAAGAAATATTACTTCTATTTCACTGAGGCCAGGAGGACTGTGACAGAACAGAAACTAACATTGTATGTTTTTTCAAATATATCCTAATTGCTATTTCTTATTTTCAAACTGGAGTTATTGGCTGAACAAAGACCACTAAGATGTTTGACCCTCTGTCTGAGAGTTCTCATCTGTAAATCTCCAGAACAAGAGTTCATTTCTCAGCTCAGGAACATCACACACCTCGTTATGTCTAAGGAGCCACCCCGGGACGGCACAGCCCAACTTCAAGGGGAGCTACCGGAAGGCCATTTGCTTTTTTTTTGCAAAAATATACTTTATTCATAAAATATCTTCAATCACATTCCAAACCATTTCAAAAACAACATTACAAGGGTACAATCCAGGTTAAACTTTTACAAAATGTATCACCAGGTGCATCAGTACAAACAATATTACAATCATTTACAGCCTTTCATTTTGATCTGTACAGCCCGAGGGGCTCTAAACAGTTCCCAGTCTCTCGGTGCGCTGTGGTAGAAAGGTCTTAGACAGCGACCCTTCCCCATTGCGCCTTTGCGGCAGCTGCCCCAAGCTTTAGTGCGTCCCTCAGCACGTAGTCCTGGACTTTGGATTGTGCCAGTCCGCAACAATCGGTCGGGGACAACTCTTTGCGCTGGAAGACCAACAAGTTTCGGGCAGACCAAAGCGCGTCTTTCACCGAGTTGATGATCCTCCAGCTGCAGTTGATGTTTGTCTCGGTGTGTGTCCCTGGGAACAGCCCGTAGAGCACAGAGTCCTGTGTCACAGAACTGCTCGGGATGAACCTCGACAGCAACCACTGCATCTCTCTCCAGACTTTCTTTGCAAAGGCACAATCCACAAGGAGGTGAACAACGGTCTCTTCCCCACCACAGCCACCTCGAGGGCAATGTGCAGAGGGGGTGAGCCTCCTGGCGTGTAGGAAGGATCTGACGGGGAGGGCCTTTCTCACCACCAGCCAAGCTACGTCTTGGTGCTTGTTGGAAAGTTCTGGCGATGAGGCATTCTGCCAAATGACTTTGACAGTCTGCTCGGGGAAACATCCCACAGGGTCCACCCTCTCCTTTTCCCTCAGGGCCTCTAGGACGTTACGTGCTGACCACTGCCTGATGGACTTGTGGTCAAAGGTGTTTTTCCACCAGGGACAGGTGGTACGGCACGGTCCAACTACTTGGAGCGTTCCGCCGCAGCGTGGCCAGACCCATCCTTCGCAACACCGGGGACAGGTAGAACCTCAGCACGTAGTGACACTTGGTGTTTGCGTACTGAGGGTCTACGCACCGCTTGATGCAGCCACACACAAAGGTGGCCATCAGTATGAGGGCGATGTTGGGCACGTTTTTTCCCCCTTTATCTAGAGGCTTGTACATCGCGTCCCTGCGGACACGATCCATTTTCGACCTCCAGATAAAGCGGAAGATGGCTCGAGTGATCGCCATCGCGCAGGAGTCTGGAATGGGCCAGACCTGCGCCACGTACAGCAACAGCGAGAGTACCTCACACCTGATGACCAGGTTCTGGAGCGTCGCTCCCACATGCCCAGTTTCCTTTTCACCATAGCCACTCGCTCCTTCCAGTTTCTAACGCATGCCCCGGTCCCTCCGAACCATATCCCCAGCACCTTCAGGCCGTCAGCCCTGACAGTGAAGGGGACAAAGGATCGGTCAGCCCAGTTCCCAAAGAACATGGCCTCGCTCTTCCCACGATTTACCTTGGCTCCCGAGGCCAGTTCGAACTGGTCGCAGATGTGCATCAGTCTGCGCACCGACAGCGGATCCGAGCAGAAGACGGCGACGTCGTCCATGTACAGGGAGGCTTTTACCTGAGTGCCTCCACTGCCTGGGATCGTCACTCCTCTTATGCCCGGATCCTTCCTGATGGACTCGGCAAAGGGTTCTATGCAACACACGAAAAGGACAGGCGAGAGAGGACAGCCCTGCCTGACTCCAGATTTAATCGGAAAGCTATCTGTTTCCCACCCATTGATTGAGACTGCGCTACTGATGTTAGTGTAGAGCAGTTGGATCCAATTTCGAATTCCCTCCCCAAACCCCATTTTGGAGAGCACATCCCCCATGTAGGTGTGCGATATTCTGTCAAAGGCCTTCTCCTGATCCAAGCTGATGAGGCAGGTATCCACACCCCTGTCCTGTACATAGGCAATCGTATCCCTGAGCAGCGCCAGGCTGTCAGAGATCTTCCTGCCTGGCACAGAGCAGGTCTGGTCAGGGTGAATCACCAATTCCAGAGCGGATTTGACCCGATTGGCGATGACCTTGGACAGAATCTTATAGTCCACATTCAACAGTGAAATGGGTCGCCAATTTCTAATTTCCTCCCTTTCCCCCTTGTGCTTGTAGATGAGGGTGATGATGCCTTTCCTCATGGATTCTGACATACTACCGGCCAGGAGCATACTCTCGTACACTCCTAGCAGGTCTGGGCCGATCAAGTCCCACAGAGCCGAATACAACTCCGCCGGCAAGCCGTCGCTTCCGGGGGTTTTACTCTTCTCGAAGGACTCGAGGGCCTTAGTCAGTTTATCAGGAGTTAGCGGTTTGTCCAGGCTCTCCCGCGTACTGTGGTCTAAGACCTCCGTGATAGAGGACAGGAAGGACTGGGAGGCCGTGCTGTCCGTGGGCTTCACGTCATACAATCCGGCATAAAAGGATTTGCTGATCCTCAGAATGTCGGACCGTGATGACTTTACTGAGCCGTCTTCTTCCTTCAGGCTGCTGATCACAGAGCGCTCTCTGTGTACCTTTTGGAAGAAGAAACGTGAGCACGTCTCATCCTGCTCCACGGAGCGGACTCTGGAACGGAAGATGATCTTGGAGGCCTCCGAGGCAAAGTGCGAGGCTTGCTGGCCCTTCACCTCTTGGAGCTCCTCCTTGACATCGACCCCCATCGACTGCAGCCGGAGCAGATTCTGCATCTTTTTCTGGAGTCGGGACATTTCCCTCTGTTCCTTTCTAGCTTTCTGGGTGCCTTTGAGGATGAAAAACCTCTTGATGCTTCCCTTGGTCGCTTCCCACCAGTGTGTCAGGGACTCAAAGAGGGGTTTCACGGTTCTCCAACCTTTGTAATCCCTCTTGAGCTCCTCAATGTTCTCTGGGGTCAGCAGTTGCACATTTAGCTTCCATGCCCCCCTGCCCACCCTCAGGTCCTTCTCCAAGTGGCAGTCCGCCAGTAGGAGGCAGTGGTCAGAGAAGAACACCGGCTTGACCTCGGTGGATCTGACTGTGAATGCACGGGACACAAACAGGAAGTCTATCCTGGAACGAATGGACCCGTCTGGCCGCGACCAGGTGTATCTACGCTGCGCTCCGTCTGCAGGGTTGCTGAAGACGTCGTGCAGCTTGGCATCCTTAACTGTTTCCATCAGGGATCTGGACGTAGCGTCCAATCTGCTGCCGGCCCTGCCGGATCGTCCAGCCGCATCGATGATGCAGTTGAAGTCACCGCCCAGAATGACCGGCCTGGAGGTCGCCAGCAGCAGTGGGAGCTGCTGAAAAACCTCCAGCCGCTCAGCCCCTTGTGCCGGGCCATACACGTTAATTAACCGGAGTGGAGCGTTCTTGTACATTACGTCTGCTACGAGGAGTCGCCCGCCCACCACCTCCTTGACCTCGGAGACGGTGAAGTTGCCTCCCCGCAGCAGAATACCCAGGCCGGAGGAACGAGAGTCGTTTCCGCCCGACCAGATCGATGGCCCGTGGGACCACCATCGTGACCATTGCCTGTAGGAGCTGAGGTGCGGTATCGCACACTCCTGCAGAAACAACAGGTCAGCTTTGACCTTGGCTAGGTAGTCCAAGGTCGCAACACATCGCGTAGTAGATTTAATGCTACGCACATTTATGGATACAATCTTTAAACCCATTTTAAAGCATTTATTCTCCTACCAAACCCACTGTCTCTGAGAGTCCCAGACCTTTAGTCTGCTCCTTCATACCCGTAGTGAGCTCAAATTCCTTCACTTTGGATGGGCTGAGGTAGATCTCCTTGGCCGTGTTCTGCTCCGGTGGCATCTGGAGGTTCACGTAGAGAGTGGGTTTTGAGATGACCTTTGCTGGAGAAGCTTCTCCAAAACTCACCCCCTCTGGGGTGTTGCTGTTCCCAGCTTCCTGGAGCTGGGGTGCGATGATTGCCTCACTGCTCCCAGATTCCAGGGGCTGTGGTGCACTGGCCTCCTCAGGTTGCAGGCAAAGTTGGGGTGCGCTGGTCTCCTTGTTGTCTCCAATTTTCTGGAGCTCGGGTGTCTCGTCCTCCAACGCCCTGGAGCTTTGCCGCCTCTTCTGTCGGTGCCGCCCTGGCACTTCATCATCCGAAGAGCTGCTGCCCTTGTCATCCGTGTCGGATGGGAGACGCCTCTTGCCGCTTCTCTGGGAAACGCCTTTGCTTCTTCTTCGCTCCCTCTTACTTTTCTTGTTCTTCACCGTCCGCCACTCCCCCTGCTGCTTTTCCACTGCTGCCTCCTCCTCCATTGATTCGCTGTCCTGAGGACTGGGAGGTACAGGGGGTAGTGCTGCTGATTGGCTCTCTGTTGCCTCAATCTCTTTCTCCACCTTGTCTCTCTCTGTGTCCTCCTTTGTCCCGTTGAGCTCCCTGGGGGCCTTGGTGGTTGGAGTGACACGAAACATTTCTTCTGCTTCCCCCTGGTCGGCTTTGGCTGCCTGTGCGTAAGTACGGCAGCGTTTGGGGCAGGTCCTGTAGAGGTGACCTGCCTCGCCACACAGGTTGCAGCACTTGGCCTGTTTGCAGTCTTTTGTCTGGTGCCCTTCCTGTCTGCAGATCTTGCAGAGGGAGGCGCTGCAGTTGGCCGCCACATGACCAGCCTTGCCGCATGAGCGACAATGCTTGGGTTGCCCAGCGTAGACCAGGTAGCCACGGTTTCCCCCGATAGTGAAACTGGAAGGAGGGTGGAAAATGGCTCCCTTACCATCGGTCTTTAGCGTGACCTTAAACAGGCGTTTGCCTGTCCAGATCCCCAGGTCGTCTCGAATCTCGGTGCCGCTCCCCACCTTATCAAAGTACCTGGTGAGGAAGGTGACCACGTCGGCGACAGGGACGAAGGGGTTGTACACATGCACCATCACCACACGTTCCCGTTGCAACGGCAGAGAAAAGTGTGGCTCCGCCGTCAGGATCTTCATCTCCGGCAGGTCTCTCTTCTCCTCGAACACCCTCAGGAGCCGGACGCAGTCTGCCACCCGCTTGAACGTCACGTCAAAATAACCACCTTTGCGGGAGTCGTGCAGGGTGAAGATCTCCGGAGCTTGGAAGCCGCACGCCTTCAACAGGATCCTCCTGGTGAAGAAGCCCCGATCCATAGGTGATCCTCCCTCGCTGTGGTTCACCGTGACTCGGACGGTGATAGGTAACCCACGGTATGGATTTCGATTGGTTATAGCCCTTCCATCCCGACCTTGCCTTGGTAGGACCATGGTGTCGCCCCTGCAACACTTGATCTTAGCCAAAAGGCCGGAAGGCCATTTGCATTTGACAAACCATGCTTGCTAGTGTAGTCAGAGTTTACGGAGACAATGACTTCCCAAACAGCAGACCAAATAACCCCTCTTTAAACCCATAATGGCCAAGATGTTATCAGCCTGGAACACAAAGCCAATTTGCAGACACTTGATAAACATCTTTTGTTGAAGACATTGTGGGAGGGAAAGCCACATGACCTAACACTCTAACTTGTTGAACAGGTTAATATTGCCTTCCTAATTTGCATGCTCCAGTCTGCTGTTTAACAGCTGACTGCCAGGTCACACCAAAGGAAGCCCTGGCCTTGCTGGACAACACCATTTCAAGGATTGTATCCCAGGTCAGCATAAGCCACTGCATAAAAATTCTCATCTCACGTCCTGTTCTTTTGTGAAGTATCTCAAATCTGTATCCTTTGATTAATGTCCTCCCCTGTCAGCATTCACAGTTTTGCCTTGTTTACTTTATTAGAGCCTCTTATAATTTTGAGCACCTCTAGTGAGTCTCCCCTTAATTTCTGTTCTCCGAGGAGAGCAATTCAAGTTATACAAGTTAAAAGAGGTGTTCAAATTGATCAAAAGCTTCACCCACAGATGCAAGCTTGGACTGCAGAGCACCTGGCCCTACTATCCAGAACAAAAAGCAATTCTGGCAAAAGTCTGGCAATAGATCCCCTGGTTACTCTCCCGCCAATGAATGGCATTAGAATAAACAGTGGAATAAAACAGAATGACATAGTCAGAGACAAAAGTATTTAAATATTTCAACACTTTAATTACAGTTCCTCATTAGCAGCCACCACTGTTTTAAAAGGTTATATTATGCCACGGACAAATTCCCAGCTGTAAGAGAGGCTAAGCATTCTGCTCCAAAGCCTATACCAGTGTCATTCTAGGTAAGAAATGAGCCGGGGGTGATGACTGATGCTCCAATATCTGCCCATTACACTGAGAACATGATATGGGAACACTTAGACTGTGCTATAGACGCCAGCAATGCAATATGGCATCATACTCTGATGGTGAGATTCTCTGATGGAAAGAATCAACCACAGCCAAACAATCTTCAAGGAATAATAATAAAACCTTAGAACAAAAATGTAAAAGTCAGTGAAATAGTTAACTGGAGCACATTGAATTTGGAGGAAATGGCCTTCTGTTCCTAATTCGCTGCTCATATGAAACAAAAACTTAGTTACAATAGTGAAGATCCAACAACAAAATGTCTTCAACTGAACAGAGGGCAGTGAGGCTTCTTGAGTTGAAACTGTTTGATTCTGAGCACACCCTAAATTAGGCTGCCAATAGTGAAAGCTGTTTAGTGAATAAGCTTTTCATCTAGTTTTGGGTTGAGGGAGATAAGGATTCCAACAGACAACTTCGATTTATATAGACCTTTAAGGTAATAAACTACCCAAGGCACTTCACAGGAGCATTAGAAATGACGCCAATCCACCCAAGGAGATATTAGGCCAGATGACAAAAGCTTGGTCAAAGAGCTGGGTTCTAAGGAATATCAGAAAGGAAGAAAGCAAGGTGGAGAGGTGTAAGGAGGGAACTCCAGAGCTTAGGGTCTAAGCAACTGAAGACACTGCAACCAATTGAATCATTAAAATCAAGGATGCACATGAGGCAAGAATTATATGAGTGCAGATATCTTGGATGATTGTGGGGCTGGAGAAAGTTCTCGAAGAAGGGAAAGGCAAAGCCATGGAGGGATTCAAAAAGAGGGATGAAAATTTTAAAAACAAGCTCAACTAGCAGCCAATGTAGATTAGTAAACACAAGGTGACAGGTGAACGGGACGAGGTATCAGTGCATGGGCAGCAGAGTTTTGAATGAGCTCCAAGTTTACAGACTATAGAATGTAGGAGACCAGCCAGGAGTGCATTTCAATAATCGTTAATGAAGGTTTCAGGAGCAGATTAACTTAAGCAGGAGTGAAGTCAGGCATGTTGGGTAAGTAGGCAGTCTTTGTGGTTTGAAGCTCATGTTAGAGTCAAATATGGCACCAAGGTTGCATACAGTCTGGTTGAAGAGTTGGGGTGGAGTCAGGAATAGAGTTTGGAGAGGGGAACAAAAGCAATGGCTTCAGTCTTCTTAATATTAATGGAAGGAAATTTCTGTTCATCCAATTCTGGATGTTGGATAAGCAGTCTGATAATTTAGCAACTTTGAAGGAGTTGGAAGAACTGGTGGTGAGGCAGAACTGGGTGTCATCAGCAACAGTTCCACGTGACTTGAGGAATACAAACCTTTTCATATGTATTGCGGTCAATTTTTAAAATAAGAGATGTAACTATTCTGAAATAGCCAGAAGGATAAGGTTCATGTTACAGGGCCTTAGATCAATATTTGTACTCCCTCTACAAGATGACAGGTATGGGAAAAGCTAAATAAGTTCCATTTTTTTCCTGTGTTTCCACTCATGAATACAATGACTCTTCACCCTCCAACCCAAGACAACACAGGGCTGTATAAAGGCAGAAAGGAGAAGAAATTCATGGCACACAGCAAACATCCCATAATGATACATCATAAGAAGAAAGTAATTATGGGGGTCAGCAGGGAGAAATCACATGATCTTTTATTTCCAAATGTAGGGTTTTTTTTTAAAGACAATGTACTTGGAAAAATGGCACCCACTACAACTTTCTGTAGGTGGGCTGAAGCTCGTTTTGTACAGATACACTTCAACATCCATGTACCTTACTTAAGTGCTTACATATCAAACATCCATTGGTCAGATAAAATACTAGTTGTTACAGAATTTACTAGTTGTTACAAAAATAAGCACTGGTTTACAAATATTTTCTGGATAGAATTTTTTCTTTACATTTGAAAGAATGCATATTACATCAGACGAAATGAAGAAAAAAAACTGGGTTAAGTTTGTTTCCTGTTCAGTGGATACTAAATGGGGAACAGAGTACAGAATTTATTCCATTGGCAACAAAAAACCAAGTTCAGTTATATTAATAGTGTTAAAGGAAGACAGAAAGAAAAACAGAGAGAGAAAACAAAGTTTTATATATTGCTTTTCCACATTCTCATGATATTCTAAAACACTTCTAAACTAATGAATTATATCTGAAGGTACTGTTATTACCTAAGCAATGTCGCAGCCCGTATGAACTATTCTGGATAGATAAATGCCTCTTGCAGTTAGCATGGCTCAGTTAAAAGCACTTAAGGAATCAAAATCTCCACTGTCCCTTCTTGTAATTCTATGTAAAATGTATTTCGGCAACCTTACACAAAGGGCAACCACCCATAATCCGAACTATCCTAATGCAACGCTAAATGGGCAATCTCACTTGGAAGGGACACATCAGGCTGGAGTCAAAAAAGGAAGCAACACAACTATCCCACACATAGCACAATCTTTGAAGGTTAGGAATTAAAACGCTTTGTTTAGGGTTTTACTCTATAGCTAATGGAGCTAAACCTGAACTGGGAGCACCTAAATTGGGAAACTGTTTTCATTTATTGACTACTAGCGCCACTTCATTGTGATAAACATGTAACATTCATCATAAGAATTGTCAATGTGGTCAAATCTTGGACCATTTACTGCTGCTGGTTGATGCCTAGTAGGAACTTGGAAGAAACTGCCCAACTCTTCATAGACAATCCACATAGTAAATGAACAGAAGAGGTTTTTATTCTAATTGGCTGGACTGGGGTCAGTCCCAAGTACCAGGGGTGAAAGGATATTTCTACTCATTTTCATTTTCCCTCCCTTCAACAGCATAGCTTAACTGAGATCAAGAATTCCAAAGCGGTTACACATGGCCATGAACATGCACACTTCCTGCATGTTAAGTGCAGCAAGAAATTATGGTTTGCTTGTATACATTATCCTATCTGCCATAAACAAATATACCTTGTAATGAAGATGCATTCAGACAATTTAGGCTCACATTTCCTCTTCTATTCAATTACTTTGAGGCTCTTGAGGTTATTGCTGAAAGTGGATTACATTCTGTATTCTTGTTTCCTCCTCTTTGTTTATTGAAATTTGAGTACTAAAACACTGAATTACACAAATGCAAGATAAGTTCAATCACATATTATGTTCACCAGTCTTTATACCCAAGGTTCAATTATACAGATGCAATTGTTCAAAGCAGCATATTCAATAACAGCACATGAATTTGGAATAAAACTAACATTTTACTATTCCAAAAATACACAAAACCACTCTAACAAATGATACAAACTAGAAAAGTTTTATTGCAGGCTCATCAAGCTGAACGCCCAGGTACATCAACTGCAATGGATTCAAATTTTCAAAGCAGGATACTTTCTATATATTTCAAAAAAATTAATAGTGGTTCATAAAAAAGCAGGGTAACATTTTAACTATTCCAAAATACTCTAAATTTTCTGAAAACTACAGTAGAAATGTACAAAATATACTACTAGCATGAAAATTGCTCCTCACGAATACGGTTTAATCCATCTTGCCTCCTTTCAACTGTGTGAAAAGCAGAACAGCCTCAGTATCCTGAAGATTCGTAACATTGTACGTGTTACCTGTAATGGGGAAACGATGACTATTTATGCAATAGTCTAATTTTTCACATTCTAAGTGTAAAGACAATAAATTTTGAAAATTACAAAATGCCCTGGGTCTGTCAGCCATAGCCTGCCCGTCATCTTTTAATTACTGGAACAATTTAATCACATTAGTAAGCAGCTTTTGAAACATTGTGCACGAAGTGGGATATGCTAGCAAACTGTGCTGAGATGCGCAATTAACTTGGCCATTGATAGAACTTCAGACAAATCTCAGTTGCAAGTACGAACCCATAAGATCAATTTTGTGCTTTAGTGTTTCTCCTACTGTTTTAATTCCTTGGTGAAATATGCAACTCTTCATTGTGCAAGGGTGCATAGTGAGCAGAACTTGTCAATCTGTGTACATTTTCATTGCCTAGCATGTACTGGTAGACGATTCCAAGATGAAACACTGCAGCTGCTTGTAAGCATAAATTTACCAGTAAATACAAAAAAATCATTTACCTGAAGGCACAAAGAAGTAATCTCCTTCTTTGAGATGATATGTAGTATGGTATATCGTAATCCCTAGCTCTCCTTTTAGGATGTGAAATACCTGCAATATAATTAATGTGCATCAAAGAAAAAAAAAACTAGATTCGATCACAGAAGCCATATCCAGGATTCTTCTAATGTTAAAAATCTGCTAATGAGGTACAATGGCAGCTTCCTTAATCTAAAATCCAATATGGAGTTCCGCAGATTCATAGATCCATCTATTGAACTGTAGCTGAACCTGAAAATACTGCATTTTACCCCAGCTAAAAAAGAATCAATGCTTTCAAAAAGTGCCATTAGAGATGTTACTGTTTAATAAAAAGTTTGATACTAAAAGCCTGGAAAACAATATACAGTATATCCACTTATTTAAATAGCCACAAACTATAAAATGGCTCAGGATTACTTAAATATTGGATCCATTGGAAAATTGGGAGGATCAAAAACTGACCTTAGAAGATCAGCAAGGTTCTGTTTGAATTTGTTTGGGCTAGCTTCAAGCAGGTGAATCCATTGCAGAATGTTCAGTTTCCCAGTTTTACACCATCTCAGTAAATGCAGTGGGAGACTAGCAGTGAAGAACAATTAGCTGTCACAACACTTATACTAATCCGTAAGGTTTTATGTGCAAACAACTTGTTTCAGCAAAATAAAAATCAGTCGGATTAGCATAACACCCAGTTTACCAAAAATCCCAACATGTTGACTAGGAGATTGGAGGATCCATCATAAAGAGAAGAATGACTTTGAAGCAGTCATTTGTCGACCAGCTCATCTCCTTTCCTGAAAGTGTTCTGTATTGACAGAGCTGCTCAATAATGTGACTTCTGATTTCCTGGCAGAGTCAATAAATGCTAACTACTGAATGGTAAATATCTGATTTTGCGAGGGTAATGATGCCTAAACTGTCAGCGTTTGCCATCATTACTTCACTAAAACTGACAGCAACTTCAGGAGTCCACACATAAGCAGAGTAATGCAGAAACCTAGAAGTCACTGTCAGCGAGTCCACGCTGCTCCAGAGGTTGTGCTGTAGGGATGTCCACAGACAACAATCTCCAATGCAATCATGAATTGGCAAAACTTTTCACTTCTATGCTGTTAGTCTCACTAAAAAATCCTTCAGAGATTTTCATCATGTTGAATTAGGCTTAACTGGAGTTTTAACAGCTTATTAACTTCAGAATTACTATTGAACATCCCAACTTCCCCAGAGAAGCTAATTTTATATTTGTAGATTGTCAAATTTCTCCATAATGATAAAAAAATTCCACATATTTTAAATGCACTTATTTACTTGTTTAAAAGTTCATCTTTATTTTAGTTTCTATCTTAATCCAATCACAATTATATATTTCACTATCTGAAAAATAAAAGGTAAGAATATTAAGAACTTTTAACTTCCTAGCTTGCTGTGAACACATCAATGTGACATCCCCATGACTTGGCACCAGGTTTAAATTACCATGGGGAGGAAAAGGGAAAAGTCATGCCACATACATTAGTAGAACTGCAATTCAAATTCTGTTATTCACTTAAAGAAATGATTATATGTGTGAGCATAACTGGTGTCCGTTATCAATTAATGTCATGGAGGTGTCAGCTGTGGCTCAGTTCATAGCACCCTCGCCTTTGTATCAGAGGGTTGTGGGTTCATGTCCCACTCCCGGAAACCAAGAACTGTGATTGTACTCAAAAGAGTTGCAATCTGTGACTGTTGATAACTCGAAAGAGTATCAATTAATGTCATAAAGAATGTGAGGATTACATGACTTAAGTCTCAATTAAGTTCTGCTAACTATATGGCCATGTATGTATTTGACTGGAACGTGCGGTCAACGGAGAAATCTACTAATCAAATATATATATGGTCATATAGTTAGCAGGATTTAATCCATTTTGAGATTTAAGTCATGTAATCTACAGAAACTTTGTGGCATTGATTGATAACAGGCACCAATTATGATCACACATATAACTGCATTTTTTTTAAGTGAATAATAGTATTTGCATTGCAATTCTGCAATTCAGAGTGATAAGCACAGAAGGAGACCACTGGGTCCATTATTCTTGTGCCAACTCTTTGGTAAAGCTATCAATTAATCCCAATCATTTGTTCTTTCTCTTAAGGCCTTATAAACTTTTTCCCTTCCAAGTATTTATCTAATTTTCTTTTGAATGTAATTATTGAATATGCTTCCATCATCTTTTTAGGCAATGCATTCCAGATCACAAATCACTCTCTAAAAACAAGTTTCCACATAGCACCTCTGGTTCTTTTGCTAAACACCTTAATTCTGTGTCCTCTCGTTACTGACCTTTCTGCCACTGGAAACTTTCCTCATTTACTCAAAGCTATCCATGATTTTGAACACCTCCATCAAATCTCTTCTTAACATTCTCAAAGTAGAACAGTCACAGCTCCCCCCATCTTTCCAGAGTACTGAAGTCCCTCATCCCTGGTGCCATTCCAGTATATCTCCTTTGCACCATTTCCAAGGCTGCTGCACTTTTCCTCAAATGTGGTGCCCAGAATTGGAAACAATGGCCTTAATATTGACTGGGTCAAGTTTTCCACATGTGGAGAGGAGTTGCAGTTTTAAGTCCACAGTGTGCATCCCAGCCAGTTCCCCACCTGGCAGATATCCTCACTGAGGATCTTTGCCTATCCATCATTGTTTGTAGAACTTTATAAGGAGGAATTTTAAGGAGACTTCGAAAGCAAGTGAGAAAGATGGGAAACGAGGATGGTTTGGGAGACATTTCTGAAGGATGAACCTCTGATGGTTATGTAGAGTATGAGAAGGTCATCTTAAGTCCGTGGGCTAAGTGTAGTGTGAGACTTTGAAATAGATATTCTGGGGAAGCGAAATGTATTGGAGCTTGGCAAGGGTGGAGGTTCATGGACTTTGAGCCCAAGAGCACTGAAGTTAGAATGGATGGGTAAAATTAATAAAAATGTAGTAATGGTCGTTAAAATATAACACATCCAAGGCTTTATGAAGAATAAATCAATATATGGAAAAACGTACTTACCATTGTATCTTTATAAACCATTTGACAACCCTTTTCTTTGTATGGTCCCAAAACCAGTTTGCCACAAGAAAATGTCTGCCAATTTAAGCTCTTACAGATGGCAATTGATCTATTATCATCATACTCTGTCTTTAAGGGGTAGAAGAAATCACACATATCTGAAGTTTTAACGCAGTCTGGAAGTGAAAAAAAAGTATTAGAAGATGTATACTGCACTGACACCAAATTAAAAATGGCCATTACTGGGCACGATAAACACTGCCACACTATCCTTGTCCAAATCCATTAGCTGTACATTTTAATTTAAATGTCAACCACCTGCTTTCTATTTGCACTCTTTTTATGGTTTCTCTCATCCGCACTATAACTGACAGAAGGCCAAAGCCAAAATAAAGTGACCAAAGTGAAAAAATATCTCAAATCAACTATCTTGAATATGACAGCAAACAACATGCTTTCCAAGACCAGAAGCTCACTTTCTAAGTGAGTCAAAATAAATGTATTTTTTAAAAATTCAAAATAAAAGACTGGTAACAAGAAACATAATGGATCAGAAATAAACTATTTTAAATAGTTAATGGAACTTGAAGTTAGTACATTACCAGATCAGAGGAGTCTACACTGTGAATACTTAAGAGAGGTTGGTGATGAACAACAACACTATGCTGTAACAAGAATTATTCCAAATGACTAATTGCGAGAGCTACACATGTTCAAAAATGGGGAAGGAATTAGCTAGGTAACTGCACACAAGTCAGTTTCAAGTTAACAGAAGCAAAAATAATGAAGGATATCATTAATAAATAACAAATAGGCTTTCCAGGAAAAAAACACATTTATAAATGGCGCAGCATAATTGGACTTTCAAAATGTACTTAGTAATGTGCCACATAAAATAAACTTGTTGCAAACATTAAGTCTGATAACACTGAAGTTGATGTGGTAAGAAAGGGATTGCTGAAGAATGGCAAAGAGAAAGTAAATAAATAGCATATCTCAGGTTGGCATGATTCAGCCAATAGAGCTTTATTGGAATCTCTCTCATTCTCCATACATTGGATAAGAATATGGAAGAAATATCAAAGTTTGTGATGATATGCCTAGTATATTTGGAAAACAAATGACTGGGAATATAAGCTAGAAATCATAGTTCAATGCAAAGCATCACAACAACACAGAATGCACAACTGCAGCTAGCTAATGAGGTAGAGTTAATTATAACATTCAGAAGGTAATATATTAGAAAGGGTAGAGGAGGAGCAATAAAATCGTGTTTGACTAAGTAACTTCAATGTGAAGTTAATACAGTCATATTTGGACAACGCCCCCCCCCCCCACCCAACACTGCACGGTAATTTTATCAAGATTAACTTTATCCTTGTTCTCCAACATAAAGTGCTCCTGCAACAGAAGAAATAAAAAAATGAAGTACATTTCTAGAACAAAGCCAGGATTAAATGAAGGACACATGGGCCCAGTGATGTCCTATTATCTCAATAATGTGTTATTCATTTCTGTGTGGTGGCTGAATGCATGAATAAAACTAGATTAAAACATTTAGAGTCAATTATATGCAAGTGGGAACTTGGTAAAAACTTGCTTCTGTTTGTCAGATCTGACCGCAATTAGATTAAGAAAACCATAGCAACTTCATCAGCCGTCGCGGGTCAATTTCCTGCTACTCAAAATACGATTAATTGCAAATGAAGAACAAAGAAAAATACTGCAGGTGTTGGAAATCTGAAATAAAAACAGAAGATGCTAGAAACAGTCAGGTCAGGCAGCATTTATGGAGAGAAACAGTTAATGTTCTGATGAAGGGTCATCCACTTGAAATATTAACTCTTTCTCTCCACAAATGCTGCTTTATCTACTAAGTATTTGCATCATTTTCTGTTTTATTGCAAAATGAAGAACAATTTTTAACTCTATAAACTAGAACTTTGCATATATTGCTTTGCTGTCATTTTGTAAGGACACAAACCTATAAATACTTCACTGCTTTCCTGTACACTCCAAACACACGTAGATTTCAAACTTTCTTGTATAGCTACTTCAGATGGCTCCTTCTCACAGTTATCTGTTCAAATAATAAAACAGATTTGTTATTAGAAAGTACTTGAATTTTCCTGTCATTATCATTGCAACATAATATTTTTAGTATATTTAATACACTATTAAAACTGTAATTTTTAGTGATTAAACCACAGTTACAACCAAGGCAGACATTGTTCTCAAAATGAAGAACGACTGTATATGCCACAGATGAACTGGATGACGAGCTGGGTAAAGCAGCACACTCTTATGACTGTTTTTAAGCTGCTGGCTTTATCCGTTTTTGAGTACATGTCAAAATGTAATTTTATTAACGGAATCAATCATGCAGGGAATTCAGTCAAGTTAGTCAGCATCTGATCAATAAATTCTAATGTAAAGCAGTGTTTTATAGGCTAGGAACAGGGAAAGCACATGGAATTAGGAATACTGCTCATTGAAGGATAAACACCAATATAAAATGACTTAACCCAACAACCTGTTTCCATATTCTAATTTCTACATAATTCCCCATGATTTGGTCAATTCAGCATTCAAAACATATTCATAAAGAACTAGTATGCGTTGTCAACACAATTTTGAATGATGTAATCCATGGTCTGCACCGATTTCAGAAAAAAAATCAGGAGCATGCAGGCAAAAAAAAATCAGGAAATTAATTGAAAAAGCTGCTCAATATGGTAAGCATAATTGAATATTCATAATAGACTCTATCTGCAACATGTAGAAAACTAAACACTTCACCTTCTAATCAACACTGAATATTTATCATCCAACTCCACAAGATATATAAAGCCTACCCTGTCTTGTTTCAATTCCATTTTGTGTGGGGGGGGGGGCTGTTTTTGTTATATACTTAATTGCCCCTCCTCAAAATAGAAGAGGATATGTTGGAGACCTTCACTCAGAGCAAGGTCTCATCAGCTGGTAAGTTAGCTCAACAGCTAACTCATATCCCACTCTTGCATGCACATAAGTCATATTCAGTAAAAAGTTCTGAGTGATGGCTTAAGGTATAGATGAGGAGATGGGCTTGTATTGCTCAAGGAAGAACTGGTTTTCTGAGTGAGTTGGCTCAAAGTCAGGCCCTGAGGGGTTGTACAGAGTGCGCAAAGATTATTACTATCCACTCAGTATTCTAAACTTTAAAGTAATTGCTTTTTGCCACAATTGCAAACCAACCACAACTTCAGGAGGAATTATTCAGCAAGTCACACCTCCCAACTCGCCAAAGCCTATCCACCATCTACAAGACACAACTCAGAAAGTGTGATGGAATACTCTCCACTCGCCTAGATTAGTGCGGCTCCAACAACACTCAAGAAGCTTGACAGCATCCAAGACAAAGCAGCCTGCTTGATTGGCACCTCAACCACCACCTTAAACATTCACTCACTCCATCACCGATGCAGTGGCAGCAATGTGTAGCATATACAAGCTGCATTGCAGCAACTCACCAAGGCTCCTTTGACATCACCTTCCAAATTCTGACTTCCATCACCAAGGTAGCAGGCGCATTGGAATACCTTCAAGCTCCCCTCCAAACCAAACACCGTCCTGGGTTGGAACTATATCGCCTTCCTTCACTATCACTGGATCAAAATCCTGGAACTCCCTTCCTAATAGCACTGTGGGTGTACCTACAGGACTGTAGCAGTTCAAGACACAACTGACCATCACCTTCTCAGGGGCAATTAGGAATGGGCAACCTTACCCACATTCCATGAAAGAATAAAAAAAACTATTTATATAAGTTGGCTCACCCTGTCAACAGCCAAACCACTGAATGAAGGCTGAAGCATGCAGTAACATCTTTAAAAATCCTACCTGCATGGGAAAATCAGCACTCAGTTCCAAAATCCAAAACAGCCATTGACATTAAAGTAACTGGAATTACTAATGTCTCCATATTTGAATCAGTTCAAGACGTCACTGCACATTCTACACCATTCCAAAGTGTTTTATCAAGTTACCAAAACTTGGTCTTTTGAAAATAACTACTGTTTTAACAAATAACTGTGCTTCCACTCCAATGACATGGATTAAGCAGAGATTGCTTTACCTGTGAAGCACCATAGCCTTTTTAAAAATGTTGAAGCACACTACAAATGCAAGTTGTTGTTGAATCCATTTCTTGCACAATTCCAATCACTAACTAATCCTACAGGGTCTAACTATTATGAAGTTTGGTAGTATAGAACTCGAGTGTTGCTGAAAAAAAGTGCAATCTCTGGACATATGCCTTCTGCCTGCAGAGATCAGGTCCCTGCAAAAGAATATTTATAGCTTTCAGTAAGCGTAAGTGAACTCCATTGCAAGCCCAACCGATAATTTTAAATTGCTTGTTAGTGTATTTCTTGGCACACTTGGGGTTGTTCAGCAAGTGCGGCTCAATTGCAGAATCATATCTAACATTAGGTATGTCCTTTGCAGGCAAAGGGTGGGCATCACATGTTTTTTGAATTAAATAAAGCATGGGGGAACAATAACTCCCTGGTGCATTCGCCATGGTAATGCCTCGACCAGGGCTGACTTGCCAACCACTCAGCACCCTTTTCTCATGCAGTATAAATTGTTGCTCCCTTTGAAATTTGGCATTGTGTCTGTCCTGATCTGTGCAAGATGAAAAGTTTCGACAGCATGTCTTTTTTCAGCAATATTGTAAACTTATGGAACTTTATTAGCCCATTACAAAATAATCCATTATATGGAGTCAGACAAGAAATGCCCTCATGTGCTTTTCATTTGGAAAACCAAAGAACCCAAAGTGATCTAAAATTACTGAGGTGCTTTGGTTAAAAAAACCTTATACAATATCTTGAGGTCTGAATTTAATTTTTATTCTAAATTCTTATTACAATTGTAACACTGGAGTGCCTCACTGCATGCAATCAAAACATTTGCAAACAGAATAATGTACATTAGTACAGATGATTTGCATTTGGCAGTGTTCAGCAGTTCAGCAACTCCCAACAGCCCCCTTATGTCTTATGTGGTCAAGCTGAAATTTGACTCCAGTCCTATGTCAACATGTTTGATTCTTAATTGCTATCTAAAGTTGCCTAGTGTGTGTTTGGTTGTATCAAACCGTTACTCACTTTCTGGGAGCGGAGATAGTAAGACATGTGAGGGGCACCTCTACTCGGGCAGCGGATAAACAGAGGGCGAGCCTCGGGGCCTTCACTCACCTTCCAAGAGCAGAGACAGCCAGACCTGTGAGGGACACCTCTACTCGGGCAGTACATAAATGGAGGGCGAGGCTCGGGGCTTTCACTGACCTTCCAAGAGCAGAGACGGCCGCACCTGCGAGGGACACCTCTACTCAGCTTGCAGGCTGAATTTGAAAAAAAAAACCCAGGAGTGACATCACAGGAAAACTAAGTTCATCGGTTGGTGAGAAGCTGCTGGTAGGGAGTGTGTTTAAATAGATTAAAACTAGAAAAATGTACATTTTATAAAGAAGTAGCTACTTGGATTTCTGTAAGGAACACTAGCAATAGGGAAGTAAAGTTAAATTAAGTCAAAGTGAAATGAATAAAGTAAACCGAAGTAAGATAAAGTTAGCCTAAGTGCAGTAAAGTTAAGTTACTAGTAATTTATTCTACTCATTCCACTTACTCTAAGTGTAATAAGTAGTTTTTAGTGTTATGGTATGGCAGGTCAGCTTGGCCAAGTGGAGTGGACATCCTGCAGTGTGTGTAAAGTCTTGGACGCACCACGTGTCCCTGACAAGCACATCTGTAGGAAGCGTCACCAGCTGCACAAGCTTGAGCTCTGAGTTTTGGAACTTAAGCAGCGGGTGGAGTCACTGCTGTGCATCCACGAGACAGAGGACTATAAGGATAGCATGTTTAGGGAGGCAGTCACACCGCAGGTCAGGAGCATACAGCTAGAAAGGGAATGGGTGACTGCCAGGCAGTCTAAGAGAACCAGGCAGGTAGTGCAGGAGTCCCCCGAGTTTATCGTGCTTGTTAACTGGGTTTCCATTTTGAATGCTGATGAGGACGATGGTTCCTCAGGGGAGCGCTGCCAGAGCCAAGCCTGTGGCATCACGACTCTGCTGTACAGCAGGGGGAGGAGGAAGAATGGAAGGGCAATAGTGATAGGGGATGCCATAGTCAGGGATCAGGCAGGCGTTTCTGCGGCAGTAAATGTGACTCCAGGATGGTGTGTTACCTCCTTGGTGTCATGGAGTGGCTGCAGGACATCCTTCGGCGGGAGGGGGATCAGCCAGAAGTCGTGGTCCACATCGGTACCAACTACATAGGCAGGAAGAGGGGTGAGGTCCGGAAAGCAGATTTCAGGGAGTTAGGAAGGAAATTAAAAAGCAGGACATCAAGAGCAGTAATCTCAGGATTACTCCCAGTGCCACGTGATGGTGAGCATAGGAATATGAGGACTGATCAATTACATATGTGGCTGGAGAACTGGTGTGCCTACCAGGGGCATCAGATTTCTGAGGCATTGGGACTGGTTCTGGGGCAGGTGGGACCTGTACAAGTTGGACAGTTTACATCTCAACAGGACTGTAGCTGATATACTCACAGGGAGATTTGCTAGTACTGTTGGGGTGTGTTTAAACTAGCTTGGCGGGGGTGTGTGTGTGCGTGTGTGTGTGCGCGCGCACATGGGGAACCCAAGGGGTGGCCCAAATTGGAAGAAAGTAAAGTTGGTAACAGGAAGTAGTAGTGAGACTAGAAAGCAGGAGAAACAAAACAGAGAATTGAGTATGTTTCAAATGCAGAATTATGTCAAAAAGATAAAGTTAAGGGCACCCTACCCGAATGCGCGCAGCATTCTCAATAAGGTAGATAATCTAAAGGCACAAATAGAGGTAAATGGGTATGACATAATTGCCAGTACAGAAACATGGCTGCATGGTGGCCAAGACTGGGAACTGGATATTCAAGGATATTCATGTTTAGGAAGGACAGAGAAGGGAAAGGAGGTGGAGTTGCACTGATAGTAAGGAATGGGATTGGTGCATTAGTAAGGGACGATCGCAGATCAGAAGAACAATGTGTGGTATCTGTTTGGGTGGAGCTAAGAAACAGCAAAGGGCAGCAGACATTGGTTCAGTTGTTTATAGGACACCAAGCAGTAGTGGTAATGTGGGGCATGCTATTAATCAGGAGATGAGAGATGCATGTAGCGTGGGCAATACGATAATCATGGGTGACTTCAATCTGCATGTAGACTGGGTAAACCAATTGAGCACTAATGCTGTGGAAGACAAGTTTCTGAAGTGTGTTAGGGATGGGTTTTCTAAAGCAGTATGTTGAGGAACCGACTAGAGGCTATTTTAGATCTAGTATTATGTAATGAAAAAGGGCTAATTAATAATCTTGTCGTAAAAGAGCATTTTGGGGATGAGTGATCACAATATGATA
This sequence comes from Cetorhinus maximus, assembly GCF_964194155.1. Classification (NCBI taxonomy): domain Eukaryota; kingdom Metazoa; phylum Chordata; class Chondrichthyes; order Lamniformes; family Cetorhinidae; genus Cetorhinus; species Cetorhinus maximus. Next base: position 145,091,646 of record NC_135880.1, on the reverse strand, counting down.
GAATTTTAAATTATGTTTGAAAGTGAGGTAGTTCACTCTGAAGCAAGGGTGTTAAAGTTGAATAAAGGAAATTATGAAGGCATGGGGGGCAAATTGGCTGAGGTGGATTGAGAAAATGCATCAAAAGATATGCCTGTACATAGGCAATGGATAGTCTTCAAAGAACTATTACATAGCTTACAGCACCTATACATTCCTTCAAGGTGCAAAAACCTAAAAAGGTCAATCAACCGTGGCTGACAAAAGAAGTTAAGGATGGTATCAGATTAGAAGAAAACACTTATAAAGTTGCCAGTAGTAGTAAACCTGAGGATTGGGAGGTTTTTAGAATACAGCAAAGGAAGGCCAAGAAACTGGTAAAGATAGAGAGAATAGAATATGAATGCAACCTAGCGAAAAAAACATGAAAATGGACTGTAAAAGCTTATTAGGTATGTAAAAAGGAAGCGTTTGGCTAAGACAATTGTGGATTCATTACAGGCAGAGTCAGGAGAATTCATAATGGGGAATAGACAAATGGCATAGAAGCTAAATGATTACTTTGTGTCTGTTTTCACTGAGGAATATACAGGAAATCTCCCCAATTTAGAGATCCAAGGGTCTAGGGAGAATGAGGAGTTTAAAGAAATTAGTATAAGATTATTGTATTGGAGAAATTAATGGGGCTGAAAGTTGATAAGTCCCGAGGACCTGATATTCTGCATCCCAGAGAGTGTTGAAAGAGGTTGCTATATAGTGGATGCATTGGTGATCGTTTTCCAAAACTCTATATCTGGAATGATTGCTGAAGATTAGAAGGTAGCAAATGTCACCCCATTATTTAAGGAGGGTGGGAGAGAGAAAACAGAGAACTACAGACCTGTTAGCCTTACATCAGTAGTAGGGAAAATGCTACAATCTATTATAAAGGATGTGATAAAAGGATACTTGGATATTCATGTTCTGATTGGGCACACTTAACATGGATTTGCAAATGGGAAATCGTGTTTGACAAACCTGTTGGAGTTTTTTAAGGATGGTACTAACAAAATTGATAAAAGGGGCAGAAAACAGACAGTAGGAATAAACGAGTCATTCTTGAGTTGGCAGGCTGTGACCAGTGGGGTACTACAAGGATCAGTACTTGGGCCCCAGCTGTTTACAATATATATCAATGAGTTGGATGTGGGGACCAAACGTAATATTTCCAAGTTTGCAGATGATACAAAGCGAGGCGGGAATGTGTTGTGAGGAAGATGTAAAGCGGCTACATGAGGACTTGGGCAGGCCTAGTGAATATGGGCAAGTGGGCAAGAATATGGCAAATGGAATATAACATGGAAAAGTGAGAGGTTATCCACTTTGGTAGAAGGAACAGATGTGCAGTGTATTTCCTAAATGGTAAGCGATTAGAAACTGTAGGTATACAGAGGGACCTGGGTGTCTTTGTCACTGAAAACTAACATGCAGGTGCAGCAGGCATTTAAGAAGGCTAATGGAATGTTAGCCTTTATCTCAAGAGGATTTGAGTATAGTAGTGAAGTCTTGTTTCAATTGTACAGATGCTTGGTTAGACCACATCTGGTACATGTGTAGTTTTGGTCCCCTTACCTCAAAGGATATTATTGCCATAGAGGGAGTGCAGTGAAGGTTCACCAGACTTGTTCCAGGGATGGTGGGACTGTCTTATGAAGAGAGATTGGGGAAACTGGGCTTGTATTCTCTAGAGTTTAGAAGAATGAGAGATGATCTCATTGAAACCTACAAATTACTTAAAGGAACAGACAGGGTGGATGCAGGTAAGATGTTTACCCTGATTGGGAAGTCTAGAACCAGGGGACGCAATTTCAAAATAAGGAGGAAGCCACTTAGGACTGAGATGAGGAGGAATTTCTTTACTCAGCGAGCTGTGAATCTTTGGAATTCTCTACCCCAAAGGCCATGGAAGCTTAGTCATTGAGTATGTTTAAGATAGACATTGACAGATTTCTCATTAACAATAATGTAAAGGATTATGGAGAAAGCATGGGTAAATGGCATTGAAATGTTCAATCAGCCATGATCTTATTTAATAGCAGAGCAGGCTCAGTGGGCTGAATGGCCTTCTCCTGTTCCTATTCAGTGCTTCAAGGTGGTGGCCCACCTCAGCCATCTCAGGTCAACTGGGAACAGCCAATAATACCACCCTTATCAACAGCACCCACATCAGAGAATGAATAAATAAAACACAATAAGATGTTTCACTAGATTTAGACAACAAATACAGGTATTTTACAGTTGTGATGGGATACAATAGCCAAAATGGGTACGCTCTTATTTTTCCATCAAGTAATCTTACTATACTGAAAATCATGGGTTGTGTTGAAATTCGCTTGTGGTTGACTCTATGTTCAATGCTCCTACTGGGAAAGTGGAAAAAATCCTTAAATGCTCCTGGTGTCAATTAGATATAAAGGTCCGGGATTTCCGCTTTGGGCGCGGTCAGCAGTCCAGGCACAAGTTGTGCTCCAATCGTGCTCATTCTGGGAAATGGTTTCCCCCTTCAAATTTCCACTCAAACTAATTTGCATATTGCCCAATGTAAAAGTCACAATTGGGCAACATTTTGTAATGTACTTTAAGAATTTTTATTCTTTTAAAAATATTTCTCTATATATTTAGGAATGGTAACAATACAAATTGATTACAGTTGAAAACAGGTTGATAACAAAAAATTAGCAAATTAGTGTCAAATCCACCAACTGAATGACCCCACCGAAAATGACAAAAACATACAGAACCATTTATCTGTATGATAAATACAGATATTTATCTGTAAAAATATTACTTATGTTTAATGATAAAAATTTATAGAGGTGTACAGTCAGTTTCCTAATAAATTGAAAATAATATATTCAAAAACTTTAAAAATGTGCCTATTAGCACCCTAGTACAGTGGTTCTCAATTAGTGCACACAAGCCCCTGGAGGTCTACAATATAATATAAAATCTGAGCCAGGAGGTGGTAGTGAGTGCGCGTGCAATGAGCGCAGCCCAAAGTGGGGTTGCTGTCTCATCTAAGAGGGCAGCATGCAAAAGGTAGACTGCGCAGTGAGAAGCAGGCACACCCATCTGACTGACATCTGTAAGTAATTACCTGTTTTTTTTAAACATATTATTAAAATAATCTTTACATGAAGCAGTTTCATATTATGAGTATTATATAGTATTATAATTTAATGAGGATGGTCTGTTACTACCCTATGAAAAGGGGTCCATTAACCAAAAAAGTTTAGATTGTTATGACCCGACCGATGATGTGTACCAGACAGACCAAATCCATGAGGGAAACTTGATTGAGCTATCAAAGCAGTTTTGCAATTTGCATTTATTTTGAGATGCGTGCACTGAATTCAGAAGTAATAAATTCACCAAGACCTTTAGAGATTTTTTTTAAAAACTAAATTAAAATATTTATTGCCAAAAGATTTGAAGTACATACATAGGACTACAAATTACTACTATAATTACTCCTAAAATTCCTAATTAAGCTGACTCCCAGTTACACCCACTTTATGGCAACAGCTCAAAATAGATTCTAGATTTTAAACAGATCCAGCAAATTAACACAATACCCTGCACAGTGGAATTCCAAATGGCTTTTCTCCAGCTTCGGTTTTGGTAGACAACAGGCTTATGCATAAATACTGGAGGCTTCATTAAGGCTACTTCACACATTTCAGTTAGATCTCACCATACCTTCTCCTGGCACATAGCCTCATTCTCCTTTATATATGTTTTCCTCTTAATATGTAAATTCTATTGTCTCAAGTCTTTGAAACTGTATCTCCCTCACAACATAAAAACTTTCACACTGTCACTATATATTGTCAGTAACCATGGAGAAAAATAAACACATTCCTTCGCCTTGCTTATCTGGTTAGTTGTAAAGCAGACTGAGATCCCTTTCAAATCCAAATTTCTCTTCATCTTTCTAATAAATGCAAATTCCCTCCACACTTTACATGCTAAGCCAGCATCCATGTTTGCTCATTAGCATGTCAAGCACCTAGCTTCTTTTGATGAGTCAAAGCTTCCAGTCTATTGAGTTCAAATGTAACTGAGTCACAGACAGACCCAACTACTTACTCCTATAAATCTACTTTACAATAAACCAGAAAAATATTATAAAATTATTATTTTCCCATGACAAGGTCAACTATCATAGCTTCCAAAAACCCAGTTAAAAGATTTGTTTTAAGGCCTGTAACGAACACAATTAGTGGAAACTCACAATGGTCATTAATTTGGTCCATGTGGCCATTTCTGAGAGTGGAGATGACTTCTAGCACCATTTTTAAACTAGTGCAAAAGATGGCGTAAACCCAATGCAGGCTAAAGTGGCTGATTTCAGGCAAATAACACTGATAAGAAAGCACGTTTGATATATTTTTCGATATCTTTGTGGCTATAAGTCATTTCCAATTACATTAATTCATCATGGGCTATGGGAGTAAATAAACTTCCTCTCAAAACAATGTGATAATAATTGCACTGAAAGTTAAAACATTGAAAATTGTAACATTCAATAAAACTTTTAAAAGATGAAAGAGTTTAAATAAAAACGAACTTCAACAAATTAAGTAAAACATTTAAAAAAGAACAGTTCTCCAGACATGCAAAACACACCAAAACGAACTGCTGCTGACAAGTCAAAAGGAACAGAGTCACACCAGAACAGTATTGCAGATAGCCTGCATTTGGTCAAGATGTACCTGCATAGCTCTTGTATTATGGCAAACTCAAAAGAAAAAATACCCCGGTAAATCCCTCATCCCAATCTCGATAACAGTCTATTTGCAAATGAAAGTTAGAAGGTCAAATAGCCACCTAAATTATGTTCCATTTGATTTGAAATTTTGAACTCCGCGGATAGAGTTTTAAGTTTCTGGAACTGAAGTTTTTCAGGACATCATACTATCAAGCAGTGCATGAAATCAAACAGAACATCAATTAATGTCAATTGTAAGGTTTGAAGCTTGGTCATCAGTGCAGATTAATTGCTATATATCCAGTTCAATGTAGTGAAATGAACTGGACTTATCCCACAAGTAGTTTTTCATAAACTTCAGTTTTTTTCCCCCCAACCCAACTGCTCTGCCTTTTTTTAAAAATTCATTCACGGGATGTGGGCTTCACTGACTGGGCCAGCAGCTATTGCCCATCCCTGGTTGCCCTTGAGAAGGTGGTGGTGACCTGCCTTCTTGAACTGCTGCAGTCCATGTGGTGTAGGTACTCCCACAGTGCTGTGAGGAAGGGAGTTTCAGGATTTTGAGCCAGAGACAGTGAAGGAATGGCGATGTATTTTCAAGTCAGGTTAGTGAGTGACTTGGAGGGGAACTTCCAGGCGGTGGTGTTTCCATCTATCTGCTGTCCTTCTAAATGGTAGTGGTCGTAGGTTTGGAAGGTGCTATCTCAGGAGCCTTGGTGAATTCCTGCAGTGCATCTTGTAGATAGAACGCACTGCTGCTACTGTGTGTCGGTGGTCGAGGGAGTGAATGTTTGTGGATGTGGTGCCAATCAAGCGGGCTGCTTTGTCCTGGACAGTGTCAAGCTTCTTGTGTGTTGTGGGCGCTGCACTCATCCAGGCAAATGGGGAGTATTCCATCACACTCCTGACTTGTGCCTTGTAGGTGGTGGACAGGGGAATCAGGAGGTGAGTTACATGCCACAGGATTCCTAACCTCTGACCAGGTCTTGCAGCCACAGTATTTATATGGCTAGTCCAGTTTAGTTTCTAGTCAATGGTAGCATCCAGGATGTTGACAGTGGAGGATTCAGCGATGGTAATGCCATTGAATGTCGAAGGGCAATGGTTAGGTTCTCTCTTGTTGGAGATGGTCATTACCTGGCACTTGGGTGGCACAAATGTTACTTACCACTTGTCAACCCAAGCCTGAATATAGTCCAGGTCTTGCTGCATTTGGACATGGACTGCTTCAGTTCATGGTCTGCCCACACCATGGGTTTCAAGTTACATGGCTCCCAACGCTTATTGCTATCTACAACGAATTTTAGTTTTGAAAGAAGTGAATAAAGGCAACAAATCAGATAAGAAACAAGGGCTTTGATCTGCCTCACTACCGTAGTACATATAGCGCAGATGAACAACATAACTGTACTCCAGCCTTCAGTTTTACGAATTAAGACAGCATGGGGGCAAAAATTAGTCAGCTATGGCTCACTTAATGGCACTCTTCCCTGAGTCAGAAGTTTCTAGGTTCAAGTCCTACACCAGGTCTTGAGCATAAAAATCAAGGATAACATTCTACCCAAGTATTCTTGTGGAGATAGCGTATTTCGAATGTGGCCCTTTCCCCTTCTCAGGTGGATGTAAAAGATACCATGGTTCTGATTTACAACACATGGTAATGTGTTGCATGATAAATACTTCCATTAATTGCACTGGTGGTCAACCCATGAAAAAAATTTTAAACACCTGAAACAAGAGAAAATCAACTGCCAAAATTACCTGTTAACTTAATGTGGAGTGAAGGGCTATCAGAAGCGCACATGATGCTGATGTAATAATGATATCAGATCACATGATGGAGAAGTGAGAGAGGTCTGGAAGTAGTTCTAATCTCCTGTAGAGGTCCATGTGTGTAAATACTTAACGTAAAGAAAGAGTAGTGGTTTTGCAAAATCATAGGCTTGAGCAGCATATTTTGGGATAACACACAGTCCCCAGGTCTCCCCCGCCCCTCCCAAGGTCCTGACCACACAACAAAACAGCGATAAATGACACAGCAAACCTTACACAGAAGATGCAGGGCTGACAAGAACAGAGATCCTTGAAGGAACGACAAAGGAAAAAAAATACAACTCAGCAAAACATCGGAACATCGCAGGAGCAACAGAAACAAGCTTAGACACAGACCTGGAGATCGGACAGCAATGAGCACAGGCCCAAAATAGAAATCAGCAGCACAGAAGCAGAAACAAATCCAGGGCTCAGCAGAAGCATGGATCCACACTATCACTTCCAGAACCATTTCAGAGTGCAGAAGGTTCACAACAGGCCTAAAAATTGGGACAACTGGGGAAAAGGGCTCAAATGGTACAGAATTACACAAAAAAGATCAAGGACCAGTCAGTACATTACTTTATGCAGTAGGGTCTGATGACATGATAGCAAGGCAGGGGGTTGATGAGACTTCAACTTCTTGTGAAGTCCTGAAAGCTTTCGACTCTTATTATACTGTCTGTCAAAATTTATTAATAAGAGACGGCTAAATTAATAAATGAAAGCAAGGACCAGGCGAAACACAGATTTTTTCATCAACGAGATCTATAGGCTGGCAGGGAACCGCGATTAGGGAACCTTAAAGGATGAGCTGATTCATGACGGGATCGTGGTCAGGGTTCTAGATGAAGAACAGTTAGTTAGTTAGACAAACTAGAGTTATTTTTAAGTAAGCTATATTTGTGTTGGTGGGTGTTAGGCATGAGCTTTGGTTTAAGCTTAAGTTTAATTTGTTTTATTTGTGGGTTAAAAGGGTGAAACCAGGGTCTAGTTTCATTCAGTCAGCAAGTCTGAAGTTTTGTTTGTATAACCTGCATTTTGATGAGATTTTATGACCTTTGAAGCAGGGAACTGTTTGGGGGGGCGGGGCGGGGGGGGGGGGGGGGGGGGGGGGGGGGGGGAGTTGAAACAAAGTAGGGAAAACTGTGCTGTTGCCTAGCAACAGGAGACCTACAAAGGCACAGAGAAACAGTTTGAGTTCAGTTGGTCTGTGGATTCACAGGGTGAAGAAGCTGGACAGGAGAGGGAGCTGCAGAGAACAGATTTCCCAAAAGAACAGAAAGAAGTCACAGAAACCAGGAAGTGGGGACAAAAGAAAGTCTCAGGAAGACAGTTAAGTCAAGGAACAAGAACAAGAATGGGAACAGGTCCTGTTCAGTGGTGGTGAAAGCAAGGAGCAGAGGGAAAGGCTCTAATTAAAGAGAGAAAGTTGCAGGAAACAGACTCAAAGTAAAGTGGGCTTGCAAGAAGCTAGAAGATCCGAGGAGATGGCCAAAGGTGGGTGACAATGTAGAGATATAAAGTAATTAATATTAGTAAAAATATAGTACTGCAGAAATTAATGAGACTAAAAGCTAAAAGAATAGATCAGGGTACTTTCTAAATGGTGAAAAATCATAAACAACAGAGGTCCAAAGGGGCTTAAGCACACTGATCACTAAAATGTCATGGACAGGCACAGGAAATAATCAAAAAGTGCAAAGGAATGCTGTATTTATATCACGAAGATGAGGATATAAGAGGGCAGAAGCCACTATGCCTGAGAGCGGATATATTAGCCTTGAAGGGAATGCAGAGTAATTTTAATTGAATTATACGTGGACTGCAAAAATTAAGTTATGAAAAATGATTCAACAAACTAGGCTGTATTCACTGGAATTTAGATGGTTATGGGGCAATTTGATTGAAGTTTTCAAGACATTAAGGGGAATGGACATGTTTGAGAGCAACTGGCTAGGGAGTCGAGGACTAAGGGACAGCGCCTTTCAGGAGTGAAGTTGGGAAACACTTTTTTAATTTATTGCTGGAATGTGGGCACCACTGGCTAGGTCAGCATTTATTGCTCATCCCTAATTGCACTCGAGAAGGTGGTGGCGAGCTGCCTTCTTGAACCACTGCAGTCTGTGTGGTATAGATACACCTACGGTGCTGTTAGGGGAGTTCCAGGATTTTCACCCAGCGACAACGAAGGAATGGTGATATATTTCCAAGTCAGGATGGTGAGTGGTTTGGAGGGGAACTTCCAGGTGGTGGTGTTCCCATCTATCTGCTGCCCTGGTCCTTCTAGTTGGTAGCAGTCATAGGTTTGGAAGGTCTAAGGAACCTTGGTGAGTTCCTGTAGTGCACTGAGAGTCGGTGGTGGAGGGAGTCAACGTTTGTGGATGGGATGCCAATCAAACGGGCTGCTTTGTCCTGGACGGTGTCAAGCTTCTTGAGCATTATTGGAGCTGCACTCATCTAGGCAAGTGGAAAGTATTCCATCACACTCCTGACTTGTGCCTTGTAGATGGTGGGCAGGCTTTGGGGGATCAAGAGGTGAGTTACTCGACATAGGATTCCTAGCCTCTGACCTCCTCCTGTAGCCACAGTATTTATATGGCTAGTCCAGTTTAATTTCTGGTCAATGGTAACACACACAGGATGTTGATAGTGGTGGATTCAGTGATGGTAATGTCATTGAACGTCAAGGGGCGATGGTTAGATTGTCTCTTGTTGGAGAGAGTCATTGCCTGGCACTTGTGTGGCACCAATGTTACTTGTCATTTCATATTGTCCAGGTCTTGCTGCATTTGGAGATGGACTGCTTCAGTACCTGATGAGTTGCGAATGGTGCTCAACAATGCACAATCATAAACAAATGTCCTCAGTTCTGTCCTTATGATGGAGGGAAGGTCATTGATCAATCAGTTGAGGATGGTTGGGCTTAGGATGCTATCCTGACGAACTCCTGCAGTGATGGCCTGGAATTGAGAGGATTGACCTCCAACAACCACAACCATCCTTCTTTGTGCTAGGTATGACTCTAACCAGCAGAGAGTTCCCCCCCACCCCCGATTCCCATTGACTGCAGTTTTGCTAGGGCTCGATACCACACTCGGTCAAATGCTGCCTTGATGTCAAGGGCAGTCACTCTCACCTCACCTCTGGAGCTCAGCTCTTTTGTCCATGTTTGAACCGAGGCTGTAATGAGGTCAGGAGCAGAGTGGCCCTGGCGGAATCCAAACTGAGTGTCGCTGAGCAGGTTATTGCTAAGCAAGTGACACTTGATAGCACTGTTGATGACCCCTTCCATTACTTGCTGACGATCGAGTGTAGAATGATGGGGCGGTAACTGGCTGGGTTGGATCTGTCCTGCTTTTTGCGCACAGGACATACCTGGGCAATTTTCCATATTGCTGGATAGATGCCACTGTTGCAGTTGTACTGGAAAAGCTTGGCTAGGGGCGCAGCAAATTCTGAGCACAGGTCTTCAGTAGTATTTCCAGATTATTGTCAGGGCCCATAGCCTTTGCAGTATCCAGTGCCTTCAGCCATTTCTTGATACGCACTTGGAGTGAATCAAATTGGCTGAAGATCAGTGATGCTGGGGACCTTGGGAGGAGGCTGAGATGAATCATCCACTTGGCACTTCTGACTGAAGATTGTTGCAAATGCTTCAGCCTTATCTTTTGCACTGATGCGCTTGACTCCCTCGTCATCGAGGATGGGAATATTTGTGCAGCCTCCTCTTCTTGTGAGTTGCTTAGTTGTCTGCCACCATTCATGACTGGATATGGCAGAGCTGAGATCTGATCCGTTGGTTGTGGGATCGCTCAAGTGTTTATCGCTTGCTATGTTCTAGCTTCACCAGCTTAATACCTAATTTTTAGGTATGCCTGGTGCTGCTCCTGTCATGTCCTCCTGCATTCTTCACTGAATCGGGGTTGATCCCCTGGCTTGGTGGTAATGCTAGAGTGGGGTACGTGGTAATCAGCAGGAGGTTTCCTTACCCATGTCTGGCCTGATGTCATGGGATGTCATGTAGTCCCGACTCAATGTTAAGGGCTCCCAGGGCGACTCTCTCCCGATTTTATAACACTGTGCCGTCACCTCTGCTGGGTCTGTCCTGCCAGTGGAACAGGACATTCCCAAGGATAGCGATGGGTAGTGTCTGGGACATAGTCTGTAAAGTATGATTCTGAGGGTATGATTATGTCAGGCTGTTGGCTTGACTAGTCTGAGACAGCTCTCCCAATTTTGGCACCCCAGATGTTAGCAAGGAGGACTTTGCAAAGTCTACAGGCCTGAGTTTGCTGTTGTTGTTTCCGCTGCATAGGTCAATGCCCAGTGGTCTGTCTGGTTCCATTCCTTTTTACTGACTTTCTAGCAATATAATACAATGGAGTGGCTTGCTAGGCCATTTCTGAGGGCATTAAAGAGTCAAACACATTGCTGTGGATCAGGAGTCACACGTAGACCAGACCAGGTAAGGATGGCAGATTTCCTTCCCTAGGAACCAGATGGGTTTTAACGACAATTAACAATGGTTTCATGGTCATCATTAGACTTTTAATTCCAGATTTTTATTGAATTCAAACTCAGTTTGCCGTGGTGGGATTCGAACCAAGGTCCCCAGAGCCTTACCCTAGGTCTCTGGATTACTAGTCCAGTGACACTACCATTACACTACCACTTCCCCCCCTTCGACACATAAAGAGTGGTTGAAGCTTAGAACTCTCTTCCTCAAACAACTGATACCAGATCAGTGCTTCACAAATTTTTTGTCAATGTGACCCCATTTTAATGCCTCAGACATTGTGTGACCCAGGGCTAAAAAAGTTTGGGGAGTACCAGAGTTGTTGAATGGTGGTGGCGGCAGGGGGGGCAACGAGGATTTAAAGGGGCCACACAGCTATCAGAAATCAGTCGGAGTTTCATAGCAGCCACGGAGTTCGCGACCTCAAAATCTCATCTCAGGACACAATTGGGCGTCGCAACCCACAATTGGGGAAGCACTGTGCTAGATCATTTGTTAGTTTTGATGCTGAAATCGATTGACTTGTGCTTACCAAAGATATAAGGGATGTGGAGCAAAGATGGGCATGAAAGAGCTATATCAGAGATCAGCTATGATCTCTCAATGACCAGACAGGCTAGAGTGACTAGTGTTTCTCAGATAGAAAATAATTTACTTTGAAATGCAGTGATTCTTGAGTAGCAAAATACAGCTACCAAGTCACAGACGGTAAGATTCCACAAACCGCAAGGTGATAAATGACCAATTAATCTGTTTTTGCAGTGGTAATGGAAGGGTATTTACCAGAAAACCAGACAAGTCGCTGCTCCCTTTTGAATGGTAGCATGTGATCTTCCAAAATTTACCTCAATGATCGAAAACAAGTAAACGGACTCATCAAAAAATTAAATACTTTAAGCAATGCAGCATTTTCTCAGTTTTGCATTTGCATCTGTCTAGATTACATGGTCAAGTCCTGGAACGGGCTTGAACCCACAGCCATCTGACGCTGAGGCAAGAAGGTTGTCAATTAAGTCAAAGTGATCATAGCATCACCAGTAACTCAAAGCATTTTTTTTTAAACGGTGTACAAACTTTAGGCCTGTGCTGAACTAACCATTTTCCTCACTGGCACTGTCTTTTGTATAACTGTCATCCTCATTGCCATCACCAAAGTCTGGAAGAAAGAAAGAAGAGTGTAAATGGAAACGCAGACATGGTCTTCCTCATTCATTGAAAATAATTCAACTCCTAATTACAAATCAATGCAATTAGACAGGGCCCTACTAAGGCTAGTTCCCTATTGGAGTTCCCTCCAGAACAACTAAGTCAATGATGGACAAGAGGGAATTTCTTCCTCCCTTCCCGTTGTTCAACTTGCCTAGGCTATTTGGATCATGGTATAATAGTCCAAATACACCCAGCAAACCCATTTTATTTTGATAGGCGCACTGGACCTGTTGGCTACAAGTACACTTCCTGTCCGCCCTGGACATAAGCTTAGAGAAGGAATCTGAGACCTAACTTTTCCATGAAGGAACTATTACAGACCTTCTTGTGAAGATCATACTTCTGAGAGTCATGTAAGTTTTGGAAGACAATATAAACATTTTGATTCCATCAATTACTCGGAAAAAACTTTAAAACTGGAAGCTGCCACTGATCAAAAGTGGAAGAGCTCAGCAGAACCACATCCAGCGTGACATAGGCAGCAGAAGACAACGTGGAGGTGCAATGCATATTAGCCAAGAAACTTGCCATTGACAGCTAAGGAAAAAGGAAACTTCAGCAATAAGTAGCTAAAAGGATAAAATGGAGTTGAGCTTTACAGAATGGTGGGTCCCATGTTTGATTCATAGTTTAGAGCTATTTATCTGTTCAGGTGGTAGTGGGTATCATTACAACAACGTCTACTTCTCCAGCCAGCAAGGAAAAAGAAATTAGATGCAATTTCCACTCGTGATAGTTATTTAGTGATCCCTGCTGGAGAAGGCAGTAGAGTGAATATCAGATGCGGACACAGTCAGGTTTTAGCTAGGATGCTCCTATCCCTCTTCACCTAGCCACCCAAAAAAGATTGAACAATCTACCAACATACAGAAAATTAGCTTTTGGACAAGATAGCAGGGGGCTAGAAGAGACAATATCATTTAACCAAAATTATAACAATGACATGAATTTCTTTGGAAGAATATTTTTAGGTTGTTCTCGTGTTTAAACTAAAACATATTTTCAGCAGCATATATTTACTCATACCCATTGTTTCTCTATGATCCAAGTATCCACTGCCATTTGCGTCAGAAGACTCTTCTTCATAATTTGCACATGGTCCTGGCCCACTGCGATTAAAAACGGGCCTGAAAATAAAAAGCAACCTGGAACTTATTACTGCTGAAACACTTGAATTGGAAATTATGCAGAGGCTACCAATGTTTTTATATTGAAATGTTAATAAATGCATTGTTCTCAATTCCACCTGTGTGCCTATCTTAAAACTCTATCAGCCTACATGAAAGTGATGTATAGTATATGAATTATTTACTGAAAACACCACCAGCTGATGCATAAGACACCCACCTCCCACAAAATAAAACAAATATACATACTGCTCTCTGCAGATGTAAGCATTACTAACTAGCAGAGACCCAGAAAACATTTGCAGTGACATTAGTATTTTTATTGCAATGGTAGAGCTATCCCAAGTTCCAAAATATTGGCACGCCAAACCAAAACATGCTAAATGAATATCACTTTTCCATAAGAAAGCATGTAATAAGAGTGGGTTACATTCCTGACCTATAATTTTTAAGTTAAAAACCTATAGGCTGCCTTGAACCTAACTAGCTCAAAAATCCTATTGACAACTCTTACAAACTTTAGAACCATAGAAAGGTTATAGGGAGAGTTCATTCAGCCCATCGTGTCTGCATCTGAATTTTTATTCTTTCTACTTATGTTCTGCTCACCACCCCTCTCACTCCCTCCCACTCTCCACCCATCACCATCTAGCTCACTCCCTCCCACTCGCTACCACTGTCGCCACTTCCGTCTCCTACTCCCTCCCAGTCACTGCCCCTCCTGATCCCCCCAGCTCAAGGGTTCAGCAGAGGCCCGTGAACGGGAAGCAGCAAGGGGTCAGATGGAAGCAGCAAGCAGGGCAGCGAGTAAAACAGCAGTGTGTTTAAAGCAAAAAGCTAAGCATGCACAATTACAACACGGTTCTTGGCACACGTACAGTAGCCACAGTTAAACAAAAATGCAGGCAGCGCTATTCAGTTAAATTCCATTGTTCACAGGCCATGCTAAAACAAAAAAATGCTATTAGAATGAACTTTAAACAGGTGATACCTGTTCTTCTTTAAATCCACATCCCACCCTTTCTTTCTATGCCATCCCCATTCCCAATCTCCCATTTCATTTCCCCCTCTCCGTCATTCTCCCTGCTCGCTCCCTGCCCCTATTCCACTCTGCCACCACCTTCTCTTAACTCCACGCCGTCCCACCAACACAATCCGACCCAGAAGTCCCTCCCATGCCACTGCCCATGCCCTATCCCACTCTCCACTCTTCCCCTCACCCTGCCCACACCATACCATCCTCTTTCCTTAGCTTCCACCCAGTTGTTGCACCACCTCCCCATACCAATGGCGCCCACCCCATTGTTAAGGGCCCAGTAACCTAGGCTGGGAGTAGCGTGCTGGGGGCATTACCCATGGCACATGCACCAGGCTCCACCAACCAAATCAACCCAACCAACCAAAAAGTAGGGGGGGAAAAAACCTAAACTATCATAAATTCCTACAATTTTTCTTTAAACCAGTAACATGTAATTATCACATATAAAAGCACTGTAGATTAACTGTAGATCATTCACCAGCTCAAAATATTTTTCCATTGCTGGTTAATTGCCAGATATAACCCATAAGCCGAATGTTTGAAGGTTATAATTTAAGCACATTTATTACAATACCCAAGTCTCTGAACAAGTTTGTCTACTTACAAATTATCGTGGGGAAGTCCTTGCTTTAAAGTTCTCTTGCTTTGCACAGAAGTGCTGGGTCCTGGTTTAACATCTTCCTCATTTATATCTGTTGGCTGTTCACAGTGCTGAGGGGGGACAGTTTCATCTCGGTACTTCATAGTCTTATAATTTCTGGATCTCATTACAGCCCGATTTGGAGTACCAGGAGATACCTGGGTATTTACACAAAGTTCATTAGCAGATTTTGTGAAGGACTTTCTGGCACTAGTTACAATCTGGTTTTTAATTCCTGGAGAGACCTTGACAGTTGCAGGTCTTTGTGCATTATTTCTGTCAACATAAGTTGCAGCAGAAGATGCAAAAGATTCTCGAAAGGGCTTTTGTAATGATGGCTTGGATGGTAAAGAGATATAGTCCTTAGTTTGCCTTGAAGTTGTACAAACATATGCGGGTCTTGAAAGTGGACTGTATTCCTCCTCCTCCTCTTGCATTTTATTTTGATCTTGCATGTTGAAATCGTGAACCTTCAGCTTCAGCCTAGATTTTTGTTTTTTGGGCAGGTGCATGTCAAAGGGTTTTCCCTTTTCTTCTTCAACCTCAGAAAACAATCGCTTTTTTGGTATGGATGACGCTGAAGAATACTTCTGTTTTCTACGTTGCTCCTTAACTGATACACTATCAGAATCATCGTCCTGTTGATTAGCTATGCCCCGCTGGCCTATGGGTTTTGACTGGTAATGTGATGGCTTACCTGAATTATCATGTTGATTAGCTGTCCCTTGCTGCCATTTAGGTTTTGACTGGGTATGTGGTGGGCTACTTGGAGAAGAATCATTTCCAAAAACATTCTCTTCAAAATTTTGCTCCTCTGAACTAAGCATTTCACTCTTCAAGGGCTTTGTTTGTGCATGTGAAGATCTTATTTTCAAACCCCCCTCCTTTTCCTTCATTTGTGATATTAAAGGCTTTGCCGTCCGGTCTCTTAAACTATCATCCAGTTCTGTCAAATAATCTGTCTTCAATCTCTTTTGCGAATAGTTGTCATCATTCTGCACTACCCACCACTTTGATGGCGGTCTGGTAGGACGGCGGCTTCTTGTATATACCTCCACAGCATTATCTTGTGGAAGATTCTCACCAAATTCATAAGGGATGTATTTCTTAGAATATGGTTTCTTTGGCCAAGTTTGCTTTTCTGACATTTCTTTCTTTTTCACTGAAATAAAAAGCCAATATTCAAAGCAATGTTCAAAGGAATTTGTCTTTAAAAATAGTTCACTTCATCTCAGGTTTCCCAAAGTGCTTTACAGACCATGAAATACTTTGAATATGTAGTCACTATTGGAATGTAGGTAAACGCAGTACCCAATTTGTTCATACTAAGGTACCACAAACAGCAATGAGATAATGAGCAGATAATTTGTTTAAATGATGGTTAAAAAACATGGGCTCCCTTGTCCTTTCTCAAATAGTGTCATGGGATCTTTCACATTCACTTGAATGGGTAGATGGAGCCTCACCTGAAAGTCAGCACCTCAGTGTAACACAGTTTTGCAGTGAAGTGCCAGTCTAAGACTATTTGCTTAAATCTCTGGAATAGGCTGTTGAGCCCCTGGAGCCTGTTCTGCTATTCAGTGAGGGCATGACTGATCTGTATCTTTATTCATCCAACTAACCTTGGTTCCATATCATTTTATACCCTTACTAAGCAAAAAAAATCTGATCTAAAATTGCTCTTTGAGCTAGAATCTGCTGCATTTTCTGGGGAGATTTCCACACTTCTATCAACCTTTGTGCGAAGGAGCATTTTCCAATTTCTCTCCTGAATGGCCTGGCCTCTGATTTTCAAGATTACATCGCCATCCTAGACTCACCTGCTAACAGAACAAGTTTCTCTCTACCCCATCAAAATCTGACAAACCTCAAGTCACCCTTTAAATTATTATATTCTAACAAACTAGTTTTGTATTCTGAATATTTCCTCAATTTAATGTTGGAAAGCCTAGTAACATTTTAATAAATCTGCACTACAAGCTTTCAAGGCCAGCATTGCATTTCTAAGATGCAGGACCCAGAACTGTACAAAGATGCGCCTTGGCCAGGGCTTTGTATATCCGTAGCAAAACTTCTTCCCCTTTATTTTCTAGCTAGGGTGGACACTGCCAGACCCCAAAAATACTGGACACCATACTGGCACCAGCAGCACTGCGGCATGAGGGGAAAGATGTCCCTGCGCTTGAGGATGATGTCGTCACGGGCCTCCCTTCTGCAAGCCTGCAAGTAAAAACGCACCAAAACCACTAGCGCCTACGCCCATCCTACTTCATCTAACCACATCTACAAAGCCTTCTAAAGGTCCCTACATATAAGGCGTGTAAATGTGATGTTTTATCAATGCTCTCTGTAGAGCTATCCCAATTAAATTTTGTCACTCCCTTTAAATTTATTCTTAGAATGTGCACATCGCTGGCAAGGTCAGCATTTATTGCCCACCTTAAGTTCCCTCAAGGTAGTAGTGGTGAGCCACCTTCTTCAACCACTTCAGTCCATGTGGTGTAGGTACACCCACAGTACTGTTAGAGTGGGAGTTCCAGGATTCTGACTCACTGACAGTAAATGAATGGCAATATTGTTCCAAGACACGATGGTGAATGATTTGGAGATGTTCCCATGCAACTGCTGCTGCTGTCCTTCTAGGTGATAGAGATCAGAGTCCGGAAGGTGCTACTGAAGAAGCCTTGGCAAGTTGCTGCAGTGCATCTTGTAGATGATGCACACTGCTGCTACTGTTTGGGAGTGAATGTTTAAGGTAGAGGATGGAATGCCAATCAAGTACACTGCTTTGCCTTGGATATTGTCAAGCTCCTTGAGTGTTGTCAGAGCTGCACCCATCCAGGCAAGTGGAGAGCATTCCATCACACTTTTGATTGTGCCTTGTAAATGCAGAACAGGCTCTGAGGAGTCAGGTAAGTTACTGCCACATAATTCCCAGCGTCTGACCTGTTCGACGAGCCAATATTTATATGGCTGGCCCAGTTAAGTTTCTGGCCAATGGTAGCCCTAGGATGTTGATGGTAATGCTGTTCAATGTTAGGGCGGGGGGGTCGGATTATTTTTTTGTTGGAGATAACATTCATGCCACACAATGGGCTATCAGCCCATGCCTGAATGTTGCCCAGGTCTTGCTGCATGCAGACACCTGACTGTTTCAGTATCTGTATAATACTGCAGTGGTACACATTAATTATATCCAACACTTGGAGGCCACTCTGGTGTGTAAACTAGTCAACTGTAATGCTTTTTTAGTAGATGCGTTACGCACTTACTTCATGCAAAAGAAAATTAATGACACGCTAAACTAGAAAACTAACATGCTAGAACCATGATAAACAGCCCAAGCACGTGACTTTGGAGGGTCACTGATTTAGTGACTGGGTGAAATTCTGTTCATAATATAAATTCCATGATTGTTTCAAACATATCACATTCCAAAATTTGATCAATAGCTTTTTGTGAAATCCTACATTGGTCTTAACTGTAAAATATAAAAAGTTCTAACAAAGAGCGGGATATAAAGATTGATCCTAAGGACATGAGGTTGTCAGAACTTGTACTGCAATTATATTCAATATTCCATCACTTATCAATTCCAGGAAAAAAGGTTTTTTATTTGCAGTATCTGTGATATGGGATGCAAAGCTTTGCAAAGTTGAGCAGGAGGATAAGTCTATGGGGGATTGTACAACAGGAAATGCTGGGTAGATTTTTTTTTAAGTGCATTTATTTGTTCACTTTGCCCACGGTGTTGAGTCTATACGCTTACAAGGTATAATCTTGGCCCAATTTTCTAAACTGTTGAATTTTGATTAGGTTAAATGCTTCCTGGTGCTATTCGGCGAGTGGGAAAATTAGCACGCAACCGTACACAATTTTCAGTCGAGATTTGCCATACATCTTGTAGTTGACGACGTTTAAATAACTTTTTTGGTGAGCAACGCCAACAAAAGACACACCATCCAAAAAATTAAGGATTCTCATACAAATATGACTTATGAGAAGCTAGACTCCCAGTTTTTGCAGTTACGGATTCAGGATCACACGTTATACAAGAACGCAGTAAAATGTAAAGAAACAAAATATAAGCCAAGGACAAAAATGCGACGATCAAGCTGGATAAAATGCTGCCTGTCTGATAGCACGAAGCGTGTTTGGGCGGGAAAAGCCTTGCCCTGTAGATCTAGATTGGCGATTGCCACCAATTGGGTTAGTGGTATCTCCCAGTTTGTGGTGCTCCTGATGAACTGAAATACCTGCTAGTTGTATATCTGAAAATAACAGCCACTTGCCTGTTCACACGTGTACGTGTGTGGGTATGTACAGAAACTAGCTCATTTGGAAGGGGAGGAAATGCAAATCTAGCGGTAACCTTGCTCGAATAAGTTTGCACTTACTAGACATCCGAAACAAGCTTCTTCAGCAAAGAAAACCTCGAAAGTTTTCTTTTAATTCCCACCCCAGGCTCCAACCCGTCCGAACCCTTCCACGACGTTTCGATTCTATTCGGCGACCCGCCCATTTGCTGTCTGGCCAACCAGTGTACTTCTCACAAATATGGTTTGCGGATTGATACTTTTCAAATATTTTTGCAATCTACACGGTTTTTTGCTGGACTATTTATTCTAGGTATGCAACATTTTAGTCACTTTGGATTGCTACTTTGAAAGTTTCCATACAATGCACTTCTCAGGATTATTCGTAAGCATTGCCGGGCGTAGAAGTCTAATATATGAATGGCGAATGTCTCTTTCTAGATGCTTCAGATTTATCCAAATGCCTTTGCATATCACTTTGAAATTGTCTATTCACATAGTGAATTTTTCTTTGTTTTGGCGAGAGAACCAATTTTCTGTTTGGTCCTACTGGCAATCGTGGAATCATCAGCTTGTGTAAATTGCTGGCCATTGTTTTAGCCAGGAGGACCAGCAATTACTAAAATTATAGTTTTGGTACTCCAAATTGTCCTGTTACGTTGGTATCCCTGCTTTAGCGCAATAATAAAATTAATTGCACTTATATACCTCCTACCACATTGAAAATTCTCACAATTAATTACTTTGAAGTAAATTATGTTATTTAGACAACGGTGGCAGTTATCCTGTATTATAAACGTATGAAATATTCAATGCGTTTAATCCTTGGTTTTAAGGAAGAAACATTTGTCAGGACTCAAAAAAACTCCCAGCTCTTCAAATAGCACTGGGGATTTTTAATATCCACCTGAACTAGACAAACAGCTTTGGTTTAATGAAAAACAGGACCTCTAATGACATTGCACTGCAGCATCAGACTAGATAAACTCAAACCCACAATCCTCTGTGCCAGATACAAAAGTGTTATGCATAGGCAAAGCTGGCACGCTATGTATGTACTCCAATATTTTTCCCCTTTCTTGCCTTCTGCTTACACCCATATCATTCAATATTAATTATTCAACCCAGCCTTGAGCTTTATGTGACAATAATGGAGATATGGCTTAAAAAAGCAGCAGGACTGGATACAAAATATTCCTGGATACAAGGTGTTCCGGAAAGATAGGGAAGAAAAGAAAGGCGAAGTGGCAGTATTGATTAAGGGGAATATTACATTTCTGGAGAGAGAGGATGTCTGAGAAGGGTCAAGGACAAAATCTATTCAGTTAGGGTGAAGAAACAATAGAGGTACCATTACACTACTGGGTGTATTCCATAGGCCATAAACTAGTGGAAAAGACATAG
The DNA here is from genome assembly GCF_964194155.1 of Cetorhinus maximus. Lineage (NCBI taxonomy): Eukaryota > Metazoa > Chordata > Chondrichthyes > Lamniformes > Cetorhinidae > Cetorhinus > Cetorhinus maximus. The sequence goes on along the minus strand of NC_135880.1, from coordinate 145,070,851 downwards.
AAGAACAAATTTACAAGGACATTACAGAGGTGCAAGAACTAGTTTTAATGGGGAACTTTAATTATCCTAATATAGACTGGGATAGTAAAGGCAAGATCATTATGTTGCCAGTCCAATGAGGAAGTAGGTATTGCTGGATCTGGTCCTGGGGAAATGAGGTGGAACAAGTGGATCGACTGTCATTAGGGGAATATTTAGATCATAGTATTATATGGTTTAGGTCAGCTATGGAAAAGAAGCAGAGTTTAAATAATTAATTGGGAGAGAGCAATATAGGATGAGAATGGATCTAGCCCTGGAAAACTGGAATCAAAGATTGGTAGGCAAAATGGAAAATGAACAATGGGACGCCTTTAAGGAGGAGATGGTTGACTACTGTTGAGGTATATTTCAATGAGGGGAAAAACCAGGACAAACAAAGCCAGAGCTCTCTGGATGATGAAAGAGGTGGAGAATAAGATGAAGCAGTACAATGATGCATTATGACAGATGTCATGTTGATGATACAAGTGAGAACCAGGGTTAATATAGAAAGATCAGAGGGGAAATGAAAAAAAGTAACAGCAGCAAAGGCAGAGTAAGAGAAGAGATTGGCAGCCAGAATAAAAGGGAATCCAAAAGTCTTTGACAGGCTTATAAATAGTAAAAGTGCAGTAAAAGGAGGACTAGGACCAATTAGGGATCAAAAAAGAGAATTTACACATGGAGGCTCAGGTGCTAAATGAGTATTTTCCACTTGTCTTTACCAAAAAGACACAAGGTGCTGCCAAGGACAGTAGAAGATGAGGTAATTGAGGCATTTTATCAAAATTGACAAAGAGGTATTAGAAAGGTTGGCTCCACTTCAAAAGTTGACAAGTCATCAGGACCAGATCAGATGCATTCAGGGATACTAAGGGAGGTAAGGGAGGAAATCGTGAAGGCACTGGCTATAATCTTCCAATCCTCCTTAGATGCAGTGATGGTGCCAGAATTAAAAATGTTATACCCTTGTTCAAAAAAATGTGTAAGAATAAACCCAGCAACCACAGGTCAGTCAGTTTATTCTTGGTGGTTGTTAAGCTTAGAAACAATAATCTTGGACAAACTCAACAGCCACTTGTGTAAGTGTGGATTAATTAAGGAAAGCCAGGATTTGTTATGGGCAAATTGTGTTTAGTTAATTTTATTGAGGTTTTTCGATGAGGTAACACAGAAGGTTGATGAGAGTAATGGGGTTGATGTGGTGTACATGGACTTCTAAATGGCTTTTGATAAAAAGCTACATACACCAGGCTTGTCAATAAAGTTGAACCCCATAGAATAAAAAAGGAGCACGGCATGATGGAAACGAAGTTGTTGAATGACAGGAAACAGAGAGTAGTGATGAATGATTGTTTTTCAAACTAGAGAAAGGTATTTAAGTGAGGTTTCCCAGGGGTCAGTATTAGGACATCTGCTTTTCTATATGAGTAACCTAGATTTGGGTGTGCAGGGCACAATTTCAAAATTTGCAGATGACACAAAACTTGGAAGTATTACTGAACTGTGAGGGGGATAGTGATAGACATCAAGAGTCGTGCTGATGGAATGGTGGAAACGTGGCAGATGAAATTTGATGCAGAAGTTTGAAGTGATACATTTTCATAAGAAGAACAAGGAAAGATTCATATAAAGGGTACAGTTGTAAAGACGGTGCAGGAGCTGAGGGGCCTGGGGCTATATTAAGCCCAAATCATTCAAAGTGGTAGGGCAGGTTGAGCAAGTGGTTAATAAGGGGACTTTATAGAGGCATAGAGTACAAAAGCAAAGGCGTTATGGTGAATTTTTATAAAATACTTGCTCAGCCTCAACTAGCGTATTGTGTCCAATTCTAGGCACCACACTTTAGGAAGGATGTGAAGATATTGCAGAAGATGCAGAAAAGATTTAAGAGAATGGTTCTGGGGATGAGGGATTTCAGTTATGTGGATAAATTGGTGAAGCAGAGGTTGTTTTCCTTAGAAAAGAGAAGGTTGAGAGGAAATTTAATAGCGGTGTTCAAAATCATGAAGAGTGGAGATAGAGTAAATAGGAAGAAACTGTTCCTATTAGCTGCAGAAATGAGAACCAGAGAACACCGATTTAAGGTAATTGATAAAAAAAACAAAAACAACACGTGAAAAAGCTTCTTTGTGTAGCAAATGTTTAGGATCTGGAATGCAGTGCCCAAGAGTTGTGGCGGCAGATTCAATCATGGCTTTCAGGAGGGAACTGGATAATTAACAAGAGAACATTCTGCAGGGTAATGGGGAAATAGCAGGGGAATGGGACTAGCCGCGTTGCTCTTACATAAAACCAGCACAGACATGATGGGCTGAATGACTGTCTTCTGTTCCGTAGCCATTCTATGGTTAGAGAAACAAAAAACAGCAAACGTATGGGGAAGGAGGCATATTTATTTAAAGTGGAGGTTTCCAAACTTTGAGGAGAGGGGATGTTGACTATTGGGGGAATGAGGAGAATGGGCTGGCTCACACCATTAATCAGAAGAATATGCTGCTGGAAGAGCTAGAGCGAGTGGTAAATGACCAGTTGCTCTTAACAGAGGAAAATGCAAAAGAAAGAACAAAAATATACTGAATGAATGCAGTGATAATGTGCAGAGTACAGGAAAAGTCTGATTATGTTGCAGGGCACTAAAGATGGTCATTCTTACAGTTGCTGTCATTTGTACTGCTTACTTTTTTGATGGGTGCTTACAGTCCACACCCTGCTCCACTGGAGGCAACAATTCTGCAGATCATAGGTCAAGGAGTAAGCTCACTTTTTAAAAACAACCCCCCCCGTGTCAGTTCCTGAAATCAAACCATCTTGTTATCATTCATTACATCACATGTGTAAACCAAAGTTCACAAATGCTTACTTTTCTCATAAGCAATACAAGCTACAGTACAGATAATACTTTAAGTTTCCTAAATACACCTTACCATAAACTGCAACGTTCATGGATGTTTGTCAAGGACCAAGGATTGTTCCTTATGTTGTGCTTTCAGAACTAGGTCACGCTGTTTTAAAATTAGGGATCGCCCTTTTAGGACAGAGATGAGGAGAATTTTTTTCTGAGGGTTGTGCGACTTCGGAACTCTCTGCCTCAGGTGGTGGTGGAGGCGGGGTCATTGAATATTTTTAAGGCAGAGGTAGATTGATTCCCTTGCCTAACAAGAATCTAAGTTTATCGGGGTCAGATGGGAATGTAGAAATCGAAACACAAGATGATCAGCCATGATCTTATTGAAAGGTGGAGAGGCTCAAGGGGCCGAATGGTCTACTCCTGTTCCTATTTCTTATGTTTTTAGTGTGGTGATTTCAGCTGTGATAAGACTGAAATTGGATCGTCATAGCAATTTAGCAGCACAATTTCTTGCAATGAGATATAACCACATTTTATATCTAAAAATGACAACACTGGCAAAGAGAGAAAACAAAATGGTCACCATCCAAATATTGTCTCACAACTTCTAGATGGAATGTATGAATGAAATTTAGGAATTATGAGTCTTCAGTTTTGCAGAAGTAGCAGCACAATTTACTAGACCTCCCAGGTAAATCAGATAACAAAGGGGCCTTCTGCTACATACAATAACTAGATGGAATTCATGTTAGAAATTTGAGGACAGTTAACTTAGCTGTCCATTATGGGTAACTAACACATCAATGGCCATTAATATCTGTCATTTACATTTGAAGCCAGCTGCCCAGACAGACAGAATCCAATGAAGTTTCTTGCAATCTCCAGAGCTAAGGTTTATATAAACCTTCTCTTTTTTCAAAGGAGGGATATCATTTTGTCTCTTGATACACATATTATGCTATTTGATAATACCCATTGCAGCTTCCTCAAGGAAAGAAATCAAAACAACAGCACACAATCCACCTAAATGAATGTCTTATCACACATTCATCTGCTTCTTGTTCAAAAGGGACCTGCATTGACTTTCCCCAAGATCATTTGACTAAATCTTGGAGTTATACTAACAAAGCGAAGGGAATAACATTCTCTAAGAGTCTCACTCACCCAAGGTAAAGTTTCTACTCTTTCTTCTGAAAAATGTCGTGATCACTGTTGCAAAATACAAATGCAAAACCTTTATATAAAGGTTAAATTCTGCCCCAAGCAGGCAGAAACAAAAAGAATTGTTAAATTACACTTCGTTAGAGACAATATGCAGAGCAACAGGTCACATTTCCAGACTGACTGAAGATTTATTTAACTGAAACAAATGGAGTATCAATCAATCCTGGGCTTGTACTTGTAGAACCTCATTATTGGCAAGCAACTGCCCAGGCATGTGGTTCAAAATTAAAAGGATTGCTACGAAAAAAAAAAACCCAGCCATGTCAAGAAGCAGTTTTCTTCACTGCTTTGCGCCCTCATCACTTTCTATTTGAATGGAGGTTTACAGGTTGTTTCGACAATGGCTGACCTGATAACAAGAGAAAGCTATGTCCATAATTAGTTGGCCTTGCCAAGCCCAACCACAATGAGCATAAGCGTTCATTGAAGGACTAATCCACTACAGAATTTCCTTTTCCAAAAGGGAAAGTCAGTGATTCTTTTCATTGTTATAAAAATAATTCAAAATTATGCATGAATTGAAGATATTGTTTAATTCCAATGTGTATTTTCTAGTTCCTAGAAAATGATAGTTTTCTTTATAAATCCATGGCTTATACCTGCCTGAAGTTCTTTTAGGAAAAAGAACCCATTAAGTTAAAGAGAGATAAAAAGGCATATCCTCAAATTAAACACATTCCATCTTTTGTCCCTACATCATGTCATTCATAATTCTCTCCGTTGCAGGATGTAATGCCACTAAATTAGTCACTGCTGGTAGCATGGAGGCAGTAGGTGAGAACATTATTTCTGGGCTCTTCTGGCCTCAACAAAAATTAGCTATGAGGTCTCCTCTTTTGGAATTCTACTTTGATCACATGGAGCTTCAAAGTTCTGTTCCTGATTTGGAAAACTCGCTAGGCTCTCTTCAACTATACTTATCAATTTATTTACTTGACCGTAATGATAGTCCTCTAAAAAAAAATTTGCAATAGCATTTCCAAAATATCCAATGGAAATCTGAAATTCTAATCCAGGCATGCCTGCAAAACAAAACTGCCTTGGTTGCAATCCAATCGATTTATCAAGGAGAGATTGTTTCAAGTGTTTTGTGGTCTGTTACTTTAGGCATATTAGATATAAGGCTGTCTGAAATATACAGACTTGTGGCTATGGTTTTTACAGTCATTCAAGTTTGCAGGTGCAAAACACTACCAAAAAAAAGTTATTCTGGGCGTCATCACAGAGATACAGAATATAAAAGCAAGAGTGCGTGTGCAATTACAGCTATGGTTCAGACCTCATACGAAATACAAAAGTGATCTCAAATGGGGTATACGTAGTGAGTGAAATGCTTATGAGAGAGAAGACTTCACATGCTATGTCTTCTCAAGCATCACAAAGTGTTTCAAATTGACGTATATACTGTTATGATCTTGACAGAGACCAGCAACGTTTTTATTTATTATTTCTTGAAATCTGAAAATCCAGGTATTTATTTAAAGCAGGAAGCCACAAGGTTCACTGTTGAAATCAAAGAATTTTACTGTACAAAAATCATAGAACGTTAATACTAATAACTACACTCTACCTTAAATAGTCGATTACATTAAAAATATTCAAAGTATAATGAACACAGCTGCTCTAAACCAAACTTCTTAATGTAAATTTCTTTCCACACCCATTTGACTTATATCCCAAAAAACTCCAGTCAGATACTTATCAGAATTTGGAAGATTGATCACTTGGTCTAAGTACTACTCCAAAGATTCGTATATGGGTTGAGATTTCTTGGGCCTTCCACTTACTTCCGACAAGGTTTTCCCTTCAAACCTTCTCCAACTGTCCCACGGTTCTAGACTCCCAGTTCAACACAGACGTCACTAGCGTCTTAAGCATAACCATCTCGAGACGGAACTCTCTTGGTTCTAATACTCTTTAGCTCTTGAGTCTTACCTATTGGAACACACTCACTCTCTATCTTTTCTCAGCTTGGCTATCCCATAAGCCCAGCTCACTGTTTGAGTCCTCAAGTTGTCAAGGGTTTTATCCTTTAAGCCAGCACAAATAATTTCAACTGAATTCTGCTGAAAGAGATGTTCCCTGCAGCCAGCTTGCTGTAAACGAAACTGTTTGAAAGAAATGTTCTCTGCAATAAACTTCTTGTTTACCCTTTGCTTTTCTATTGTTTAGCTCCCAGGCAGCTTGGTCACATGATCAGTTCCTGGTATAAGTTGCTTTTTACAAGAAATCATCTTCCAGAGAAACCTAGTTCTTAAACGGGCTCTTTCCCTCCCCCTCCCAACAAAATAAAATATACATTTTTCCCCCAAAAGCACATGGGCTATCACAATTTTTATATGTAAGACCTACTGTTGAACACGCTGCACCCACTTGGAATGCTGGACTTACCAAAGAGTAAGTGAACAAGTTCAAAAGCATTCAGAAACAAGCACCGAAACTGATCTTAGATAATGTGTATGACAGCTACTCCGACATAGTCAAGCAATGTATATGTATACAACATATGTTCCCTTGTTGAAAGGTGAAAAATGATCTGTCTGGACTTTGCTAGAGAACTCTTGAATCCCACCTCACATTGCCACAATCTCTTGCCATAACCACATGAAAGTAAATGTGCGATGGAATTAAGGGGTAAAAAAACACCATTCTACAAATAGTATGAATAGATTACAAGACGGCCCAATCCCTTATTTTATAAAACTGGCTGAACATTTACATCATTGTACATGATAAATTCCAAAGCCATTAAGTAAAGCCAGCCTGTATAGAAAACTCCAGTTGAGATAATTACCTTGAAGGAATGGGATCATCTCCTAACTCATTCACGGAACATTCAGATAATCACTTGTTTGGGGACTACACATTAGTTGTAATCACCTCAGACAATGAACTCTGGCTGAGAAAGGAATTCACCCAGCTATAATCTAATCAAGTTGAAACCATCCACCTGAAATATGCTAACCATGACCATATTTTGTAACTGGGCAGTTGATGAAAGAGGGGATCATATGACAAGCCAGCTAACTCTCCTTTGTGTTTTAAGAAACTGTTTGCTCAAGGTCAGGGACAAAAGCAGAAAAGATGCCGAAGTAGCAAGGCCCCTCTGTGGGCCTCCCCATCCTTCTTGCAAGCTCAAACCCTGTATGCTATTTGACTGTCCAGATGCTGCAGGCAGAGAATTTTTTAAAACATCAACCCAGTAGCTGCTGTCTTCGGGAGAAAAGATACATCGATCGCCCTGGCGCTAATTCCTGGAGCCTCCCACTCAGTAGCTCATTAGTGTGTGTGTGTGTGTGAATGAGAACTTCGATTGTGGATATGCACGAAAGTTGGAGCATTTCATTATTTTTCTTAGACTAGGTTAAATACCATAAACGCTATTCTTTCCTATTCAAAAAAAACTCAGGAAAACCTGTTTGTGTCTTAAACAGCTAAACACTCACTGAATTGGCAAGCATATCCTTTTTTTTTCAAAAGAACTGTTGTGATCAAACAAGTGGAAAAAGAGGGGAGCCATCCTACTCCTCCTCACCTGATTGTAACACTATTTATGTTCAACACAGTTCTGAAGAAGTCATCTGGGCTCGAAACATTAAATCTTTCTCTCCACAGATGCTGTCAGACCTGCTGAGTTTTTCCAGCAATTTTTGTTTTTGTTTCAGATTTCCAGCATCCACAGTATTTTGCTTCTATCTATTATGTTCAGTTTTGGATGCCCACATTCATGCAAAAGTCCAGCGATGATTCTGCAGCATTGATACCTATGAGAAGACTGGATAAACTTGTATTGTATTGCCGAGAAACGAGGAGGTTAAGATCACAATAATAGAGAATTGACAGGGTAGATTAAGAACAAATGGCACATTCACAGAAGTTGAGTTAAGACATGTCAAAAGAAATTCTGAAAAACCTCTTCAGAAAAAGGGTGTGAGAATGTGGAACACACTTCTGTACAAAGCCACTCATACAAAATCACTGAGATGTTTAAAATAAACATGAATACTTACTTTAAAAGTACTTAGATGGATACAGTAGCAGAGTGGTTATATTACTAGACTAGTAATCCAGAGGCCTGGACTAATGGTCTGGAGATAGGAGTTCAAATCCCACTATGGTAGCTGGGGAATTTAAATTCAGTTCATCAAATGCATCTGGAATAAAAACACGGTGACCACGAAACTACTAATCATCATTAAAAACCCATCTGATGCATTAACCATCTTTAAGGAAGGAAATCTGTCATCCTTATATGTGACTCCAGACCCATAGCAATGCAGTTGACTCTTAAACTGCCTTCTGAAGTCACCTAGCAAACTATCCAATTCTATCAAAACCACTTCAAAAAACTAAATATAAAACCAGATGGACTACTTGGCATCAACTTAGTTAGTGAAATTGGACATAACAAAGACTCACCCAGGCCAGTTGACCAAACAGAGTCTTCCTCACCAACATCTGGGGACCTCTGTCAAAATTAGGAGAGCTCTCACAGAGACCGGCCTAGCACAACTTCACATACTCATACTCAAAGAATTATATCTTTCAGACAACATCCAAGACTCCCCCATCACCATCCCTAGGTCTGGCCTGCCAATGGAATTATAGGTGGTAACATAGCGGTACATAGAGGGGAGATAGTCAACATTATCAATGGACGCCAAGAAGTCTCATGGCATCATGTCAAACATGGGCAAGGGAACTCCCCCGCCGCTGATTACCGCCTACCATCGTGCTCAACTGTTGAAACTGAAGGGCATAAGGGGCCGATGGTGTAGTGATGTCATTGAACAAGAAATTTAGAGGCCCTGACTAATACCCTGAGGACATAAATTCAAATCCCACCATGGGAGCTGCTGCAATTTAAATTTAAATTAACAAAGCTGGAATGAAAAGCTAGTCTCAGTAATGGTAGCCATGAAACTACTGCCCCCCAAAAAATCTGGTGGCTAATGTCCTTTAGGAAAGGAAATCTACTGTCCTTACCTGATCTGGCCATATGTGACTCCAGACCCACAGCAATGCGGTTGACTCTTAACTGTCCTCTTAAATAAAGTAGCAAGCTGCTCAGATATACCAAACTGCCACAGAAGATTCAAAGAAGAATAAAACCAGATGGACCATCCTGTAGCAACCTAGGCACTGGAAATGACAACGGTACACCCTGCCCAGTCGACCCTGATAAATCCCCTAACATTTTTTTATTCTTTTAATGAGATGTGGGTATCACTAGCAAGGCTAGCATTTGTTGCCCATCCTTAATTGTCCTTGAATGAAGTGGCTTGCTAGGCCACTTCGGAGGGCAATTAAGAGTCAATTGCATTGTGTGGATCTGGAGTCACATGTGGGCCAGACCAGGTAAAGTCGGCTGATTTCCTTCCCTAAAGGACATCAGTGAAACAAATGGGATTTTACAATAATCAATAATAGTTTCATAGTCACCATTATTGAGAATAGGTCCAAGTATCATTTGGGTACTTGTGCCAAAATTGGGAAAACTGTCCCATAGGCTAGTCAAACAACAGTCTGACAAAAACAGAAAATGCTGGAAAAACACAGCTGGTATGGCAGCATCTGTAGAAAGAGAAATAGAATTAACATTTCAAGTCCAATATTACTTCTTCGGAACTGGAGGGAGGTAGAAATGTGATGGGTTTTATGCAGTTGAAAAGGGGGGAGGGGCATGTGGAGCAAAATAGGTCAGGGATAGGTTGGAGGACAGGAGAGATTACATGACAAAGATGTCATGGAACATAAGACAAGGGGGTGAAAGCTTTGGTCCAGAGTAGGTGTTAATAGCAGAATAAAGGTCAGCACTGTGTGAAAGCAAAATAGCAGAATGTATTAATAGAAGAAACAAGGGATCAGTGCTGTCTGAAACCAAAAACATGAGGAGAACAAGGTACATGCTGACATTTTTGGAAGAAAAGAAATGGAGGATAGAGTTCATGGTCTGAAGTAGTTGAAATCAATGTTGAGTCCAGAAGGCTGTAAAATGCCTAACCGGAAGATGAGGTGCTGTTCCTCCAGCTTGTCTTGGGCTTCACTGGAATATCGCAGCAGGCCAAGGACAGAAATGTGAGCATGAGAGCAAGATGAAGAATTGAAATGGCAAGCAACAGGAAGAATGAGGTCATGCTTATGAACTGAGCAAAGGTGTTCCACAAAGCAGTCACCCTGTCTGCGCTTAGTCTCCCCAATGTAGAGGAGATCGCATTGAATAGAGCAGTGAGTACAGTCAGAGCCGCCTCTAGGGACAGCAAACTAGGGTGGCTGCCCCGGGCCCCATGCTTTATGGGGCCCCGTGCTTCGACATCATGGTGTCAGACGTAATACAGCCTGTAGTACATACAAGCTGATGCACTGTCTCTCGCACTCTAAGCTCAAAATGAGTGTTTACTGGTGGATAGAAGCAAATACACGAAGAAGGTATCTCTTCTTCAAAACTCATAAAAAGGTAGAAGAAAAAGCAGATTAAAACCCATATGAACTGGGATAAATTCCCTGATCAACAGATGTAATCTCCTTCGATTCCACCAGATATACTTCCCAACATGAACTTATCCCAGTCGATTTAATTCTCTTTGTCTGCTCACAGCAGCTATTCTGCTGAAGCCCATATCTCAGCGGGCAATCTCATCAATCGATGGTTCCCAAAGTCTTTTGCCCTGGGAAATTAATCAGCGAACTGAATGTTGTATTTAGCCCGTCGATATAATAAGGCCTTTTTTACTGTGAAATGCCATGCTTTGATAATATTATTCCATGTTTGTTCTTGCCCTTATCAGTTTATAATCCATTTTTGTTACTTTCGATTACTTTTTTTGGCCTGGATTAAAGGCTTAATTCTACAACTTTCTGATATTATCGTTGGCAAAGCTGTATTAATACAGGCGCATGACCACTACTACTGTCAAGCAGAGAAACATCAAAGTGTGGACGTTGCTTGAATATGCATGTTAAAATTTCTTTAACAGTACTTTCACAGACAATGAACGCATGAACTTCTATCTGCATGTATGTTTTATCTATATTAATGGTTAATTTCCTTTGCACTAGTAAGAAGTTTTTAAATAAATCACCGATCCACAAACTTTTTTGGATTTTACCAAATGCAAGTTGCAACTGAGGTTTAAAATTAGTTAAAGATCAATTTGTAAATTCTGGAAAGAGGTATTCACTTTCTTACACAAATGCAGCAAGATCTGGACAATACCCAGGCTTGGGCTAACAAGCGGCAAATAACATTTGCGCCACACAAGTGCCGGGCAATGACCAACAAGAGAGAATCTAACCATCGCTCCTTGACGGTCAACATCCTGGGGGTTACCATTGACCAGAAACTGAACTGGACCAGCCTTATAAATACTGTGACTACAAGAGCAGGTCAGAGACTAGGAATCCTGTGTCGAGTAACTCACCTCCTGATTCCCCAAAGCCTGTCCACCATCTACAAGGCACAAGTCAGGAGTGTGATGGAATACTTTCCACTTGCCTAGATGAGTGCAGCTCCCACAACACTCAAGAAGCTTAACACCACCCAAAACAAAGCAACCTGCTTGATTGGCACCCCATCCACAAACATTCACTCCCTCCACCACCGATGCACAGTAGCAGCAGTGTGTACCATCTACAAGATGTACTGCAGGAATTCACCAAGGCTCCATAGACAGCACCTTCCAAAATCACGACCACTACCATCTAGAAGGACAAGGGCAGCAGATAGAAGGGAACACCACCACCTAGAAGTTCCCCTCCGAGTCACTCACCATCCTGACTTGGAAATATATCGCCGTTCCTTCACTGTCGCTGGGTCAAAATCCTGGAACTCCCTTCCTAACAGCACTATGGGTGTACCTGCACCACATGGACCGCAGTGGTTCAAGAAGGCAGTTCACCACCACCTTCTCGAGGGCAACTAGGGATGGGCAATAAATGCTGGCCCAGCCAGTGAAGCCCACATCCCGTGAATGAATTTAAAAAAAGGCTACACTTTGCACAGCACATTTGATTTCGGTGCACTGGATCTTGGGCATTGCAATTTTGCATCGGTACCACCTTAAATAGGACTCATTGCATTTGATGTTTGCACATGATACATTGCAAAACCTCCATCTTTCCTATTTCCATTCCGTAATAATCCCTGCGCTTGCATCATGCATAAAGCAAAGCGAAAGGAACTGCTCTAAGTGCTATGCAGGTAGCACTACTCTCACTGCACTTCCAAACAATTCCAGGGAAGTGTGAGTGACAGAAGTACCTGTGGTATGGGCTGTTCTGGGAGATACAGTTCTAACATAACAAGGAGAACTCCAAGTCCCAAGGTGCAGTGCGAGATCGCGCTCCTGGGGTAGTGGGGGTGTGGGGATTGACTATTCTGAACTAGTTAATGTCTTTAAAGCTAGCATATAACGCATGGCGTCCGACCTGCGTGGTAAGTCACTCATTGCTGTGTTCACTTTTGCTCCCGGGCAATTGAAACAGAATCACAGAATTAAAGAGTGCAGAAGAGGCCCCTCAGCCCATCAAGTCTGCACCGACATGTGAGAAACACCTGACCTACCTACCTAATCACATTTACCAGCCCATACTGGACCCATAGCCTTGAATGTTATGACGTGCCAAGTGCTCATCCAGGTACTTTTTAAAGGATGTGAGGCAACCTGCCTCCACCACCCTCCCAGGCAGCGCATTCCAGACCGTCACCACCCTCTGGGTAAAAAGGTTTTTCCTCACATCCCTCCTAAACCTCCTGCCCCTCACCTTGAACTTGTGTCCCCTCGTGATTGACCCTTCAACTAAGGGGAACAGCTGCTCCCTATCCACCCTGTCCATGGTCCTCATAATCTTGTACACCTCGATCAGGTCACCCCTCAGTCTTCTCTGCTCCAACAATTCAAAACATCTCAAAAAATTCAATCAAATTTGTTAGGCATGATCTCCCTCTGACAAAGCCATGCTAACTATCCTTGATCAAACCTTGCCTCTCCAAGTGGTGATAGATACTCTCCTTCAGAAATTTCTCCAACAGTTTCCCTGACGTGAGACTCACTGGCCTGCAGTTCCCTGGCTTATCTCTACAACCCTTCTTAAATAGCGGAACCACATTAGCTGTTCTCCAGTCCTCTGGCACCTCCCCTGTGGCCAGAGAGGAATTAAAAATTTGGGTCAGAGCCCCTGCGATCTCCTCCCTTGCCTCCCTCAGCAGTCTGGGACACAAATCATCCGGACCTGGAGATTTGTCCACTTTTAAGCCTGCCAACACCTCCAATACCTTGTCAATCCCTATATCAGTTTGCTCAAGAACCTTGCAGCCTCTCTCCCCGAGTTCGATACCTTCATCCTCATTCTCTTGGGTGAAGATGGATGTGAAGTATTCGTTCAACACTCTACCGATGTCCTCTGGCTCCACCCATAGATTGCCCCCTTGGTCCCTAATGAGGCCCTACTCTTTCCCTGGCTATCCTCTTCCCACTGATATACTTAGAGAATATCTTGGGATTTTCCCTACTTTTACCAGCCAGAGCTTTCTCATATCCCCTCTTTGCTCTCCTAATTGCTTTCTTAAGCTCCACCCTGCACTTTCTGTACTCCACTCATGCCTCTACTGATTTGCTCCCCTTGTACCTACTAAAAGCCTCTCTTTTTCTTCTCATCGTATCGTGAATATCTCTGGTCATCCATGGTTCTCTTGGCTTCTTACTCCTTCCTAACACCCTAGAGGGAACATGTTGAGCCTGTCCCCTCCCCATTTCCTTTTTGAATGCCCCCACTGCTCCTCTGTAGATTTCCCTACAAGTAGCTGTTCCCAGTCTACCTTGGCCAGATCCTGCCTTATTTTACTAAAATCTGCTCTCCCCCAATCCAAAACATTTTTTTGCAACTTGTCTATTTCTTTGTCTATAACGAGCTTAAATTGTACCATGTTGTGGTCGCTATCACTAAAATGCTCCCCCACCACCACCTCAGCCACCTGTCCGGCTTCATTCCCCAGAATTAGGTCCAGCACTGCGCCGTCCCTCTACATATTGGACCCTCTACATATTGACCTAAAAAGTTCTCTTGTACACATTTCAAGAAATCCACTCCATCCAAGCCCTTAACACGACGTCTATCCCAATTAATGTTGGGAAAGTTGAAGTCATCTAATATAATTACCCTATTGTTATTGTTTTTACACACCTCCGCAAATTGTGTACATATTTGCTCCTCAATTTCCCACTGACTATCTGGCGGTCTATAATAAACACCTAACAATGAGGCTGCCCCTTTTTTATTCCTAAGCTCTACCCTCAAAGCTTCATTCGATGCCCCCTCCAAGATATCATCTCTCCTTACTGCAGTAACTGACTCCTTAACTAATAATGCAATGCCTCCTCCTCTTTTACCCCCTCCCGTCTCGCCTGAAGATTCTATATCCCAGAATGTTGAGCTGCCAATCCTGCCCCTCCCTCAACCACATCTCAGTGATGGCTATTATATCACAATTCCACGCGTCAATCCTCACCCTGAACTCATCTGTTTTACCTGTAATACTCCTGGCATTAAAGTGGAGGCCATCCAGCCTTGCTTTACTCCCTTGAAACTTAATGTAGCTGTACTCCCTCTAACTTGATTGTTTTACTGTATTATGATGCGTCCCTATTCTGCTAACATTCTGTGTCCCCTACCCCTGCCGAATTAGTTTAAACTCCTCCCAACAGCACTAACAAACCCACCCACAAGGATGTTAGTCCCGCTCTGGTTCAGATGTAGACCGTCCCGCTTGTGCGGGCCCCACCTTCCCCAGAAACGGTCCCAGTGATCCAGGAATCTAAATCCCTCCCTCCTGCACCAACTCTTAAGCCACGTATTCATCTGCGCTATTCCCCTATTTCTAAGCTCGCTAGCACGTGGCACTGGGAGTAATCCAGAGATTACAACCAGAGAGGTCTTGCTTTTTAGTCTACTGCCTAACTCCTTGAATTCTTGATACAAGACCTAATCCCTCTTTCTACCTATGTCATTGGTGCCAACATGTACCATGACCTCTGCCTTATCAACCTCCCCCTTCAGGATGCCCTGCAGCCGTTCAGTGACATCCCGGACCCTGGCACCAGGGAGGCAACACACCATCCTGGAGTCACGTTAACGGCCACAGTAGCGCCTATCTGTTTCCCTGACTATAGAATCCCCTATTACTATTGCTCTTCCTCTCTTCCTGTACAGACAGGCTGCTTGTGGTGCCAGAAGCTTGACTCTGTCTGCACTCCCTGGAGGAACCAGCACCTTCATCAAACTCCAAAATGGAATACCGATTTGCGAGCGGGACGCCAGGGGACTCCTGAACTACCTGCCTGTTTCTCTTGGACTGCCTGGTGGTCACCCATTCCCTTCCTTCCTCAAGTCCCTTCAGCTGCAGTCTGACCACCTCTCTAAACGTGCTATCCACGATGCTCTCAGACTCGCGGATGCTCCACAGTGCCCCAGCCGCTGTTCCAGCTCTGAAATCCAAGCTTCCAGGAGCTGCAGCTGGACACACTTCCTGCACACATGCTGATCCTGGGCACCGGAAATGTTCCCGGCTTCCCACATGGAGCACACGACAGCTTTGAGCTCTCCTGCCATGACTTATCGCTTTAAATTAAACCTTTTAAATCAATTACTCTAGGGCCCTTCTTTCCTGATCCTCGTTACTACAGAATATACAAACTATAAACCACAAAAAGACCTTAAACTAGAAACGATAAAAGTAGTAAATACCTACCCGACCTTACCCACTACTTACCAGTCATTCCTTTCCCTTGTAGTCTCTACTGCTGCAGCAGGGCAAGACCACCCTCTGAAGATTTAAGAAGCTGGATAGCAAAGAAAAAATGCAAAGACCACCTCTTCCCCTCTGCACCGAATTCCCACTGTGCACCAAAATGCCAATACCCACAGTCACTCTGGCTGTGTCTCACTCAGGATGAGGTCTCTCTTCTGTTCGTGTGCAAGCTGTCCACTTCTTATTTTATTTTTCTTCCAGTATGCATTTGCAACTAACATTTGCTTAATGCTGGAAGATGGACAGTCTTTTTTTTAAAGAAGTCGAATTATTTATTGTATCGTGTTTGTAATTTAAAAAAAAAAAATTGATTCACTGAACACAGTGAATATCCTCGCTCTGACATTTAGCCAGAATTTTCCAGCCCACCAACTCCCCCCACCTTCCACCGGGACCAAAAGATCACGCCAGCGTAAAGGGCTCGTTATAACACAGCAGTTGGTAACGGCTGTTATTTAAAATCCCAAAGGGAAACTTTAAACAACTGTCATAACCTATGTTTTCAAGTGGTATTTTTGAGATGCAACTCTAAATTCAGGAATAAGACCACCAGTTCTCGAGAGGTTTTTTTATATCAAACTACATGAGACATTTATTAATTTACCCAAGTTAAACATATACACATTGCTACAAATTACTACGATCATAACTTTTTAAACAAATTCCCAAGCTAATCTCCACTAAGGCAACAACAACCCATAGACTTTAAGCAGGCACCAGGCAAAGCATTTTCATCTTATAAATTTAAAATGAGGTTTCTTTCACTTGGTTCCTTTGCAGACAGTTGTAGGCTAACAGCTGCTTTGATGTTACATGCCTCTGCTCTGCACACACAAAACTCCCTTCTGTTATTCCCAGCACTTATCTTTGAATGTAAATTCTCATTGTATCATCAGGCCCATTGAACTCCATCTCTTCTAACAATAAAACCCCTCTCATAGTACCAATTTTATTAGTAATATAAACATATTGCTTGGTCTCTCCTAGCTGCTGCAAGATTTCACCCCCCTTCTTGAATGCTCTATTCAACAAAATGCAAATGCACTCTACCTCTCTGTTTACATCTCAAAACTGCTATACATCAAAGCATCCAGACTAGCTGGCTTTAATCCAGTTAACACACACACACCCACAGACTAAACCTCTATTTTAAAACAAAATAATTTCCAATAACATTATAAACATTAATAGCTTCATGACAGGTTGAAAAATTCCAGCCTTAAAGTTTTCTCCAGTTGGGGTGTGGGGTGTGTTAGTATAAATGTTACAACGGAATCCCATAGAGATCATGGATTTCTCCTTAACTAAAGGAGAGCCAGCAATTATGTTCAGCCTTAGAAGCAAGGTGTAGTTTTACGTGCGACACAGTTATCACAGTCAATATTGCAGTACTTGCTTGTAAACGAGTGCTCGCTACCTGGGATGTTGCTGGTACTCCTTTTCACACACACACTCAAGGGCCCAACCATCAGAGGAAACTCATCTAAAAATGTTACTGGGGGCCCACACAGAATGCTTTCCCGGAGCCCCGCAAACCTCGAGGGGTGGCCCTGAATACAGAAGACTAAATTGAAAGAAATATAAGCAAAGCGCTGCTTCACTTGGAAGGAGTGTTTGGGACCTTGGGCTATGAGGAGGAAGGATGTAAAGGGGCAGGTGTTATACTTCTTGCAATTGCATGGGAAGGTTGGGAAGGTGCCGTAGGAAGGGGATGAGGTGTAGGGGCAGGAGATTGTGATAAGAGGCGTGGACCAGGGTATCCTGGAGGGAACGGTCCCTGCGGAATGCTAACAGGGGAGGTGAGGGGATGGTGTGCTTGCTGGTGGCATCTTGCTGGAGTTGGAGGATGATATTTTGAATATGGAGGCTGGTGGGGTGCAAAGTGAGGACAAGGGGAGCCCAATCATAGTTCTGGAGAGGGAGGGAGGGAGGTGAAGGGGTGAGGGCAGAAGTGGGGAAATGGGTCGGACACAGGTGAGGGCCCTGTCAACCATAATGGGGGTGAACCCTCAGCTGAGAAAAAAGGAAGGCGTGTCAGAAGCGACCATGAAGTCTGTCCTCCGTTTTGATTTATTTTTCCTCCCAAATGCCAGTATGTTTCTTGTTCTCCTGCTCTCGTGTTTTTGCTTTCAAACAGCACCGACACGTTTTTCTGCTATTAATACATTCTGCTATTTTTCTTTCAGGCAGTGCTGACTTTTATTCTGCTATTAACACCTACTCTGGATGAAAGCTTCAGTCTTTAATACTGACATTACCACTCCCTTCGTCTTGTGTTCCATGACATCTTTGTCATTTAATCTCTGCCCTCTAACCTATTCCCGACCTTCTATTTTGCTCCAGTTGCCCCTCCCCAATTTTTCAACAACATAAAACCAATCATTTTTACCTCTCTCCACTTCTGAAGAGCAGCCATATTGGACTCAAAACGTTAATTCTGCTTTGCTCTCCACAGATGCTGCCACACTGACTGTGTTTTCCAGCATTTTCCATTTCTGTTTCAGATTTCCAGCATCTGTAGTAGTTTGCTTTTACAGCTGCCTGACATAGTCATGCTCACAGAATCATACCTTACAAACAATGTCCCAGAGTGTTCTATCACCATCCATGGGTATGTCCTGTTCCATTAGCAGGGTAGAAGCACCAAAGGTGACTGGTATACAATTGGGAGGGAGTTGCTCTTAAGAGTCCTCAATATTGACTCCAGACCCCTCTGAAATATCATGGCATCAGGTCAAACATGGTCAAGGAAACTTCCTGCTGATTATCACCGATCACCCGTCCTCAGCTGATGAATCAATACTCCACCATGTTGAACACACTTAAAAGCAGCACTGAGGGTAGCAGGAACACAGAATGTACTCAGGGTGGGGGACTTCAATGCCATCACCAAAAGTGGCTAAATAGCAACACCACTGACCAAGTCCTGAAGGACATATCTACCAGACTGGGCCTGCAGCAGGTGGCGAGAAAACCAAAGAGGGAAAAACCTGCCTGACTTGTCATCACCAATGTACCTGTCACAGATGCATCAGTCCATGGCAGTATTGGAAGGAATGACCATGTCATGAAGCTATTAATGTATATAATTTTAGAAAATATTTTTCTTTTAAAGTAGAGGTTAAGTCTGTGGGTGTGTCTTAATTGGATTAAAACCAGCTAGTCTGAGTTCTTTGATGCATAGTTTTGATATGTACTAGTTTTGATATGTAAGAGACATAGGGTGCATTTGCATCTTTTTAATAGAGCATTCAATAAGTAGGGTGTAAACTGACACCTATCTGGCAGCTACCAAGCAATATGTTTATATTACTAATAAAATTTGCACTATGAAAGGGGTTTCATTGTTAAAAGGTGAAGTTCAAAGAGGCTGGTGAGACAATGAGAATTTGAATTCAATCAGTGGTGGTAGGTATAACTTCAGTTTTCAGACGTGCAGAGCAGAGGTAATGTGAGATCAAAAGGCAGCTGTAAGCCTCCAACTAGCTCCACAGCAATCAAAGTGAAAAGAACCTCATTTTGAATTCGTAAGGTGAAAATGCTTTGCCTGGTGTCTGGTTAAATCTATGGGTTGCTTTTGCCTTAATGGAGATTAGTTTGGGAATTTGTTAAAAGTTATGATAGTAGTAATTTGTAGCCATGCATATGTATATTTTAACCTATGTAAATTAATAAAATGTTTCCTTTAGTTTAATGTAAAACCTTGAGAACTGATGGTCTGATTCCTGAATTTAGAGTCGCATCTCAAACATAACACTTAAAATTATAGGTTATGACAGTTGTTTAAAGTTTTCCTCTGGGATTTTTAAATAACTCCGCTTTACCAACTGCATCAGTCATAACAGACCACCCCACAGTCCTTGTGGGGACAGAGTCTCGCTTTCACACTGAGGATACAGTCCAGCGTGTTGTGTGGCACTACCACAGTGGCAAAAGGAGATAGATTACCTAGAACAGGTCTAACAGCTAAAAACGTGGTACTCACTGCAGGCCATCAGGAGAATTGTAATCAAACTGCAATGTGTAAACACATGGCCTGGCATATTCCTCATTCTATCATTGCCCTCAAGCCAGGGGATCAACCATGTTTCAATGGGGAGTGTGGAAGAGTATGCCAGGAGCACCACCAGGCGTACCCAAAAATGAGGTACCAACCTGCTGAAGCTACAACACGGGGCTACTTGCATGCCAAAAGCAGAAGCAGCATGTAACAGACAGAACTAAGCAATCCCACAACCAACGGATCAGATCAAAGCTCTGCAGTTCTGCCACATCCTGTTATGAATAGTGGTGGTCAATTGAAAAGCTAAAGAAGGCAGGAGGCTTCTTGAACATCCCTATCCTTAATGATGACAGAGCTCAGCAACATGAGTGCAAAAGACAAGGCTTAAATGTTTGCAACCATCTGAAGCCAGAAGTACCAAGTGGATGATAAACTTGGCCTTTGCCTCAGGTCTGCACCATCACAGGAGCCAGACTTTAACCAATTCTATTCATTCCACACAATATCAGGAAACAGCCAAGTGCACTGAATACAGCAAAGGCTATGAGAGCCCTGATAAATTTCTGGCTGTAGTGAATACTTGTGCTCCAGAACTAGCCGCTCCCTTAGCCATGCTGTTCCAGTACAGCTACAACACTGGCATTTATCTGACAAAATAGAAAGCTGCCCAGGTATGTCCTATCCACAAAAAGCAGGGCAAACCCAATCAGGTCAATTACCATTTGATTGGTCTAATCTCAATCATCAGCAAAATGATGGAAGAGATCATCAGCAGTATTATCAAGCAGCACTTACCAATAACCTCTGCTTGGGTTCTTCCAGGACCACATTACTTCATTACAGCTTTGATCCAAACCTGAACAAAAGAGCTGAATTCCACAGGTGAGGTGAGAGTGATTGCCCTTGACATTGAGACAGCGTTTGACCGAGCGCTGCATCAAGGAGCCCAAATAAAATTCAGTGGGAATCAGCGGAAAAGCTCTCCACTGGTTCGAGTCAAATCTAGCACAAAGGATGATGGTTCTGGTTGTTGGAGGTCAATCATCTCAGCTGTAAGGTTTCACAGCAGGAATTCCTCCTGTCACTGTCCTAGGCCCAACCATCTTCAGCTGCTTCATCAATTACCTTCCCTCCATCATAAGGTCAGAAGTGGGAAGGGTCAATGATGATTCCACCTCCATTTCCATTCACAACTCCTCAGATAACAAAGCAATCTTTGTCCACATGCAACAAAAAATTCTAGCATGAGTTGATAAGTGGCAAGTAACATTCATGCCACACAAGTGCCAGAAAACAACCTTCTCCAATAAGAGAAAGTCTAACCGCCTCTACTATCGTCAAATCCTCCACCATCAACATCCTGGGGTCACCATTAACCAGAAACTTAACTGAATCAGACATGTGTACAGGTGTAAAAACAAAAATAGCTGGAAAAACTCAGCAGGTCTGACAGAATCTGCGGAGAGTTAACGTTTCAAGTCCATATGACTCTTCATCAGAACTGAGGAAAAATAGAAATGAGGTGAAATGTGTACAGGTATACTGTGGCTACAAAAGCAGGTCAGAGACTGGTATTTTGAAGCAAGTGACTCCCAAATCCTCATCACCATCTATAAGGTACAAGTCAGGAGTGTGATGGAATACTCTCCACCTGCCTGGATGAGTGTAGCTCCAACACCACTCAAGAAGCTTGACACCATTCAGGACAAAGCAGCCTGCTTGATTGCCATCCATCCACCACTTTAAATATTCATCCATCCACACTGGCACACCGTGTCTGCAGCGTACCATTTAGAAGATGCACTGCAGCATTTTTCCAAGGCTTTTTTGACAGACCTTCCCCTATGACTTTTACCATCTAGAAAGACAAGGGCAGCAGGTGCATGGAAACACAAGCTCCTCCAAATTCTCCTCCAAGTCACACACCATCCTGACTTGGAAATCAATTGCCATTCCTCCATCATTAATGGGCCAAAATCCTGGAGCTCCCTCCCTAACAAGACTGTAAGAGTGTTTTTAAGCACAAGGACAGGGTTGCAGCAGTTCAAGAAGGTGGTTCACCTTGTCAGTGATATCCACATCCCATGAATGAATAATAAGAAAAGTGTTAACGTTTGGAGAAGAGGCAAATTATTTGAGGTTAAATAAATTGAGCAGCCAAGCTAAAATATGGCAAAAAAAGACTCAATGTGCCAAATGGCATACCATTAGTCACAGAATCTTAATTAAATTAAAAGCAAAAAACTGCAGATGCTGGAAATCCAAAACAAAAACAAAAATAAAAATACCTGGAAAAACTCAGCAGGTCTGACAGCATCTGCAGAAAGGAATACAGTTAACGTTTCGAGTCCGAATGACTCTTCATCATAACTAAGGAAAATTAGAAAAGAGATGAAATATAAGCTGGTTTAAGGGGGGGGGGGGGGACAGGTACAGCTGGATAGAGGACCAGTGATAAGTGGATATTGCCAAAAGATGTCATAGACAAAAGGACAGAGGTGTTAACGGTGGTGATATTAGCTAAGAAATGTGCTAATGGGGACATTAAGGGTGGAAACCAGGACGAGCAAGGGACAAATAGCCCTAGTGAGGGTGGGGTGGGGGGAATCAAAATAGGCTAAAAAGTAGAGATAAAACAATGGATGGAAATACATTTAAAAATAATGGAAATATGTGGGAAAAGAAAAATATATATAAATTATTGGAAAAAGGGGGATCGGAAAGGGGGTGGGAAAGGAGGAGAGAGTTCATGATCTAAAGTTGTTGAACTCAATATTCAGTCCGGAAGGCTGTAAAGTACCTAGTCGGAAGATAAACTTATTTGACTGACATCGATGAACCAGATGCCGCTAAAATAACTTGCATCTTTAACAAGAAAACATCTGAAAATACTTAAAGTAGCATACAGAGTACAGATCCCAAGCCAGGTAAGGCTTATATTTATTTGAACGTGTCCTGAATATAAATATTCTTCCCTAAACCGTGTACGTTTGAGGTCCTTTCTCCAATTGAAGGATTTAGTGACAGTGCTTCTATACATTTAGATATTTTTCACAAATTAATTGTACTTTCCTGCCAGCTGTGTATATCAAGAGCAAGCACAGTCCACATGGTGAAACACAATCTGTTTAGGAACTAAAATATCGGAAACAATACTGTCCTCTTCCTCACGTTTTCAACTCTTGTTGAAAATTAAAGATATTCACTAATTTTTTTGAATCAGAATAGCCATTAAATAGCAACCTACAGGCAGTTAATATGTAGAACAACTCTACAGATGTTGCCTTTGGTGACTGGTGAAATCTCAACAGCAAATTATTAGATCACAGTATCTATTTTAAATTTTATTCATATAAATAAACAGGGGACCCAAAATACTATTGGAAAGATAAATGGTCAAATGAAAAAAGTTACCTGTTGATTTTTGTTTCTGTCCTTTCTTTGTTTTCTTTTTATTTTGAGTTCGCGGTTTTGCAAATAAAGTTAGCTTTGATTTTTTTTCATCAGTATGCAGCCAAGGCAAATTTACTGAACTTTCAGACTCTGAGAGTCTCCTAGAAGTTACTATATCCTCCTCAGACAGACAGGACGCTTCACAGAAATCTTGTAATTCCTCTTGTTGTCCTTCAGCTGTGTCAGACTTACCCACAGATTTTTTCCTTGGTGGTCCTCGCTTTTTTTTTTCTAACTCTGTTTGCTTGGAAGCCAAATGTTTAGGGTGGGATGATGGCAAATTTACTGAACTTACAAATTCTGGGAGCTTCTTGTAAGTAATCACATCTTCCCCAGACAGTTTGGACTTTTCAGTTCTGTTTTCACCATCAACATGGAAATCTTCTTGTAATTCCTCTTGCCCTTCAGCTCTGTCAGGTTCAATGACAGTTTTTTTTCTTGGTCTTCCTCCTTTCTTTCCTCCTAATTTTTTTTGTTTGAGAGATAACAAGCGTTCGGAATGCAATAAGGATTCATTTTGTATTTCTTGTTCCTCTTTCTCAGTATTGACAACAGTTCTATTATTTTTCAACAAACGTTTAGATCTTTTCCCAGATCCTTTTGGTTGATTTTCATTTTTTGACCATTTATTTTTGTTCAGAGCTAACTGCTTTTCATCAATTTTCTTTTTTAATGGAACGATAGCTTCTTTTCTTGTTAATTTTGTCTTCTGTACTCTTTCTTTCTTTTTTGTTTTCTTTGTAGCTGAGACAGATTTCTTTTCCTGTCCAGCTGGGTCCTGGATTATGGCTTTCTTTGGTATTGTAATCCATGACTCAAAACAGAAGCTCTCCTCCTCTTCCAATTCAAACTCAAACTCATGGATAGGTGCTGAAGGAATATTAATATCCTGTTTTGGTTGTGGTAATGCAGGAACAGCTGGCCTGTGAAAAAAAGGTTTTAAACAAGTTATCAGTTTCTACTCTGGTCTAAAGAATATCGTTAGCATATTATTGACGTAAATGCACAATAGTGACCAGTAATGTTGGGAATTTGATTAAATGCTCTCTTACCATCTATTTTCAATTGCTGTAGGAGGATTTTTTTTTTCATATTAGTGCCCATTGCCAAATTAAACATTAGTTCATTCACTACATTCAACTCTGTCAATTGGGATGGCAAGAATTTAGTTATGCTTGTTGGAGGCCAATCATGTCAGCTCCAGGGCATTGCTCGAGGATTTCCTCTGGGTAGTGTCCTAGGCCAACCACCGTCAGCTGCTTCATCAATAACCATCCCGCCCATCATAAAGTCAGACGTGGGGATATTCACTGATGACTGCACAGTGTTCAGTAGCATTCACGACTCTTCAGATACTTAAGCAGTCTGTGTCCACATGCAGCAAAACCTGGACAACATTCAGGTTTGGGCTGATAAGTGACAAGTAACATTCCTACCACACAAATGCCAGGTAATGACCACCTGCAACAAGACAGAATCTAACCATCTCCTCTTGACGTTCAACTGCATGACTATCATTGAATCCTCCATCATCAACATCCTGGGAGTTACCATTGACCAGAAACTGAACTAGACCAGTCATATAAATACTGTAGCTACAAAAGTAGTTCAGAGGCTGAGAATTTTGGGGCGAGTAATTCACCTCCTGATTCCCCAAAGCCTGACCACCATCTACAAGGAACAGGCCAGGAGTGTGATGGAATGTGCTCCACTTGCCTGGATGAGTGTGGTTCCAACAACACTCAAGAAGCTCAACAGAATCTATCCACCACCTTAAACATTCACTTCCTCCACCACTAACAAACAGTGGCAGCAGTATGTACCAGATACAAGACGCACTGCTGCAAGTCAGCAAGGCTGCTTCGACGGCACCTTCCAAACCCATGACCTCTATACCACCTCAAAGCACAAGGGTAGCCGATGCATGGGAAACTATAAGTTGCATGTTCCCCCTCCAAGCCACACACCACCCTGACTTGGAACAATGTTGCCATTCCTTAATTGTTGCTGGGTTAAAATCCTGGAACTCCCTTCAGAACTGTAGTTTGACCTACACCAGATGGACTGCAGCAGTCCAAGGAGGCGCTCACCATAGTCTTCTCAAGGGCAATTAGGGATAAGCAAGAAATGCTGGCCTTGCCAGTGACACTCACATCCCAAGAAGGAAAAGAAATAATGGAAAGGCTACTGTGAAAGTTGAAATCTACATTTAATGGGAAAATCTCTTCCCACTTCCTAATTTTTTGGATTATAGGAAGTGGTTCTGAACTTGGCAAAGGAGGACCAACAAATGCTAGAGAAAGCTATCAGAAACACAAGGCATAGCATTAAATCTGAACCCTCCACTACTGTCGCACGAAGTTATCTGGTAATGGCAATAGGGATGTACCTAAGGTTTAATGGGGAATCAGTGACAAGAACTGTGCCCAACCCCTTTAGGATAACCTCCAGACAATTTGCAACATCTGTATAGCAATGACATTGCCCAAAGTCAGCATAGCTGTTTATTTTTATACATCAGGTGCTTGCCTGGCTGGCAGAGGTGACATCAGCTATGTTACCTAATTAAGGCGGTGAAGATGCATAATTTAGCACAAACAATGATATCACCACAATTATCACTGTCAGATAGTAGAGAGATCAGGGGGTCAACTGTATCATGCCATTCAGACTTTTACAGAAACCAGTGTCCTACTGATCCAAAAATGATTTTAGTCTCTTAATGTGAATATGGTATGTGACCACTAGCAGAGTGCCTGCTTCCCCATGAACTCTCATGGTGTTTTAATTTGAATCCAGACAACTATGCCGCCCTTTGTTTTAAAAGAAATGAAGAACAGTAGGATGGGCAGTGTAACAAAGCTCAGGCTATCAGAGTTATGAAATGTACCATTGAGATCTTGAGGCAACACTTCAGATAGCTGAAGTCATCTACAGCAACTTTACAGAACAACTCACCCTCCTGTGAGTTGTTGATTCTGAAGCGACCAAGATGACAACATGAAAATGGTACAGAGAAATCAGCAATACTAGCAATCCAGCAGCATGGACTGGTGAACGAGGTATTAATTCCACAATTCCTAATGCCTTCTTATGTGTCACCATATACCATTTCTTAAAAAGATAAACCATATCTTGCAAATTAATTGTAAGCAAACCACCAGGCCCTTCAGTTTCTCACTACCGGGAAAATCTCTAAGTTTGTACATTAAATCTAGTTTCTCACATAACAGATTTTGTTTTCATAACTTAGTACTGAAAGAACACAATGATTTCACAAGATGGCAATATCAAGACAATTAGGATAGATTGGAGGGACATAAACAGTGAGAGGATAAAAACTTGTCCAAATGGATTGCATCTGTGCATACTCAAAGAAATTAAGGAAGAGATAATAGAGGATTATATCTGTTTGGGGAAAACACAACAAACACAGGGAACCAAAAACCATTAGCTTAAAGTGAATGGCCATAAAGAGATTAGAATGTTTACTCAAAAGGTGTTAATAGAAAAACATCTGGAAACCAAAAATATAATGAAATAGTTAACATGAGTCCAAAAGGGATAAGACATGCTCGCACAACTTTATTGAATCTTTTCAAGAAATGGAAACACAGAAACATAGAAAATTTATGGCACAGGAGGCCATGCAACCCCTTGTGTCTGTGCCAGCAAAAAAAGAGCACTCCAGCCTAATCCCATTTTCCAGCTCTTGACCCATAGCCATGTAGGCTGCAGCATTTCAAGTGTGTATCCAAGTGTTTTTTTCATTGTGCTGAGCACTTCTTTCTCTACCACCCTTGATTCACTCCACGTGATATCAAGAAACAGCTGAAGGCACTGGATACTGCAAAGCCTATGGGGCCTGACAACATTCCAGCAATCATACTTAAGACTTGTGCTGCAGAACTAGCTGCGCCCTTAGACAAACTGTTCCAGTACAGCTACAACACTGACATCTACCCGGCAATGTGGAAAATTCCCAGGTGTGTCCTGTACACAAAAAAATAGGACAAATCCAACCTGTCCAATTACCACCACATCAGTCTACTCTTGGTCATCAGGGAAGTGATGGGAGGGGTCGTCGACAGGGCTATCAAGTGGCATTTACTCAGAAACAACATGCTCACTGATGCTTAGTTTGGGTTTTGCAGGACCACTCAGCACCTGGCCTCATTACAGCCTTAGTTCAAGCATGGGCAAAAGAGCTGAATTCCAGAGGTGAGACAAGAGTGACTGCCCTTGACATCAAGGCCACATTTGACCAAGTGTGGCATCAAGGACCCGAGAAAAACTGGAGTCAATGGGAATCACAGGGAAAGCTCTCCACTGGTTGGAGTCATACTTAGCACAAAGGAAGATGGTTGTAGTTGTTGGAAGTCAATCATCTCAGTTCCAGGACACCGCTGCAGGAGTTCCTTAGGATAACGTCCTAGGTCCAACCATCTTCAGCTGCTTCATCAATGACCTTTCTTCCATCATAAGGTCACAAGTGGGAATGATGATTGCACAAATTTCAGCACCATTCGTGACTCCTCAGACACTGAAGCAGTCCATGTCCAAATGCAGCAAGAACTGGACAATATCCGGGTTTGTGCTGATAAGTGGCAAGAAACATTCATGCCACACAAGTGCCAGGCAATGACCATCTCCAACAAGAGAGAATCTAACCATCGGCCCTTGACATTCAATACCATCGCTAAATCCCCCACTATCAACATCCTGGGGGTTACCATTGAACAGAACTGAACTGGAATAGCCATACAAATACTGTGATACAAGAGCAGGTCAGAGACTGGGAATTCTGTGGAAAGTAACTCATCCCGATTCCCTAAACTCCGTCCACAATCTACAAGGCACGAGGCAGGAATGTGATGGAATACTCTCCACTGGCCTGGATGAATGCAGCTCCATCAACATTCAAGAAGCTCGACACCATCCAGGACAAAGCAGCCCACTTGATTGGCACCCCATCCACCACCTCTAACATCCACTCTCTGTACCACCAACACGCAGTGGCAGCAGTGTGTACCATTTACAAGATGCATTGCATCAACTCACCAAGGCTCCTTCGACAGCACCTTCCAAACCTTTGAGCTCTACCACCTAGCACAAGGGCAGCAAATACATGGGAACACCACCATTGACAAGCTCCCCTGCAAGCCAGCCACCATCCTGACTTGGAAATACATCGCCGTTCCTGCACTGTCACTGGGTCAAAATCCTGGAACTCCCTCCCAAACAGCATTGTTGTTATACCTACATCACATGGATTTCAGTGGTTCAAGAAGGCAGCTCACCACCACCTTCTCAAGGAAAATTAGGGGCGGGCAATAAAAGTGCTGGCTGAGCCAGCGAAGCCCACGTCCCGTGAAAGAATTTTTAAAAGCCAATGAGTTCCAGATTCCCACCGCCTCTGGTGAAAAAAGTTCTCAAACTCCCCTCTAATGCTTCTGCCAAAATCTTTGCCCCCTGGTTATTGACCTGTCTGCTAAGGGGAATAAAGCATTCCTATTCACTCTATCTAAGCTCCTCATAATTCTCACACCTCAATTATATCACCCCTCAGCCTCCTGTGTTCCAAAGAAAACACCCCAACCTATCCAATATCTTTCTTCATAACTAAAATTCTCTGTTCCTGGTCCCATTCTTGTAAATCTCCTCTCTTCCCTCTCTGGTGCAATCAACTCCTTCCTGAAATGCAGTGACCAGAATGGTCCGCTCCAGCTGCAGCCTAACTAGTGTTTTATAAGTTTCAGCACAACTTCCCTGCACTGATATTCTATCCCTCAGGTAATAACGGGAAAATATCCTGTGTGTCTTCTGAACGATCTTATCTACCTATGCTGCTCCCTTCAGGGATCTTTGGATATGCACTTCAAGTTCTCTCTGTTCCTCTACATTTCTACATATACAACCACTTATTGTGCATGTCCTCGCCTTGTTTGCCCCCCACCCCCTCCCGCAAAATTCATTACCTCAAACTTCTTCAGACTGAATTCCATTCCTTCCATCCACTGACTAGTCCGTTGATATCTACCTGTAGTCTATGGCTTTCTTCCTCACTATCAGCCACACAAATAATTTTTGTATCATCTGCAAATTTCTTAATCATGCGGCCTGCACTTACATCTCCATCACTGATATATATCACAAAAAGCAAGGGACCTAGTACTGAGCACTGTGGAGCCCCAGTGGAAACAGTCTTCTAGTCACAAAAACATCTGTCATTGGCCTTTGTTTCCTGCCATCAAGTCAATTTTAGTTCCAGCTTGCTACTTTCCTTTGAATCTCATACTTATATTTTTCTGACCAGTTTGCCTTGTGGGTCATTGTCAAAAGCCTTGCTAAAATCTATATAGACTATGTCATGTGTGCTAACCTCATCAACCCTCCTTGTTACCCCCTCAAAACATTCATCAAGTTTGTCAGACACAACCTTCCCTTAACAAATAAAAGCAACACTGTGGTTGCGGGAAATCCGAAATAAAAACAAAAAGCGTAGAAAAACGCAGGTCTGGCAGCATCTGTGGAGAGAGAAACAGTTACCACGTCGAGTCCGATATGACTCTTCTTTGCCCTTGTCCTCACCTTCCATCCCAGCAGCCTCTGTATTCAACGGATTATCCTCCGCCATTTATACGCCACCTCCAAACACATCTTCCCCGACCTCCCACCATTAAAGGGACCATTCCCTCTGGAACACTCTGGTCAACTGCTCAATTACCCCTAACATCCCATCCCCTTCCTACGGCAATGTTCCACGCAAGTGCAGGAGATGCAACACCTGCCCTTTAACTCTCACCACTGATGCTATACGATCTGCTGAGTTTTGCCGGCATTTTCTGTTTTTATTTCATATTTCCAACATGCGCAGTATGCATTAATGTTTAATTAATGCCACTTCTCTTCTAGGAATGGTCACTTTGAAGAAATTCTACTCTTCTCTCCGACAGGATTTCCGTTTGTCTCTTCTCCCTTGTTCACCTTCATTGCTTTCTATTTCCATCCTTGCATTTGGTCAGGTATCTACCAAAATACGCTTTCATAGCCACAGCTCCTTCCTCAGCAGTTTCATTTCATCCCCTGACTCATCTATCACCTTAACAAAAAAATTATACGAACATACGAATTAAGAGCAGGAGTAGGCCACTCAGCCCCATGAATCTGCTCCGCTATTCAATAAGATCATGGCTGATCTGATTGTAACCTCAACTGCACAGTCCCACCTACCCCTGATAACCTTTCATCCCCTTGCTTATCAAGAATCTATCTACCTCTGCCTTAAAAATATTCAAAATACTCTGCTTCCACTGCCTTTTGAAATTTCTAAAGGTTCACGACCCTCAGAAAAAAATTCTCCTCACCTCTGTTCTAAATGGGTGACCCCTTATTTTTAAACAGTGGCCCCTAGCTCTAGATTCTCCCACAAGAGGAAACATTCTCTCCACATCCACCCTGTCAATACCCCTCAGGATCTAATATATTCCAATCAAGTCACCCTTTACTCTTCAAAAACTCCAGCAGATACAAGCCTAGCCTGTCCAACCTTTCTTCAGAAGACAAACCTCCCTTTCCAACTATTAGTCTAGTAACCTTGTCTGAACTGCTTCAAACGTATTTGCATCCTTCCTTAAATAAGGAGACCAATACTCCACACAGCACTCCAGATGTGGTCTCACTAATGCTCTGTATAACTGAAGCATAACCTCTCTACTTTTATATTCAATGCCCCTCGCAATAAACAATAACATTCTATTAGTTTTCCTAAGTACTTGTTGTACCTGCATACTAACCTTTTGCCATTCATGCACTAAGACACCTAGATCCCTCTGCATCTCAGAGCTCTGCAATCTCTCACCATTTAGATATGCTTTTTTTTATTCTTCCTGCCAAAATGGACAATTTCACATTTTCCCACATTATACTCCATTTGCCAGATCTTTGCCCACTTAACCTATTTCTATCCCCTTGTAGCCTCCTTATGTCCTCTTCACAACTTACTTTCCTACCTATCTTTGTGTCATCAGCAAATTTAACAACCATACTTTTGGTCCTTTCATCCAAGTCATGAATATAAATTGCAAAAGGTTAAGGCCCAAGCACTGATCCCTGTTGCACACCACTCGCTACAACTTGTCAACCAGAAAATGACCCATTTATGCCAACTCTGTTTCCTGTTAGCTAGCTAATCTTCTATCCATGCCAATATGTTACCCCCTACACCAAAAGCTTTTAGTTTCCACGAAAACCTTTGATGTGGCACCTTATCAAATGCCTTCTGGAAATCTAAGTACAGTGCATTCACTGGTTCCCCTTTATCCACAGCATGTTGCTTCTTCAAAGAACGCCAATAAATTGGTTAAACACGACTGCCCTCTCACAAAACCATATTGACTCTGCCTGATTATCTTGAATTTATCTAAGTACAATGCTATAATGTCTTCAATAATAGCTTCTAACATTTTCTCCATGACAGATGTTAAGCTAGCTGGCCTGTAGTTTCCTGCTTTCTGTCTCCCTCCCTTTTTGAATACGCTACTTATCTTCCTTTTAGGTGTTAGTGAGTGCAAGTTTCAGCAACTTGTGGACACCAATACCTCCAGATCTGTCTTTCACTTCACTTGCCTCTGACTCATTCATTCTTCTAATCTCACCTCCTGCCATGTGTTCATGATACCCACCAATCTTCCCCTCTCTGACCCTGAACAATCTATTCTCAGCAAAGGGCTCAGTTTTATGCCCTCGCGCCTCCGCGTTAATGAATTTTGAACTCGGCACAACGGTGAGCTCTTCTTTCGTCGACTTTGTACCCACTTTAGCCAGGTGCTCCCCTCCCAGCTCAGCAGACACTTTGACCAGCCTCCAGTGTTCTCCCTCCAGCTGGACCCCTACTTTTGTCCTCTTATCCTCCCTTGCTTGATCTTTTCATTGGGAACTGCAGTTGTGGTATCAGCCATCTCAATTTCTCTGCTCCCCTCACTCACTCTAACCTGTCTCCCTGAGCTTGCTGCACTCCATTCTCTCAGGTCCAACCCTAACATTGTTAGCAAACCTGCTGACAAGGGTGGTGCTGTTGTTGTCTGTTTGCCTTTACCTAGGAGAGGCTGAACACCAACTCTCCAACATCACCTTCTACCTCCCCCGAACCATGACTCCACCATCAATCAAACCTTGCTTCCAGGATTGTCACAGTTCTCATCTCCTATGCAGATTTTCTCTCCATGGCCACGAATCTCAGTCCCCCACCCCCAAACAGCTCATTTCTACTTCACTTCTACATTGTAGACCCATCATTTCAAACAACTCCTGCCCCACTCAACTGATTTCTTCTCTCTGAAATTTATTTTTTCTCCCCTTGTCCAGTCTCTCCCCACCAACGTCCATTGCTATGTGTACCCATATGGGTCCTTAGCTATGCCTACCTTTTTGTGGGATATGTGGAAAAACATTCCTTGTTCCAGTCCTACACGGGGTCCTCTCCATCACCTCCTTTTCTGGTACATTGATGACTGTAAAACTTTAGCAACTTTGCTTTCAATTTCTCCCCTTCTCACATGGTCCATCTCCAACTCTTCCCTTCTCTTCCTTGACTTCTCTGTCTGCATTTCTGGTGATAGGCTATCAACAAACATTTATTATAAGCCCAATGACTCCCACAGCTAGGTTGACAACATTTTCTTGTACTCTGATTCCTGTAAGGACTCCATTCCATTGTCCTAGTTTCTCCTTCACTATTGACCCTGTTCAGATGATGCTACCTTTCACATGAGCACTTCTGATTTTATCTTACTCTCTGCTCAACCAAGGCCTCCCCCCATCGAATGAAGGCCCCCAATCATATCCAATCCATTTCCCGCACTTATGCTCTCACCACTTCCCCTCCCTTCTCATAACCACAATTTGGAAGCAATGTCCATATGCAGCAAGACCCGGACAATATCCAGGCTTGGCCTGACATGTGGCAAATAGCATTCGCGCCACACAAGTGGCAGGCAATGACTATCTCCAACAAGAGAGAAACTAACCATCGCCCCTTGACATTTAATGGCATTACCATCGCTGACTCCCCCACTAGCAACATCCTGGGGGTTACCATTGACTAGAAACTGAACTGGGCTAGCCATATAAATACTGTGGCTACAAGAGTAGGTCAGAGGCTAGGAATCCTGCATCGGGTAACTCGCCTCCTGACTCTCCAAAGCCTGTTCACCATCTACAAGGCACAAGTCAGGAGTGTGATGGAATACTCTCCACTTGCTTGGATGAGTGCAGCTCCAACAACACTCAAGAAGCTTGACACCATCCAGGGTAAAGCAGCCCGCTTGATGGGCACCACATCCACAAACGTTCACTCCCTCCACCATCAATGAACAGTAGCAGCAATGCGTACCATCTGCAGGATGCACTGCAGAAACTCACCAAGGCTCCTTAGGTAGCACCTTCCAAACCCACAACCGCTACCATTTAGAAGGACAAGGGCAGCAGATATATAAGAACACCACCACCTGGTAGTTCCCCTCCAAACCATCCTGACTTGGAAATATATCACCCTTCCTTCACTGACGCTGGGTCAAAATCCTGGAACTCCCTCCCCACCAGCACTGTGGGTGTACCTACACCACAGGGACTGCAGCAGTTCAAGAAGGCAGCTCATCACCACCTTCTCAAGGGCAATTAAGAATGAGCAATAAATGCTGGCCTGGCCAGTGACGCCGACATCCCACAAATGAATAAGAAAAAAAATAGGGTTCCCTTGCCCTCAGCTTTTACCCTACCAAGCTCTGTATTCAGCGGATCATCCTCTGCCATTTCCACCAACTCCAGCGTGATGCCACCAACAAACACACCTTCCCATTCTCTTCAAGCATTCCAAAGGGACTGTTCTCTCCACAACATCCTGGGCCACTCCTCAATCATCCTGACCACCCTAGGGTGACCAATTCCCATTGGAAAAATTAAGGGACACTTGGGCATGGTGGACGTGTGACACTACTGCCATACAACCTACACTGATACTCTGATGCCATCTCATAACACTCTGGTCCCACCACTGCCCCTCCCAGCGCCCCACTGACAGCCCCCCCACCCCACCCCCCCTCACCCCCACTGACCACCCCCCCCCACCCCACCCCCACTGACCCCCACCCCCCCACCCCCACTGACACCACCCCCCCCAACCCCCGAACAGCCCCGCTCACAGATCACAGCTGCTGCAACTGACACATGCACAGGCGAAAAGGCTTCAGCAGGAGAGAAAATCCAAGATAATTTGCACCTTGGGAAGTCATGTCCTGGAACGTGGGACAAACACCGAATTATATGATATTCGGGACAGTTGGTCACTATGCTTCCTAAAGCGCATTTCCATGCAAGCACAGGAGATGCAGCACCTGTCCTTTTATTTCTTCTATCTGCACTGTTCAAACAAAAGAGCTTTGGTTCAAGGCAGTTTCTTAGACTGGCAGAAGGTAGGAAATGATGTCCCACAAGGGTTGCTGTTGGGACCCTGGTTGTTCACCGGTGACATAAATGATCTAGATGTACTTTGGATTCCTGACCTACAATGTCAAAATTACAAATAATAACAAATTGAGAGTATAGTTAATATTCAGGAAGTTTGCGACAAAGTACAAGACACTAACAAACTTGCAGAATTGGCATACAAATTGGAAACTAATTCGATACAAATGCAGCGTGGTGCATTTTGGAGGAGGAAGAGAAAATCCTTTGAAAATAAAAGTCTAAATGGGGCAAAAATGCAAAGGAATCTAGGGATACAGGTTCAGAAATCATGAAAGTAGCCACACAAGTTAAAAGAACCATAAAGTAAAAACAAAGCACTAGAGTTAATTTCTAGAGGACTAGATTTTTTAAAAAGTAGTTATGTTGAATTTACATAGAACCTTGATTAAACCACACTTGAGTACTGTGTGCAGTGCTGGTCTCCATATTACTAATTAGAAGCGCTGGAGAAAGTACAAAAGGTTTACAAGGATCTTTTTTTAAAAATTATTTCATGGTCTGTGGGCATTGCTGGCTAGGCCAGCATTTGTTGCCCATTCCAAACTATCCTTGAGAAGGTAATGGCGAGTCACCCTGAACTGCTGCAGTCCACGTGGTATAGGTGCACCCATGGCGATGTTAGGAAAGGTGTTGCAGGATTTTGACCTAACAACAGTGAAGGAACGATACAATAGCTCCCAAGTCAGGAAGATCAGTGGCTTGAATAGTGGTGTTCCCATGCATCTGCTGCTCTTGTCCTTCTAAGTGGTAGAGATCATATGTTTGGAAATGCTGCCGAAGGAGCCTTGGTGAGGTGCTGCAGTGCATCTTGTAGATGGTACACATTGCTGCCACTGTGTATCAGTGGTGGAGGGAGTGAATGTTGAAGGTGGTGGATGGGGTGCCAATCAAGCAGGTTGCTTCATGCTAAATGATGAGAAGCTTCTTGAGTGTTGTTGGAAATGTACGTATCCAGGCAAGTGGCACGTATTCCATTAAATTCCTGACTTGTGTCTTGTTGATGGTGAACAGGCTTTGGGGAATCAGATTGATTCCAGAAGAGATGATTCCAGAACTGAGAGTGTAAAACTATCAGGAAAGGCCCAACAGGCTGGGGATTTTTTTGACCTGATAAGGAAAGATCGTGAAAGGACTCAATAGATTAGATATTGACAAGATGTTTCCACTTGTAGCATGAGGTGGGTGGAAGAACAAAACCCAGGATCATGAATATAAGAGAGTCACCTATAAATCTAAGA
Source organism: Cetorhinus maximus (assembly GCF_964194155.1). Classification (NCBI taxonomy): domain Eukaryota; kingdom Metazoa; phylum Chordata; class Chondrichthyes; order Lamniformes; family Cetorhinidae; genus Cetorhinus; species Cetorhinus maximus. Next base: position 145,034,729 of record NC_135880.1, on the reverse strand, counting down.
AGGAAATCAGGAAAAACTCTCTTTATGAGAAAATGGGAAGAATATGAAACCCACTACTACAAGGAGTAGCTGAGGCTAAGAGCATAAATGCCTTTAGGGGAAGTTAGACAAGTACACAGAGATATAAGAATATGCTGATAGGATTAGATGAAGAGGGATGGGAGAAGGCTAGCGAATCACAGCCTGCAGGCGCAGGGTGTAATTAGGAAGGCAAATTGAATGTTGGCCTTTATTGCAAGGGGGAATTGATTATAAAAGTAGGGAAGTCTTGCTACAACTGTACAGGGCAATGGTAAGACTGCATCTAGAGTACTGCGTAGTATTGGTCTCCTTAGTTAAGGAAGGATATACTTCCTTAAGTATAGCAGTTCAAAGAAGGTTCACTTGGCTGATTCCTGGGATGAAGCAATTGTCTTATGAGAAAAGAGTAAACAGGCTGGACATATGCTCATGGGAGTTTAGAATGAGAGGTGGTCTTATTAAAACATACAAGATTGAGGGGCCTTGACAAAGTAGATGCTGAGAAGGTGTTTCCCCTCATAGGAGAATCTAGAATTAGGGGGCACAGTTTAAAAATAAGGGGTCTCCCATTTAAGATTGAGATAAGGAGCAATTTCTTCTCTCAGAAGGTTGTTAGTCTTTGGAATTATCTTCCACAGAAAGCAGTTGAGAATGGGTCAATGAATATATTCAAGGCTGAGTTTGACAGATTTTTGATCCACAAGGGAGTCAAGGGTTATGGGAGGCACACAGGAAATTGGAGATAAGGCCACAATTAGATCAGCCAGGATCTGATCGAATGACAGAGCAGGCTTGAGGGGCTGAATGACCTACTCCTGACTCTTATTTCTTATGATCTTAATATGTAGCATAAATGCCAGCAAAGACCAGTTTAAGAAAATACATGTGGCAGATCCAAATTCGTAAGAGCTGTTGCTGTCTATTTGTGAAGCTTGTTAGAAATAGCAACAAGCAATACCCAATGATACTTCATTTTATAAAGGTTGGACCATGGTCATATATTTAGCCTATTCCTTCACCATGGTCCTATGAAATTGGTCCCACAAATGGTTTAAGGCCAGTTAATCCACTCAAGTTCAAATGTATTTTTGCGCCTTGAATCAAAAGCAAGATTCTTATGCCTAGGGTACCCTCTGAATGAGCTTACCCTGCTCTAAGGGAGGCAGTCACAAATACAAATCCTGCAAGAGTTAGAGCTTACCCTGTGCATTGCTGCTCTGTGTGAACATTAGCATCAGTAGATTGGTACTAATGTTCCCACTAAGCTGAACACATACACGGTCACACAGCAGCCTGGAAGGGACAGTGCAGACCTTGTTTCATTTAAACACTGTACGTGTGCGGATGCATTGAAAACACCGGACGTGCGTGGATGCATTGAAAACACCGGATGTGCACAGCAATAAAATTTTAAAAGGAATCCTGTTTGGTACTACATCCAGCTCTGTGGTAAATGGATTTGCTTAACTATTTCAGCAATTAAGACAGCTGCATATGACTGTACCAAGGGTCAGCCATTAGAATTCAAAATTAATTAGAAAAGCTAAAATGTTAAACATAAATAGAGCTTTCTCTGATGTAGGAGACAAAAGTCTTGACCGAAAGGTACGAGAACTTGCCTCGGATGACAACTGCAATGTGGTACAGTAAATTATCTGAGAAACTAAGGCAGAAAATTTCTTAGACTATGTCGCATCTAATCCTTCCATGACTGCAATTTTTCCACTTATATGCAGTAAATTTCTGAAGAATGAGTGTTTAAAACAAAAGCTATTCATTTTCTTATTTCTTTTTCCAAATTCCAACTAAGACATTCTCCAGGGAACAATTAATGATTTTTTTAAAATTTCAGTTTTGCAGTTGAGGTAAATCTCAAAGTTCTGATCATTTTGTCACATAAGGGGCTTGTTACAACTGTCTTAAAATAAATTTTGTGTTTTTTTTTCAAAAGATTACTCTCCACAAGATTTCCTTCGTGACTTGTGGAGAATGCTGGTAACTGAAAGAGATTCCAATGTTGCATAGCCTCTTGAATGTAGAAAAAGTTCCAAAGCTCATCTAATGAAAAATGGTGATGGACTTGAAAATTCAAACATACTGCTCTAGCCCAGCACAAGCAGTAAGCCATTTGGCTTCCTTACATGTTATAAATATATGGTTCAATGCTTGGCTAACTAGTTCTTTGATCATTTATTAAATCAGACCTTTAACCATTTTTGAATAATTTAAAAAAATTAAAAGCCATATCAAGAGATCACAATAACATTCTGATAAAGAAGGCATCATGACTTACTTAATCCCAAAGTTATTAGGGAGCCGAGGTGTTTGTTCTTTCTTCTGTTTTCCAATTGCTGAGGTGGAAGGGATAGCATTTTCAGTTGGGCACTCTTTTTGCTTATTATTCATACATTTGCTGTTGAAGACCGCAGGTGTTTCACTTGCATTCAAGCTTGGTCTGCAACACAGTTGATGAGAACAACTTATCAACAACCCAAAAGAAAAAAATAGCATTTAAGAGGAAAGGACTAACTTGTAAAAGAAAACATTTCTTGAACTATAATTTATAAATTTAAATTTGATGCTCCTTTCTGCAGAATTATGACACAGTAATGGCTAGTGATTGCCAAACAAGTGCCCAACACTGCCCAAACTGCAACTGTCAATGTGTTAAAATTTAAAATGATACAGCACAGAATGAGGCCATTCAACTGATTGTGCCTGTGACAGCTCTTCAACGAGCTATTGAATTAATGTAATTCATCTACTTTTTCCATAGCCTTGCTGTAAATATGTATCCAAAGTTGAATCTCTTGAAGGAGTATTATTGATCTGGTTCGGAAATTGACTCTGTAGCAAGAGACAGAGAATAAAGGTAATGGGCAGATTGAGACAAGTAGTGTCCCAGAAGGATCTGTGTTTGGGCCTCAACTATTCACTGTATTCATTAACAACTTAAATGATGGGAAAGAAAGCCACATATCCAATTTTGCCAATGACGTACGGATAGGTGGCATTATTAACTGTTTAGATGGAAGCATAAAATTACAAAGATATTAACAGATTAAGTGAATGGGCAAAAATGTTGCAAATAGATTTCAATGTAGACAAGTATGTGGTCATCCAAAGATATGTTGGCCTTGGAGGGAACGCAGCATAAATTTAACGGAATGATACATGGACTCCAAGAGTTAAATTGCAAAAAAGGATTACACAAACCAGGTTTGTGTTTCCCTCGAATGTAAGAGGGATGATTTGATCAAAGTATTCATGGTATCAAGGGGGACAGGTATGATAGAGAAAAAACATCTCCACTGGTTGGAGAGTCTAGGAATAGGGAGCACTGTCTAAAAATTAGTCAGACCTTTCAGAAGTGAAGTTAAGAAACATTTCTACATACAAAGGGTAGAAGAAGTTTGGAACACTCTGAAGCAAATGGCAGTAGATAGTAGATCAATTGTTAATGTTAAATCTGAGATGAATCGATTTCTATCTCTATTACCTTTAGTTAACATGGGTCAAAGTCAGATCAGATCATTTTCTCATTGAATGGAGGAACAAGCGCAAGGAGCAAATAGCTTACTCCTCTTCCCGTGAAAACAGGATGAGGAATTTAACACTGAGGGATTGTCAGGCAGGAAGCCAGTTTGGGTGATGGGTAAACGAGTGCAAGTTAAAATATGGGCAGCAGAGTTTTGGATGAGCATGTTTATGTAGTGTGGAAGACTGAAGTCTGGCCAGGGCAATATTCAAATAGTCAAGGTTAATGGGAACAAAGGCAATAACAAAGATCTCCCCAAGTATTGCTCATTGCTCTTCTACTTCACCGCTGGAGGCAGGTTTACAGATTGCTTCTGGAATGCCTGGCCCGACTACAACGGAAAACCAGGTACTAAACCACAGCCATGTCTAAATTATGTACTGAGAAGGCCATAACAAGCCCGAGCAAAACCAGGAGTATAAAAATATTTGTTTCTGAGTTTGGCAGATAGACATTTTGCATTCTAAACAGGTGCACTTTTAAGAGTCAGAGGGTGTTTTATTTATTACCAAATCATGCATGAACTGAAGATGCTGTTTTATTCCGATGCTTATTTTCTGTTATGTAATAAATAATTTCTTTCTTTACAAAGTCATGATTTATGGCTAAATTTTCTTCAGCAAAATAAGCCTACAAAGGTAAAGATAAAACTAAATTATGTGGAGATAAAAATCCATTTTCCCAAATTCTGCCCCGACACCAGTCTCCAGAACCTTGGTATGGTTAAACTACTGCATAATGCCTCACCAGCATTACTTGCTTCTTCATTTTATAAGCAAATCTAATTTAATACATTAGTCGCAAAAAATGTCTTCCAAAATGATGCAAGATGTGGTGAAGTCCTATGAATATCCAGTAACAAGTTTATAGCAAAAGAGTTACTTGCCTGCCTGGTGGTCTGTATAGCCCATATTTTCAAACATGTGAAGGTTTAGTATGAACACCAAAAAGACAAAAACAATGGTAGTTGGAAGGAATACATTAGAAGAAACTAGAGTGAAAATTGAAATAGATGGTGTCACACTGGATCAGGTTCATATATTTTGGGCAAATGATAAGAGAAAATGGCAGGTGTGATGAAGTTAGGAGGACAGAGATAGCCAGAAGTAATTTTTGAAGATGAAGGGTGTGTTAACAAGAAACTCATAAGATGCTACATTCTATCCACTTTCCTGTATGCCTCAGAAACTTGGGCAACAAGTAAAGATCTGTGGAAGAGAATACAGGCCTTTGAAACATGAATGCTAAGATGTATGCTAAAAATTCCACATACTGACCATCAGGCAAATGAAGAGACACTTGAAATAGCAAGAAGCAAAAAGAACTCTAAAAAGTGACATCCAGAAAAGAAAATGTCAGTTTTTCAGCCATTTGATCAGAACTGAAAAGGTACAGAGATCTCTTCTGAGTGTAAAGTGGAGGACAGCAGAAAGAGGGGTTGACCTAGGTGCAGTTTGATGATGGATAACACAAAGTGGTTGCCGGTGAGCTACAGTAAGTGGGTGAGGATGGCACAAATCAGACGAGCATGGCATACCATGACGACAGATCTCCTGGCAGGAGTAGCTACAAGCAGCAGCAGCAGATTTGTTTTCAGTTTATAGGAAAAAGACTCTTGCTACAGAAGTTATCTGTTGAGGTAAGCACAGGCGAGGGGTATTGGGAAAAGAGAACCTGAATCAAGATATTCAAAATGTTTTGACAATAGCTGACTTTGGAGGAACCATCTATTATTAACATCGAAATCTGCAGATGGTATAGGGAGACTCTTGCAGAAAACAATGTGTGTATCAATTTTTTTTAAAATCCAACATTCTGAGAGTTCAAATCTCATTGGTCATTTGGCCAGGGTCCTGTTTGGAATAGGAGTTAACAGCAGCATCTGTCTATGCCCAAACAACAAGAAATGACAGGGCAATTTTCTCAACATAAGAACATTAGAAATAGGAGCACGAGTAGACCAGTCAGCCCGTCAAGCCTGCTCCTCTATTCAATACCATATAGGCTGATCTTCTACCTTAATTCCACTTTCCCACCCACTCCCCATATCCCTCAATTCCCTGAAAGATCAAAAATCTATCAATCTCTGTCTTGAAGATCTTCAACAATGGGACATCCACAACCATTTGTGGTACAGAATTCCAAAGATTCAAAACCCATAAAGTGAAGAGAACTCTCATCTCAATCTGAAATGATGAACCTCTTACCGAGGTGCCTCTGTGTTCAAGATTCCTCAGCAAGGGGAAACAGCCTTCAGGCATCTACCCTGTTACACCCCTTCAGAATCTTGTATGTTCCAATGAGATCACCTCTCATTCTTCTAAACTCAAGGAAGTATAGGCCCAATTTACTCAGCTAATCATAGGGCAACCCTACTGACCTAGTGAACCTTTGTTGTACCACCTCCAAGGCAAGAAAATCCTTCCTTAGATATGGAGACAAAAACTGCACACAGTACTCTAGGTGTGGTATCATCAAAGCTCCATATAATTGCACTCCAATCCCTTTGCAAGAAAGGCCAACATGCCATTTGCCTTCCTAAGCGCTTGCTATTCCTGCATATTAATTTTATGTTCCTTAAATGAGTACACCCAAGTCTCACTAAAATCAACAAGTTAGTTTCACACCTTTTAAAATATATTCTGATTTTCTATATAAGATCATATTTCCCCAAATTATACTTAATCTGCCACCTTGTTGCCTGTTCACATAATCAGTCTATATCTCTTGTGCTGCTTCTTTGCATCCTCCCCACAACTTACTAACTTTGTACTGTCAGCAAATTTAGATACATTACTTTTGGTTTTGGTCTTAGATACATTACTTTCTGCTTCCTGTCCGTTAACCAATCCTCCATCCATGCTGATTTATCACCCCCCAATTCCATGGCTCCTTATTTTAACCTTTTGTCCGGCATCTTATTGGATGTCTTTTGGAAATCCAAGTATGCAACATTTACTGGTCCCCCTTTATCTTACTGACTAATTACATCCGCAAAAAAAAACCTAACAAATCTGCGAAACACCATTTTGTAAAACCACATGACCTTGATTTTCTAAGATTTTCTAAGTGCATTAAGATTTCCTTAATAATAAATTCCAGTATTTTCCCAATAACTGAAGTCAGGCTAACTGGCCCACAGTACCCTGTTTTTTCTCTCTCCCCTTTCTTGAATAGTGGTGTTACACTTGCTCACATCCAATCTGCTGAGAATGCCTGTAATGGACCACCATTTACTTTAGCTACTCTCCTCCTTTTTATATACTTGCAGAAGTTCTTCCAATCCATTTCTATATTCCTGGCTGGTTTACACTCATCCTATATTTTTCACCTCCCCATCAACCTTTTGATTGTATGTTGCTGGTTTCTAAAACGCACTCAATCCTCAGGCTTACTACTATTCTTTGCAACATTATAAGCCTTTTCTTTTAATCCAATACTATCCTTAACTTTGTAGTGAGCCATGGATGGATCTTTCTTCGAGTTCTTTTTAACGCAAGGTGTTTTTGTTGAACATTGAACTTTTCTTTAAATGTTTCCCAATGTTTATCTATGGTCATATGTTTTAATGTGTGTCCAACAGGTTGATGTGATAGGCCTAGTGTGGGGCTAGAGAGAGTTAATGTGCTTTGCGTTCTGTGCGCGCTAGTGTGCTTCTCATTTTTAGCCTGCAACACTGGCTAGCAGCAATGCAAAAACGAGAGTCAAAATGCACAAGTCTCTCCCCATCAATACACACTGTCCCATCTTCAAGTCCTCTACTGTGCTTCCACATGGCGACACACTAAAACCAGGTCCCTCGCAGCCCTCGGCTAAAGTTTCAGGCACACAGAACGTTGGCCCACCAGCGTGTGGACATAAAAACAGAAAATGCTGGAAAAACTCAGCAGGTCTGACAGCATCTATGGAGGGAGAAACAGTTAACGTTTCGAGTCTAGATGACCCTTCTTCAGCAGCTCTGAAGAAGGGTCATACACACTCAAAAAGTTAACTCTGTTTCTGTCTCCACTGGTGCTGTTCGGCTTGCTGGGTTTTTCCAATATTTTCTGCTTTTATTTCTGATTTCCAGCATCCACAATACTTTGCTTTTACATCAGCATGTGGACATGCCTAGCACTCATGAACCAAATTCCTAGCTATGGGTAAATAGCCTCACTGCCTTTTGGATACCGAGAGAGAGAGAGAGAGAGAGAGAGAGAGAGAGAGAGAAGATGATTAAGGGAGCAAACCCTGACAAAAAATCTGGAATGGAGCCCAAAGTCAGTCTGATGCCTAAATATGTCATCTTTCTGGAAACTCCTTCAACCAAGCTGTCGTGCTCAGCATATCTTTAGGCCCAACTGGCCAGGCTTGAGCCCTGGGGAGGACACTCGAGTTCCACTGCAAAGCATAAATACAACAGTGTTAACTAAGAGAAAGCAGTTATGAGGGATAAACCCAAATCAATTGGTGTAGAGAACAGATGCTACAGGCTGTCTCCAAAGATGTGAGGGACAATAATGTACCACTGGTCAGCTATCTCACGCTCAGCTAGGCAGCCCCCAACTCATAAGGTGCTGACCCTACCATGGGACACCTGCCTCAATGGGTACTCAAGAGTCTGCTCAACAAGTGAACAAAATCTATTCCACCAGGCAGACAAACAAAACAATAAAGAAAGATGCCAACTCTTCAACTGGAGAGCTGGAACATCAGTAACAGATGCACGACACTGATAGACAACTTGAAGCTGGGCAACAACACCTGTAAGATTGCAATGACCAATGTGGAACTTGATAAGCTGAATATTGACTTAGCGAGTCTTGTCCCCTCTAGGGAAGCTAAAAGTGGATCACTGAAAGAAAAATCACACATTCATCTGGAGGGGAAAACTTCGGAGGAATGTCATGAGCAGGATGTAAGCTCCATTGCAAGCAACTCACTGCTCTTTGTGATAGAGCCCTCAACAAATGGTTCAGAATGTGCCCTCTCTATTTGCTTCTCAACTCAAACAGGGCGTTACCCTCATGAATACCCATGCTCCAACACTGTGCTCTGCTACAGAGACAAAAGACCAATTCTACGAGGAAATTAACACTGCTATCAGCAGAATCCTTATGACAGAGCATCTTAACTTACTGGGGGATTCCAGAGCAAGAGTGGGCGCAGCCCATAAGGCATGGCCCACTTTCCACTCACATCACAGGAAAGATAAATCAAAATGAACAGAGACCACTTGCTGCTAGTATGAGCTTTGTGTACCTAACACTATTTTTCCCCCAGAACAAACCATGCCACAAGATGTCCTGGAGACATCCAAGGCAAGGACATTGGCACTAGCTAGACCTGGACATCACTAGATGTGATTCCCTCAATAACATTCGTGATGCATGCAGCTACCACAGCTTTGACTGCGATACAGATTAGTCTCAGGTGCGCACCAGAGTCAGGATGCAACCACAAGCTTTTTATTCAAAGTAGAAAAGCTGTCCTTGTATCTGTGTCAGCCATACTACCTATCCAGATAAGAACCAACAGTTCCTTGACTGATTGAACAGGCGCTCTCTGGTATTCCCACATAGATCGCATAAGTGAAATGGAAAATACTTTGAGACACCATCTACAATACTGTACTCTCAACGTATGGGAAGCAAAAGAGAAAAATGCTGACTGGTTCAAGCTAACATCACTGTAATAGAACATGTCATTGAAGCCAAGCAATCCGCTCTCATTAATTACAAGAGAGATCAGAGCAAGAAGACTCTGAATAAACAAAGGGCTGCTTGAGGTAAAATCCAACAGACTGCTAGGCGCTGCGCCAGTGAATACTGGTTGCAGCTTTGCCAGAATATCCAGTTGTCCTCTGAAACAGGGTACACAAGGGGCACATATGATGGGATCCCAAGGGCAACAGGCCCATCAGCAAAGAAAACAACTCTTGCAAACAAAAGCAGGGAAGGTCATCATTGACATCAATAAACAGTTGGAGAGATAGGTGGAATATGACCTTGAGCTGTATTCCAGGGAAAACACTGTCACTAAAGAAGCTCTGGACAACAAAGAGTCTGCCCATCATGGAAAAGCTAGATACCAAACACACTTTGGAGGAGATTAACAAAGCTATTGGCTCACTTACCATTGGTTAAGTTCCAGGTGATGATGCTATACCACCTGAATTCATCAAGCATGAGAAACAGGCAAGAACCATGGTGACCACAGCGATTGCGAGAACTATTGCAACGTCTCCTTGATGAGCATCGTGGGAAAACTATTTAGTCACCCAAATGCTCCTTTCCCTCTTCTACAGCATCTTTCCACACACGCACAGTAGATGCAACATCTGCTCTTTTAACTCCCTTCTCATTGTCCAAGCCCCCAAACACTACTTCCATGCGAAACAGTGATTTATTGGAACTTCATTAAATTTGGTATACAGTATTCGCTGCTCAGAACGTGGTCTCCTCTACACTAGGAAGCCCAATCACAGACCGGGTCAGTAGCTTTTCAGTCTCAGCAGTGCCATTGGTTGTGGTGGACACTGCTGTGATTGCAGCAGGCCCCAGTGCAGCAGTCAGGAAGGAGGTCCCAGAAGAAAGGTGACTGGTGTGGGCTTGCCAGGGCAAGTTAGGCAGGCCCTGGCAAAGCGGGGTGGGGGGAGGATGATGTTGTGGGGTGGGGGGGGGGGGGCGCGGGGTTGCAGGCTCTTTCAGCAGGTCCAGCCTATGCCATCAAGGGGGCCCTCCAAGGGGCAGAGTGTGTCTGATCAGTAGGGCCTCAGCCTGTAGGGAGGCCAGGATGGTATACCTGGCAGTCTCCTCACGTGGCGTATTTCTTCTCCCCCACCCCGCCCTAGCTGCTGGTAGAATACCAGCAGTGGCAGGATGAGGCCCTTGCCCTTAAGTTGCCACCTAAGGTCCTCATCTGGCTTCCAGGCAGGAAGGCCATCCTCGATCTTCCCATTCCCAACTTACTTCAGTGGAGTTAGTAAGACTCTCTTCTACATTGGGGAAACCAAATGCAGACTGGATGGCTGCTTTGTGGAACACCTGTGTTAGTCCACAAGTGTGACCCTGAGCTTTCTGTAGCTTGTCATTTCAATTCTCCACTTTGCTTCCACTACGACCTATATGCCCTTGGCCTGCATGTATGCCAATGAAGCTCAACCCAAGCTCAAAGTACTAGCACTTTATCTTTTGACTCAGCACTCTTCTGGACGCAACACTGAGTTCAACAAAGTTAATCGTAAGCTCTGTTTCATGTTTTTTATTTTTTTGTTTTTTTCTGGTTTCTTTTATTCATTTACTTTGCTTTTGAACAGCTGCTATCCAGCTGTTCACACCTCATCCAAACACTTTTGTTTCTTGCCCATTACCACTCCCTGTGGCATTTGTACCATGAAACCTTTTATCATTTAATCGCTCATGCCCTCCACCCTATCAGATCTTCCCTTTTGTTCTTCATTCCCATCTACCCCCTTTCACTTGCTCAAAACCTATGACATTTCTATTAGTCCTCAGTTGTGATGAAGGGTCATCAACCTGAAATATTAACTCTGCTTCACTCCAGAATTGCTACCTGACCTAAGCATTGCCAGCATTAAATGCAAGTTTGATTTTCAAGACTAATGCCTTAATTTTAACTGCCTTCGCCAAATGATAATGGTGCATGGGGAGTAGTTAAGTTTAGGTTGAATCAACTTACTTGCCAGAGGTTTACTGCCCAAGTTTGTTCTGCATTTCAGAACTCACTGTCTGAGCTTACACATTGAGAAAAGCCACTTGGGTGAAAGAGTAGATGGCTGCCAGCACTGGTAGAACTATTTATCAGCAAGAGTCAGTTCACCTTTAAGAAAGGAAATTGAAAAGAAACCAAACAGGAAAGTCTATATTGATTTTACTTGTACTGTCTCAAACTAGTTTTCGTACCCTTTTGAATTAATTCTTTGTGGAAGTCTTGAAAGATTTTGAGATGCATTTAGCATGGTTGCTTCCTTGCTCTTCCCACTGAACAGGCTGGCTTTTAGTTTGTTTGTTTCCAACCCAGCTAACTTGTCACGTTCTTGATCATCCGCTATAGCTCCAGTCAATGGCACAGATACTGGGTCCACACGCTTAGTCAAACTGTTATAATCTGTAATGAAAGAGTGGAAAATGAGATTATGCAGTTCCTATAAAGCTATCAAAGTGTTTTGAATAAACTTTACTTGAAACATTTCAGTTTTCACATTAAACTGAGGGATAAGCAATGGATACCGTTTGGCATCTTGGAATTACATACAAGCCTCATTATTCGAGTGGTCCTTCCACATCCCTTTGATATCAGCCACCATTTTGTTCATCAATTCATTTGAAAACAACCAAATTAATATAAGGAATCAGCTAACCACCAGTTATGCTGGCTATTGATTTGGCTTTTCATAAGCTTTAAGTGAAAAGAATTGCTGGGATAGGGGACAGAGGTGAAAGAGTGTTCTCTTAATAAAAATATATAGTGTAGAAAAGATGATATAGACTTCCAAAAGTTCTAAATTGAATCCAGCTACTTCAGGATACTGCTACAGCCTCAGTTAAGACACTGGTGTTAGAACTACTACTAATCCTGTACATTAACATTAGAACTACAAGGGCTGCTACTGAAACAACTTGGGCAAATTCAGCCATTTGACTGATGAAGGCTTGAGTACTATTATTAGGAGGCTACACTATTCTGTCAAGAATTTTCTGGTCAAGTCTTTTGAAGGTGACTTACTGCTACATTTAAGGGGTATAAAACCAGCTGACGTTCCTCTGTGAACAATACTATCGGTACTGATTAGAACTGGTTTCTCTCAATTTTCCAAAAAGGAAGAACAAAAATGTGTATAGAGAAAAGGACAGGAAAGGGGAATTAGAATAAATTGTTCCAGCTGAAGATCTAGCACTGAAAAATATTGTAATTGATATTGACAATTATCTATATGAAAGGATGATAGCTTGGTTATCCTTGGGTTTTCCTTTGGTCATGGTCTTAGCATGGCTGGGAAAGTCAGATTTAACAACTCGTTGATCCAACAAAAAGTCCCAAGCTCCATAATTTGCAGGATTTTCTTTCAATGCTTATGATTCATACAAGGAATTCAACCCATCGAAAACTGTGTTTAATCATAAGGATTAAAATAACTTTTGCAGATTTCAGGACTCAAGTGTTGGCAATTCTGGGCTCCAACTGCTGCTCACCATTGTGGCTTTAATGTGTTGCCCACATCTTTCTCAGGATTCACCTATTTCAAATTGACTTCTGATTTTAGTGAAGAATAAATCAATATTTCATTTTTAAAACTCATAATTTGCAACAAATTTCTTTTTTAAAAGTTGAACAAAAAAAATTATGCAGGTCTCCTTAACTGGAGAAAAAGATATGTAATGAACAGGTCAGACGGGATAAAAGACATGGATAACAACAGCTTATTCTGTATAAAGCCTGAAAATAACTTAAATGTTATGAGTGAAAATAATTTCTTAATTTAGATGATGACAAGGAGCATCATCTGATGCATCCATCATCAGCATTTAAAGTTTGGTTAGTGGTTGGAAGGTAGGAATTGACTGGTGTGGAATTGAGTTTGTTTCCATTTTGTTTCAAAGATGTTTATTATTTTCTGTCAACTATGTAGGAGGAGCAGGAGCACATGTTTGAGTACTCAATCTTCAGAATGCTAGGACCAGATATGGCACCAAATACTGATTGAGCTGATTCACTGATGATGCAGGAGCACACAGCTGCTTGTGTTTTAAACAAAGAATCACAGTAAAGTCATTTTGATCAGGTTAGCTCACATGCTATATTTGAATTACTTCTATGCAGGAGAGAGTCAGCAATTAAATGCTGCTTTAGAATAAATATAAAATGATTACCTGATGACATTGTTTGGTTGACCACTTTCTGTTTGTTTGGAGTTTCAGATTCTGTGTACAAAATTCTTAAGGGTGTTTTTCCATTGCTTGCTTTGGATAAATTGGAGGAACTATCAGATTTTACAGAGTTCTTTACTGCACTCTGCTTAGATACTTTGGACTTTTCCATTCCTTTTGCTTTTTCTAAAACACATAACGGTGGCTCTTCCTGGAATGCCTCACGTTCATCTCTGTTGCCCTCAATCGCAGCATATTTTTTTCCTGACTTTTGGTTTTTAGGTCCTAATTTTGTTTTTTGTTTGGGAGTGAAAGGTAGTTTAGAGGTAGATGAAGGTTCATTTTGTAATTCTTCCTGCAGTTCTGCCACATTATTCTTCAAGGAAAGTCCAGCAGACCTTCTGCCAACTTCTTCTGGTTTGACTGGTTTGTTCGCTTTGGAAGTTTCTTTGTCCTCCAACTGTTTAAGAAAGGGCATTGGTTCACTTAGTAACTTGTCTTGTTTTTCATCTGTGACAGCAACTTCTTTTCCTGCCATTTTCTTATGTTTTCCTTTCTTTACTACTTCCTTTATGTTTGAGGCAGATTTGTTTTCCTGCTTATTTGGCTTGTGGCTTAAAACTGGGGTCTTCCTTGGTATAATAATCTGTGACTCAAAACTGAAGCTCTCCTTTTCCATCAATTCAAATTCAAAGTCATTACACTTGGGGGCTGAAATACTAGGTGCAACTTGTGCTGGTGGTGGCAATACAAAAAGAACAGGTCTGTGAAAGGAATGTGAGAAACTGGATTAAATTAGATACCATAACCTAGTTCTTTTAATACTCATATAAACGCTCAATCACTACCTCAAAAAAATTCTGACTTTATTCTGTTTATTAAACTAATCTTTCTTTCGTTACAGATCATGGACAGAAGGACCATGACGCTTGAACTAACGGTTTTATTTCACTTAATTTTCAAGCACTAGTTTTTGACTTTCTTCCAGTCGTTGAATTAGCATTAGAATTCTTTCACATGGCAACAAGGGGTCTTTGGCCAGAACATATTCAGTCCAGGGTCCAGTTTCTGTGCAAAACAATTGTGCATAATGTTCTCAATTATCACTCAGGGTCAAGTGCTTCTCCATTGTCAATTTTATATTTGAATGTAATTGTTACAAAAATTATTAGTTTCTGTTTTCTGAAGCACTCCACACCTCTGTCCTCCACAAAACCAATCTCTTTGATCAAGTTTTTAAAACTCTGCCAATATCTCCTCTTTCAGCCTGGTAGTCATTTTTGTCTGACTAGACTGCTGTGAAGCACCTTGGAATGTTATTCTTTGCAACTGCCAGTTGTTGCTGTTATTGTAGTCTCTATCCTCTTGAAAGGAGGATGGTTGCACAGCAGCATTTTAACAGTCAGTCATGCACCTAATCTATCTCGATGCAATGTTGAGAGATATTATGGTCTCCCTTGAGAAAACATAACACTAATTTTCAAATAAACTCAGGCTTCAAAATTAATTAATTTGCACTTGATTGACGGCTGCTTTTTGAATCAGAGAAGTCAGCAATCCAAAACGCAAGATGCACTAGCCTACTCTCTCCCAGGGCATAAAAGCAAGGATAGGTTTAAATCAGGAGTTTTTCCAAAGGTTCTCTTTAAGGACAATTGGATACAGTCTATGAGTAAAATCTCTGAGTGTTCTCAAAATTTGAGGGTTAGTGGGAGAAATCTCAGAAGAAACTAGTGAGTTTGAAATAGCAAGTTTAATTTTTTTTTAAAAGAAATATCGTGTTTAAAAATATAATGGATGGAATTAGTTTTTATTTACTTGAGTTGCAAACTTTGTTATCTATTGATGGAGGTAAAAGCATTCTATCATAATTCCACATTATATCTGTTAGATTATTTGCATGCTTATTTATTGAATAAATTTGTCAATTTTAAACGCTGAACAAGATTTTGCATTGCTCTACTACTTTCAAATTATGAAGGCATTAGATATCCGGTATATAACAGCAATATCAAACGTAAAAAGCTATGCAGTTCATTTTCCAGGCACATTACAAAAACCACTGTGAAAATTCAAGGCAAGGAGAGAACACTCGCAAATGTTTGAGATGAGGGTGATGTGAAAAATGAGAGCTGAAGTTATATAGCATAAGGTGGCTAGTAGTAACAACATCTGAAACACTCTACTGCAAAGAATTCAGAGTTTAAAAGCTAGACTTTCGGAAATTCTTCCCAAGTTCTGATGACTGATTCAGATGATGACTCGCTTTGAATTCCCTACTTAAGAGGGGCACAGCATTAAGTATTACATGACAACAAAACCAAGTGAATTAACTGCAGCAGTGTTTGGATGTGTTCCTCACTTAGCATGTGGAAGTGAAAACATAAGAACTAGGAGCAGGAGTAGGCAATTCAGCCCCTCGAGCCTGCCCCGCCATTCAATACGATCATGGCTGATCTAATTTCGGCCTCAACTCCAATTTCCCGCTCTCTCCCCATAACCTTTCAACCCATTACTAATTAAAAATCTATCTATCTCCTCCTTAAATTTATTCAGTGTCCCGGTATCCAGTGCACTCTGAGGAAGTGAATTCCACAGGTTCACGACCCTTTGAGAAAAGTAATTCCTCCTCATCTCTGATTTAAATCTACCACCCCTTAGCCTAAAACAATGGCCTCTCATTCTAGAATGCCCCACAAGGGGAAACATCCACTCCACATCTACTTTGTCTATCCCCTTTAGCATCTTATATACCTCAATTAGATCTCCGCTCATCCTTCTAAACTCTCGCGAGTATAGACCTAAACTGCTCAATCTCTCCTCGTAAGACAAGCCCCACACCTCCAGAATCGATCTAGTGAACCACCTCCAATGCAACTACATCCTTCCTCAAGTAAGGGGACCAAAACTATGCACAGTACTCCAGGTGAGGTCTCACCAATGCCTTGTACAGTTGCAACTCTATTCCTTTAGCAATAAATGCCAAAATTCCATTTGCCTTCCTTATTACTTCCTGTACCTGCATAATAGCTTTCAGCGATTCATGGACAAGGACACCCAGATCCCTCTGCACTGAAGCATTCTGAAGTTTCTTTCCATTTAAATAATAAGTCGCCTTTTTATTCTTCTGACCAAAATGGATAACCTCACACTTTTCCACGTTAAACTCCATATGCCAAATTTTGGCCCATTTACCTAACCTGTCCATATCCATTTGTAAATTTCTTATTTCTTCATTGCAACTTACTTTCCCACCTATTTTGCTGTCATCTGCAAATTTAGCTATAGCTTCTATCCCTGAATCCAAGTCATTAATATAGATTGTAAATAGTTGGGGCCCAAGGACTGAACCCTGTGGCAACCCACTAGTTACAGCTTGCCATCCAGAAAAAGACCCATTTATCCCAACTCTCTGCTTTCTGTTGGTTAGCCAATCCTCTATCCAAGCTAATATATTACCCCTAACTCCGTGTGATCTTATCTTGTGTATTAATCTTTTGTGCGGCACCTTATCAAAGGCTTTCTGGAAGTCCAGATATACTACATCTACAGGAACCCCATTATCCACTTTGCTTGTCACATCTCCAAAGAACTCTAGCAAATTAGTCAAACACGATTTACTCTTCATAAAACCATGCTGACTCTGATGGATTGCATTTTGACTTTCCAAATGCCCCATTACTACTTCCTTAATAATGGATTCCAACAATTTCCCAATGACAGACGTTAAACTAACTGGTCTATAGTTTCCTACTTTCTGCCTCCCCCCTTTTTGAATATTAGCATTTTTCCAATCTACTGGAACCTTTCCAGAATCCAGGGAATTTTGGAATATTATAGCTAATGCTTCCACCATCTCTGCTGCCACTTCCTTTAAGACCCTGGGATGTAAGCCATCAGGTCCTGGGGACTTGTCATCCTTTAATCCCAATAGTTTGCTCAGTACTTTTTCTCTAGTGATGGTGATTGTTCTAAGTTCCTCCTTCTCTCTACCCTCTGCACTACCTGTTACTATTGGGGTGGTACTAGTGTCCTCCACCGTGAAAACTGAGGCAAAATATTGATTAAGCATCTCTACCATTTCTGCGTTCCCCACTGTTAACTCCCCAGTCTCATCCTCCAAGGGACCAACATTCACTTTAGCTACTCTCCTTCCTTTTATATACTTGTAGAAGCTTTTGCTATCAGTTTTTACATTTTGCGCCAGTTTTCTTTCATAATTTATTTTTGCTTTTTTTTTAGTAACCCTTTGTTGATCTTTAAAAGTTTTGCAATCTTCCAGCTTGCCACTGACCATTGCAATTTGGTATGCCTTAGTTTTTGCCTTTATGTTATCTTTAACTTCCTTGCTTCATCATGGATGTTTTTTCCCCCTCTTACCATCTTTCTTCCTCTTTGGAATATATTTTACTTGGGAGGAATTGAGTAACTCCTTAAATATCTGCCACTGTTCATCAACTGTCCTACCTTGTAGTCTTCCTGCCCAGTCCACTAGGGCTAAATCTGCCCTCATGCCTATGTAGTTACCTTTGTTTAACTCCAGAACACTAGTGTGGGACTCAAGTTTCTCACTCTCAAACTGAACTTGAAATTCTAGCATGCTATGATCGCTCTTCCCTTGAGGATCCTTTACTATGAGATCATTAATTAATCCCATCTCATTACACAAAACCAAATCCAGAATAGCCTGTTCCCCGGTTGGTTCCACAACATATTGCTCCAAGAAACAATCTCTAATACTCTATGATCTCTCCCTTGAGGCTACCCTTGCCAATTTGATTAGTCCATGCATATTAAAATAACCCATGATTATTGCCGTGCTTTTCTTACATGCTCCCAGTATTTCCTGGTTTATACAGTGCCCTACTGAACCACTGTTTGGGGACCTATAGATTACTTCCACCAGGGACTTCTTTCCCTTGCTATTTCTTATTTCTACTCAGACTGCCTCTACGTCTTGCTCGCCATCTGGACAATGTTCAAACATTCTTATTATCACGTTGGAAAGAATGTGACATCATCACAGCATAAAGTAGCTCACAACAGAAGTTCACAAGTAAAACTTTAATTTCTTCAAAAATATAGCCGGGTGCGTTGAAAGGCTACCATAGCAAATTAATCCACAAATTGTTTATTTTTCATAGAAAAATAGTCCCAAACAGCACAAAATACAAACATAAATCTCACATCAACAGTTTTCATAAGTCATAGAAAGTCATAGCTATACAGCAAAGAAACAGGCCCTTCGGCCCATCCTGTCCATGCCAGCCATCAAGCACCTATCTATTCTAATCCCATTTTCCAGCACTTGGCCTGTAGCCTGTATGTTAAATGACATACTCCAATCACAAACAAGAATCTTAAACTTAAACAAAGCCAACTACATATGTATGTGGGGAGAACTGGCCAAGGTTAATTGGGCAAATAGACTAAATGAACAGTGGGAGACATTTAAAGAAACAATTCAAAATGTTCAACAAAAATACATTCCACTGAAAAAGAAAAACTCAGCAAGAAAGACCCATCTGTGGCTCACTCGGGAAGCTAAGGATAGTATTCAGTTAAAAGAGAAGGCTTACAATCTTGCAAAAAAAAAGCAAGTCTGAAGCTTGGGAGTGTTTTAGAAACCAGCAATGGGCCTCCAAGAAGTTGATAACAAAAGGAAAAAATAGAATGAGAACTAGCCTGAAATATAATAAGACTGTAAGAGCAAAAGTATATAAAATGGAAAAGAGTAGCTAAAGTAAATGTTGGTCCCTTAGAAGCAGAGGTAGGAGGAATTATCGTGGGGAATGAGGAAATAGTGGAGGCATTGAACAAATATATTGTATCTGTCTTTACAGTACAAGACACAAGTTGCATACCAGATGTTGACAGTAACCCAAGGCTAAAAAGAGTGAGAAAATTAATATAAGCACAGAAAAAGTATTGGAGAAATGTAAGGGACTAAAATCCGACAAATCTTTGGGACCTGATGGCCTTCCCCCTAGGATTCTAAATGAGGTAGCTGTAGAGATGATGGACGCACTAACAATGATTTTCCAAGATTCCTTGGATTCGGCCCCAGTCCCCTCAGATTGGAAGCTAGCAAATGTTACATTGCTTTTCAAGAAAGGAAGGAGAGAGAAAACAGTGAACTACAGGCCAGTTAGCCTAACATCAGTCGTTGGGAAAATGATGGAATCTATTCTTAAGGAAGCCTTAACAATGCACTTAGAAAAGCATTATATGATTAGAACAAGTCAATATTGTTTTACTAAAGAGAAATCCTGTTTGCAATTTTAGAGTTTTTTGAGGATGTAACTAGTAGGCTAGATAAAGGGGAACCATTAGATGTAGTATACCTGGCTTTCCAAAAGGCATTTGATAAGGTGCCACACAAAAGGTTATTAGGCAAGAAAAGGGCTCATGGAGTTGGAGGTAATACGTTAGCATGGGTAGAGGATTGGTTAATGGACAGAAAGCAGAAAGTGGGCATAAATGGAGCATTTTCAAGTTGGCAGGCAGACAATAGTGGAATGCTGCAAGGATCAGTGCTGGGACTTCAGCTATTTATAATCTTAAACTTAAGTGAGTGGGCAACAAGATGGCAAATGGAGTACAATGTAGGGAAGTGCGAAGTTATTCACTTTGATTGTAGGAATAGAAAAGCAGAATTTTTTTTAAAAATGAGAAACTTGTAAGTGTTGCTGTTCAAAGAGACTTGGATGTGCTCATACAAGAAACAGGGAATTTTAGCATGCAAGCACAGCAAGCCATTAGAAAAGCAAATAGCATGTTGGCCTTTATTGCAAGAGGATTGGAGTACAGGAATGAAGAAATCCTGCTGTAATTGTACAGGGTTTTGATGAGATCAATCTAGAGTACTGTGTGCAGTTTTGGTCTCTGCATTTAAGAAAGGATATGCTTGCATTCTAGGCAGAACAGCAGAAGGTTCACTAAATTGGTTCTTGAGATGAGACAGTTGTCCTATGATGAGGCGCTGAGTAAATTTGGATTATATTCTCTGGAGTTTAGAAGGAGAGGCAATCTCATTGAAATATACAAGATTCTGAAGGTTATTTTATTTAGTATCCTAATGAAATAAATGAAATCTAAGTTAGAAAGATGAGAATGGAATTCATTTGTTTTTCCAGGTCAGCTTAGGGTTCCCAAGCCTTCTGGTTTCCACTGTACTCTCCAAAAATTGAGGGATACCCAAGCACTGCTGCTGACAACTCAGGAGCAAAGTTTTGTATCATCAGTTTGCACATGTGCATCAGTGCTGCAGTCTGTCTATATGCTGGAACTCTGGGACACTGTTCTACATCCCCTTTTTCACTCAAGTGCCAGTTGCACTAGACTGCTCTGTATAATTTACAAGCTCCAGACCAGTGAGGTCATGCTCACTGTCACAGAGAGCTGGGGCCAGCTGGTGTCCAGAACACTTAAATCTCAGCACATGGAGGCTGGAAACTTGGGGTATTTTGGGGAGGCAGCTGGGGCTGGTGTTGGGGTTGGTTGGGGGGGCGGCAGTGTAGTGGTAGGAGAAAAAAGATAGGGAATAGAGGAGATGACAGGAAATGGGGTGAGATGAAGACTGGGAAACAGGGGCTTGGAAAGCAATGGAGACTGAAGAATGAGTTGTCTTCACCCTCCTGCTAATGATTTCTGCAGCACAGAAAAATTAACTTCAACAGGGAGAGAAAGAAATGTAAAAAGATTGAAAATGAATTTAAAAGGACGTGAGAAATAAAGTTTAGGTGAAAACAAAGTGGCATGCAGGCCTGTACAATTAATACCACAGCAACAGAATTGAAGAGAGGACAGAAGACTAAGACAAAATTCTCTGTATTTTGTTTCTTTCTCCATGTCATGTACTTTTGGATCAGAGATGGTGGACTGTTAGAAGAAGCAGTATATTTTTGGTGGTACCTGCTAAGCGCCAGGTGAGGAAGGTGTTCAGACATTGCTTTCAGTTCCATTAATTTCTCCAGCACTATTGTTTTAGTAATACTAACTTCCTTCAATTCTGGTCTTTATCATAGCTTTCTTATCTCTTTCAATTCAAGTATCTATCCAATTCCCTTTTAATTGTTACAGTGAATTTACTTTCACCATTCTTTCAGGCAGTGCATTGCAGATTCAACACAGCATTAAAAAAAAGGTTTCCTTATGTCATCTCTGGTTCTTTGGGCAATCACCTTAAATCTGTGCCCTATGGTTAACTGGAAATAGTTTATCCTTATTTACTCCTGAGAGATTAATGATTTTGAATACCCCTAAATGGGTTTGCCAAACCTCCAAGATTGGCCTGGAATCTCCAGGAATTGAAGATCAAACTCCAGGACATGCTGTGTACAACCTGGAGAAAAATCAACAGGACATTAAAAACTATACTTTTTGTCATTTTCTTTGAGCATTTCTATTTACCTGCTATAAAAATATTGAAAATGTGAGAGAAAGGCTGGCTGAAAGTGAAGCATCATCCAATTGGATAATGAGTTTTTCGTTTTCCAATTGTCGTAGGAAGTAAGTGGCTCATAAGGATGGATGGGTTGGCTGACTAATGCCTGGAGCAAGTGATGAAACCTCTAAGAATACAGTTAATCACAATTGACAACCCTGCCCCTAAAGGGCAAATGTTCTCTTTGCCAAAATAGATAGCCATGGACAACTAAAGAGGTAAGAGACAACAAACAAAGAAAAAACAAAAAAATCTTGGCAAATGGGAAACATACAAAGAAACAGCAAAGGGTGACAAAGCAGACTGCAAGAGCTATAAAAAAGGACAATGAAAAGAAACTTGGAAGAAGAGAGTGGCCAGAATTAAGGTGGGCCCCTTCAAAACTTAAGTATGGTGTTGTAAGTGAAAATAAGGACCTGTTAAATAATTACTTTGCTTCAGTGTTTAAAGTAGAAGCAGAGGTCAGCATGCCAGACATTTCAAGGAAATGATGATTGTACCTGGGTCAGGAACTTGGCAAATTAATGTAGGCAAGATTAACAATAACGGAGAAGTTAATGGCATTACAAAACAACAAATTCCCAGGACCAGAAGGTTTCCACTCCAGGGGTTTAGAGGAAGTAGGCGAGAAATTGCAGACAACCAAATATAATCTCCCAAAGTTCTCTCGATCACAAACAGTTCCATTAGATTGTAAAATTGCATATCGCTCCACTATTTAAAAAAAGTGACAGAAGAAAACCAAAGAATTATAGACCATTAGCTTATCATCTGTTGTCAGGAAATTACTAGAGTTGACAACTAAAAATTGAAAACAACGACATTTTGAACTGATCATAGAGAACCAGTGTGAATCTGTAAAGGGCAGGCCAATTTGACCAAATTTTTTTGAAGAGATTACCAAAGTAGCAGAGAGGTAAAGTAGCTAAAGCTAAAGTAGCCTTATGCATGTTATTTATGTAGACTTCCAGAAGGCATTTGACAAAATCATAAGAGACTTAAATAAAAACAAAAAATGCTGGAAAAACTCAGCAGGTCTGGCAGCATATGTGGAGAGATAAACAGAGTTAACATTTGAGTCCACATGACTCTTTATCATAAGAGACTGTTATCTAAAGCTGATAACTTTAAAGCATAACAGCTTCATGAATTGAAGGCAAAAATTGACCTGGCAACAGGACACAGTGAGTAAGGATAATGGACAGGTACTCTAACTGACAGGATGTGTCAGGTGGTGTTCTGCCAAGGTCTGTGTTGGGGCCTCAGTGATTCACTAGGTTCAGTAATGACTTGGATGATGGGATGGAAAGTTGCATATGCAAGTTTGCTAATGACTTAGAGATAGGCGCTATTGTAAGCAGTGTAAGCGGAAGTCTAGCATTACAAAGAGATACTAACAGATTAAATGAATGGGCAAACTGTGGCAAATGGATTTCAATCTAGGTAAAAAGGATAAATCAAGGTGCTTCCTAATTAATGAAAAGCTACCAACACTGGAGATCCAAAGAGTTTTCGGGGTCCTGGTACATAGAGCATTAAAATGTCATAAAGAGAGGCAGGAAATAATCAAAAAGGCTAATGGAATCCTGGCATTTATATTTAGAGGACTAGAAATACAAGAGGGTTGAAGTAATGCTGCAGCTATACAATACCCAGGTTAGAGCACACCTGGAATACTGAGTGTTGTTCTGGACACCGCACCTCGGGAACGATTTATCTTGTGTTAAGATCCTTGACCTGACCCCTGAAGCTTTTGGTGCAATCTGGTTAGGGACCAATTACATTTTGTTTAAAGTAGACAAAGTTTGATATTCAACACTTGCTAAGAGAATAAAGCCGCAAGATTCCTCAAGTTTTGAACAAACAAAAATAAACTTTACGATATAAGGTCGAAAAGATAAAAACCATTTACAATAGCTATCTTACGCTCTTCACATTCAGAGATTATGAGGTACGTGAGCTAGCACACCACACTGTACAATAAATAGCAAATGTAACCAAGAAAGATCCCACGGATTTCTCAGCAGCCCACCCAGACATCAGCAAACACTGAGCCAGCCAATCTCATTAAATCTCTGTCTCCTCATGAGGGACTCCAAACTTTTCACTTCCGAAGATCAAATCTCTGAATCTTTCAAAGCCACTCCAACTTGGACCTCTTCAGCGATTGCACACCTCCCAGGGTTTCAATCTCGTCTCCCAAGACTCTGCTCCCCTGGATTTCTGAGTCTGCAATCCAGCCTCTACTGACTGGTGCAATTTCAGGTCTTTAATAGCTGGCTAACTTCAATGGGCTGGCACTGCTTCTAGATTTCACCAAGCTCCAATCTCCCCAGCTACACCAAGCTATAAATGGGTCCCGGGGCTTCTCCTGAACCCTAACCCCAACCAGCACAGAGCCAGTGACCTTCTCCCTACTTCTCAACTCCCCAGGGCTTCTCCTGAGCCCCAACTACACAGAGCCAGCTAACAGCAACACTTTTGTTGCCTGGAGCCTGCAAACAACAGCACTTTTCCGGTATTGCCTTATACCCAACTGCAGAACACACACACTCCTCCAGCAAACGCACAGATAAATTGAAACCCTAGAACTTTAAGCTCCACCCATCTACTTAACAATGTAGCCTTCCAGGGCTCACTGAATGTTTTTAAATTAATTGCAGCTCTAACTCCAAAAACAAATCAACTCTTTGGGCTGTATTTCTTTGCAAGCAGTGTAGACACCTCTTCTCCAATTGCCCAGCTAAGTAAGCACATTGCTGTTTTATGATCTTATCTTTCTAGCTGTTAACCCCTTAGGTCAACATGGCCCCAACCTTTTAAGTGTAATAGTCTTCAAGCTGCTTTAGTTTCACTTATTCCATATTCTACAGTTAAACTTTAATCTTCCCAGAACTAAAAATTATTAAATATATTAAGGTGTATGAGGCAAAAGCAAATATACGAAGTTAGGTCACAGATTAGCCATGGTCTCATTGACTGGCGGACAGACTCGAGGGCTAAATAGCCTACTCGTGCTCCTATGTTCCTAATAGCTCTAACAAACTTCCCTTAACCTTCTCGGTTCTAGGAAGAACAACCTCAGCTTCACCAGTCTCTCCATAATACTGAAGCCCGTCATCCCTGGTACTATGGCAGTAAATCTCTTCTGCACCCTCACCAAGACCTTCATATCCTTCCTAAAGTGTGGTGCCCTGAACTGAACAGAATACATCAGCTGAGGCCTAACCAGTGTTTTATAAACATCACCACTTTCTCAAGGACAATTAGAGATGGGAAACAAATGCTGGCCTTGCCAGTGAAATTCATCTCATCAACAAATAAAAATGCATGATCGCACAGCAATCAGGAACATATCACACAAGGAACAAATAAGCACAAGCAATGTTCTCCTAATGATGCGTGCATGTGCGGCAACACGTCCATTTTAAAGGGGCTGCGCAGTTCAACAAGCCAGCCGCCCACTGCAAACAGAAGTTAGAGGGGACATGGCCAACAGCCTTTCCTGTCACCTTCAAAGATTTATGTACATACACCTCTACATCACTCCATACCTGCACCTCCTTTAAAATTATACCACTTAGTTCATATTGCCTCTCCTTACTCTTGCAAGAATGGATTTTTTTTTTAATTTTGAAGGCGGCTGTGGGGGGCAGGGGTGTGTGTGTGTATGATTTAATTAAGCAGGGCAAGAGATTAATAGCAGTCAGGTTGTCTGGAGAATTTAAACCATGAAAAGGAAAGGGGTGTTAAGTTTGAGGCACAACTAAATAGGTTAGATCTAACATTTGCATTTTTAAATAAGTTGAGAGTTTACTTGAATATTAAAGGGGAGTCAGAGGTACGAAGGAACATGTTTGCATCTCACAGGAGTTCCATAGGTAAATAGTAGTGGGGATATTAGATTTTATTCACCCGAAAGCAAAGGCAAGATAGAGACAGAATCACACAGTGCAGGAGAGGCCCTTTGGCCCATCGAGTCTGCACCAACACGTGAGAAACACCTGACCTACCTACCTACCTAATCCCATTTACCAGCACTTGGCCCATAGCCTTGAATGTTATGACATGCCAAGTGCTCATCCAGATACTTTTTAAAGGATGTGAGGCAACCCGCCTCCACCACCCTCCCAGGCAGAGCATTCCAGACTGTCACCACCCTTTGGGTAGAAACGTTTATCCTCACATCCCCCTAAAACTCCTGCCCCTCACCTTGAACTTGTGTCCCCTCGTGACTAACCCTTCAACTAAGGGGAACAACTGCTTCTTAACCACCCTGTCCATGCACCTCAAAATTTTGTACACCTTGTACACAGACATAAAAGATTTTACATTTGGAAGGATAAGAGTTTCAAAGAGGTGTGAGAACAATGGAATCTGAGACGAAAGGGGGAAAAAAGGTATTTTAGAGTTCGCGTGGAAAGCTTAGGAGAGACAGAGTTGGAGCTGTTTGGGCTGTTGAGCTGTAGCTGGAGCTCTGGGCTGGCAGAGGATGATGTTTGAATCAGCCATCCAGTCAAGCCAGAAAAGTCTTGGGCTGCAACAAGCAGTTTTATTCTGAAGTGCATTCCAATGCAGAGTGGAAGAAGGTAGAGGTCATGCGGTATGCTTTAATTGAAGCTACAGCAGTTTGCCTTGTGTAATATTACTGGATTTTTTATAGTTAACATCTATAAGGGAGTGTTGCCTGGAGGTGTTTACTTGTGGGTTTGACCAAGTCGTTTTGGGGAATGTTTTGTAAGACTAGCCTGAATTGTGCAACTGCAATCTTGTGTACTCAAGTTTTCTTTTATTCTTGTTAATAAAACTTTTACTTTTAATTTTTTTAAATCCCAAAAGTGGTACTGGACCTCTTAATGTTGAGATCAGTACATTATCTTCTCGTTTTCAGACTACAAAAAAAAGGGTATGGCTCATAAGCCGTGTTTCCCTCTGGGATTTGGTTTGTGCAACAATTAACACCAGCGGTGGTCATAACACACTTCCTAGCAAAATGTGTCACTTCACACTCTGCGTTAAACTTAATCTATCACTTACACAAAAACAGAATTACCTGGAAAAACTCAGCAGGTCTGGCAGCATCGGTGGAGAAGAAATCAGTTAACGTTTCGAGCCTTCACGACCCTTCGGCAGAACTGAAGCATAGTTAGGAGAAAGGAGAAATATAAGCTGGTTTAAGGTGGGGGGGCGGGGGGAGAGAGAAGTTGAGGGTGTGGTGACCTCAACTTCTCTCTCCCCCCGCCCCCCCACCTTAAACCAGCTTATATTTCTCCTTTCTCCTAACTATGCTTCAGTTCTGCCGAAGGGTCGTGAAGGCTCGAAACGTTAACTGATTTCTTCTCCACTGATGCTGCCAGACCTGCTGAGTTTTTCCAGGTAATTCTGTTTTTGTTTTGGATTTCCAGCATCCGCAGTAGCTTTTAGCTTTTTGTTTTAATCTATCACTTATCTGTTCATATCCTCCTGAAGTTTGTTACTATCTTCCAATTCTTTGATCAGGCACCATCTGAGATGTACACTTACAGGAAGTGCACTTCAGAGGTAAGATGTGCAGTCAAAAGGTTTACTATCTATTAAGTTTCACAAATGTAAAAATCACAGGCTATAAGACTGCAGATCTCTGCTGCTTGCATCAGATTGTGGAAGTCAGCTTATAACCTTTACTACAACTTATTCATTCTCAGGATCTCAACTATAGAACTCCTGATCTAGCTGCTTTTTTTGCCAGTTAAAGTCTCAAGGCTTTTGAAACCCAAGCTTGGTGTCATCGAATTGCCAACATCCTGACTTACCTTGTCTTCTTTGCCTTGTCCAACCATGGTGGCATTCTGCCTTTCCACCTTTTTTTTTAATTAAAAAGCAGCTTTGGTGTCAGCCAGGGGAGCGGTCATGGTGCTATCAGTAGCCTCAACACCTCTGGATTAGTGAGGGGAAAATAAATAAGCCACAGTTCCTATCCTCACCACTGTCCAGTGACCCTTACTTTAGTCAAGAGGAGAATGGGATTGAGTTTAGCTGTAATGGTCCTCAAAGTTGAACAGCCTCTTGAAGGCCACTTAGTGGAACCTGCCAATGTTTTCAGGACAAGGGAGTAAAAATCATAGTGAGAGTTTAAACATTTAAAGACAAGCTTACTTCTTTCCAAAACTGTTGAACGAAGTCTTATGTTTTTCAACACCTGAAGTGGATGGGGCTATATTCTTTTTTTTGATTGCTGCCAGAGGACTCCTCAGCACTACAGGTGTTAGACTAGTGTTAAAACAAAGCCTGCAAAACATAATTTGGTATACCAGGCTCAGCAATGATGATATAAACTTCAGAAAACAGGCAAAAGGAAACAAGAGTTTTTAAAGAAGTAATGCCTTTCGAGTTACCAGCTTTACAGAGTGATATAGATGGTATTCAGGGTATGATGAGAAGGGAAAGAGGCTTTTAGCAGGTACAAGGGGAGCAAATCAGCGGAGGCATTAGTGGAGTACAGAAAGTGCAGGGTGGAGCTTAAGAAAGCAATTAGGAGAGCAAAGAGGGGATATGAAAAAGCTCTGGCTGGTAAAAGTAGGGAAAATCCCAAGATATTCTATAAGTATATCAATGGGAAGAGGATAACCAGGGAAAGAGGAGGGCCCAAAAGGGACCAAGGGGGCAATCTATGGGTGGAGCCAGAGGACATCGGTAGAGTGTTGAACAAATACTTCACATCCGTCTTCACCTAAGAGAATGAGGATGAAGGTATGGAACTCGGGGAGAGAGACTCCGAGGTTCTTGAGCAAATTGATATAGGGAGTGACAAGGTATTGGAGGTGTTGGCAGGCTTAAAAGTGGACAAATCTCCAGGTCCAGATGATTTGTGTCCCAGACTGCTGAGGGAGGCAAGGGAGAAGATTGAAGGGCTCTGACCCAAATTTTTAATTCCTCTCTGGCCACGGGGGAGGTGCCAGAGGACTGGAGAACAGCTAATGTGGTTCCACTATTTAAGAAAGGTTGTAGAGATAAGCCCGGGAACTACAGGCCATTGAGTCTCACGTCAGTGGTAGGGAAACAATTGGAGAAAATTCTGAAGGAGAGAATCTATCTCCACTCGGGGAGGCAAGGTTTGATCAGGGATAGTCAGCATGGCTTTGTCAGAGGGATTTGCCTAACAAATTTGATTGAATTTTTTGAGAAGGTGACCGGGTGTGTAGAGGAGGGTAGTGCAGTTGATGTAGTTTATATGGATTTCAGCAAAGCCTTTGACAAGGTCCCACATGGGAGACTTATAAAGAAGGCAAATGCACATGGGATACAGGGTAATTTGATAAGGTGGATTCAAAATTGGCTTAGTTGTAGGAGACAGAGGGTGATGACAGAAGGCTGCTTTGGTGACCGAAAGCCCGTGTCTAGTGGCGTACCACAGGGATCTGTGCTGAGTCCCCTATTATTCGTCATTTATATAAACGACATAGATGACTATGTGGGGGGTAGGATTAGTAAGTTTGCAGATGACACAAAGATTGGCCGGGTGGTTAGCAGTAAGGTTGAGTGTCTTGGGCTACAGGAAGATATAGACGGGATGGTCAAATGGGCAGATAAGTGGCAGATGGAATTTAACCCTGAAAAGTGTGAGGTGATACACTTTGGAAGGAGTAATTTGACAAGGAAGTATTCAATGAACGGCATGACATTAGGAAGTTCTGAGGAACAAAGGGACCTTGGCGTGTGTGTCCATAGATCTCTGAAGGCGGAGGGGCATGTTAGCGGGGTGGTGAAAAAGGCATTTGGGACACTTGCCTTTATCAATCGAGGCACAGATTACAAAAGTAGGGAGGTCATGTTGGAGTTGTATAGAACCTTGGTGAGGCCACAGCTGGAGTACTGTGTGCATTTCTGGTCGCCACATTATAGGAAGGATGTGATTGCACTGGAGGGGGTGCAGAGGAGATTCACCAGGATGTTGCCTGGGATGAAACATTTAAGTTATGAAGAGAGGTTGGATAGACTTGGGTTGTTTTTGTTGGAGCAGAGAAGACTGAGGGGCGACCTGATCGAGGTGTACAAGATTATGAGGGGCATGGACAAGAAGGATAGGGAGCAGCTGTTCCCCTTAGTTGAAGGGTCAGTCACGAGGGGACACAAGTTCAAGGTGAGGGGCAGGAGGTTTAGGGGGGATGTGAGAAAAAACCTTTTTACCCAGAGGGTGGTGATGGTCTGGAATGCGCTGCCTGGGAGGGTGGTGGAGGTGGGTTGCCTCACATCCTTTAAAAAGTACCTGGATGAGCACTTGGCACGTCATAACATTCAAGGCTATGGGCCAAGCGCTGGTAAATGGAATTAGGTAAGTAGGTCAGGTGTTTCTCACGTGTCAGTACAGACTTATGGGCCTCTTCTGCACTGTGTGATTCTGTGATGAAGTAAACTGTTCCACAAAGTATATAGAAAAGTACACAATTTGCAAGCTGCTTGACTTTCTATCCTGTAAAATAAAAATACATCTCTATTTTCTCTGAAGAATGAGTTGACATTGGAAGGTTAGAAGATTTACTACTGACTGTTGATATCGCCCAAGTCTAAGAACTATCATTCTACTCGTACTAAGCCACCAGCTTTTATACCTCATTTTTGGTTTAGGTTCTTGCGATAAGCTTGAAACATTTGGAGTTGAGTTTATAACTGATGTTTCTGCATTATAAGTAATCCCAAATTTTTCCACAGGGGACATATCTGCCTCTGGCACTAGGTCCTTCACTGCAATGAGCTCTTCTTCTTCATCAACGAAGTCTCTTTCATCATCACCATCACCACAACCATGTACACTGGCTTTTTCATCATCAAAAGCTATTGGTACTAGTCGAGACTCCATTTGTTTACTTGAAATGCAACAACCTTCAAAGAAAAAGCAAAGAAAATGATCATCCTTGGAAAAGCCATTGGAAAACAAAAAATTCCAGATTTAATTAAAAAATAAATTCCATTTCAATTTTCACCAAACAATTTGGGCCATCTATTTTTTTTTAATCTGTAAAGCTGACAAGACTGACTGGTGGATGCAAAAAGACACATTGCACAGGGCAACAGCTACTTATCATTACCAACAATCACTAAAAACCATAGCAGCAGCACACTTACCAGCAGCATGTGTGAGGCAATGACTTCAGTTATGATTTAAAGACAAACAACAAATGGCATTGTCAACAGAAAAATACTCAAACATACCAAAGTCTATGCAACGATACAGCTTAAAAAAGGAAAATTAAAAATGTTCTTTCAACGCACTAAATTTCATTCCTCACGTTAATTCGCCCATCTAAAGATTAACCTCTTATTTGCAATTGAATTCTCTGCCTTGTCAATGTGCTACATTGCTTAAAGAGAGTGATTTATGTTGGGTTCCTCCAACATGAAAAGAAATTCAACACAATGTTCAAAACTTTCTCATTGCTAATTTTTAAAATGGATTTTCTGCTGAACCAAAAAGGATGGCTGTTTCAAGTCATGTGGCCATAAGGTTGGCCTTTTGTTCTGGAAGCTACCACCAGGAGTTACAAGAACAAAAGAATTTCTCACTCAATCTGCGGAATTTCACATCTTATTATACAGACCCCTTGTAATCAACGAAAGCAGAGGAAGTGCAGGTGAACTGGTTCCCCTAATCAGAACTATCACAAAAGAGAGAAATCGATCGAAACTCATTATACTGGAATAGATGCTAATAACCACCGGTCTCCCTCCTGAGGAGAAACAATGGAATTCTGGCCAGAAGCACAGAAACTGATTGTTAAGCTCAAATAACCATTAATGCAACATGTCACATGACCCAAGCCTCTGGCATTGTTGAACAATTTGAGAGGAAAAAGCTGGAATCAGATGTAACAGTATTACAGTTGAATAAAGGCAACTACAGAGGCATGAGGGAGGAGTTGGCCAGAATTGACTGGGAGATGAGCCTAGCAGGAAAGACAGTGGAACAGCAATGGCAGGAGTTTCTGGGAGTAATTTGGGAGACACAGCAAAAATTCATCCCTAGGAAGAAGAAGCATACTAAAAGGAGGACGAGGCAACCATGGCTGATAAGGGAAGTCAGGGACAGCATAAAAGCTAAAGCGAAAGCATACAATGCGGCGAAGAGCAGTGGGAAACTAGGGGATTGGGAAGCCTAAGACCAACAGAGGACAACTAAAAAAGAAATAAGGAGGGAGAAGATTAAATATGAGGGTAAACTAGCCAGTAATATAAAAGAAGATTGCAAGAGTTTTTTTTAGATATATAAAGGGTAAGAGAGAGGCAAAAGTGGACATTGGGCCGCTGGAAAATGATGCTGGAGAAGTAGTAGTGGGGAACAAAGAAATGACTAGGTACTTTGAGTCAGTCTTCACGGTGGAAGACACGAGTAACATCCCCAAAGTTCAAGAGAGTCAGGGGGCAGAGGTGAGTATGGTGGCCATTACCAAGGAGAAGGTGCTAGGAAAACTGAAAGGTCTGAAGGTGGATAAATCACCTGGGCCAGATGGATTACACTCCAGAGTTCTGAAGGAGATAGCTGAAGAGATAATGGAGGCGTTAGTGGTAATCTTTCATGAATCACTGGAGTCAGGGAGGGTCCCAGAGGACTGGAAAATCGCTAACGTAACCCCTCTGTTTAAGAAGGGAATGAGGCAAAAGACGGGAAATTACAGGCCGATTAGCCTGACCTCGGTCGTTGGTAAGATTTTAGAGTCCATTATTAAGGATGAGATTTCAGAATACTTGGAAGTGCATGGTAAAATAGGGCAAAGTCAGCGTGGTTTCATCAAGGAGAGGTCATGCCTGACAAATCCGCTAGAATTCTTTGAGGAGGTAACGAGTAGGTTAGACAAAGGAGAGCCAATGGATGTTATCTACTTGGACTTCCAGAAGGCCTTTGACAAGGTGCCGCACAGGAGGCTGCTCAGTAAGATAAGAGCCCATGGTGTTAGAGGCAAGGTACTAGCATGGATAGAAGATTGGCTGTCTGGCAGGAGGCAGAGAGTGGGGATAAGGGGGTCCTTCTCAGGATGGCGGCCGGTGACTAGTGGAGTTCCGCAGGGGTCAGTGTTGGGACCACAACTTTTCACTTTATACATTAATGATCTAGATGAAGGAACTGAGGGCATCCTGGCTAAGTTTGCAGATGATACAAAGATAGGTGGAGGGACAGGTAGTATTGAGGAGGCAGGGAGGCTGCAGAAGGATTTGGACAGGTTAGGAGAATGGGCAAAGAAGTGGCAGATGGAATACAACGTGGGAAGTGTGAGGTCATGCACTTTGGTAGGAAGAATAGAGGCATAGACTATTTTCTAAATGGGGAGAGAATTCAGAAATCTGGAGTGCAAAGGGACTTGGGAGTCCTGGTCCAGGATTCTCTTAAGGTTAACTTGCAGGTTGAGTCGGTAGTTAGGAAGGCAAATGCAATGTTGGCATTTATTTTGAGAGGGCTAGAATATAAAAGCAGGGATGTGCTGCTGAGGCTTTATAAGGCTCTGGTCAGACCACATTTAGAATATTGTGAGCAATTTTGGGCCCCGTATCTCAGGAAGGATGTTCTGGCCCTGGAGAGGGTCCAGAGGAGGTTCATGAGAACAATCCCAGGAATGAAAGGCTTAACATATGAGGAACGTTTGAGGACTCTGGGTCCATATTCAATGGAGTTAGAAGGATGAGGGGGGATCTGACTGAAATACTGAATACTGAAAGGCCTGGATAGAGTGGACGTGAGGAAGATGTTTCCATTAGTAGGAGAGACTAGGACCCAAGGGCACAGCCTCAGAGTAAAGGGAAGACCTTTTAGAACAGAGATGAGGAGAAACTTCTTTAGCTAGAGAGTGGTGAATCTATGGAATTCATTGCCACAGAAGGCTGTGGAGGCCAGGTCATTGAGTGTATTTAAGACCGAGATAGATAGGTTCTTGATTGGTAAGGGGATCAAAGGTTACGGGGCGAAGGCGGGAGAATGGGGTTGAGAAACTTATCAGCCATGATTGAATGGCGGAGCAGACTCGATGGGCCGAATGGCCTAATTTCTGCTCCTATGTCTTATGGTTTTATAATTTTCCATTATGTCCTCTGTCTTACGGGTTTTAAGCTTTTGGGTTTCCCCTTTGTCCTAGATTATTCCAGCTCTCTTATTTGTCACGCACAAGTCTCAACTTAGACATCTGCAAACATGCCATCCTTGCTTTTAGACCTAGGCAAGTTTTTGATAACATATTCAAGAGACAAACAGGAAACCCTGTCTAGTCATTTCTATTAGCTGCTAGACTTATGCCTCTAAGTATGCACTCAATCTTCAAAATTTGTACAGTATTGCATTAAAACTAAGTTTAAAATATCAAGCAAACTTCTTTAAAAAGTTAAGAGCTATGTAATTTACATTCTTTCACCTAACTCTTTGCAACACAAAGAATTGTTAGAGCCTACTTAATCTATCCTTAAGTGATTTCAAACCAACTCCTCAAACAGACAATTTACTTTGAACAGGAGTTCCTTTTCATATTCCACAAAAGACTAACTAGGACTTGTTGTATTTTGAATACCTGACCATAAAATTTTTTAAAAGTTCAGTTTGAATATGACTGACTACTTAAGTTTCCCTCTCCAGTTTATATCCAGCAAACTCTACCCATCAATCCAATAAAAGCAATAAACTGCTAAGCTAACATTGCCTCAAAAGGACAAAATGAAGCAAAGGGTACAAACCATTGTTTTCCTTCCTTTTGGCTGTGAAAGATTCTTCAACATGACAAGATTGGTTATTTTCAGGTAGTTGCAACTGTGATCTGGCAGCAGATGATTTCTAGGAGGAAAAATGTTTTTTTTTTTAAAACATATATTAAAAACTCTCCTTTGTTAAGTACATATCACAAGTATCCTGACCTTAATTTTCAAGCATTGCGCCACACTTGGCCTAACTTTGAGGAAAGCAAGGTGGGTTTTGTTTGGTACACTAACAGAAGCCGAGTCTCATTACAGTTAGACTAAAAGGACAAGCAGCGAAAGGCATAAAACCGTCCTTTCACCTCTGGGATTTAGGCTTAAATCCAACCAAAATTGCTGGAATGAAGGTCTTATTACCCTGTTGGTTAGCTAAAATTAGCCGAATAATATCAACACAATTCAGAGTAGGCACAGTGCACAAAACATATTATACAGGTGCTAATATGGATAAGTGCTGCAGGAAACATAACAGAGGATTGGAACTAAGATACATTGGAAGCTTTCACAGTGCAATTAACTGTGTGTGCCTGGTCCTAAAATCTTGGATGTTGACAATGGGTGCCAAAAAAATTCCTCCATTTCCTAATAAAATTGCAATCCTAAACATAATCTACAACTTTACCATATTGGAAAAAATAACATAGCAATCACACAATATAGAAATCCAATGAAAGACAAGTAAAAGATGAGAGAAAAATCAGGAATTAGTGATGCAGAAACCATTTAAGATTTTTTTTTAAAGAAGTAATGAATCTAGTCACCTTTTTACCCTGAAGATCCTTTGGAGATTCTTTGACTGAGTTTCTCCTTTTTGAAAACTGGACTTCAAAGTGGGATGTAGAATCCAGCCGTGAACCACTATTATTAATACTGTCTGAAAAATGGTTAAGAATTAATACCTGTAAATTATTTTTTTTCAATCTTTCCTAACAAGGCCCAAATTCAAACACGAAGGATTATAACAGTAGCCAGCTATGCTGCAGCAATGTGGCTACAGCATGGACAAAAACAAATTTCTCAACTCAATACATCACACTAAACCTATAGTGTAGTATTCACATTAATATAGTCTGTTGCAGTTTGAAGATTTTTTAATACTTGATGGTCATAGTTGGATATGGCAGCACCATCATAAAGAAGTTGCATGCTTCAAGGCATTTCACTGGCAGAAATAGGATTCTGCAAAGCAAATAAAAAATATAAAAACAAACAGTCCTTTGCGACAAAAATCAGCTCTTTGGGGTGTTTTATATTCGGTTTTAGATACATAGCGTAAAGGTGACTTTCAAAATCTAGAGTGAGGATGACAGCAGTCTTTTTTCCACTGCATTTCCAGATGGAGGTTCAAGGCCAGCTGTCTGCAAGTACCCAAGCAAATTCTTAAATCTAAAGATGGGCCATGATGGGGAGGTGATTGCGTAGTGGTATCGCTGGACCTAGTGTAATGCTCTGGGGGCCTGGGTTCAAATCCCACCACTGCAGATGGTAGACTTTGAATTCAACAAAAATATGGAATTTAAAGTCTAATGATGACCATGAAACCATTGTCGATTGTTGTGAAAGCCCATCTGTTTAACTAATGTCCTTTTGGGAAGGAAATCTGTTGTCCGTACCTGGTCTGACCTACATCTGACTCCAGACCCACAGCAATGTGCACGATCTTAAATGCCCCCTGAAATAGCCTAGCAAGCCACTCAGTTGTATTAAACTGCTACAAAGTTTCAAAAAGGAATGAAACCAGACGGACCGACCACCCGGCATCGACAACGACAAAGGCAAAATTGGCCCTGTCGGCCCTGCAAAGTCCTCCTTACTAACATCTGGGGGCCAGTGCCAAAATTGGGAGAGCTGTCTCACAGGCCAGTCAAGCAACAGTCTGATATAGTCATCCTGTGGAATCATATCTCTCATAAAATGTCCAAGACACCACAATCCTGCCCCACCGGCAGAACAGACCCAGCAGAGGTGATGGCACAGTGGTATACAGTTGGGAGGGAGTTGCCCGAGGAATCCACAACATTGACTCCAGATCCCATGAAGTCTCATGGCATCAGGTCAAACATGGACAAGGAAACCACCTGCTGATTACCACGTACTGCCCTCCCTCAGCTGATGAATAAGTGCTCCTCCATGCTGAACACCAGTTGGAGAAAGCACTGAGGGTGGCAAGGGCGCAGAATGTACTCTGGGTAGGGGACTTCAATGTCCATCATCAAGAGTGGCTCAGTAGCACCACTACTGACTGAGCTGGCCGCGTCCTAACAGACATAGCTGCTAGACTGGGTCTGCAGCAGCTGGTGAGTGAACCAACAAGAGGGAAAAACATTCTCATCCTCACGAACCTGCCTGCCGCAGATGCATCTGTCCATCACAGTATCAGTAGGAGTGACCATCACACAGTTATTGTGGAGACGAAGCCCCGCCTTCACATTGAGGATATCCTCCATTGTATTGTGTGGCACTACCACCGTGCTAAATGGGATACATTTCGAACAGATCTAACAACTCAAGACTGGGCATCCATGAGGCACTGTGGGCCATCAGCTGCAGCAGAATTGTACTCAAACACAATATGCTCATTGCCTGGCATATCCCCCACTCTACCATTACCATCAAGCCAGGGGGTCAACCCTGGTTCAATGAAGAGTGCAGGAGGACATGCCAGGAGCAGCACCAGGCATACATAAAAATAAGGTGTCAACCTGGTGAAGCTATAACACAGGACTACTTCCCTGCCAAACAGCATATGTGAGAGAGAACGCTAAGCGATCCCACAACCGACAGATCAGATCTAAACTCTGCAGTCCTGCCATATCCAGTCGTGAATGGTGGTGGACACTTAAACAACTCACTGAAGGAACAGACTCTGCAAATATCCCTATCCTCAATGATGGAGGAGCCCAGCACATCAGTACGAAAGATAAGGCCGAAGCATTTGCTACAATCTTCAGCCAGAACTGACAAGTGGATGATCCATCTCGGCCTCCTCCGGAGGTCCTGATCCACACAGATGCCAATCTTCAGTCAATTCAATTCACTCCATGTGATATCAAGAAACAGCTGAAAGCACTGCAAAGGCTGTGGGCCCTGACAATATTCCAGCAATAGTACTGAAGACTTGTGCTCCAGAACTTGCCGCGCCCTTAGCCAAGCTGTTCCAGTACAGCTACAACACTGGCATCTACCCAGCTGTGTGGAAAATTGCCCAGGTATGTCTTGTACACAGAAAGCAGGACAAATCCAACCCAGCCAATTACCGCCCCATCAGTCTACTCTCCATCATCAGTAAAGTAATGCAAGGAGTCATCGACAGTGCTATCAAGTGCCACTTGCTTAGCAATAACCTGCTCACTGACGCCCAGTTTGGGTTCCGTCAGGGCCACTCAGCTCCTGACCTCATTACAGCCTTGGTTCAAACATGGACAAAAGAGCTGAACTCCAGAGGCAAGGAGAGAGTAAA
Source organism: Cetorhinus maximus (assembly GCF_964194155.1). Taxonomy (NCBI): domain Eukaryota; kingdom Metazoa; phylum Chordata; class Chondrichthyes; order Lamniformes; family Cetorhinidae; genus Cetorhinus; species Cetorhinus maximus. Next base: position 144,996,690 of record NC_135880.1, on the reverse strand, counting down.
TACTCTTGACATCAAGGCAGCATTTGACCGAGTGTGGCATCAAGGAGCCCTAGCAAAACTGGAGTCAATGGGAATCAGGGGGAAAACTCTCTGCTGGTTGGAGTCATACCTAGCGCAAAGGAAAATGGTTGCGGTTGCTGGATGTCAGTCATCTCAGCTCCAGGACATCACTGCAGGAGTTCCTCAGGGTGGTGTTCTAGGCCCAACCATTTTCAGCAGCTTCATCAGTGGCCTTCCTTCCATCATAAAGGTCAAAGTGGGGATGTTTGTTGATGATTGCACGATGTTCAGCATCATTTGCGACTCCTCAGATACTGAAGCAGTCCATGTCCAAATGGAGCAAAACCTGGACAATATTCAGGATTGGGTTGACAAGTGGCAAGTAACATTTGTGCCACAGAACTGCCAGGCAATGACCATCTCCAACAAAAGAGAATCTAACCATCACCCCTTGTCATTCAGTGGCATTACCATTGCTGAATACCTTACAATCAACGCCGGTGGGGTTACCATTGACAAGGAACTGAACTGGACTAGCCATATAAATACTGTGGCTACAAGAGCAGGTCAGAAATTAGGTACCCTGCGATGGGTAACTCACCTCCTGACTCCCCAAAGCCTGTCCACCATCTACAAGGCACAAGTCAATAGTGTGATGGAATACTCCCCACTTGCCTGGATGAGTGCAGTTCCAACAACACTCAAGAAGCTTGACACTGTCCAGGACAAAGCAGCCTGCTTGATTGGCTCCACATCCACAAACATTCACACCCTCCACCACCGACGCACAGTAGCAGCAATGTGTACCATCTACAAGATGCATTGCTAGAATTCACCAAGGCTCCTTAGACCGCACCTTCCAAACCCACGGCCATGACCATCCAGAAGGGCAAGGGCAGCAGATAGATGGGAACACCACTACCTGGAAGATCCCCTCCAAGCCACTCACCATCCTGACTTGGGAATATATCGCCCTTCTTTCATTGTCGCTGGGTCAAAATCCTGGAACTCCCTTTCATACAGCACTGTGGGTTTACCTATACCACATGGGCTGCAGCAGCTCAAGGATGCAGCTCACCACAACCTTCTCAAGGGCAACTAAGGGTGGGAAATAAATGCTGGCCCAGCCAGTGAAGCCCACATCCCGTGAAGAGTGATTGCAACCACGTTGTGGTGCTCTGCATCTCTTTAGGCCCAACTGACCAGGCTTGAGCCCTGGAGAGGGCACTCCAGTTCCACTGCAGAGCATAAACACAACAGTGTTAACTAGGAGAAAGCAGTTATGAGGGATAAACCCAAATCAATTGGTGCAGAGAACAGATGCCACAGGCTGTCTCCATAGATGCGAGGGACAACTGCAAACCACATGTCAACTATCACACGTTCAGCTAGGCAGCCCCCAACTCGTAAGGTGCTGACCCCACCATGGTCCACCTGCTTCAATGATTACTCAAGAGCCTGCTCAACAAGTGAACCAAATCTATTGCACCAGGCAGACAAACAAACAATAATAACATGAAAGTACATTAGATGCTGGGATGTACTTCTCAGAATAAATAGTCAACCTATTTCCCAAGTTCCTGATATGTCCAGCAAGTGCATACTTTCTACAAGTGTTTAAAAGGAAACTGAATTAGTTCTTGAGTGGCTCACAAACTTCCATATGGACAAGGGGTGGGTCATTTTGGGTTGTGTATTCCAGCCAGGTGGTCTCCTGAAATATTCAGTGTCAGAAGAATTTGCCATGCTTTTATACTAAATTAGTCTGAGGCTTTTGAGAGCACTCGCAGAAGATTGTGTGCATTTTTAAAATGTTCTTTCATGGCATGGGAGTGTCACTGGAAAGGCCAACATTTGTTGCCCATCCTAACTGCCCTTGAGAAGGTGATGGTGAGCTGCTTTCTTGAACCGCTGCAGACCATGTAGTGTAGGAACACCCTCAGTGCTGTTAGGAAGGAAGGGAGTTCCAGGATTTTGATCCAGCGACAGTGAAAGTGTGGAGATATAGTTTCAAGTCAGGATGATGTAGAAGTTAGAGGAGAACTTGCAGGTCATGGTGTTCCCACACGTCTGCCGACCTTGTCCTTCTAGGTGGGTTTGGAAGGTGCTGTCTAAGGAGCCTTGGTGAGTTGCTACAGTGCATCTTGTGGATAGTACACACTGCTGCCACTGTGCATCAGGGGTAGAGGGGGTGAATGTTTAAGGTGGTGGATGGGTTGCCAATCAAACAGGCTGTGTCCTGGATCATGTCGGGCTTAAGTGTTGTTGGAGCTGCATTCATCCAGGCAAGCATAGAGTATTCCATCACACTCCTGACTTGTACCTTGTAGATGGTGGGCAGGCTTTGGAGAGTCAGGAGGCGAGTTACTTGCCACAGGATACCTGGCCTTTGATCTGCTCTTGTAGCCACAGTATTTATACGGCTAGTCCAGTTTAGTTTCTGGTCAATGATAACCCCACTGGTGTTGATCGTGATTCAGCAACGGTAATGACACTGAATGTCATGGGGTGATGGTTAGATTCTCTTTTGTTGGAGATGGTCATTGCTTGGCACTTGTGTGGCACAAATGTTACTTGCCACTTGTCAGCCCAAGTCTGGATATTGACCAGGTCTTGTTGCATATGGGCACAGACTGTTTCAGTAACTGAGGGGTCACAAATGATGCTAAACATTGTGCCATCATCTGCAAACCCAAATTCTGGCCTTATCATGGAGGGAATGTCATTGATGAAGCAGCTGAAAATGGTTAGGGCCTAGGCCGCTACCCTGAAGAACTACCGCAACAATGTCCTGGGATTGAGGTGATTGGCCTCCAATAACTACAACCATCTTCCTTTGTGCCAGGACTGATTCTAACCAGTGCAAAATTTCCCATTGATTCCCATGGACATTCATTTTGCCAGGGCTCCTTGATATCACACTCAAGAGGCAGGCGGACGGGCAGGCGGGGGGGAGGAGGGGGCAAAAGAGCCCAGTTTTCAACCTGTTTCCTCTGCTGAAAACTTTGTAATCTCTCTGCACCTTGGCCTGTTATACTTTACCCATTCTTTATTTCCAAGTTTTGGATGGATCTATGGCACCCATTGTTTCACCATCCAGCACTTTGCAATTTGTCTTTTCTTTAAACAGTGAAAATTTTGATGGGTCTCTGATTTATAGGAAATACCACTCTCTTCGTACTCCCTAGGGTGACTTGTTTCTTTTTTCACCGTCACCTTGGAAAGTTGCCTTGCATTTTTAAGTAGTTTGTTCTGTCTCGTATCAAATTGAAACATTTCCAGTCAGTTGAAAGTTGAAAAATCATATTTTCAAAAATAAAAGGGGCATAGCCTTGTGACAGATTTGACCTGATTTTTGTGGACAGGACATTCCTGGACAATTTTCTACATTGCCAGGTAGATACCAGTGTTGTAGCTGTACTGGAACAGCTTGGCTATGGGTGCCACTACTTCTGGAGCGCAAGTCTTCAGCACTGTTGCCGGGATGTTGTCAGGGCCCATAGTCTATGCAATATCAAGTGCACTTGGCCATTTCTTGATCACATGGAGTGAATCAAACTGGCTGAAGGTCATTTGGGCATTGAAGTTTAAAGTCCTCGTATTCTGTGGCCTGTGAATCAGGAACAATAAGGTGTCCGTCGTACTTAAAAATAACCTAATTGACATAATTGTTATCATCCTGGACGAGGTTATATGATTCTCTGCATGCTTCTTTATCAATCTTCGTAGCCATTTGAGTGATAGGTGAATCAGCTGGGGATGATGCGGAGCTCAGGAGGAGGCCGAGATGGATCATCCACTCAGCACTTCTGGTTGAAGATGGTTGCAAATGCTTGTTCTTGTCTTTTTCACTAATGTGCTGATCTCCCCCATTATTGCCGATGGCGATATTTGTGGTCTCCTTCTATTAATTGTTTAATTATCCACTGACTGCACTGCTTTGTTCTGATCTGTTGCTTAGCTCTGTCTATTGCATGTTGCTTCTGCTGTTTGGCATTCAAGTAGTCCCGTGCTGTAGCTTCACCAGGTTGACATCCCATTTTTCGGTATGCCTGGTGCTGTGCCTGGCATGCTCTCCTGCACTCTTCATTGAACCAGAGTTGATCCCTTGGCTTTACAGTAATGGTAGAGTGGGGGATATGCCAGATCACAAGTTTACAGATTGTAGGTTTTCAGGGGCAGGGATGAGTGGTTTGAGTGAATGATAACCATAGTGCACAGAGGTTACATCCAGCCAGGATCGGAATCAAATGGGCCAAACCTGTATTTGTCTAGGATCCTTTTTCAATGTTTATACAGAGACCATTCCATGAATAAAATATATTGCAAGTTTTCTTGAATATGTTAATACTTGGTTCAATTCAGTCTCTCGGCCTAGATTTTCCAATTATAATGGCTGATGCCCATTTAAAATGAATAGCTTACTGTTGGCATTATGACTGGAAATCTAGGCATATGGCACATCAATGAAGCTACAAACTGTATTCATGTACAAAGCTTCATATCAAGTTGTCTATGCAACATTATAGCTTCCTCCAAAAGGCTACCAGATTAAGCTGCCAAAGAAATACAATCTAAAGACGACATTTTAACCGCATGTGGAATTTGAGAGTTGTTTTATTGTTCAACATCTTTCATGACTGATGTAGCAGGACTGTAGAGCTTGGATCTGATCCGTTGGTTATGGAATCGCTTAGATCTATCTATTTATTCAATTATTCAATCTTATCATTCCCCGAGTGTCTGTACCATCAGTTCTTGCAATATATTTCAACTGCGTTTTTGTACATATGTATTTTAGTCTAAATGCATAGCCTAGCAGAGTCTTAAAATCATAAAATTATAGATCATAGAATGCCTATAGCACAGAAGGACACCAACCAGCTTGTCATACCAATGCTGGCTCTCAGCAAGAACTCACCTTGTCCCGCTCACCCACCTTTACCCCATCACCCTGCAATTTTTTTCAATTTTCAGATAATTATCCAATTCTCTTTTGAGGGCCTCAATTGAATCTGCCTGCATCACACTCTCAGGCTATGTTTTCAGCCATCTGCTTATTATTCTTTTATAAAAAGCCCAAGGTCCAGAATTAGGTGCAACAGGACTACATTTTCTGTTTCTGCTGTCAGAGGGGTTTAAAAAGTACTGTTCAAAGGGGATAACATAGAAACATAGAAACTAGGAGCAGACCATTCGGCCCTTCGAGCCTGCTCCACCATTCATTATGATCATGGCTGATCATCCAACTCAATAGCCTGCTCCCGCTTTCTCCCCATACCCTCCGAACCCTTTCGCCCCAAGAGCTATAGCTAACTCCTTCTTGAAAGCGTACAATGTTTTGGTCTCAACTACTTTCTGTGGTAACGAATTCCACAGGCTCACCACTCTCTGGGTGAAGAAATTTCTCATCTCAGTCCTAAATGGTCTAGCCCATATCCTCAGACTGTGACCACTGGTTCTGGACTCCCCCACCATCAGGAACATCCCTTCTGCATCTACCCTGTCTAGTCCTGTTAGAATTTTATAGGTTTCCATGATTTCCCTCTCATTTTTCTGAACTCCAGCAAATATAGTCCTAATTGACTCAATCTCTCCTCATATGTCAGTCCCGCTATCCCAGGAATCAGTCGGGTAAACCTTCGCTGCACTCCCTCTATAGCAAGTACATCCTTCCTCGGATAAGGAGACCAAAACTGCACACAATATTCCAAGGCCCTGTACAATTGCAGGAAGACATCCCTGTTCCAGTACTCGAATCCTCTCGCTATGAAGGCCAACATACCATTTGTCTTCTTTACCACCTGCTGCACCTGCATGCTCACCTTCAGCGACTGGTGTATGAGGACACCCAGGTCTCGTTGCACATTCCCCTCTCTCAATTTATAGCCATTCAGATAATAATCTGCCTTCCTGTTTTTGCTACCAAAATGGATAACCTCACGTTTATCCACATTATACTGCATCTGCCATGCGTTTGCCCCCTCACTCAGCTTGTCCAAATCACACTGAAGCATCTCTGCATCCTCCTCACAGCTCACCCTCCCACCCAGCTTTGTGTCATCTGCAAATTTGGAGATATTACATTTAATTCCCTCATCTAAATCATTAATATATATTGTGAATAACTGGGGTCCCAGCACCAATCCCTGCGGTACCCCGCTAGTCACTGCCTGCCATTCGGAAAAAGACCCGTTTATTCCTACTCTTTATTTCCTGTCTGCCAACCAGTTTTCTATCCATCTCAAAACACTACCCCCAATCCCATGCGCTTTAACTTTACATGCCAATCCCTTATGTGGGACTTTGTCGAAAGCCTTCTGAAAGTCCAAATAAACCACATCCACTGGCTCCCCCTCATCAACTCTACTAGTTACATCCTCGAAAAATTCCAGATTTGTCAAGTATGATTTCCCCTTTCATAAATCCATGCTGACTCTGTCCGAATCTGCCACTGTTTTCCAAGTGCTCAGCGATTAAATCTTTTATAATGGACTCTATAACCATCAATTTTACACTAGAGCTCTTTTGAATATTAAATATTCAACATGAGACACTCATCTTTTGCATTCTCATTTTACTTGTCTCAGCTTCATCATGTCCCCAAGACTAGTTAATTAACAGATATATTTTTGAGAAAAAAATTGATTCGCATGCATTTACTATTGTTAAAATGGAAAGCGGGAGCAGAAAGTGCAGTAAAATAAAAATTTATTGAGGTGGGGAAGAGGGTATATTCCATCCGAAGATCTCTCCACCCCTCCTCACCCAAAGTGTTGTCCCATTACTGATCTCAGCTCACAGCTCAGAAGCTAAGTGAGCACCGTGCTGATGGTGCCAATGCCTCCCTTAAACACTACTGAATACTTTCTGAAGACCCTTCATCCAATGTTCCTTCCCTGTGACCTCCAGATGTAGCTGAGATCAGGTATTCCAAAGTATGATAATCAAACCCATATATCACAGTTCAGCACATTTGTAATCAATCATGAAACAGCACCATACAATAGAGCTTAGAGTTTCCCATTTAAATTGGATATTTCAGTAAAGTTCACCTAATCCAGCCAAGAAGTTATTTAGAATGGTTGATGTGTTGGCATTTTTCTGTGAGATGGTGGTCATGGATTTTCCTGTCAGTCTAGAAAGATTGAACAAAAGAAGAAAAAAAACAAAATCAGAAATGCTTTGGACACATTTTAATGCAACCAAAAACACCCATAATTCACATTTATCAAGTCCAAACAAGTGATGCACAAAACAATTTGGCAAGTTACATGGGCATGAAAACTGACGACAAGGTCACTAAACAGTCAGACCTTTATTTAAAAAAGCTTGCAAATATAGGGGGCCAAGTACTACAACTTACAGGGCTTTAACCAAATTATCACTTTAAATACTTGCGCAGTATGTAAAATCCATGTTGGCATTAATGACCGTCAGCTATTCTCAGGTTTTTCCCATTATGCACAGACATAACATAAGAAAATATGGAACATGATAGGCCCCATCAACCTCAGGATCAGTGTACTATCATGCATGCTTTCCAAATTATTTAGTCATGAGGAAAGTAAATGATTACACATAAAACTGCCAAAATTATAAAACCCTATGAACAATCCTCCATGGAATCACAGTATTGCAGCAAGAATGTTAGGCAACTTAAACATTAGACCCTACATTATTCAACTCTGGCCATCACACTTCACAGATGATCACTCCATGGGCCAAGAATTAAAGGAACGGTGTCCTCTGCAACGTATGTTTTCGAATGTCGGCTTTCTAGGGGTCAAGTAAGTTAGGCTCCTTTCTACGGGAGCTTGGGCATTGCAGCGCAATGCCAGCAGAAGGTCTCAAAAATTCTTTATTCTATAAGATTTCTTTACATCTCGACTTTCCAGCATGTGAGACCTGTTATTGCCTTTCTAGCGTGTTATATCTATTCTTGTATATTAATAAAACATGCTGCAGTAACAGCACCAATTCCCTTTCAGTAACTAATGCTGGTTTGGAAGTTAAGGTGTGAAGTCTTGAGTGTAAATGAAAATTTACAACGGACAAGTTTAAAAACCACTGCTGCGGAGGGCTCAATTATTGCCATCTACACTTTGAAGCCTTAATTTCCTTCTTATAAAGATATTTATCCAGAATCTGAGACAGTTTTAACTATTTTTAATGTGAATTTATCCCCACAATTAAATGAGAGGGGCATTCTTCTCATCTCACAGTGCTCATGAATTTGCAAAGTAACCTCAATCCAAATTAAATTACCAAATAGTGTCCACTTTTTACATTATTTAAAAAGCTGAAGCATATACTTCGACACTAATCTGTACAAGCTCTTGTAAAAATAATTCCACTGCACTACTCAAAAAGGAGGAAGGACTTCTTGCATCTGGTCAAATTCCTTGCTCAATCAACACCAGCTAAATATTGGTCCATCTGATCAGGCCCTACAACTATATCTCGGGAGATAGTGGCATTGTGGTGCTGTCTGGACTGGTAATCCAGAGACCCAGGGTATTGCTCTGGGGACCTGGGTTCGAATCAATGATCCCTCTGCTGCATGCAAATTGGCTGCTGCACTCACTTGCAGAGAAACAGGGACTGCATTTTAAAATAATTAAGTGCAGATGAAGAATTTGGGGCATCTGAGTAAGACAATGTGCTGTATAAACCGTTGCTCTCTTTTTATCTTTCTGCGAGTGAAGTAGAATTCAACCCCGTAAGTCTTTTATCAACAACACAATGCTTAAATCACAAAACATCCTCCTCTGCACTATTCCAAATCCACAAATATCCTTTAGAAGGTAGGGTGTCAAAAATTCTATGAGATGTTAGTTCTTCTAACAATGGAGGATTAAAATATTCATGTTAATTTATCAAATGTCCTCAAAATAGATCCCAGTACGTATTTAGCCTTATCAGCAGCTGGTCAACAACAGCCTTGTCCCAATACTTCTCCATTCTGTGCACCCAACAGTTTAAGTTATCCACATTAAAATCCATTTGCAATTCTTTAACTTAGGCACTTAATATGTCCAGATCTTTTGATATTAATAAACTCCTTTAAGAAGCAGGAAGTGAAGAGAAAATTTGACAACTCAGAAATCATAGAATCATAGAATGATGCAACAGAAAAGGAGGCCATTTGGCCCATTGTGCCTGTGTCAGCTCTTTGAAAGAGCGACCCAATTAGTCCTGTTCCCCATATTCTCGCCTTATTCCTTTTCAGTACTTATCCAGTTCTCTTTTTAAAATGTTTGAATCTGTTTCCACCACTCTTTCAGGCAGTGCATTTCAGATTTTAGCATCTTAGTGTGTATTTTACTTTGGCCTCTAGTTCTTCTGTCAATTACCTTAATTGTATGTCCTCTGATTATCAATCCTTCTGCCATTGGATAGTTTCTCCCTATCTATTCTATCAAAACCCTGAAGTGATTTTGAACCTTTCAATCAAACATCCCTTTAACATCTCTGCTTCAAGGAGAACAACTCCATTTTCTCTAGGCTCTCCATTTAACCATGGTCTTTCCTCCTTAGTACCATTCAAGTTAATCACTTTTGAACACTCTCTGAAGCTTTGGCATTGTTCTTGAAGCTTGGAGTTCAGAATCGCACAAAATACAGCTGTGACATAACCAGTATTTTACAATGGTTTAGCTTAATTTGCTTGTTTATATACTCTATGTCTCTATTTATAACACCAAGGACCTTTATGCCTTTTTAAAAGTCCTCTCAACTCAGACCGTCCTGTTCAAAAACTTGAGCACATGAGTACTTTCACAATACTGATATACAATAATATGACAAAGAAGGCCAAAATTCAAATTCATTAAAACAAAAGACAAGAGCTTTATTTAGAACAACAACAGCTTTGTTTAATTCTTCAACATCCTCACAATAACTGCAGGGGATAGGAAGAGAGAGAGCCTGAGAGAAAACAGTGCAAATTTTCTAATTTTATAAACAAATACCAAGCACCTGGAGTACTGTATGCAGTTTTGGTCCCGTTACCTTGGGGAAGATATTATTGTCATAAAGGGAATGCAACGAACATTCGCCAGACTTTTTCCCGGGACGACGGGACTGTCCGATGAAGAGATTTGGGGAACTGGGCCTGTATTGTCTAGGGTTTCGAAGAATGAAAGGTGATCTCATTGAAACCTACAAAATACTAAAAGGGATAGACAGGCAAGAAGCAGGTAAGATGTTTCCCCCAGATGGGGAGTCTAGAGCCAAGGGAAACAATTTCAAAACAAGGGGGCAGCCACTTAGGACCGAGCCGAGAAGGAATATTTTTACTCAGAGGGTTGTGAATCTTAAGAATTCTCTACCCGAGAGGGCTGTGGAAGCTGAGTCACTGAGTATGTTTAAAGCAGAGATTGACAGATTTCTAAATACCAATGACATAATGCAGCATTCTTCATTGCAGTGCCAGCCAGTGGCAGTGCCCATTGATGCTAAGTGCAGCTCCATGACCAGTGGTGTAGTGCTCCACAGCAGAGCTCCAGCGCCTCCAAGCAGGGCCTGGAAAACAGTGCAGCGGAGCAGGGTGCCGGGGCCCCAGGGAGGAAAGGCTGGCTGCGAGGTCAGAGGATGCCAGGGAGGAGAGGCTGGCTAAGAGGTCCGGAGTCCCGGGAAAGAGAGGCTTGCTGCAAGGTCTGGGAGTGAGCTGCTGCAGAGTGGAGCTCTAGGTCGTGGGGGGCCAGGGGTGGGGCAGGAAGAGACTGACTGCTGAGTGCAGAAGTGAGAGAGCGCACGCACACATGTGGCAACGAGCGAAAGCGAGCAAGCGTGGGAGTAAGCAAGGGGAGGGGGAGCATGCCTGCGTGTGAGAGAGAGAAAGAGAGAGAAAGAGAACAAGAAGGAGCGCGCTCACACGCTCTCTCTCTCTCCTGGGCGCTCCTTCTCTCCCTCTATTTCTCTCTCTCTCCCGTGCGGAGGCGAGGGCGCGCATGATAGAGCAGCAAGAAAGAGGGTGCACGCGATAGAGCGGCGAGAAAGAGGGCATACGCGATAGAGCAGCGAAAAAGAGGGCGTACACGAGGCTGACAGAGAGAGAGAGCAAGCATGCGGGAGGTCCGTTTGATCCAGGAAATAGGCCTGCTTCTTCAGGAGTGAGACAATCCTGATAGCGACCTCCACACAGGGAGGTGCTACCTGGCATTTCAGTGCAGTTGGCTACTGGAAGTGTTCAAGAGGCAGCAGCCATCGCAATATGATGTGGCGTACAAGAGTACGCCACCAGCTCACCGCAAGAAAGAAGCACATTCTACAGGTAAATCCCTCACCCTAGCACAGAGGCAATGCCAAATCAGGCCACTTCAAATCTGCATTGCCCCAGAAAGAACAATGTATTCTGCTTTTTGATTAATGCTCTTTCTTCTTTTGTATTATCGCAAGCAGGAGTGAATCAGGCAATGGCCTCTATTATAGTCGTTGATATGGCTCTCACACTGCAGATTTTTTTTGTTAAAGTGGTCCTTGCTTGAAAAACAGTAAAGATCACTGACAGAGAGATATGGCGATAGTGTGGGGAAAAAGGCACTAAAGTGGATGATCAGCCATGATCGTATTGACTGGCAGAGCAGGCTCGATGGGCTAAAAGGAACGTAGCAAGCAAGAGTAGATCAATGTTACTATAAATTGACCACTTTGTGATGAAAATGTTAAATTTATGCAATAGAAACATTTGTGACGCTCAAGAACCATGCAAAAAAATGAAATGGACTGGACTTTAATTCTATCCCATTGTAATCATCTGAATGGAAATGCTATCAAAAGGATGACCAGACACTACTTCAACGGGGAAATGAACAGGAACAGTCAGGAACTCACTTGAAACTAATCCTGATAAAAGTTGTTACAATCTTGGACGCCAGTTGCGACAACCATTACCATGGTTTTGCATCTTGCCAGGCCTTTGTGACATATCCATATCTTTTTTCAGGGTTATTGGCTATACTCCAATCGTATCATTTTCACATCAGATTGTTTGTTTTAACTGCCTTCTAATGAATTACCTTAAATGCATTGAATTTCATTTTTAAATGTCACACATTGGCGCCCATCTTTAATGAAAACTAGAGTATAAATGAATGATCACAAAGAGAATATTGCTACGATGTTCACAATGTTATCTCAGAATAGATGCGATAGATATAACTATCAACTGATAAAACAATTCTAACGTCCTTTACTCCAACAGTCATATCAGGTCAATTTTAAAAACTTAACCACTAAAATCTCTCCAATATTGAAAAAATACCCATATACAAATACCACCTTCCATATTGGTCATGCATAGTTCTAAAAGCTGGAGTCCCAGTACTGCTTCCTGTCAAGCTTCACTGATCATCAAACCCAGGCATCATTAGTATGTGCTTAATATATTGAGCCACCTTCAGCCTTGAAACAAAAAAATACATTTGTAATCTACGTGTAGTAGATTAACCTGAGTGTATCAGGGTCTTTACTGATAACATTGTAAGGAGGTCAGGTTTTTACACACATGAAGAGAGTTTTTTTGGAATACTTTATTAAGAGCATTTCCAAACAGGAGATCGATTCAGCAGTTAGGTGAGATTTGTTTAGTTTGCACTTTGTCTTTCACTTTGACCATCCTTTTTATTGGAAAAGCAACCCAAATCTGGTTTTAGGAACAGAATAACTTGAAAACAGTCTGATCAAACAAGGACATTTTGAAAGCTGAAGTTTCCTATTCAAGGTATAACTGGTTTGAAGATAGAGCTTAAATAAGTGACAGTTTCCATTAGATAAAATAATATTGCTACATAATTTTAAAATTAGGATGCTTTTGAATTGATGCAAGTAATGGCTCTAAGTCAAGTGAAATTGGCTGCGAGTGATTTAACCTGACACACAAAAGCACAAGACCAGCTCCACAAACAGAGAAAATATCGACTGTTCCGATCACAGGCATAAGAGTTTTTTTAACCAATTGCATTTAAATATGGGTTATGAAAACTTGTGTACATTGTGTATTTCTTGATAAGTATTCCTTCAGACCAATGATTAAGGAAGCCGTGCTAAATCTAGTTCTGGGGAATTAAATGGAGCATGTAACAGTGGGAGAGCATTTGGCAAATTGTGATCACAATATCACTAGGTTTAGAAAATAAGACAAAACCTTTTTCTGAAAATACTCAACTGGAGGAGGATCAAGTTCTTTAAATATCTTTAAAATTATGAAAGGTATCGGTAGAGTGCACACAAAGAGTGTTTCCACTTGTGAAAACTATGGCCATCAATACAGGATAGATCCCAAGAAATCAAATAGGGAATTCAGAAGAAACTTCTTTCCCAAAGAGTGATGATAATACGGAATACACTACCCACAGGGAGTAATTGAGACAAATAATATAGATGGATTTAAGGGGAAACTAGATAAGCAAATGGAGGGTTGCGATGATAAATGTGGAAGAATGGGAGTAAACACATATAGAGTATAAATCATGGACTGGTTCAGTCAAATGGACTGTCTCTGTGCTGTTGATTCTGCGTACTTATGTAAAGGTATGCTTTTGATCTTTCCAATGACATTTGAATAGAGAATAGTGATAACATGATTGAGAGAATTAAGAGGAGTTACTCAGTCCAACAATGTGAGGGAACTGAAAGGGATTTAGATGTGGGCATTAGACCATGATTTAAAAAGATACTGAAATAAATACAGAAAGAGATAAAAAGAACTTGTGTTCAAGTTCCTGAAATTCTTTTCCATGCTCAGTTGTTAGGAATACTGAATATGGAGCAGAATTTAAAAGCAACTGCCTGGTTGTTTTCCTCCTATTAACACTTTGGTTGCTTTAACTGTTTGTTTTTAAACAGTTAAAGATATTTGTTTTCACCTGATCAATAATTAACTAACTTCAAAAGGGGCATGCTTTTCAGTGGAGATCACAAAATAAATAGTAAATGTGTCACCCGTACCGAAATGTTTGGGCACCTCCATATCCAACACGGAAGCTATCAGTTCCCTGAACACAGGTCTCCCTGGTAATACCGCCACACACCACCAAGTAAGATTACTAACATCACAGGACTATTTCAATGATGCTCAGCATCTGACACAAATCTGTTAACAACAGTGACAATTGTCTGGTTTTGAAGTTTAAGAGGTGCTGTGGCAGCCTCCTTTATTCAATAGCATTCAGTGAATCTCTCCCACATGGCCAGCAAGGTATAACTACACCAAAGCAGGGATCCTTAGACATACAGGGTGAGTCTAAGGAATTGGACAAAACAGGATATGGCACAGAATGTATGACTTATTTTTCCCAAATAAATTAAATGCCAGGGTTCAGAAATATAACAACCCTTCAAAGTGGGGTTGGATATATAAAGATGACTTGCATTTATATACTCCTATTCATGGCCACCAGACATCTCAAGAGTCTTAAGTACTTTTTGAAGGGTAGTCATTGTTGTAACATAGGGCCGCGGGAGCTATTTTGCACTCAGTGAACTCCCACAAACAGCAACGTGATAATGACCAGATAATCTGATATTTGGGTTATTGATTAAGGGCTAAAATTTTGGCCAGGACACCAGGGAAATTTATTTGGAAAAATAAGAAAATGGTACAGACTGTGTTGTGTCATAACTCCCCTTCTCTTCATTGAAATAGTGCTGTGGGATCTTGCATCTACCTGGGGCAGATGGGACGAAGGTTTAGCATCTCATCCAAGGGACAGCACCTCCAACTGTGCAAGCACTCCCTCAGTACTGCACTGGAGTACCAACCTTGATTTTTGGGCTCAGGTCCTAGACCCTTGTGACTCAAAGGTGAGGGTGTACCAACTGAGCTTTGGGCTGTAACTTAAAATCTGATTATCTCAACCCTGAACTTTCTTTTAAATTTTATTTTAATGATGCTTTGCTTTCTGACACATTTGAGTTTGACATGATCAAGTCTTAACATCAAGGTGCCTGTCAAGCATAATTAAAAACAGATCATTTTTGACATACTACTTAATATTTCAATTTGCAGGGCTATGGGGAAAGAGCAAGGGAGTGTGACCCAAAGTGCTGGTATAGGCAGAATGGGTTGAATGGCCTTCTTCTGCGCACTGTGATTTCATGAATGCTTCATACCCTATATGGTAATGCAAAAAGACAATCAAATGGACAAAAATGAAGAAAATACTGTTCGCTTATCAATAATTAGGCAACAGGCATGTAGAAGTTATTAAACACATATACAAGTAAACCTTACAATCTACCTCCAACTCTACTGAAAAATGTGTGTAGGTCTGATCCCTTAATAATAAATGTGAAACTATAGAAAGAGTTGCAAAATAAAGTGCCAATAAAATTCTACTCAGCAGTTTCAATATCATAGGCAAAATCAATTAAAGCAAATTGGATAATTTTGCAGAACAGCCTAGTTTTCATTTAATTCATTAGATAAACTGGTCAACATCTTTAAGTAAACGAGAATCACCACAAATGCCCCCATCAGGCATCCATATATTCTAGTTAAAAACAATTCAAGGTTCTTTTACCTCCCAAATGCATTTTCTCTATAGTATCTGCTTCTATAGGGTTGTTTTGGCAATTCCTGCAAAGCAAAGAGATAAATTTAAAAATCTAACATTTTGTCACTGCAATATTCATTACTTTCAGCACTTCTTCACATTTTCAAAGCAGATACATTTACCAAACCCCTTCCTTCCACACCCGATCTCAGCCCACCACCTCAGTAAAAGCTCTCTCGTCTCAGAGTCAAAACAGTGGGGTCAAGCCAAACTCTAGAGACTTGCACACACAATCTAGGTTGACATCCCAGTGCAATAGTGAGGGAGTGCCATCTTTTGGATGAAACACGACCTCAAAAAGATCCCATGACACTATTCAAAGATGAAAAGTGGAGAATCTCCTGATGTCATGATCAATATTTATACCTGAACCAACACCATCAAAGAAAAGTCCGCCTCATCATTACTTCACTGCACATAACACAATCCACAAACAGCAAGTTGATTGCTGTATTTCCTATGTTATAACAGTGAATGCTGTTCTAAAGTCTTTTTTCCAATGTACTTTCTTCATAGAATTTGTAAAAATACAAGACATAACAGTTCAAATTTAACATTACATAAAGATCAGTTTCTTTGTACTGCCTCACTATACTTGCCATGACAAGTTATGTTTACAAAGTAAATTTACATTTCATGTCAAACATTATCTGGTGCATACAGCCTGAGCGTTTTTAACACAGTTTCCAGCTCTTGGATATACAATAACGAAAGGGCTTTAGACTGTGGTCTTTCCCCATTGAGCCTTTACTGTCCCAAGTTTTAATATGCTCCTCAGCGCATAGTCCTGGATCTTGGAATGTGCCAGTCTGCAACATTTAGCCATAGACAGTTCTTTGCACTGGATAATCAACAGG
Source organism: Cetorhinus maximus (assembly GCF_964194155.1). Classification (NCBI taxonomy): domain Eukaryota; kingdom Metazoa; phylum Chordata; class Chondrichthyes; order Lamniformes; family Cetorhinidae; genus Cetorhinus; species Cetorhinus maximus. The sequence continues at coordinate 144,980,273 of NC_135880.1, read as the reverse complement.
TTTTGGACAGACCAAAGAGCATCTTTCACCGAGTTCATAGTCCTCCAGCAGAAGTTGATGTTTATCTCAGCGTGCATTCCTGCCAAGAGCCCATAGAAACCTAGGTCCTGTGTTACAGAGCTGCTCAGGATGGACCTCAACAAAAACCTCTGCATTTCTTTTCGGATCTGCTTTGCAAAGGCACACTCCAACAGTCTCTTCCCCACCGCAGCTGCTAAGGGCAACGTGCATTGGTGCAGAGACTCCAGGCAAGCAGAAGGATCGATGGGGCTTGGGGTGGCGGTTTCACCTTCAACCAAGCCTGGCCTTGGTGTTTGAAAGTTCTGGCAATGAGACATTCCGCAAAATGACTTATACAGAATGCTCAGAGAACCATCTGGCAGGATCCACCATCTCCTTTCCCAGCAGGGCCGCAAGGACGTTACGTTTGGACCACAGTCTGATGGATTTGTGGTGCTTTCTTCACAAACTTTGCAACAAGGGACAGGTGGTACAACACGGTCCAACTGAATCCAAACCCATTCTTCACAACACCAGGGAAAGGTAGAACCTCAGCACATAGTGACACTTGGTGTTTCGTACTCTGGCTCGATGCAGAGCTCAATGCAGCCATGTAAAAGTAGCCATCAGGATGAGGGTGATGTGGGGTACATTTTTGCACCCTTTATCTAGGAGGTTTGTACATGTCGCTACAGAAACAGTTCAACTTCGATCTCCAGATAAAGTGGAAGATGGCATGGCATAGGAGCAGGGTTTGGGCCAGACCTGCACTACGGAGAGCAACACCTCGCACCTGATGACCAGGTTCTTACCAGCAAAGGAAGAGGAGCTTTGCTTCCACATTCCCAGTTTCTGTTTCACTGTGGCTATATGCTCATTCCAGTTTTTGGCACACACACTGGACCCTCCAAAGCATATCCCCAGTCTGGGAAATGTGTCCTGCAGTCAGCATCACTGTGAAGCAGTCTGGGAAGAGTGTCCAACAGTCAGCATCGCAGTGAAGCAGTCTGGGAAGAGTGTCCTGCAGTCAGTTTTTGTTGAAAATAACAAGAGTGAGATCACAAGACAGCACTAGAGAGATCAGAACCAGCAGGGAAGCTTCAAAAAGTGACCTCAGCACAAAGGTTAGAGCTAACTGATGAGTAGTGGGTAAGTGTTTTTCTCCAGTTTAAAACAGATTAAGCTAAGGAAAGGTAAGAGTTCTAGTTTTTATTTAAAGTACATAAATAATTTAACTTTTTTTAATGTATTTAACTTAAAGTAAGGTTTTTTTTCCCAACGAGAGGCATGGCAGGGCAGTTCAGTCCCGTGTTATGTACCACCTGCAACATGTGGGAAGTCCTAGACGCTCCTTGCGCTCTGACTGACCACATGTGCAGGAAGTGCCGCCAGCTGCAGCTACTTGAGCTCCGAGTTTTTTTGAGGCACGCTCATGGCACTGTGAGTGGCTCAGCTGCACAGGAAGGGGAGGAAAGAGGGGAAGACCAATAGTGACAGGAGACTCGACACTCAGGGGAACAGGCAGGCGTTTCTGTAGCTGTAGACGTGACTCCAGGATGGTATGTTGCCTCCCTGGTGCCAGGGTCAAGGATGTCACTGAACAGCTGCAGGGCATTCTAAAGGGGGAGGGCAAACAGACAGAGATCGAGGTACATATTGGTACCAGCGACATAGGGAGAAAGAGGGATGAGGTCCTGCAAGCAGAATTTAGAGAGCTAGGAAGCAGATTAAAAAACAGGACCTCAAAGGTAGTAATCTCAAAGGTAGTAGATTACTTCCGGTGCCATGTTCTAGTGAGCATAAAAATAAGAGGTTAGCCCAGAAGAATGCGTAGCTGGAGAGATGGTGCAGGAGGGAGGGCTTTAGATTTCTGGGACATTGGGACCATTTCTGGGGGCGGTGGAACCTGTACAAGGCGGACGGATTGCATCTGAACTGGAATGGGACCAACATCCTTGCAGAGAGGTTTGCTAGTGCTGCTGGGGAGGGTTTAAACTAACTTGGCAGGGGGATGGGATCCTGAGAGGAGGTTCAGCAAGGGGAGATGCACAGTCAAAATGAGAAGAGAAAGCAAGTGAGTCTGGGAGGCATAGAAATTATAGGCCAGTTAAGGCACAAGGGAGTTTGGCAAGGTTGGATGGTATTTATTTTAATGCAAGGAATCTGACGAATAAGGCAGATGAGTTGAGGGCACAAATAAACACATGGAAGTATGATGTCATTGCTGTCACAGAGACATGGTTGAGAGAGGAGCAGGATTGGCAGCTCAATATTCCAGGGTATAGGGTCTTCAGGCGAGACAGGGAAGGAGATAAAAGAGGAGGGGGTATCGCAATATTGATCAAGGAATCAATTACAGTAAGGAGGGATGACATCTTACAAGGCTCCTCAAATGAAGCCATATGGGTAGAACTTAAAAACAAAAAAGGAACAATCACATTGCTGGGCGTGTACTATAGGCCCCCAAACAGTCAGAGAGAAATAGAAGAGCAGATATGTAGGCAAATTTCAGAGAAGTGTAAAAATAATAGGGTAGCAATAGTGGGGGATTTCAACTTCCCCAACATTAACTGGGTTAGTCATAGTGTGATAGGTTTAGAGGGAGCGGAATTCTTAAAATGCATCCAGGAGAGCTTTTTAAGCCAGTACGTAGAAGGTCCTACAAGACAGGGGCGGTCCTGGACTTAATTTTAGGGAATGAAGCCAGGCAAGTGGTAGAGGTGTCAGTGGGGGACCATTTTGCAGATAGTGATCATAACTCCGTTAAACTCAAGGTTGTTAAGGAAAAGGACAAGGATGGGCCAGAAATCAGAGTTCTAAATTGGGGGAAGACCGATTTTAATAAGATCAGATATGATTTGGCCAGAGTGGACTGGGAGCATCAACTTTTAGGTAAATCTGCATCAGAGCAGTGGGACTCACTCAAGGAGGAAATAGGGAGAGTACAGGGCCAACATATTCCAGTAAAGATAAAGGGTGGGACCAACAAATCCTGGGAACCCTGGATGTCGAGGGATATACAGGGTTGGATAAAGAGAAAAAGGGAGGCTTATGGCAGATACCAAGAGCTCAAAACAGCGGAAGCCCAAGAGGAGTATAGAATGTGTAGGGGGGAACTTAAAAAGGAAATTAGGAGAGCAAAAAGGGGGCATGAAAAGACATTGGTAGGTAAAACAAAGGAAAATCCAAAGTTATTTTACAAGTACATTGAGAGTAAGAGGATAACCAGGGAAAGAGTAGGGCCCATTAAGGACCACAGTGGTAATTTGTGTGTGGAGCCAGAAGATGTAGGTAGGGTCCTAGATAAATACTTTGTGTCGGTGTTCACAAGTGAGAGGGACAACATGGGTATGGAGGTCAGGCAGGACTGTGATATAATTAAAGAAATTAACATAGAAAGGGAGGAGGTTCTAAGTGGTCTGGCAGGCTTAGAAGTAGATAAATCTCCAGGCCCGCATGAAATGTATCCCAGGCTGTTAAGTGAGGCAAGGGAGGAGATAGCAGGGGCACTGGCAATAATTTTCAATACCTCTCTGGCCACAGGAGAGGTGCCAGAGGACTGGAGGACAGTCAATGTGGTACCGTTATTCAAGAAGGGAGGAAGGGATAAACCAGGGAACTACAGGCCAGTCTAATCTCAGTGGTGGGGAAACTATTGGAAGCAATTCTGAGGGGCAGAATTAATCTACACTTGGAGAGGCAGGGATTAATCAAGAACAGTCAGCGTGGCTTTGTTAAGGGGAGGTCATGTCTGACCAATTTGATTGAATTTTTCGAAGAGGTGACCAGGTGTGTAGATGAGGGCAATGTATTTGACGTAGTCTACTTGGACTTCAGCAAGGCTTTTGATAGGGTCCCGTATGGGAGATTGATAACGAAGGTAAGAGTCCAAAGGATCCAAGGCAATTTGGCAAATTGGATCTAGAATTGGCTGAGTGGCAGGAAGCAGAGGATGATGGTCGAGGGGTGTTTTTGTGACTGGATGCCAGTGTCCAGTGGGGTTCCAGAGGGATCGGTGTTGGGTCCCTTGCTGTTTGTGGTATATATAAACAATTTAGGCTTGAATGTAGGAGGGTTGATCAGTAAGTTTGCGGATGACACGAAAATTGGTGGGGTGGTAAATAGTGAGGAGGATAGCCTTAGATTACAGGAGGATATAGACGGGCTGGTCAGATGGGCTGATCAGTGGCAAATGGAATTTAATCCAGATAAGTGTGAGGTGATGCACTTGGGCAGGTCAAACAAGGCACTGGAATACACAATGAATGGTAGGACCCTGGGAAGCACCAAGTACCTTGGTGTGCATGTCCACCGGTCCCTTAAGGTAGTGGGACGGGTAGATAAGGTGGTTAAAAAGGCACATGGGATAATTGCCTTTATTAGCCGAGGCATAAAATATAAGAGCAGGGAGGTTATGCTGGAACTGTATAAAACGCTGGTTAGGCCACAGCTAGGGTATTACGTGCAGTTCTGGAATCCACATTATAGGAAGGATGTGATTGCACTAGAGAGAATGCAGAGGAGGTTTACTAGGATGTTGCCTGGGCTGGAGAGTTTTAGTTATGAGGAGAGATTGGATAGACTGGGGTTATTTTCCCTGGAGCAGAGGAGATTGAGGGGGGACATGATTGAGGTATATAAAATTATGAGGGGCATAGATAGGGTAGACAGGAAGGAACTGTTGCTGTTGGTGGAGGGATCAATAACCAGGGGGCGCAGATTTAATGTAAGGAGCAGAACGTTTAGAGGGGATGTGAGGAAGAATTTTTTAACCCAGAGGGTGGTGGGAATTTGGAACTCATTGCCTGAAAGGGTGGTAGAGGCAGAAACCCTCATAACATTTAAGAGGTATTTAGATGTGCACTTGCGATGCCATGGCATACAAGGCTATGGGCCTAGTGCTGGAAAATGGGATTAGAATAGTGAGGTACTTGTTTGACCAGCACAGACTCGATGGGCTGAAGGGCCTTTTTCTGTGCTGTAGACCTCTATGACCTTTAGGTAGTCTAACCTGAAGGAGGCAAAGGATTGGTCAGCCCAGCTTCCAAAGAACATGGTCTCACTCTTGCTGTGATTTACTTTGGTCTACAGAGGCAGTTTGAAATAGTAACAGATGCTCTTCAATCTGAAAATCAACAGAAGATCCAAGCAGACTAACTGCTAACTCTGAATGAGCAAACAAAGCCTTCTGTCCTTCAAGAGGAGTAAAACTCCCAGGAGCAGCAGCTTACTGGCTAAGCAGTATTGGACCAGCCCATATCTGCTTGGAAGTGGACAAGAGTATGCTTCGCTAAGCAGTATTGGACCAGCCCATATCTGCTTGGAAGTGGACAAGAGTATGCTTCTGGCTGGCAGCATGTAGGAATCGATAAAGAAATACAGCAATCTCATCCACAAGCATAAGAAAGGAAATGAGGAATTGGCGACCCATTTCACTGTTTAACATGGCCTACAGTTCTGTTCAAGGTCATCAGCAATCAGGTCAAGTCTGCTCTGAGGTTGGTGATCCTGATCCTACAATGAACCTGGCAGGAAGATCTCTGATACCTCGCGCAACTCAGGGATATACGTATGTATGGACAGCAGAGTAGATACCTGCCTCATCAGCTTGGAACAGGAAAGGGCCTTTGGCAGAATATTTCACATCCACATGATGGACGTACTCTCCAAAACAGGGTCGGGGAGGGAATCTGCAACTGGATCCAACTGCTCTACACAAATATCAGGAAAGCAGTTTCCATCAGTGGGTGGGAATTGGAAAGTTTTCTGTTCAAATCTGGAGTCAGGCAGGGTGTCTACTCTCCCTGGTCTTGTTTGTATGTTGTATCAAACTGCTGAGTCCATCAGGAAGGATGCAGGCATAAGACAGGTTACAGTCCCAGGCAGTGGAGACACTGGATCCAAAACCTTCCCATACATGGACAACATCACCGTCTCCTGCTCAGATCCTGTCAATTCGTAGACCAATGAGCACCCAAGACCATTTCGAACACTGCTCTAACGCACTATGGAATGGTTTGATGTTGTGAATGTTGATATCTAAAAGCAAGTTCATAGTTTCTTCTGGATGCCTGACAATGTACTCTTTATGGTTAACAACTTGATTAAATGAAAACAGAGTCAAGTCTTGAGGGAAAAGTGTGTTGATGCTGAATAGTTAATTGGCAATGCAATCTCCCCCACAGATGAACGTTCACAGGTTGACATCACACTGTCAAAAGGGCAGGGTGTGAGGGTGGAACAAATAATCCCGTAGGCACTTGCATGCCATTCCAGAATGGCTCACTGAGTTTTGTAGCTTTGTATAAAACTGTATATTTGTGTCAACAGATATGATAACATAAAATGCACTTTTTCCTGAACAAAATACATAAATTAATGTAGTTAATCTATCATTAGAAAACTATTATTGTAGCACTTCAGAAATCTGTGCTGAGGCAATCCTTCACAGGTTAATACAATAAAAGCATTTTTGTTAGAGTACTATAGAACAGGCAGCAGCATTTTGATTTCAAAGTGTTAAACGCATAGGGAAATTGTAATTCAGTGGCCTTTATTATTATCCGTCTAATTACATTCTCAATTTTGTTAGAGCCCAAGGCACGATAAAAAAAGTGTTAGAAAGATGTTAAGGGGATGTTAAGATGGTAAGGGGATCAAAGGTTACGGGGAGAAGGCAGGAGAATGGGGTTGAGAAACTTATCAGCCATGATTGAATGGCGGAACAGACTCGATGGGCCGAATGGCCTAATTTCTGCTCCTATGTCTATGTATCTATGTATGTTAGCAACATAGGAATAGGAGTAGGCCATTCAGCCCCTTGAGCCTGTTTCACCATTCAATTATATCATGGCTGATCTGTATCTTGACTCCCACCCACCTTGGTTCCATAGGCCTTATGCTTCCAAACAAAAATCTATTTTGAAATTTTCAATTGACCTAGTGTCAGCAACTTTCTGGGACAGACTCTGTGTGAGGAAGTGCTCCCTGACATCACCTAGCTCTAATCTAAAAATGATCCCCCCTTTTCTGGACTCTCACAAAAGCCTAGTCCATCTAACCTGCCCCTATAACTTAACACTTTTAGCCTTGGTACCATGCTAATGAATCAATTCTGCACCCCAATTGAAGCCATTATATCCACTCAGGGATGGGTGGTGCCAGAATTGAATACATCACTCACTCCAGGGAGAGAATAACCAAAGCTCCAATTCAATCACACTATATTCCAACCACCACCTCACCAAACAAGATAAAAGTTGACATTCCATTAGCCATTTCTTTTGTACCTGTCCACAAGCATTTATTGATTTCTGTACTCGAACTCTAAATTACCCTGCTCATATCCAGTTCCTAGCTATCACACCATTTAGAAAATGCTCCAATTTATCTTTATGATCAAAGTGAATATCGTCACAACGTCACATTGAATTGTCACAGTTTTGCCCACTCACCTGATCTATCAATGTTCAATGCGACTTTCTGCTCCCATCTACACTATTTACCGTGCCATCTAACTTCAGAAAACTTAGGTATACGGCTCTCTTCAGCCAAGTCATTTATAAATATAGAGAAAAGCTGTGGCCCCTGTACAGATCCCTGGGGTCACTAATAGTCACATCCAATTACTGAAGCAGTCTGTGTCCATACGCAACAAGACCTGGGCAATATTCAGTCTTCGGCTGACAAGTATCAAATAACATTCACGCCATACAAATGCCAGGCAATGGCCATCTCCAACAATAATGAACCTAACCATCACCCTTTGACATTCAATGGATTACCATCGTTGAATTAAGGAAAACCAGCATGGATTTCGAAAGGGAAAATCATGTTTAACTAACTTGGAGTTTTTTGACAAGGTAACAGAGAAGTTGATGAGGGCAATGCTGTTGATGTGGTGAATATGGACTTCCAAAAGGTGGTTGATAGAATACCGTACAACAGACTACTGAGCAAAATTATAGCTCATGGAATAAAAGAATCAGTAGCAATGTGGATACAAAATTGGCTGAGTGACAGGAAATAGAGAGTCATGGTTGATGGATGTTTTTTGGGCTGGTGGAAGGCTTGTAGTGGAGTCCCCCAGGGGTCAGTGGTGGGACACTTGCTTTTCCTAAGACCTATCAATGGCCTGGACTTTAGTGTTCAATGCATAATTTCAAAGTTTGTGGCTGACATGAAACTTGGAAGCATTGTGAACTGTGAGGAGGAAAGTGTAGCACTTCAAAAGGACATAAACAAGTTGATGGAATGCATGGACAAGTGGCAGAAGCAGTTCAATGTGGAGAAATGTGAAGTGATTCATTTTGGTAGGAAGAACATGGAGAGACAATATAAAATAAAGGGTACAACTCTAAAGGGGGGACAGGAGCAGAGGGACCTGGGTGTATATGTGCATAAGTCATCGAAAGTGGCAGGACAGATTGAGATAGCGGTTAATAAAGCATACAGTATCCTAGCCTTTATTAATAGGGGAATAGAGTACAAGAGCAAGGAGGTTATTTTGAACTTGGATAAGTCACTAGTTCAGCCTCAGCTGGAGTATTGCAGCCAGTTCTGGGTGGTGCACTTTAGGAAGTATGTGAAGGCTTTGAAGAGAGTGCAGAAAAGATTCAAGAGAATGGTTCCAGCGATGAGGAACTTCGGTTACCAAGGTAGTTTGGAGAAGTTGGGACTGTTTTCTTTGGAGAAAAGAAGGCTGAGAGGAGATTTGATAGAGGTATTCAAAATCATGAGCGGTCTGGCCAGAGTAGATAAGGAGAAATTGTTCCCACTGGTCAAAGGATCAAGAATGAGAGGGCACAGATATAAAGTAATTGGCAAAAAAAAGCAACAGCGATATGACAAAAAACTTCTTCATGCAGCAAGTGGTTAAGGTCTGGAATGCACTGCCCAAGAGTGTGGTGGAGGCAAGTTCAATCAAAGCATTCAAAAGAAAATTAGACTGCTATGTGAATAGGAAGAATGTGCAGAATTACGGTGAGAAGGCGGGAGAATGACATTAAGTGAATTTGGAGAGCTGGTGCAGACATGATGGGCCAAATAGCCTCCTTCTGCCCTGCAACAATTCTGTGATTCTGTAAAAAAAAACCTCCTCACCTCCCCCTTGATTCTTTTGCCAATCTGGTGATTTGTAAATTTAAATCAAAAGTTTTGATTGAAATAGGGAAACAACAGATTTATCACGAACCATTGCCAACAATCTTCAGCCAGAAGTACCGAATGGATGATCCATCTCGGCCTCCACTGAAGGTCCCCAACATCACAGATTCCAGTCTTCAGCCAACTTGATTTACTCCACGATATCAAGAAACGGCTGAAGGCACGGGATACTGCAAAGGCTATGGACCCTGACAATATTCCAGCAATAGTACTGAAGACTTGTGCTCCAGAACTTGACACGCCCCTAGCCAAGCTGTTCCAGTACAGCTACAACACTGACATCTAACCGGCAATGTGGAAAGTTTCCCAGGTATGTCCTGTACACAAAAAGCAGGGCAAATCCAACCCGGTCAATTACCATCCCATCAGGCCACTTTCCATCATCAGTAAAGTGACGGAACGGGTCATCAACAGTGCTATCGAGTGGCACTTGCTTAGCAATAACTGCCTCACTGATGCTAAGTTTGGGTTCTGCCAGGGTCACTCAGCTTCTCACCTCATTACAGCCTTGGTTCAAACATGCTGAACTCCCGAGGTGAGGCGAGAGTGACTGCCCTCGACATCAAGGCAGCATTTGACCGAGTGTGGCATCAAGGAGCCCTAGCAAAACTGGAGTCAATGGGAATCAGGGGGAAACTCTCCATTGGTTGGAGTCATGCCTAGCACAAAGGAAGATGGTTGTGGTTGTTGGAGGTCAATCGTCTCAGACCCAGAATATCACTGCAGGAGTTCCTTAGGGTAGAGTCCTAGGCTCAACCTTCTTCAGCTGCTTCATCAATGACCCTGCTTCCAATGTAAGGTCAGAAGTGGGGATGATCGCTGATTATTGCACAATGTTCAGCATCATTCACAACACCTAAGATACTGAAGCAGTCCATATCCAAATGCAGCAAGACCTGGACAATATTCAGTCTTGGGCTGACAAGTGTCAAATAACATTCACGCCATACAAGTGCCAGGCAATGACCATCTCCAACAATAATGAACCTAACCATCACCCTTTGACATTCAATGGCATTACCATTGTTGAATCCCCCACTATCAACATCCAGTGGTTACCACTGACCAGAGACAGAACTTTACCAGCCATATAAATACTGTGGCTACAAGAGCAGGTCAGAGGCTGGGAACTCTGGTGAGTAACTCACCGCTGGACTTCCCAAAGCCTGTCCACCATCTACAAGGCACAAGTCAGGAGTGTGATGGAATACTCTCCATTTGCCTGGATGAGTGCAGCTCCAACAACACAAGCTCAACACCATCCAGGACAAAGCAGCCCACTTGATTGGCACACCATTCACCACCTTAAACATTCACTCTCTACACACTAACACACAGTGCCAGCAGTGTGTACCATCTACAAGATGCACTGCAACAACTCACCTAGGCTCCTTCGACAGTACTTTCCAGTCTACTGCCTAGAAGGACAAGGGCAACAGATGCATGTTGCCATCACCACCTGCAAGTTCACCTTTAAGCCTCACGCCATGGAACTATATCACCGTTCCTTCACTGTGGCTGGCCAAAATCCTGAAACTTCCCTTCCTGCAACACATGGACTTCATTGATTCAAGGTGGTGACTCACCACCACCTTCTCAAGGTCAGTTAGGGATGCGCAATAAATGCTGGCCTAGCCAGTAATGCCCATAAGCCATGAATGGGTTAAAAAAAATCCTGCCAATTTAAGTATACACCCTTTATCCCTACTGCTTCCTAACCAATTTCCTATCCAAGGTAAAAAGCCGTCTCAAATTCCATGAACTCTCCTTCCATCTCTTACGTGAAACCTTGTTGAATGCCTTCTGGAAATCCATATAAATAGCACCCAGACATTCTCTAATCTACCACATTTGTTACCTCATTAAACTCAACTGGGTTCATTACACATGACAAATCCATGCTGGCTCTCTGATCAGCTCACATTTGTTCAAATAGTCAATCTGTCGCTCAATTTCCCCACAATTGCCATTAGACTAATAAGCCTATAATTGCCTGGTTTATCTCACCAACTCTTCTTAAATAATGGAATGACACTGGCAGTTTTACAATCCCCAAGGGGACAACTTCTGAATGGAGCGTGCTTTGGAAGGTCATGACTAAAGCAGTGACAAATTCCTTATCTGCTCCTTTTACTACCCTGGGGTGAAAACCAGTGGTCCTAAAGATTATTGTCTTTAATCTCATTGGTTGCTCCATCATGTTTTCACTACAGTGAATATTTTTGGTCCCTCTCCTTGATTTATATTGAGTTATCCTTGCATTTCTGGTACTTCATCCTCAACTGCAAAGACTGAGACAAAGTAGCTTTTTCGTAAGTCTGCTATTTCCTGATTTCCAATTACAGTATCACCTGCATCAGTCATTTAAGGAGCCAGATTATGTTTAGCTACCTACCCTCTTTACATATGTTTTTAAAAACCTTTAGTGCTTTCCTTGATGTCACTCAAGTTTTTTCTCATATGCTCCTTTTGCAGTTTTTACCACTTTCTTTGTATCCCTTTGCTGTTCTTTATATCTCTTCCAGTCCACAGGACAGGTACCTTTTTTTTTAACCTTCTTAGAACCCCTCTCTTTTAAATGTTCACTATCTCTCATTTCCCTTGTTAGTCAAGGTTGTTTAATTCCACAAGTAGAGCTCTTGCCCTTTAAGGCTATATACCAGCTTTGTATTTCACCAGATACTTTTTTTTGAACACCTCCCTCTGCTCATCCATCTGTTAATAGTTCTGCACAGTCAGTTGTGGCCAATTTTTGCCTCGTTCCTCCAAAGTCAGCCTTATCAAATGCAAAATCAAGGTTTTGCGAATTGCCCTTCTCCCTCTCAAATCCATATAAAATTCAATCATATTATGGTCACTATTAGCTAGGTGCTCCCTTGCCATTAGATTATTGACTAATTCGGGATCGTTGCTCAATCTAAAATGGCTTGTTTTCGTGTTTCAAGAACACGTTGCTCCAGAATACACAATCTATTCAGTGTCTTTGGGACTCTAGCTGTTTTGACTCTGTGCGAAAATGAAAATCGCCCGTTATAACTACTCTATTTTTGCAACAAGCTTTACTGATCTCCAGGTTGAGGTGTCTCGCCACTTAACCACTGGCATCTGCAGAAATATACAGGTAAACAATTCCCAAAGCTTTGCATTTTTCTATTCTTAATCAGACTCCGTGTTAATACTGCCTGCTCAGCTTTATTGATTTCCCATCTTTCTAATGCCATAATCAATATTGTTGCTCTTCTTTTTTCTGTTTCTCTGAGCTTCCGAAAGCCTCTATAACCTGCAATGTTTGTCTTCCAATCATGGGCAGCTTGTAGCCAAGTTTCAGTGATGTCCAAACTCCAAACTATTTAAGCCACATTTACATTTTTAATTCAATCATTTTATTCTTTCTGCCACAAGCATTTGTATATAGAACTTTTAATTGAACAATAGGCCCTGTCCTGCCCTGATGTTTTTAAACACACATTTTCACTTCACTTCTGTTGTGTTTTTCAATTACCTTGTTATTAGCTAATATTTATATTACTTTTCACATTATTGATGACCTGGGGTTTTTCTCTTGTCCTTTTCTTTAAAAAAAATAGAATATTTTGACTCTATATTTCTGTCCAAGACCCCATCATAAATGACGACCCCACCCCACACCCTTTCTATTGGTTCAAAGTCCTTTCAAGAGGCCTATTCATCCTTTCAGCGAGGACTGTTTCCAGCCAAGTGAAGCCCATCCAGACGGTACAGCTCCTTAAGCTCATGCTGGTGTCAGGATCCCACCTCTGTCACCAAATCTTTATCCGCATTATGTTTTGATTTTCCTAATCTTTTCATCCTTATACCAATTTCCAAGCGGCTCAAGTAATAGTTATCCTCAAGGTTCTGCCTTTTAATTTAGCTCCTACCTCCTGGTATTCCCTCAGTAGGATCTCCTCCTTGTTTTTTTCAAATTTCCTCATCCTGACGAATCTCAAAAAATAAACCTTCCCATCTTATTCAAATTTACTTTCCAACCACATCAAAGTGCCCTTGCCCTGACACACTCTTCAAATTCTTGATCGTGGCTGCAGAGCATTATCCCTCTGATGGTTATAGGGAATTCGACAATCATGTTTCAAATCTGTTCCTCCCCGTTTTGCAGAGCCCTTTGCTCCTAGTGCCTGGGTCAAAATTGTGATGCTCTCCAAGTCTTTCTCCTCATCCTCACAGGTAACAAGTAGCTTGTACCCAAGAGTCAGCTGTGGCTCAGTTAACTGCACTCTCTCCGGAGTCAGAGGTGGGTTCAAGTTCTACCCCAAAAACTTGAGCACCAAAATCTAGGCTGACACTCCAGTGCAACATGGAGGGACTGCTGCACTGCCAGAGGCACTCCCTTTCAATGAAGTTAAACTGAGGCCAGGGTAAGTTAGCTTATGGTTCAGAATATTGCCAACAGCACTGGTCCAGTTCCTGTTCCAGCTAAGGTAGACCTAAGGCCTGCTTTGTCGCCCTGCATCAAGAGTGGAAGGCAATGACAAACCACCATTGACAAAAATGACCAAGAAAAATAGCAGGTAATGAGCCAAGGACCTGCCTTCAGGCAGAGCACTCATGAGTGAATGAAAGAGAGTCCCTGGATCCCTGCTCAGGTGACTGTAAAAGATACCATGACACTACCATGAAGAGCAGGAGTTATTCCCAGCGTCCTCAATGTTTATCGCTCAATCAACATCACGAAGAAACAAACAAACTGACCATTATCACTTTGTTGTTTGCTATGAGCAAATTGGCTGCCACGTTTGCTGCATTACAACAATGAATATGTTTCAAAAAGTACTTCATTAGTTGTAAAGTGCTTTGGGTGTGTCCAGTGGTCATGAAAAGCACTACATAAATGCTAGACTTACTTTCTTTTGACTGACAGGGCAAGTGTCTGCAGGACACCTCCTCAGGGCTGGAAAGGAACTTGGAGTGGGAGGGGAGGGATCCAGTTGTCGTCATTCACGCTGGTGCCAACAGCATTGGTAGGGCTAGAAAGGAAGTTCTGCTGAAAGAATGTTAGGAGCTAAATTAAAAGCCAGAACCTCCAAGGTAATAATCTCAGGATTACTACCTGAGCCATGGGCAAACTGACAAAGGTTAAATAAAGTCAGAGAGTTAAATGTGTGGCTCAAAGATTGGTATGGGGGGGGGAATGGGTTTCAGTTCATGGGGCACTGGCATTAGTGCTGGGGTAGAAGGGAGCTGTTCCGGTGAGACAGGCTTCACTTGAACTGTGCTGGGACCAGTGTCCTGGCAAACCGAATAACTAAGGCTGTAGACAGGGCTTTAAACTAAATAGAGGAGGGGGGGGTTCTGGAAAGGGGACACTTAGGCTTACAAAGCAAAAGGATATGGTGGCCTTGCAAGGCAGCTATTTAGGTAATGACACCCAGAGTGTTACAGGGAGGAACAGATTGTACAAACATAAAAAAAAAGCAGCAAATAGGGTCAAAGGGGGAAAAAAAGGTAAAAAAGGCTAAATTAATGGCTCTTTACTTAAATGCATTCAGAACAAAATAAATAAATTAACGGCACAAATAGAGGTTAATGGATATGATCTTATAGCCATTGCGGAGACGTGGTTACAAGGAGGTCAAAGCTGGGAGCTAAATATTCACGGGTATGTGACTTTTCGAAAGGGCAAGCAGGAGTGAAAGGGCGGTGGGATAGCTCTGTTAGTACGAGATGGAATAAATACGATAGCAAGAAAGGATCTTGGATCGGAAGATGTAGAATCCACATGGGTGGAGGGAAGAAATAACAAGGGGAAGCCGACACGGGTGGGAGTAGTCTATAGGCCCCTTAACAGTAGCTATACTATAGGACAGAGAATAAATCAGGAGATAAAGAGGGCATGTAAAAATGGCAACGCATTAATCATGGGTGACTTTAATCTTCATGTAGATTGGGAAAATCAAATCGGCAGAGGTAGCCATGAGCAAGAATTCATAGTGTGCATTCGGGACTGCTTCCTAGAACAATATGTTGTGGATCCAACCAGGGATCAGGCTATTTTGGATCTGGTAATGCGTAATGAGGCAGGTTTAATAAATGATCTCAGAGTAAAAGATACCCTGGGAAACAGTGATCATAACATGGTAGAATTTAGCATTCAGTTTGAGAGTGAGAAACTTGGGTCGGAAACAACTGTGCTAAACTTAAATAAGGGTAATTACAAAGGAATGAGGGCAGAGTTGGCTGGAGCAGACTGCGATAGGATTTTAGCAGAAAAAATGGTTGATGAACAACGGCAGATGTTTAAGAAAATAGTTCAGGACTCGCAACAAAGATATATCCCATTGAGGAAGAAGGATTCAAGGAAGGGAATAAACCAACCATGGTTAACCAAGGAAGTTAAAGATAGTATCAAATTAGAAGAAAAAACATACAATGTGGCAAAGGTTAGTGGTAAACCAGGGGATTGGGAAAGTTTTAAAGACCAACAGAAGATGACCAAAAAAATAATAAAAAGGGAGAAAATAAACTTGCGTATAAACTAGCAAGTAATATAAATACAGACAATAAGAGCTTCTTTAAATTTATAAAAAGGAAGAGGAAGACCATAGGCCCCTCAAAGAATGAGGCTGGGGAAATAATAATGGGGAACCAGGAAATGGCAGGGGAGTTGAATAAATACTTTGCTTCAGTCTTCACGGTAGAAGACACTAATAGCATTCCAAAAATACTAAATAATCAAGAGGCAAAAAGAGGGGAGGAAATAAATACAATAATTATAACTAGAGAAAAAGTACTAGGGAAACTAATGGGGTTAAAGGCCGATAAGTCCCCTGGACTAGATGGGTTGCATCCTAGGGTATTAAAGGAAGTAGCTACAGAGATAGTGGGTGCACTAGTAGTAATTTTACAAGAATCTTTAGATTCTGGAAAAGTCCCAGAGGATTGGAAAACTGCCAATGTAACACCCTTATTCAAAAAGGGAGGGAGACAAAAAACAGGTAACTAAAGGCCAGTTACCTTAACATCTGCCATTGGGAAAATGTTAGAGTCTATTATAAAGGATGTTATAGCAGAGCATTTAGAATTACATAATCTAATCAAGCAGAGTCAGCATGGCTTCATGAAGGGGAAATCATGCCTGACAAATTTATTAGAGTTATTTGAAGAGGTAACAAGCAGGATAGATAAAGGGGAACCAGTTGATGTAATATATTTGGATTTCCAAAAGGCATTTGATAAGGTACCACACGTAAGGCTACTTAATAAGATAAGAGCCCACAATGTTGGGGGTTGTATATTAACATGGACAGAGGATTGGCTAACTAATAGAAGACAGAGAGTTGGGATAAGGGGGGCATTTATAGGTTGGCAACCTGTAACTAGTGGAGTGCCACAGGG
This sequence comes from Cetorhinus maximus, assembly GCF_964194155.1. Taxonomy (NCBI): domain Eukaryota; kingdom Metazoa; phylum Chordata; class Chondrichthyes; order Lamniformes; family Cetorhinidae; genus Cetorhinus; species Cetorhinus maximus. The sequence continues at coordinate 144,963,737 of NC_135880.1, read as the reverse complement.
ATCAGTGCTGGGGCCTCAATTATTTACAATATATATTAATGACTTAGATGAGGGAATTGAATGTACTATCACCAAATTTGCGGATGATACAAAAATAGCTGGGAAGGCAAGTGGTGAGGATGACACAAGGAGTCTACAGAGGGATATAGACAGGTTCAGTGAGTGGGCAAAAAAGTGGCAGATGGAATATAATGTGGGAAAATGTGAGGTTATGCATTTTGGCAGGAAGAATAGAGGAGCTGAATATTATTTAAATGGAGAAAGGCTGCAGAAGGCTGCCAGCACAGAGGGATTTGTGAGTCCTTGTGCATGAATCCCAAAAAGCTAACATACAAGTTCAACAGATAATAGGGAGAGCAAATGGAATGTTGGCCCTTATTTCAAAGTGAATGGAGTATAAAAATAGGGAAGTCTTGCTAAAACTATGCAAGGCACTAGTTAGACCATACCTAGAATACTGTGAACAGTTTTGGTCCCCTTAGCTAAGGAAAGATATACTGGCATTGGAGGCAGTCCAGAGAAGGTTCACTAGATTAATCCCGGGTATGAAGGGATTTTCTTATGAGGATAGGTTGAGTAGGTTGGGCCTGTACTCATTGGAGTTTAGAAGAATGAGAGGCCACCTTATTGAAACATATAAGATTCTTAGGGAGCTTGAAAGGATAGATGCTGAGAGGTTGTTTCCCCTTATGGGAGAGTCTAGGACCAGAGGGCATAATCTCAGAGTAAGGGGTCGCCCATTTAAAATAGAGGTGAGGAATTTCTTCTCTGAGGGCAGTTAATCTGTGGAATTCTTTACTGCAGAGGGCTGTAGAAGCTGAGTCGTTAAGTATATTCAAGGCGGAGATAGACAGATTTTTAATCAGTAAGGGAATCAAGGGTTATGGGGAAAAGACAGGGAAGTAGATTGAGGATTATCAGATCAGCCATGATCTCACTGAATGGCGGAGACTCGATGGGCCGAATGGCCTACTTATGTTCCTACATCTTATGATCTCCTCCATTTTCCTACAGTTCCCCTCACCCTGCTGACTGCAATTGTAATTATCTATGTATGCAGCATATGGCAGTACTGCAGCATGAGGTTACCTGTATATGGTTTAATCATAGATTCGCAGTCATAGGGTCTAAGGGATGTTGATATCGAGGTGGTGTGGAGATGTTGAACTTTGCAAATACTGCTGCGAAGTCCCTGGATCTGGGAATTGTGGAACATAATTTTTTTGAAAACACTGTACTCACTTATTATTTTAGTAAAAGCAAGTTTTAAAAAGAAACATTGGCGTCCAGTGCTGCTAACATCCATGATTTTCCTCATTATTAAGAGCCAGATACCTACTGCTAACTTGGTATAACCACATTGTTATGCATCCTGGACTTCAAAGAAGGTGATAAACATCGAGTAGAATAAAAAACTATATTTTTTTAAAGCCTCGAAATGGCGAGAGATTGCAGAACTCTGAGATTCAGAGGGATCTGGGTGTTCTAGTGCATGAATCAAAAAAGACTAGTATGCAGGTACAGTAAGTAATTAGGAAAGCTAATAGAATGTTATCATTTATTACGAGGGGAATTGAATACAAAAGTAGGGAGGTTATGCTTCAGTTGTACAGGGGACTGGCTAGACCACATCTGGAGTACTGTGTGCAGTATTGGTCTCCTTATTTAAGGAAAGATGTAAATGCATTAGAAGCAGTTCAGCGAAGTTTACTAGACCAGGAATGGGGTGGGTGGTCTTATGAAGAAAGGTTGGACAGGTTAGGCTTGTATCTACTGGAGTTTAGACGAGTAAGAGGTGACTTGATCGAAACCTTTAAGATCCTGAGGGGTCTTGACAGAGTGGATGTGGAGAAGATGTTTCCTCTTGTGGGAGGATCTAGAACTAGGGGGTCATTGTTTAAAAATAAGGGGCCACTCATTTAAAACAGAGATGAGGAGAACTTTTTTCTCTGAGGGTCGTGAATCTTTGGAACACTCTTCCTCAAAAGGCAGTGAAAGCAGGGTCTTTGAATATTTTTAAGGCAGAGCTAGATAGATTCTTGATTAACAAGGGTGAAAGGTTATTGGGGATAGGTGGAGGTTACAATCAGGTCAGCCATAATCTTATTGAATGGCAGAGCAGGCTTGAAGGGCTGAGTGGCCTACTCTTGCTCCTAGTTCATAAGCAAGTTGCATTTTCACATGAACAGCTACACAATTTAATAACCAATGGTAATAATTCCATGTAATATAGAATTTGACATGGTAGCCATAAATCACTGACTTGACAATACACTACACATTATAATCTACTTTTGGTAAATAAGTTATTCCTATAAAAATATTTTGAAATGTATAGCATATGGAGCTTTTTTAGTGCACAAAGAAATGACCTAACAATTTTAATTAACATAGTAAAACACTCCTATTATTGTAAACAACATATCCTCTCATGCACCATCAGCAATAGCACAACAGATCCAACTGTAAAATCATGAAAATAAATGTTATAATCCTTTACAATAGGTATAAATAGAGAAAATCATTTTTATGGTTTTGAATCCACTTTAGTTAAAATTGAAGTAACAAATCACAACTCTAATTTCTCTGACTTACCTGTAACTAGCAAACTCTCAATTTTACAAAATGCAAAACTCAAACTAATCAAATTGTTGAACAAAATTTGTCAAAACCAATTCAAGCACCATTTTCCTTTTATTTCTAATGAGAGAGAGAGAGAGAGAGAGAAAGAAAGAGAGGTGGGAGACAGTAAAAAGAAAATGAGAGAAAATGCACAAAAGAAAAAGAGAGGGGGAAATTGATAGAAAAAACTCTAACAGCACCTTGAATTTTCTATTAATCACTGCTTTCAATGTCGAGTTGCTTTTGCCTCATGGCTTTGATCACCAATACCTGTTCTTTATAGTTAGAAATAACAAGCTACTTACTATATTGGAAATATCCAACATGTAAGTCTAAATTGCCTTATTCTTCTTCATATCCATCACCCCAGCCATTATTAATCTCTCCAAACTACCACAACTCCAGTATCAAATTCTACACCAGTCCCAAATTCATACTAGCACAGCCTTCCAGCCCAAACATCCTCTTTCAAATACGAGTACCACAGAAAATTCAACTTCCCTCGAGCAATGCCATGGAAAAGCATCAACACGGTACATTTACATATTGCTTTAATACAATAAGTCCCAAGGCCTCTTACAGGATTAATTCAACAGAAAAAATTCAACACCGGGCCACATAGAGATATTAATCAGGCCACCAAAGGTACATTTCTAAGGAGCATCTTAAAGGAGGAAAGGAAGATAGAGAGATTTTAGCAAGAAATTCAAGAGCTGAGGGCCCAGGCAGGTAATGGCACAGCTGCCATAGGTGGGGCAATGGAAATTCAGGACAAGCAGAGGTCTCAGAGGGCTGGCTAATATTACGAAAATAGGCAGGGGCCTTAACCACGTCCAACTCATTTCACACGTTTTAGGGCTCCCTTCTCTTCCCTCCTGGAACCAGATTCACCTTCCAGCCCACCAGCCTACACAATCAACAGACCACTCTCCACCACCTTCAGCGTGAATCAGTCAGCCACCCTATTTCAGTATATGCCCTCCATGGCACCGAGGTCCACTCCTCCATCATCCCGTACCATTTGGACTCCATCCCACAACACCTTTCCATGCAAAATGGACAAGAACAGCAGGCATGTGGGCACACCATCCCCTACCACCGCCCCTTCAAGCCATACACAACCCTGACTTGGAATTATATCATTGTTCCTTCACTGTCACTCAGTCAAAATCCAGGACCTCCATTCCAAATAGTGCTGTGGATGTTCCTACACCACATGAACTACAGCAGCTCACCAACACCTTCTCAAGGGCAATCAGGGACAGACAACAAATGCTGGCCTTGCCAGTGACATTCACATCCCATGAAAGAATAAGAAAAATAGTGTAAGAGATGCAACATCTGCCCTTTCACCTCTTCCCTTCCCAATGTCCATGGCTCCAAACATTCTTTCCTGCTGAGACAGTGATTGACTCATACTCATTCCAACCTTTGTATACTATACTTGCTGCTCACGATGCAATATCTTGTACATCAGGAAGGCCAAACACAAACTGAATGATCGCTTTGCTGAACACTTCATTCAATTCACAAGTGCAACCTTGAGTTCCGATTGCTTGCCACTTCAATTCTCCATCCCATTTGCAGTCTGATCTCCATCCTTGGCCTCCTACATTCTTCCAATTAGACTTAACGCAAATTCCAGGAACAGTGCCACATCTTTCCACAAGGTACTTAACAATCCTTTGGCCTTAACTCTAACATCAATAACTCCAGACTTCAACTACAGTTCCCATTTTCTCTCAGATAGTAAGTGAGGGTGCACCAGCATTTCCAAGGAATGTGGAAGGCAGTGGGATGGGGAATCCCTCTGCAGGCATAGCTAGCAGGGTGGTCTGCACCCCTCATGTCACTTGTCTTTTCCTTCCACCATATTCCCAAGTCACTGGAATGCATTCTATGATCTCCTAATTATCCCATGCTTTGTGCCCCTCCACCACCACCCCCCAGCACCGACTTCTGATATTCTACAGTAACTAAACATCCTCTGTCCAGCCCAAGAACCCACCAGGATCTCATCATTCCTCCAACACTTATTAAATTTTAATTGCTCCACCAGTGGCAGCCATAACATCAGCTACCTTGGCCCCAAGCTTCCTTAAAAATCTCGCATCTCTAACTCACTGTCATCCTGCAAGATGCTCCATAAAATCTACTTCTTCCTGTGCTAATTCTCATGTGGCTCGATGCCAAATTATGTTTGACAGCGCTCCTTGGGTCCAGTTTTGCAACATTTACAGGCACTGTAACATCTTCTGGTTCAGACAAAGGGTCATTGTCCTCAAATGTTAACCCGACTCTGCAGATCCTGTCTGACTTGCTGATTGCTTCCTGCATTTTCTATCTTTCCAATCCCTTACCAGCACCAGACATATCCACATCCCTTCTGTAAATGGATGCTTTAACATCATCGTTATAGTTAACATCTTTGTGTCAGCACCTTATTGGGACTGAGGGTAGGGGGTTACCCACAGACTCTTTGTGGTGCATTCTTAAGAATCATCAGCACAAATTGCTCCAAGCAGCAGTAATAGATTATAGCCATCAACCCCCCGCTCACCCCGACAATGGCAATGACCCCCCCCTCCTCACCCCGACTACGGCAATGCCCCCCCCCCACTCAGCCCGACTACGGCAACTCCCCCCCCCGTCTCCTCACCCCGACAATGGCAACGCTCCCCCCCTCCTCACCCCGACAACGGCAACGCCCCTCCCCCCCCTCTCCTCACTCCGACAACAGCAACGCCCCCCCCTTCACCCCGACAACAGCAACGCCCCCCCTTCACCCCGACAACAGCAACGCCCCCCCCTTCACCCCGACAACAGCAACGCCCCCCCTTCACCCCGACAACAGCAACGCCCCCCCCTCCTCACCCCGACAACAGCAACGCCCCCCCCTCCTCACCCCGACAACAGCAACGCCCCCCCCTCCTCACCCCGACAACAGCAACGCCCCCCCCTTCACCCCGACAACAGCAACGCCCCCCCCTTCACCCCGACAACAGCAACGCCCCCCCCCCTCACTCCGACAACAGCAACGCCCCCCCCCTCACTCCGACAACAGCAACGCCCCCCCCCTCACTCCGACAACAGCAACGCCCCCCCCCCTCCTCACTCCGACAACAGCAACGCCCCCCCCCTCCTCACTCCGACAACAGCAACGCCCCCCCCCTCCTCACTCCGACAACAGCAACGCCCCCCCTTCACCCCGACAACAGCAACGCCCCCCCCTTCACCCCGACAACAGCAACGCCCCCCCTCCACCCCGACAACAGCAACGCCCCCCCTCCACCCCGACAACAGCAACGCCCCCCCCTTCACCCCGACAACAGCAACGCCCCCCCCTCCTCACCCCGACAACAGCAACGCCCCCCCCTCCTCACCCCGACAACAGCAACGCCCCCCCCTTCACCCCGACAACAGCAACGCCCCCCCCTTCACCCCGACAACAGCAACGCCCCCCCCTCACTCCGACAACAGCAACGCCCCCCCCCTCACTCCGACAACAGCAACGCCCCCCCCCTCACTCCGACAACAGCAACGCCCCCCCCCTCACTCCGACAACAGCAACGCCCCCCCCTCACTCCGACAACAGCAACGCCCCCCCCCTCACTCCGACAACAGCAACGCCCCCCCCTCACTCCGACAACAGCAACGCCCCCCCCTCACTCCGACAACAGCAACGCCCCCCCCCTCACTCCGACAACAGCAACGCCCCCCCCCTCACTCCGACAACAGCAACGCCCCCCCCTCACTCCGACAACAGCAACGCCCCCCCCCTCACTCCGACAACAGCAACGCCCCCCCCTCACTCCGACAACAGCAACGCCCCCCCCTCACTCCGACAACAGCAACGCCCCCCCCCTCACTCCGACAACAGCAACGCCCCCCCCCTCACTCCGACAACAGCAACGCCCCCCCCCTCACTCCGACAACAGCAACGCCCCCCCTTCACCCCGACAACACACCCAAACCCCTCCAAATTCCACCCCCCCCAAAAGCCCGCCCAGCCACCAGCCACACTGGTGAGTCTGGCGTCCCCCGCCCACAACATCATCCCTCTTCAAACCGGCCCAACCCTCCCCGGACTCACCAGCCTGGGCAGTGCCGCCTCCCCGCTCATGCCCAGCCGCTGCTCGGGGCTCCGGCGCCTGTTTTCCGCCTCCCGCCTCTGTCGTTGATTTCAAATCGGTCGCGCGGCCTGAGCGTCACTCATGCGCAGCCCGAGGAACATTTCCGTCCGTCAGCCAATCAAAGTTCAGCGTGTCCTGACGCACGATGGCGCGCGCCACAATAAAGACGTCATCAGGGCGTCGCTACACTGCGATTCTAAGTCATGTGAACAGAGTAGCTGAAGGAGGTGTGTGATGGTGGAAGTTAACAGCAAGTTCCTGCAACCGCTAAGATTTTTAAGGATCGGCTGTTAATCTGCAGCGCAGTTGAACATGGAAAATATGCTCTGCTTTTTATGCTAAACCTTTATAAAGCACTATGGCCTTCGTATTTAGCTGGAATACTGTGCTCATTGCTAGCCATCCCACTCGAGGAAAGATATCAACACCTTATAAAGAGTGTAGGAGAGATTTATTAGAATGGTACCACGGAGGGAGTTTGGTTATCTGGAAAAAACTGAAGAAGCTGGCATTGTTCTTATTACTTATAGCAGAGAAGTTTTTAAGGAAAGCTTTCCTCAACTATTTACGATCTATATTAATGGCTTGGATTCAGGGAAAGAAGGTACTATAGCTAAATTTGCAGATGACACCAAAATAGGTGGGAAAGTAAGTTGCAATGAAGAAGTAAGAAATTTACAAATGGATATGGACAGGTTAGGTGAATGGGCCAAAATTTGGCAGATGGAGTTTAATGTGGATAAGCGTGAGGTTGTCCATTTTGGTCGGAAGAATAAAAAGGCGACTTATTATTTAAATGGAGAGAAACTTCAGAATGCTTCAGTGCAGAGGGATCTGGGTGTCCTCGTGCATGAATCGCTGAAAGCTAGTATGCAGATACAGCAGGTAATCAGGAAGGCAAATGGAATTTTGGCATTTATTGCTAAAGGAATAGAGTATAAAACTAGGGAAGTGTTGCGACTATACAAGGCATTGGTGAGACTGTATCTGTAGTACTGTACACAGTATTGGCCCCCTTGAGGAAGGATGTGGTTGCATTGGAGGTGGTTCAGAGGAGGTTCACTAGATTGATTCCAGAGATGTGGCGCTTGTCTTATGAGGAGAGATTGAGCAGTTTAGGCCTATACTGGCTAGAGTTTAGAAGGATGAGAGGAGATCTAATTGAGGTATATAAGATGCTAAAGGGGATAGATAAAGTAGACATGGAGCAGATGTTTTCCCTTGTAGGGCATTCTAGAATGAGAGGCCATAGTTTTAGGGTAAGGGGTGGTAGATTTAAATTAGAGATGAGGAGGAATTACTTTTCTCAAAGGATCATGAATCTGAGGAATTCATTACCTCAGAGTGCAGTGGATGCTGAATACGTTTGAGGAGATAGATTTTTAATTAGTAACGGATTGAAAGGTTATGAGGAGAGGGCGGGAAATTGGAGTTGATGCCAAAATGAGATCAGCCATGACCGTAATGAATGGCGGGGCAGGCTCGAGGGGCTGAATTGCCTATTCCTGCTCCTAGTTCTTATGTTCTAATTAATAGAATAAATAGAGTGATTGTTTCCAATGGCATAAAGGTCATTAATCAGGATACATGTATTTAAGATGATTGGCAAAAGAACCAGAGGCAACCTCCGGAAACGTTCTTTTTAACGCAGTGAGTTGTTGTATTCTGGAATGCAGACCCTGATAGGGTGGTGGAAGCAGCAGATTCACTTCTAACACTCAAAAGAGAATTGCAGGGGAAAAGGCAGGAGAAAGAGCGGAGGGGTAGGACTAATCGTACAGCTGACACAGGCATGACAGGCTGAAACAAAAACAGAAAATGCTGTAAAAATTCAGCAGGTCTGACAGCAGCTGTGAAGACAAACAGAGTTGATGTTTTGAGTCCATATGACCCTTCTTCAGAGCTACAGAGAAGTAGAATGTGATTAAATTTATACTGTTTAAGGTGGGTGGAGTGGTTGAAGCTGAATAGATGGGCTGAATGTCATGCTAATGTGCTGTATCAATCTGATTCTTTGAAATCGCTTTGTCAGAGTTATACAGCACAAAAACAGGCCCTTCGGCCATCAAGCACCTACCTATTCTAAACCCATTTTCCAGCACTTGGCCCACAGCCCTGTATGCTGTGGCATTTCAAGCGCTCATCTAAATACTACTAAAATGTTGTGAGGGTTCCTGCTTCTACCGTCCCCTCAGGCAGTGTGTTCCAGATTCCAACCAACCTCTGGGTGAAAAAACGTTTCCTCAAATCCCCTCTCAACCTCCTGCCCCCTGGTTTTTGACACCTCCGCTAAGGGGAAAAATTTCTTCCTATCTATTCCCCTCATAATTTTGTATACCTCTATCAGGTTCCCCCCTCAGCCTCCTCTGCTCTAAGGAAAACAACCCTAGCCTATCCGGTCTCTCTTCATAGCTGGAATGCTCCAGTCCAGACAACATCCTTAAAATCTCCTCTGCACCCACTCCAGTGTAATTACATCCTTCCCATAGTGTGGCGACTAGAACTGCACACAATACTCCAGCTGTGGCCTAACTCGTGTTTTATACAGCTCCAACATAACCTCCCTGCTCTGAGATTCTGTGCCTCGATTAATAAAGGCAAGTATCCCATACGCCTTCCTAACTGCCTTATCGACCTGTAATACTGCTTTCACGGATCTATGGACATGTACACCAAGGTCCCTCTGATCTTCTGTGCTTCCTAGAGTCCTACCATTCACTGTGTATTCCCTTGCCGCGTTAGTCCTCCCAAAATGTATCACCCCACACTTTGGTATGTCCTAAGATTGTGAAAAGCACTATATAAATGTAAGTCCTGTCATGTGGTATGTGGGAGTGACATCACATAACAGGTGAGACCAGGAGTAGGATATTTAGCCTTTCAACCCAGTTCCTCCATTTAATTAGATCATGGTGGATTTTTCTTCTTGGTACTCTTGCCTACAAAAACACGTCAAATCAGCAGGTTCCAGATCTCTGCTTCTCTTTGTGAAAATGTAACCAAAAGCTCCAAGGTGCATTTAACTTTGGTGCAGAAGATATGACTTACAGCAATACCCTTTCCCCAAATATCTCTCACATCCGTCATGCTCATGCCCCCATTGCATCTCCTTTACCTTCTCACCAGTCCACCGTTACAACCAATCCATTGCTATCTTTTTAAACCAAGTGCGTTAATACATAATTTATATTGTGTTTTTCTCAACTATCTGTTTAGATTGAAATCTGCCATCTTGTTTTTCAAAATTATTTTAAGAAATGCTATTGCAGAGTAACTACTAGATACTGTGGAATTCCAGCAGTACAACAGACTGAAGTACTGATGCATAATGTAGATTCGCTACAAACATTCAGACTTCAAAATTCAAGTTCAGTTCAACGTCAATGCTCTGGCCGAAAATATCCAGGCTAAGCCTTCAAATAAAAACTTTAACAAAGACATTATATAAATGTATTGGGATTTTGTTTTTACTTTGAATAGGATAAATTTCAATTAAGGAATAGCATTTTTTTTTCAGAAGGCATTTCAAATGATTTGTGTGGTAAATAAATAGATCTACAAGATGCACTGCAGCAACTCACCAAGAGTCCTTTGGCAGAACCTTCCAAACCTGCAACCACTACCACCGAGAAGGAGGACGACAGCAGACACATGGGACACCATCATCTGCAAGTTCCCCTCTAAGCCACACACTATCCTGACTTGGAATTGTATCACAGCTCCTTTGTTGTTGTTTGGTCACAAACCTAGAACTCCCTTCCTAACAGCACAGGGTGTACCTACATCACAGTGGTTCAAAAAGATGGCTCCTCGCCAACTTCTCAAGTACATTCAGAATTGAGAAACAAATGCTGATCTTGCCAGTGATGCTCATTCCCAAGAATGAAATTAAAAAAAGATGGATATCCTACATAGCATTCATTAAAACAGTGGGTGTATGTTAAATAGTGCTTTATGACAGGAAGGGACTTTGTGACAGCCTTAATATTGAAAATTCTTTCAGTATGACCTATCGACATAACAGTATATGAGGGAAATGTGGACACTTAAGGGCTTCTTAGTAAGAGCAGGTTGACATTTGAGTTTTCAATGGAATGTATGGCCTCAAGAGAACATAGATATTGATTGATTGAAACATAAAATCATGAGGGGTATTGATAGGGTGAATGTGGAGAAGATGTTTCCTCTTGTGAAAGAATCTAGAACGAGGGGTCACTGTTTAAAAATTAGGGGTTGCCCATTTAAAACAAATGAGGTGATTTTTTCGGTCAGAGGGTCATGAGTCTTTGGAACTCTGTTCTTGAAAAGGTGGTGGAAGCAGAGCCTTTGAATTTTTAAGGCAGAGGTGGACAGATTCTTGGTGAGCTAGGGGGTGATAGGTTATTGGGGGTAGGTGGGATGCATATTTCAGGTTACTATCAGATCAGCCATTTATCTTATTAAATGGTGGAGCAGGCTCAAGGGGCTGAATGGCCTGCTCCTTGTTTGCATGTTCGTATATAAATACACATTAGTAAAAAGTATGATGTATGAAGATGAGCCACAGTTTTCTTTGTGTTAGCTTGTAAGATACCAAAATATTAACTCTGTACATACTTCTGGTGCCAGCTTTTCCTATTATAATTTCCTCTCTCCATATTTCATACTAGCAGTTAGCATGAAAACTTATGATTGTAATTACACTTTTTTGGCAGTGGTGATATTGAAGCATCTTGTTTTACAAACAAAAAGCTAAAAGCTACTGCGGATGCTGGAAATCCAAAACAAAAACAGAATTACCTGGAAAAACTCAGCAAGTCTGGCAGCATCGGCGGAGAAGAAATCAGTTAACGTTTCGAGCCTTCATGGCCCTTCGGCAGAACTGCTCTGCCGAAGGGCCATGAAGGCTCGAAACGTTAACTGATTTCTTCTCCGCCGATGCTGCCAGACTTGCTGAGTTTTTCCAGGTAATTCTGTTTTCATCTTGTTTTACATTTGCCCAACACCTCAGCCTCTAGAGAAACTCCTTTCGTCAATTTATTATATAAAATCTGGACAGGATGTGTATTTGTAAAATAGGGACTGAATTACATCTTCACATCCTGACCCAAATATATACCTTCCTCAAGTTTGTCATCTGAAAAATATACTCCCAATGTGCAATGTCATGGGATATAATAAATAAATTGAGTTACATTGTATTTTTTTTGTTGGCATTAAAATTTTGGGCCTCAATTATATCATTCACAATGTACCTTGCTCTCTCTTTTTCTTTTTACTGTTATTACTTCACACTTTTCTAATTGCTGTTTCACTCCCCATCCTTGCACATTTGAGAATTTCATGAACTATTTTTGAAATTTAAGAATCACCCACAAAACAATAATGTATATATCTACAACACAGTTCCAGCATTGTTTCTAACTCACAAGAACATAAGAAATAAGAGCAGTTGGGCATTAGGGCATAAGAGCAGTAGGGCATTCAGCCCTTGGACCCTGCTCCACCATTCAGTACGGTCATGGATGTCCTTCCATCTCAACTCCATCTTACTGCATTATCACCATATCCCTTAATTCCCTCTATGGGTCTCTGTCAAACATTCTCAACAACTATGAATCCACAGCCCTCTGGGGTATCACAGAAATTTACAGCACAGTTCAGCCCAACCTATCCACCAGTCGAAAAATATATATTCAGCCCAATCCTGCTCTTGGTCTATAGCTTTGTAGGTTACAGCACTTCAAGTGCATATTCAAGTACTTTCTTAAATGTGGTTAGGTTTTTCTGCCTCTACCACCCTTTTGGACAGAGTTCTAGACCCTCACCACCCTAGGTGAACAACTTTCTTAACTCCCACTTAATATTCTCACTAAACTTCACCACCTGGCCTCATGTTAGCCGATAATTGTTCTCTCTCTTCATGTCCTCTCTTTTAAAATTTCCATCATCACCCCTTTCCTCATGGCCTCACCCCTCCCTATTTCTGTAATCTCCTCTAGCCCCAAAACCGTTCAAGATATCTGTGTCCTCTAATTCTGGCCAATTAAGTATCCTCGATTTTAATTATTCCACCAACGGTGGCCATGCCTTCAACTGCATTGGCCCTAAGATCTGGAATTCCCTCCATAAACCTCTCTGCTTCTTCCTTTAAGACACTCACTGTCACCACTACCCAGTCTGGGCTATAGTTGCACAATATACAGTTGATTGTCAGGACATCTGAACAGGAAAAGCACCCAAAAAACTTGAACCTTAACCAGCCTCGTAATTAGACTGCCATAGGAATAGGGTAGGCCATTGAGACCCTCAAGCCTGTTCAAGCCATTTAATTATATCATTGTCTACCTGTGTATTAGTTTCCATCTCCCAACTTGATTCCATAACCCTTAACACCCTGGCTGAAGAAAAAAATATCAATCTCAGTTTTGGAGTTAATTGACATTTTGCCTCAATAATTTTTTAAGGGAGAGAATTTCAGATTTCTACTTCCCCTTGTGTGAAAAAGCACTTCCTAATGTGACCAGTGAATGGCCTAGCTCTAATTTTAAGGTTATGTCCCTTTGTTCTGAACTCGGTCACCTGAGGAGATGGTTGCTCTCTTGTGCATCAAATAATTTTAACATTTTAAACACATCAGTTAGACCACCCTTTCATCTTCCATTTTCGAGAATTAGCCTATATAATCTATCCTCATAATTCAACCTTTCTGTCCTTATTGTTCTGGTCAATCTGTGCTGTGTGCCCACAAATGCCAATTTATCCTTCCTGAGGTGTGGTACACAGAACTGAACGCAATACTCTTAAGCAGGGTCCATCCAATGTTTTATATAAATATAGCATAGCTTCCACCCCTTAGTCTTCCATCCCCTCAAGAGATAAAAGCCACTATTTGCCATTCAAATTATGTTTTTGTACGTACCTGTACATTAGCTTTTAGTGAATTCTGTACTTGGACCCATGCACCTCCACAGTTCCCAGGGTTATAATGGATAAACCTATGAGATCAAAGTCTGTAAAGTTATGTTGCTGGACTAATAAATAGAGGCCTGAACTAGTAATGTAGTATGAGAGTTCAAAACCCGCCATGACAGTTTGAGAACTTGAATTCAAATTTAAAAATTTGGAAATGAAAAATTGTCCCTACTCTTCGCTGAATAGAACAATGGGATCTTTTAATCCACTTGAGCAGGTAAACAGGTCAAGTTTAATGTCCAATATAAAATTTGGCACTTCTGATGATAGCAGTCTGACAGTAATACACAGAAGCATCGACCAAGTTCGTATACCCAAGTGCAATATGTAACATGAACCCACAACTCTGATGCTCCTAAGATGAAGTTAAACCACATGTGTGCACACAGGTAGTAATTGTATAGTAGCTGTCATTTTTCATAACAGTAGAAAGAATGGTCAGTGAAGTGAGCAATTGCACTTCACTTGGTAATACATATTAATTCTCAAATTGGGGGCAGGGTGTTACTACTGAAAGCAATAGATTTGCACAGCGTTAACCCCTCTACAGGTTAATGCTAGATTGAATTGAAGGAAGAAAATGAAGATGAGGTTTTAAGTTGTCAAATTATTGCACAAATACTTTGTCCTTAGATGTAAGTCATAATACAGATCATTCCAAAAAAGAATGCTGTTTAAATGTTTTATTCATTTATCAATTTCACTGTGCATCATGCGGAATATCAGTAATTCCTGTAAAAGAGCAACTCCTGCAGGGCTTATTCCTGCTCTTTTTCGATCAAAATGGATAGTTATGTTTATATAAAGGAATCTAATCACGGCAACAAATTTGCTGAAAAGGTATTTCAACAAAATACTTTTTGTAGCAAAAATGACTCCAAATGAGAATCCAGAACACAGAATGCATTATTTAGAGGAACATCCATCACAGTTAACTCATCACTTTCAATTAATTCAACTGATCGTTCCCTGTTGAGAACTGTAATTAGGGTAAGGTTTGTGCATTTGTCACTACAATGCAGGACTGAAAAAAAATTCTGGCCATATCTGATGCAAGGTGACAGAGTCTTTGGAATTCTCTTCCTCAAAAGGTGGTGGAAGCAGAGTCTTTGAATATTTTTAAAGCACAGCTAGATAGATTCTTGATTAACAAGGGGGTGAAAGGTTATCAGGAGTAGGCAACAATGTGGGGTTGAGGTTACATTCTGATCAGCCATGATCTTATTGAATGGCAGAGCAGGCTCGAGGGGCCAAGTGGCCTACTCCTGCTCCTAATTCGTATGACACACTGAAGGAAGTGAGGTAATGAGCTACTGAGAAGATCAATCTGTTTTATTAGCCATAAATGCAATTCACAGGTAAGACGCTTATATTTCCAGACAAAGATGTATGTGACTAAATTAACAGAGTCTACATTGTATTTATTACATGGATCCCTGTTTACAATGTCTGAGGTTTCAATTTACTTTGTTCTATATATACATATATGTTGTACAATCTATAGATAATACAATATTTCCATATTTAAAAAATGCAACTTGTGAAACACATTTTCTGGTAGTTGTCCAAAATAAGAATATTTTCTGCAAGTCCCTTCAATATATCCCAGAAGAATCACACAGATTAAGACTATGTTAGATTTAAAAGTAATTGTGCGACCAAATCATTATTTTCCATAAGTTAAGGTCAATAGAAGAGCAAATATATCTCATTTTGCACTTGGAATCCATTCTTCGAATTCCTTAAATGACAGCAATGCCCAATTTCATACCTGCCATTTTAGGAGTGTCTCATCCAGCAATACAAAATTCCTACTATACATCACTTGCTTTTTCAACTAGGTATTCCCAGATAAAATTACACTATGTATCCTTCATTAAACAATTACCTGCCAATATGTACAAATATGCAAAGAAAAATCAAGATTCTGCTTCTGTCTTGACGTGTACCCTCCCAGCAAACATTTCAGCCCTTGCCTTTTAAATTAATACCAAAAACAGGTGCTATGAGTTTAATGTTTCAAGTTCAACAGTAGTGTTCACTGCACATGTAAACAGTTCAGCTGTGAAACCACCTCATAAGCCACATCATTATCTTTGTTCATTGTAATTCTCAAGCAAAAAACATGTCAGAAAAGCTCAATGAAAGAATTCTCACAAGGGACACACTTTTTCTTCAGGCCAACCTCACAATGATATCAGAAATGTTTTTTTTGTTTAAATACTGTGCAATCTAGGGTTGTGTGCGGAAGCTCTAGGACAACCCACGTTGAACATATGGGTTTAAATTTACATTTAAAATTCAATCCTTGACAATTTTCACCAGATTGCTAAACAAATTCCCTTGGGGTCGTGAGAATCGCCCTCCGGACTAGAAAAAGAAAGCACCTGGGAGATGTACTTTATAATATGCAACGGCACTGTTGGCTGGAATGTAGAAGTCGGAACAGCATCTTTCTACCCTCCTGCCTGAAGTATGACACATGGAGGCAACAAAAAGGAACAGAGAGGTAAAAAATGATTTTAAAATTACCTTTAAAATACTGATGGAATATTAGGAATACCACATTTTATGACCATGTTTTCATACTCAATATTTGTAAGTGTTTGTAATACAGATTCTCCCTTGCCTTTCTTCATTAACCAATAGCCAAGTAATAATTCTCATCCTTTGACTAAATGGCTGCATCAGGAACCATTTTTCATTAAAAAATTGTGCCTAGTTGATCTAGATTTACAAACTTGATTTTTGTCAAATGGTATTGTCTCTGGAGTAAGCTAAATTCAATGTGCAGAGATTGTGTACCACGGTATGAATTAAAACACACTCCACCAGATCCACTAAACTGCAAACCACTTCAGATCAAAATGCCATACTCAGACTTGGAATTTAGCATTTTTGCAGCTGCACTCAAACCAGCTTTTACAACAACAATTGCAGAGAACAGACTTTGATATTGCAATTCTATCAGTTCTGAGCAGCTTCACCATTCATGCATTTTTTTTTGGAAGAAAAGAAAATTACTCAGTTCTGGACAAAAATGAGCATATAAAACAGGACCTTTGAATGAAAAATCAATCACGAGATGTTCTCCTTTATGTACATGACAACGCAAAAGTTTCCTAAATTTCACCTCTTGGAAAGAGCATTTAGTGGACAATCAACCAAAAGGTGACTTGAGCATAAATTGCAAACACTTTCAATTTTTACAAGGAAAAAGCAATTGACATTCACTTCACTTTAAATTATTACAAATCATTTCTCACAGGTGTTGGCTGACATTTGAAGACCCACATGCTAAAATTGCAGCATTGACATGCTAAACCTTAGAGTGTGGTGCATGACCATTTTCAATAGTCGTCAAAATTTGCAGCAGGAACATAATGCTTCAAAGTATGTCAATGCCCTAATTTACAGCACATAATATTTACTCACAAACATTAAAATTTACATTATTACAGAAATCAACAAGAAAATGAGAAAGCTGGAGCTTGCTGAGAAATTTCAAGTTTCAGAAAGAAATAAATTATAGTCCACAAAGGCTAACAAAACAAACATCACTTCTGGCCAATAACCTTTTAGATGACCGTTAACTGTATTCATTATAAGGTAACCATGATAAAATTGCAGACAAAATATGGCAAACATGAACAAAGACTACAGAAGATGGTCAGGCGGGGTGAACATGCCAGCTGGAATGCTTCATCTCCAACTTTTAAAGGCAAGGCATTGTTGAATATGTTGCTTAAACTTAATAAGCCTACCACCGTACATTTTTATAAGTGGTCTTCATACTACTTAATTCTTCCTTTGAAGCCTTCTCCAACATTTAAACCTTGCAATTTCATCTCTGTCAAAACAGATTAGATTTTCAAACAGGTTTCAACAGAATATTCACTGCAATGATTTTGAAGATAAAAATGTGGTCTTTAAGAGGGTGTCTAAGCTCTGCCATCACCCTGTAGCAGAAAAGGATTGGCTTAACGATGCAGGAAGTGCATCAATAAAGAGTTTGTAGGAAGAGCTCCATACATTTTAAACTACAACTCCGCAGTAACATTTCTTGAAAGTGAAGTTTTAAGACAACTGAAGATATGACGATCTTTTGCAGTGGCAGTTCCAGGAGAAGATAAAAACAAACCAACATAACACTTGGAGCAGTCTCATCAATTATATTCACAAGTTCGATACTTCAAAAGAGTGCCTTTGATCCCTGGTTTTCGAATTCTGACCAAGCATCATTCAGCTCCATGAAGATCATTTTGGCATACTGTTCATAGGGCTCACCTGTAGCCTTAAAGGTAAGAAAAAAATGTTTAATACCCACTTCATAGCAGCTTTGGTGTGCTTTATTTCATTGTATGTTTAGAACTTTATAAACAAATTACATGATAGGCAGAACTTATCACACAGAAAATGTTGTAATGGGCCCCATCAAGATTTAGTAAGCACTTAATGAACCCTGTGTAAAAGTAGTTTGGGTTTAACTCTCTCCTTTTTCCTGCTGGTATCAAAAAGTAAAGATTAATTTAAATTCAACCATAGTATTCCATTTTCTTTCAAACATTTTCTAAAGTACTACATGCTTTTCAAATGTTAATTAGTGAATTCCCAGATTTTTAACTTTAATCCTGTTGATTTGACTGACAATGTCATGTTGTTGACCTTACCTTATCCGGATGAACCACAAGTATAGCTTTCCGATAGACTTTCTTCACTTGGTCTGGGTGTACTAGGTCTGCCATGCTCACAGGTTTCCATTTGGTTTCACCCTCCCATAGCACTGTGTGCAGCGTTGACAGTAAAGCCCTTATATTTCTCTCTTTTCCTTCAATCCAGTCAAAGATCTAGCCAACAAACAAAATTTTAATATGTATGTGAACAGGCTGCATCTGCTGCCAACGCACAGTCGACTGTGGCGCTCCATTACACCACAGAGAGCGAAGGAATCGCCGGTAGCAGCCAGGACTAAACATGGCGCCGCTCAAATAATCACAGCAGTGTTTTCTCCCATTTCACACGATCCCGATTTTGTTCAGAGCTGTTTAAATTCGCGTCAAATTGGGAGCTGAGATTCATGCTTTCATAGCTAACGGCTTTCACACACAAAGCAAGCTAATAGTCTCGACAGAATTGCCTGGCTATCTGACGATCTTATTAGTAAATAAGCTTTGTTAAAGCCAGCAGCTATCATACTGCATGTACTCTTTCTGGATTCCAATGTTGAGAGATGAAGTCGCTAATTAATAGATTCTAATGTGTTGAAATAAAATTCTGAAATCATTGCCGAAATTTGAAAATGTTTTCATAACTGTTATCAAATGTAATGCAAATGAGTTTTAAGGTTTGCTAATAGTTTTTTGCAATCTAGGCAGAGGCACCACTGACATACGAATTCAGCATCTCCTGCTTAGGAGGTAGATGCTTCTGCCCTGTAAGCCATCGCCTAGGCGCTGACCTGAATCCTGAAAAAATTAGTGCTAAAGGGATAGGGAGGAACTATTCATGCATGAACAGGGGTGTACTGGTAGGCTGCAGGTAGAGGAATGATGGTCATTGGCGTTCTGCGGTGCAGAGTAGCCATCTTGCATTGGCAGGAGTTACAGTGATCTTAATAATCTATGAGAATTTATCAAATAAATACATGACATCTTAGTCTCAGATATGATTAAAAATATCACTACAGCAGTGGAAGGACACCAGACATCTGCAATGGGGTTACTGGACAAAAATCACTTGGATTTCCCAAAATTTAATCCAGAACTAGAATTAAAATTGTTTTCACAGAGAAGAAAACAAAGTCAGTAAAATTTTACAATGTCTTTTAATTCTTCAAATGAAGAAAAGAAAAAGTGATAAAAGCAAAATACTGTGGATGCTGGAAATCTGAAATAAGAACAGAAAATGCTGGAAAAACTCTGCAGGTCTGACAGCATCTGTGAAGAGAGAAACGGAGTTAATGTTTCAAGTCCGTATGACTTCTTCAGAGAAAAGAAAAAGTGACCTGTATTAAAACTTCAGTAGGCAATGCTTAAAAAACTTCATCCCAGCACAGGGATATGGATTTAAAGTGGGTGAAGAGAATTAATGTACATATCAGTCATAATTTAATTGAATGGCTGAATAAACTCAATAGCCTACTCTAATCCTATGTTCCACTTTACCCTGAAGTTATACACCTGTTGTGTGAAGCATGAATTTCACTGTTTACATTATTATGTCATCATGTCTTTGCAGACAAAGTCAACAACATCACTACATAATAGAACTTTTCACTATTCAGAAATTACTTTCTAACAGCAACTGGCTGCAGATAAATCAAAATGTCACCAATCACCGCATGGCACTGAAAGGTTATTCAAACTGAAAGTCACAAAGAAACTGATTCATGAAGGATTTGAAAATACTGTGTATTTTGTTCATTAGAAGCAACTGAATAATTGGGAATGAAGACAGTTTACCATTTACAATTAAAAATATTAAACAGCCAACAAACCAACCTCTTCACAATCCCTATCAAGCAGCCATAATTTTTAATGCTTTTTAAAAATTTGTTCATGGGATGCGGACCTTGCTGCAGCACTAACAAGGCCAGCATTTAATGCCCATCCATATTTGCCCTCGAGAAGGTGGTGGTGAGTCGCCTTCTTGAACTGTGGGAGTACCTGCACTGCATGGACTGCAACAGTGCTATTACAGAGGGAGTTCCAGGATTTTGACCCAGCAACAGTGAAAGAACAGTGATGCAGTTCTAAGTGAGGATGGTATGTGACTTGGACGGGAACAGTGTGTTGCTGTTTTGGAATTTGTAGGTGATACACACTGCTGCCACTCTGCGCCAGTGGTGGAGGGAGTAAATGTTTAAGGTAGTACATAGGGTGCCGCTCAAGAGCTGCTTTGTTCTGGATGATGTCGGGCTTCTTGAATGTCATTGGAGCTGTACTTATCCAGGCAAGTAGAGTGTATTCCATCACACTCCTGATTTGTGCCTTGCGGCTGATGGATAGGCTTTGGGGATGTGAGTTACTCATCACAGAATTCCCAGCCTTTGACCCTCCCTTTTAGCCACAGTATGTATATGGCTGATCCAATTCAGTTTCTGGTCAATAGCAACCCCTGGGATGTTGATGGTGGGCTTTCAGCGATGATAATATCATTGAATGTCAAGGGAGATGGTTAGATTCTCTCTTGTTGGAGATGGTTATTGCCTGGCACTTGTGTGGCACAAATGATAATTGTCACTTATCAGTCCAAGCCAGAATGTTGTAGAGGTCTTGCTACATGTAGGCACCTACTGCTTCAGTGTTTGAGGAGTTGCAAATGGTAATGAACACTGTGCAATCATCAATGAACATACTCATTTCTGACCCTATGATGAAGGGAAGCTCAATAAAGAAGCAGCTGAAGATGGTTGGGCCGAGAACACTGCCCTGAAGAACTCCTGAAAAGATGTTCTGGGGCTGAGATGATTGGTCTCCAACAACCAAAACCATCTTCCTTTAAGCTAGGTATGACTCCAGCCAGTGGAAAGCTTTCCACTCCAGTTCTCATTGATATTTGACGAGGGATCCTTGGATCAAGAGCAGGCATCCTCACCCTCTGGAATTCAGCTCTTTTGTCCATGTTTGGATCCATGTTTGTAATGAGGTCTAAAGTTAAACAGTCCAGGCAGAACCCAAACTGGGCATCAGTGAGCAGCTTATTGGCGAGTAAATGCCACTTGTTTGCACTGTCAGCAGCACCTTCTATAACTTTGTTGATGATTGAGAATAGACTGATGGGACAGTACTGGTCAAATTGGATTTCCTTGGCTTTTTGGGGACAGGACAAAGTTGGGCAATTTTCCACATTGTCGGGTAAATGCTATGTTGGAACTATACTTGAACAGCTTGGTGATGGGTGTGGCTGGTTCTGAAGTGCAAGTCCTCAACACTACAGCTGTAATGTTGGCAGGGCCAATAGCCTTTGCTGTACCCAATGTGTCCTGCCATTTCTGGATATCATGTGGAATGAATTGAACTGGCTCAAAACTGGCATCTGTGATGCCGGAGAACTCAGGAGAAAGCAGACATGGATCATGCAATCAGCACACCTGGCTGAAGATGGTTGCAAATGCTTCAGCCTCGTCTTTTGCATTCACATGCTGGGCTCCCTCTCATCGAGTTTGAGGACTTTTGAGAAGCCTTCTCCTCCTGTTAGTTGTTTTGCCGCCATTTACGGCGGGATGTGGCTGCAGAGCTTTCATCTGATTTTTTGGTTGTGGAATTGCTTAGCTTTGTCCATAGCATGTTGCTCCCACTGTTTAGCATGCATATAGTCCTGTGTTGCAGTTTCACCAGGTTGACACCTCATTTTTAGGTATGCCTGGTTTTGCTCCTGGTATGCTCTCCTGCACTCCTCAATGAGCCAGGGTTGGTCCCCTGGCTGGATGGTAATGACAGAGTGAGGGATATGCCGGGCCATGAGGTTAGAGATTGTGATTGAATACAATTCTGCTATTGCTGGTGGCCCACAGTGCCTCATGGATGCCAAATTTTGAGCTGCTAAATCTGTTCTGAATCTTTCCCATGGAGGGAGTAACAGACAATGCGATGAAGAGTGTCCTCAGTATGAAGTTGGGACCTCATCTCTATAAGGTCTGCGTGGTTGTTACTCCTACCCACGCTATCAAGGACAGATCAATCTGCAACAAGTAGAGTGGTGAGGGTGAGCTCAAGTATGATTTACCATTTTGTTGTTTCTCTCACCACCTGTTGCAGGCTCAGTCTAGCAGAAATGCATCTGGACACAGCAAGCTCAGTCAGTGGTGGTGCTACCCAGCCAGTCTTGTTGATGGACATTGAAATCCCCTACCCAGAGTATATACTTTTCCCTTGCTGTTCTTAGTGCTTCTTGCAACTAGTGTTCAACATGGAGGAATTCATCAGTTGAGGGAGGACAGTGTTTGGTACTGAGCAGGAAGTTTGACCTGATGCCATGAGACTTCATGGAGTCCAGGGTCAATGTTAAGGATTCCCAGTGCCACTCACTGCCATTGTGCTGACACCTCTGGTGGATCTGTCCTCCTGGTGGGACAGAACATACCAAGATGGTGATGGAAGAGTCTGGAACTCTGGCTGTAAGGCATGATTCTGAGAGTATGACTATGACAGGCTGTCGCTTCACTCATCTGTGGGGCAGCTCTCCCCACTTTGGCATACATCCCCAGATGTTATTGAGCAGGACCATGCAGGGTTGACTGGGCAGGGTGTGCCTCTCACCTTTCCAGTGCTTTGGTTGAGTCATGTGGTCCATCCAATTTTATTTGTATTCAGCTTTCCTGTAGCAACTTGATACAGCTAAGTGGCTTCCTCAGTCATTTCCAAGAGCAGTTAATTGTTAACCACATTACTGTGGATTTGTAGTCAGATGGGGCATGGATAGCAATTTTCCTCCCCTGAAGGACATTAGTAAACCACATGGGTTTTTATGACAGTCCGGTAGTATCATGATCATTGCTGAGACTAGCTCTTTATTCCAGATTAATTTATGAAATTTAAATTTCCCCAGCTGCCATGGTGGGATTTGAACTCAAGAATCCGCAGTATAACTCACTGCATAAGATAGCACTAGAATAGTGAATAGTAAGCTAATAGGTGGTGTCAGCGTAAGGGAGAAAGTAATAAAGTCCAAATCAGGGTTATTGTGCATGTCTGTGAATGCACAGAGTGTGGCAAATAAGATTGGTGAGTTACAGGTGCAGATTGCCATGGGAAATATGATGTTGTGGCTCAAAGTAGGGCAGGACTAGGTGTTAAATATTCCTGGATACAAGGTGTTCAAGAAAGATAGGAAAGGAAGAAAAGGTGGACGGATGGCAGTATTGATTAAGGAGAGCATTGCAATGTTGGAGAAAAAGGATGTCCCAGAGGGGTCAAGGACAGAATCTATTTGGTTAGAGCTTAGGAACAAAAAAGGTGCAATTACATTTTTCAGTGCCTATAGATCACCAGCTGGTCAGGAGGATGTAGAGGAACAAATCCGCAAGGAAGTTACAGAGAGATGCAAAAATTAGAATACTTATAATGAGAGACTTTAATTATACGAATATAGACAGGGATGGGAGGAGTGTAAGGGGACAGAGAGGGGCAAGTGTTGCAAGAGTGTGTTCAGGAAAATTTTCTACAACTGTATGTTTCCAGCCCAATGAGAAAGGAGGCACAGCTAGATCAGGTTCTTCTGAATGAGGTGGGCCAAGTAGATCAAGTATCAGTAGGAAAACATTTAGGGGATAATGATCATTGTACCATAAGGTTTAGGCTGATTATGGAAAATGACAAAGAACAATCCAGAGTAAGAATAATGAACTGGAGGAAAGCTAACTTCAATGCAGTCAGAACTGATCTGGGTTGGCAGGAAAAACGGAGGTTGAACAATGGGCTACCTTCAAAGAAGAGCTAGTTTGTGCACAGTCAAGGTATATTTCCTAGAAAGAGGAAGATAGGGCAAACAAATCCAGGGCTCCCTGGATGACAAAAAAGATAGAAATTAAGATGAAAAAGAAAAAGTGTGCTTATGACAGATGTAACATAGAAAATACAATTGAGAACCAGGCTAAATATAGAAGGGAGAGGGGAGATGAAAAAGCAAAACGAGAAGTAAAGACTGAGTGTGAAAAGAGACCTGCAGCCAACATAAAAATGAATCCCAAAGTCTTCTATAGGCATATAAATAGTAAAAGGGTGGTAAAAGGAGGAGTGGGACTGATTAGGATCCAAAAAGGGGATTTACGCATGGAGGCAGAGGGCATAGCTGAGGTGTTAACTGAATACTTTACACCTTTCTTTACCAAGGAAGAAGGTGCTACCCAGGCCATGGTGAAAGAGGGGGTAATTTGGATACTAGAAGTGTTTAAAATTGAGAAGAAAGTGGTACTGTATAGGCTGTCTGCACTTAAAGTTGATAAAGAACCAGGACCGGATGAGATGCATCCAAGGTTACTGAGGGAAGTGAGAGTGGAAATTGCAGAAGCACTGGCCATAATTTTCCAGCCTTCCTTAGATGCAGGGATGGTGCTAGAGGACTGGAGAATTGTAAATGTTACATTCTTGTTCAAAGAAGGTGTAAAGATAAGCCCAGCAACTATAGGCCAGACAGTTTAACTTTGGTGGTGGGGAAACTTCTAGAAACAATAACTCGGGACAAAATTAAGTCATGTGGACAAATGCGGGTTAATTAAGGAAAGCCAGCATGGATTTCTGAAGGGAAAATTGTCTTTAACTAACTTGCTGGAGTTTTTTGAAGAGGTAACAGAGGTTAATGAGGACAATGCTGTTGATGTGGTGAATATGGACTTCCAAAAGGTGTTTGATATACTGTACAACAGACTTGTGAGCAAAGTTATAGCACATGGAACAAAGGAATCAGTAGCAATGTGGATACAAAATTGGTTCAAAATGGAGAGTCATGGCTAATGGATGTTTTTCCGGCTGGTGGAAGGCTTGTAGTGGAGTCCCCCGGGGGTCAGTGGTGGGACACTTGCTTTTCCTAAGACCTATCAATAACCTGGACCTTAGTGTTCAGTGCATAATTTCAAAGTTTGTGGCTCATATGAAACTTTGAAGCATTGTGAACTGTGAGGAGGAAAGTGTAGCACTTCAAAAGGACATAAACAAGTTGATGGAATGCATGGACAAGTGGCAGAAGCAGTTCAATGTGGAGAAATGTGAAGTGATTCATTTTGGTAGGAAGAACATGGAGAAGCAATATAAAATAAAGGGTACAACTCTGGGGGGCGGGGCGGGGGGGCAGGAGCAGAGGGACCTGGGTGTATATGTGCATAAGTCATCGAAAGTGGCAGGACAGATTGAGATAGCGGTTAATAAAGCATACAGTATCCTAGCCTTTATTAATAGGGGAATAGAGTACAAGAGCAAGGAGGTTATTTTGAACTTGGATAAGTCACTAGTTCAGCCTCAGCTGGAGTATTGCATCCAGTTCTGGGCAGTGCACTTTAGGAAGTATGTGAAGGCGTTAAAGAGAGTGCAGAAAAGATTCAAGAGAATGGTTCCAGAGATGAGGAACTTCAGTTACCAAGGTAGATTGGAGAAGTTGAGACTGTCTTCTTTGGAGAAAAGAAGGCTGAGAGGAGATTTGATAGAGGTATTCAAAATCATGAGCGGTCTGGCCAGAGTAGATAAGGAGAAATTGTTCCCACTGGTCAAAGAATCAAGAATGAGAGGGCACAGATTTAAAGTAATTGGCAAAAAAAAGCAAAAACGATATGACAAAAAACTTCTTCATGCAGCAAGTGGTTAAGGTCTGGAATGCACTGCCCAAGAGTGTGGTGGAAGCAAGTTCAATCAAAGCATTCAAAAGAAAATTAGACTGCTATGTGAATAGGAAGAATGTGCAGAATTACGGTGAGAAGGCGGGAGAATGACATTAAGTGAATTTGGAGAGCTGGTGCAGATATGATGGGCCAAATAGCCTCCTTCTGCCCTGCAACAATTCTGTGATTCTGTAAAAAAAAAAATCTCCTCACCTCCCCCTTGATTCTTTTGCCAATCTGGTGATTTGTAAATTTACATCAGAAGTTTGGATTGAAATAGAGAAATAACAGATTTATCATGAACCATTGCCAACAATCTTCAGCCAGAAGTGCTGAATGGATGATCCATCTCGGCTTCCTCCGGAGGTCCCCAACATCACAGATTCCAGTCTTCAGCCAATTTGATTCACTCCACGATATCAAGAAATGGCTGAAGGCACGGGATACTGCAAAGGCTATGGGGCCTGACAATATTCCGGCAATAGTACTGAAGACTTGTGCTCCAGAACTTGCCAAGCCCCTAGCCAAGCTGTTCCAGTACAGCTACAACACTGACATCTAACCGGCAATGTGGAAAATTGCCAGGTATGTCCTATACACAAAAAGCAGGGCAAATCCAACCCGGCCAATTACTGTCCCATCAGTCTACTCTCCATCATCAGTAAAGTGATGGAACAGGTAACCAACAGTGCTATCAAGTGGCAATTGCTTAGCAATAACTGCCTCACTGATGCTCAGATTGGGTTCCGCCAGGCTCACTCAGCTTCTCACCTCATTACAGCCTTGGTTCAAACATGGACAAAACAGCTGAACTCCCGAAGTGAGGTGAGAGTGACTGCCCTCGACATCAAGGCAGCATTTGACCGAGTGTGGCATCAAGGAGCCCGAGCAAAACTGGAGTCAATGGGAATCAGGGAAACTCTCCATTGGTTGGAGTCATACCTAGCACATAGGAAGACGGTTGTGGTTGTTGGAGGTCAATCATCTCAGACCCAGAACATCACTGCAGGAGTTCCTCAGGGTAGAGTCCTCAGCTCAACCTTCTTCAGCTGCTTCATCAATGATCTTGCTTCCAAAGTAAGGTCAGAAGTGGGGATGTTCGCTGATTATTGCGCAATGTTCAGCACCATTCGCAACTCCTCAGATACTGAAGCAGTCCATATCCAAATGCAGCAAGACTTGGGCAATATCCAGGCTTGGGCTGAAAAGTGGCAAGTAATGTTCGCGCCACACAAGTGCCAGGCAATGACCATCTCCAACAAGAGAGAATCTAACCATCATCCCTTGACATTCAATGGCATTACCATCGTTGAATCTCCCACTATCAACATCCTGGGGGTTACCATTAACCAGAAAATGAACTGGACTAGCCATATAAATACTGTGGCTACAAGAGCAGGTCAGAGGCTAGGAATCCTGTGGCAAGTAACTCGTCTCCTGACTCCCCAAAGCCTGTCCACAAGGCACAAGTAAGAAGTCAGGAATGTGATGGATTACTCTCCACTTGCCTGGATGATTGCAGCTCCAACAACGCTCAAAAACTTGATACCATCCAGGACAAAGCAGCCCACTTGACTGGCACCCCTTCCACAAACATTCACTTCCTCCACCAGCGGCAAACAGTGGCAGCAGTGTGTACCATGTACATGATGCACTGCAGGAACTCACTTAGGCAGCACCTTCCAAACCCATGACCATTACTATCTGGAAGGACACGGGCAGCAGGTATATGAGAACATCACCACCTGGAAGTTCTCCCCCAAGCCACTCACCATCCTGACTTGGAAATATATTGTCGTTCCTTCACTGTCGCTGGGTCAAAATCCTGGAACTCCCTTCCTAACAGCACTGTGGGTGTACCGACTCCACAGGGACTGCAGCGGTTCAAGGCGGCAGCTCACCACCACCACGTTCTCAAGGGCAATCAAGAATGAGCAATAAATGATGGCCTAGCCAGCGATGCCACATCCCGTAAATGAATAAAAATAACCCAGAATGGTCTTAGACAACCTTAGTTAGAAGAACTATTCTAATAATATTTGTAAACTCAGGGGCAGCAACTACATAATCAATGCAGAATTAAATCTGTAATACAAGTTACAAAATAAAGGAATGCAGAGATTCAAGGTCTGAGCACACATGTATATATTCTACAAACCTTCAGTTTCAGAGGATCCATTTCTTTTGTCAGTTCTTCTCTCCGTAATTCTGCAATAGTCTTTGGTTCTTTTCTGTCCGCTGTGCTGGAAAATCCTTGCTCAGACAACAGATCCTTAAAGTCGTTTGCAGAAACTTTTGGTTTTGGTCCTGCAGAAGTGAGGGGGGAAAATCAGCTGAACAATAGGATTCCACTGTGAAAACTACTTGCATGACCAACATTCAATGATAGTAAGAAAAAGAAAATATTTTTCTAACCATCGGGGCAGTTTTTATCTGGACAGAGGAGATTACAGGGTGCTTTGATAGAGGTGATTAAAATTATTAAGGGATGGGAGAGATTAGACAGAGACAGTGCTTTAAAGGGGTGACCTAATAGTGTTCATGGGGGCCTAACATGAGGGACATACATTTAAGGTTAAACGTAAGAAATTTCGGGGGGAGAAATTTGTTAACACAGAGGCTGGAATGCATTGTGGAGTTAGTGATTCTAATTTAAGAATAGATTTGATAGATGGTTGAATCAAAAGGAAATAAAGGGATATGGGAATAGAGGGGGCATATGGAGTTAGGATTGGTGCTGATATGGAGGATAAACACCAACACGAACTGGTTGGGTCAAATGGTCTGCTTCCGTACTGTAAGTTCTGTGCAATTCTATGTACTTTAAAAATAGATTTTCTCCCACCCCCCTTAAAACCTGAAGTATGATAAATAACTTTTTAAAAAGCCGCTGAAATACGGAACAAAAATGTACCAAATCCAGGACCACGGATGCCTCGTTCCTCCCGTCTTCCCATCACGCTGAAATTCAAATTGTAGTTAGGTTTGGTCTGGGATGCTGGCCTGGGCTGATGAAGCTTTGGTTGCTGTGCCTGTTGTCGTGAAGTGGTATTGCTACCCAATGTTTTGCTTGCCTGCCATGAACCACTGCTCATTGCAGGCTGGGCAGATTTCTGAGTGAATGTTCCTCCAGCTGTGAACCCTCCACTCAAGGAACCTGTAGGGAGCATGAAGAACAATCATTAATATGAAGGTAAAACAACTGTATACTTTATTTTATTTATCCGTGTTTTCCCCACACATGAAATACAGTAGATTACATAACATTTCAAACATTACTAAGTAGGATCATCGCTGGGACCAACTTTGTTTACCATTTACATAAATGATTTAGACTCAAAAGTACAGTAGCAAAATTTGCTGCTGACACCAAATTGGGGGCTGGGATAACCAATACTGAGGAGGACTGCAACAAAGTACAGGAAGACATTAATAAGTTTGCAGAAAGGGTGCATAATTTGCAAATGAACTTCAAAATAGATGTGTGAGGTCATATATTTTGATCAGAAGAATAAGGAGGCCACATAGCCATTGAAAAATAAGTGTCTAAATGGGGTGGAGGAATGGAAGGATCTTGGTGGGGTTGTATAAATGCACAAATACCAAAGCCATGAAAAAAGCAAGCACAGGCTCATTTCTAAAGGAACAGAATTAAAAAGCAGATGAGTAATGTTAAACTGTATAGAACCTTGATTCCACGACACTTGGAGAACAGTGAATGGTTCTGGTCTCCATATTATAATAAGGATACCAGAGGCACTGGAGAGATGTAAAGAGAATTTACTAGAATACCAAAACTGAGAAGTCATACCATCAGGAAAGATTGAACAAGATAGGGCCCCTTTCTCAGAAAAAAGGGAAGACTGAGGGGTGACCCAATAGAAGTCTTAAAGGTTCGGAAAAGGTTTGATAGAGTAGATGTAGAGAAAATGTTTCCACTTGCAATGAAGACGACAGCTCGCAGCCATTAAAATAAGGTAGTCACTAATGAATTCAATAGGAAATTCAGGAGCAACTTCCTTACCCAAAGAGCGGTTGGAATGTGGAACTTGTTACCACAAGGAGTAATTGAGGCAAATAGCATAATTTAAAGAGAAGTTAGATAAACACACGCGGGAGAAAGGTGTAGGAGGATATGTTGATGGGGTTAGATGAAGGGTGGATGGAGGTTTTTGTGGAGCATAAACACCGGCATGAAACTGTTGGGATGAGTAGCCTGTTTCTATGCTGTAAATATTATGGAACTATGTAAGTGACAAAGTATTACACCTTTTCAAACTGTACATTCTCTCCCTAAACTTCAGCTCAATCAAATCTCTGCTGTCTGTATCCTAACTTGCACTAAATCTCATTCACCCCTGTCCTCGCTGACCCACATTGTCCCATCTGCCAATACCTCAAATTTGTAATCCTCATTTTCATGTTCATGGCCTTGGCTGCCCAGTGTCTCAACCTCCAACACTACAATTCTTCAAGAACTCTAAATTCCTCCAAATCTGGTCTATTGTGTACCCAACTTTTTTTGTCCCATCATTGGTGGTCGTGCCCTCAGCTGTCTAGCTCCTAAGCTCGGTGTCAACTGATTATGTTCCTCTGATATGCTTTGGGTTGTTTTACTGGTTTAAAGGCACTATATAAATGCAATTTGTTGTTGAAACCAAGCTTTCCACTTATTATAACTCTGGTCCATCATAATCATTTTGGTCTGGAGCTGTATGACAAAATTCAGTCATCATAACAGAAACAGAAGATAATGCTCAATAAGACACAGACATTACAATTAATACAGTAAACAGGTCTTGGGAATGCATTACAGAGAAGCTCAAACAGTTTATCAAGTTTAGAATGCGAGTGTGCAGGCTTTTCACCTTTATGGGTTACTTAGGAGCATAGTCTACAATTGAAGTTTAAATCAATATTCCCAATAATCTGCATATATTTCAAGCTTCCGGTAATGGATCTTAATGTTTTGATTTCAGATTTTTCCAACAGCGAACCAACAGAATTAAGAGCCAATCTTTCCATGCCTTCAGCTTCACAAAATTGAAACATGTAATAGTTTAATATTTCTTCACGCAGAGATTGGTAAGATTGTGAAACTTGTTGCTAAATGGAGTGGTTGAAGTAGATAACATTGACAACTTTAAGCGGATGTTTGACACAACATGAGGGAGAAGAGAATAGAGGATTACAGGGCAAGGTGAGAAAAGTGTGGGAGTAGCCTCCTGTGCAGTATAAACACTGGTATAAACCAGTTGGGCCGAAGGACCCATTTCTGTGCCCTAGCTATTGTGTGTGGGGTTAACACGGAAATATAAGCACAAATGCATGCAGTTGTCTGGGACACACTGTCTGAATCCATGAGTCACAGGGCCCACCAATTATAATTTGGAAGTCCCAGTTTAGAGCATCATCAAAATCCAAGCTAGATTTGAACAAGGTGGAATAAAATTTGGGATCATAAACAAATCAATCTCATCAACACCAGTTCCATTGCAAGGCTCTTACACTTAACATGTCAGCTATGAGTGAATAAATGCAAGGCCCAGAGGCAATGAGGATTATTTCAGTAACTGGATCGAAAAAGAAATACAGGTTCTGTATTAACAATTTTACAACTTTACCTGGTAAACTGGAACCAAGGTTACCAATGTCAGCAAATGGATCGAAGCTCTGCGACTTCGAATGACCAAATGACGTACTTGATGAAGGACCAGAAGCAGAACCTGATGCTGAAGTAAAAGTTGAGCCTACGTTAGAAACAATCCAGCATGAGTTACTTACAGGCCAGCAGATATGTATCATACAAGGTCAATAATAATGGTTCAAATTAAATTACATTATCCTGTCAGCCAAAACACAGAACAGACCTCGTTGAATGATCAAAATTAATTTAGGCGCATAACAGCCAATATAATAGTAATGCTAATTCATCATATCAGCAAAAAAAGCTTTTTTTTTTCCAAAATAAGCGATCACAGCTTTGGTAATCTATAAACGGTACTTTTTACACTCTGATCTGTAAATAGGCATACAGATGTATATCTGCAAACCATAAAGCCAAAAGTCAATACACCTGTGCACATATTGGTAAAGTTTGATGTTTCAGGCAATATTCCATGACTTATTCCAAACAAGAGAGAATTGGTTCCTTATCTATCTACCTCTTCCTCTAAGGGATATTGGTCACATCTTTACATTTATCGGTCTTTTAGATGAAACATTAAGCCGAGACCCCGCCTACCTTTTTAGGTGGGCATAAAAGATCCCGTAACACCATGCGAAGAAGAGCATGGGATTCTCCCAGTGTCCTGGCTAACATTTATCCTTCAACCAAAATTACAAAAAACGGTTGTCTGGTTAATTATTTTGTTGCTGTTTGTGGGACCTTACTGTGTCCCGATTGGCTGGCACATTTTATCCATCACAACAGTGGCCACATTTCAAAAGTACTTAACTGGCTATAAAGTGTTTTGGAACATTGGGCAGCATTTTCCGGTCAACGAGCGGGGGCAGGGCCTGCTCGCCGATGTGTAAAATAACGCAGGGTGATGTCGGGCGGGCGTCCCAATGTCACCCCGCATCATTTAGATTTTCAGTTTGGCGGGCGCGCGGCTGAGTCAGCTGTGCGCCCGCCGACCTGTCAACAGCCAATTAAGGCCATTAAAAATGTAATTAAAATGATTAATGGACCTGACTGTCCAAGCTTAAGGTTGGCGGGCAGGCAAAGAGCACAGGCGGCCTTCCAAAAAAGCATGAAACCTCATCCATGGGAGGGATGAGGTTCATGAGGGATTTAAAATGTTCGGAAAATTTTTAAATATAAGTAGTAGACATGTCCCAACTCATGTGACATTGTCAAATGAGGGGTCGTCAGGAAATTTTTTTTTTACCTTTAATAAATTTTTAGAAGTTCAACTGATCTCCGAGGCAACATTCCGCACACATGCACGAAAGAGCGCACAGACATGCTCAAGGAATCCTGCTCCACCTGCACAGGGAACGCACAGCAATTCCGCGAGGACATCACACTGGGCGGGCCTTAACTGGCCCGCCTATGTAAAATGACGGCATGCCCCCGACTGGGAACCCACCCGCTCCCGCACAACCCCCCGGGGATTGTGCTGGGGCAAAAATGCTGCCCATTGAGATTGTGAAAGGCGCTATGAAACACAACTGTTTCATTTAATTTCTGCTATAACCAAAAAGCTGGTGGTGTGTATTTAATTGTGGGTGTACCTACACCACATGGACTGCAGCAGCTCAAGAAGGCGGCTCACCACCACCTTCTCAAGGGCAATTAGGGATGAGCAATAAATGCTAGCCTTGCCAGTGATGTCCACATCCCATGAAAGAATAAATATAAAACTTCAATATGATTGAATAGCTGAGTCAGCTATATGATCAGCATGTTCAATTAGATTTGTTCAGTCTAGGGCTCAGCTGACAAGTCTCAAAAATCCTTGATGACAAGGTGGGAACTATAAAAATTAAGTTATAATTCAAGTTATGGATTTTCAAAACAATGATACATCTCAAGTTCTTTTTGTAAAAAAAAACCAGGCACATAAGATATCCAAGATGCTGCAGTTTTATTGAAAACATAATAAGCATGTGTTACTTTGAGCTGTAGCTCCAAATGCAGCCTTGTTAATCTGCTGGGAAACTGTACTGCTGCTGGGAGCCCACGCATCCCAGCCACTCATCAGGTCCGGTTGACTGGCAGATGATGATACTTTAGATAACTCAGGTGGTGTATTTCCTAGAAGTAAGCATAATTTGTGCTAATTCAATCATTTTCTCAAAATCAGTAAAATACTCAGGATACTAAAAAGCTCTACGATCATTACAACACCCAGAACAACTATCAAGCGTTCAGTGAATTACAGCAAGGCCTCTTTACAAATGTCAGTTTTAAAACTGTATTCTGTATAGACAGAGGGCGTGAATTTTAATGCTGTTATATTTTATGACATAAAAATGATACATTTTTACATGTTTTAAAGTGTACTTTTGCAAACCATCAAGGAAAAGCAACAAGAAAGGAACATACTGGGTGAGGTCCCTCAGACTAACAATGAAGACATCAGAAAATCATAGAATGGTTATGGCGTAGGAGGAGGCCATTTGGCCCATGGTGTCTGTGTCAGCTCTCTGTGAGAGCAACTCAGCTAGTCCCACTCCCTGCCGTTTCCCCCATAGCCCTGCAAATTTTTATTATCCATTCTCTCCTGTAGGCCACAATTGCATCTACCTCCACCACACTCTCAGTCAGTGCATTCCAGATCCTAACCATTAGCTGTGCTAAAAAAGTTTTCCTCATGTCGCCTCTGGTTCTTTTGCCATTCACCTTAAGTCAGTGTCCTCTGGTTCTCAACCCTTTCTCCAGTTTCTCCCTATCCACTCTGTCCAAATCCTTCATGATTTTTAACACCTCAAACAAATCTCCTTTCAACCTTCCCCTCTCTAATGAGAACAGTTCCAGCTTCGCCAATCTACCCTCATAACTGAAGTCCCTCATCCCTGGAACCATTTAGTCCAGTTGAGCCCGAACAAGTGTTTTATAACAGTTCTTTATAACTGCCTTGCATTTGTACTTTAAGCTTTGTTTATAAAGCCCGAGATTCCTCATGCCTTATTAACCACTTTCTCAACCTGCCCTTCCACTTCAACGATTTGTGCACATATGCCCCCAGGACCCTCCGTTTTTGTACCCCCTTTAGAATTGTATCCTTTATTTTGCATTGCCTTTCCTTAGACTTCCTAACAAAACGTATCGCTTCACACTTCTTTGCATTAAATTTCACCTGCCACATATCTGCCCATTCCATCAATCTGTCTATGTCCTCTTGTCACTTTACTCCTCAGTTCACAATACATCCAAGTGCATTTTAAGTTCTATGGATATTTCTGAATGCACATTTTACAAAATATGAGAGCAAATAAGGCCACTCAACTTTGGACAAGCACCCACTTACTTTGAATATCAGTAAATTAAAGAAACAAAGGATTGAATTGTGCAAGTAATATTTATTGAACGGGAAATTCAAAGAACTATAGTATTTAAAAACATCAAGGAACCCAAAAACCTTATTCCTACTCAGTTACAGTATTGTAACCAAGTAAAAGTTCTGTATGGTACACTGAAGTTATAGATGATACCAGTGTTAAAAGGTTAAATTACGAGGATAGATTTGCATGAACTTGGCTTGTATTCCACTGAGTATAGACTATTGAGGGGTGCTTAGGTGTTTAAAATGCTAAAAGGTTTCAACAGAGTAGATACAGAGAATCTATTTCATCTAATGGGGGAATCCAGGGGACAAGAGGACATCTTAAAATTGTCAGGAGTGAAATCATGAAGCATTTCTTCACACAAAGGGTAGTAGATTTATATATGTATTAGGTAAGGATGTCAAGGGACATGGATCAAAGGCAGGTAAATGGAGTTGAGGCACACATCAGCCTTGATCTAACTGAATGCTGGAACAGATTCAAGGAATTAAATGGTCTACTCCTGTTCCTAAGTTCCTGGATGATAAATTGAATCTATTCTAAGATATTCAATACATTGGAATGTTTTCTGTCTGTTTATAAACACTTTTCTTAAAAACTAGCACCAATGAGTGTTTTCTATCAGGACAGTAAATTAAATAGTAACCATACACTGCTAAAAACAAATTTCTGTCCTTATTCAACCAAGCATACATTTGAAATATTGGTCTCTTTAATT
This sequence comes from Cetorhinus maximus, assembly GCF_964194155.1. NCBI lineage: Eukaryota > Metazoa > Chordata > Chondrichthyes > Lamniformes > Cetorhinidae > Cetorhinus > Cetorhinus maximus. The sequence goes on along the minus strand of NC_135880.1, from coordinate 144,927,985 downwards.
TGTAACCAAAGTAGCAAGAGATCCATAACAGACTCTTTAAACCTGGCATTTAAAGAATGTATTCTTTGCTACCCAGAAAAAAAGTGAATAACTGTTTTAAATATTCAAGTGAAACTATATAACAGACAATGTTTAGTGTAAATTTTATTTGAGTGGTGATGATTTTGAATTCACACAAACTTTCATTGCTATTTCCCTCATGGAAAGAAAAATGCTCTTTAACATTAAACAAGCATGGTAAGAAACTCAGAACTTGAAGTCTGGAGGTAAGGCAGGCAGCAGATATGATTTGTGAACACAGCCCCTCTGTTGAGTAACATAAGTAGAAAACAAACAATGAAGGAAGGATTAAACATTATTGAGATAGCCTTACCCATACTGAAGAAATCTGAACTCGAGGACGGATGAGGCATGCCATTTGTGGATGAAAAAGCAGGAGCATTAGGACTAAAAAACTGTCCAAATAAATCTGGCTCAGTTTGGTCAGGCTTGGTTGTTGAAAATGCAGCACCAAACGGATCAAAGGAGTCTGCTGAAAAAGAAAGTTAACAGGCAAATAAAGTTGCTTTATTACAATGTCTGTTATTAGTTAATGATCAATGTAAAATGCAGAGTGCGCATAACTGACTTAAATAAATCTTAGATTTTACCAAAAAGTGAGGAGCTGACTAGAGGGGGGCTTTACTTTAGCATGAGTCGAACTGTCAATCAGTTTGGCACATTTACAAAAAAAGGAAAATACTGCAGATTCTGGAAATCTGAAATAAAAAAAGTGCTGGAAAAACTCAGCAGGTCTGGCAGCATCTTTGGAGAGAGAAACAGAGTTAATGTTTCGAGTCCAACATGACTTTTCTTCAACACTGGCATATTTGCAAACTCAGATCATCATTAAGATCATTCAGCATGACTAACATTTCAGAACAATAACTGAGTGCGGAATAGTGCCAAAATATCCTTACACTTCAATTTCTGTCTGTTGACTTATGGAAATGTAAAATAGATAATAGCCTCAAATTAAAATGGGTAAGGGAAGTGAGCATTGGGGATATCTGGATACCCCCCTTAATGTGACAATTAATCAGGAATAGGGACAGAAGTTTTAAAAGGATACAGAGTTTCTTCAGAACAATTGCACCGAGTCTAAACTAATAGATTCAAACATTTAGAAGGACATATTTCATTTCACACAGCAAGAGTCTTAATAGATGACTATTTACCAAAATGGCATTCGAGCCAACAGCTTTAAATCTGCCTAACACAACTCATTGTGTGTGCAAAGTCATTTTCTATTTACACCCACTGTTCACAATTCCTGGTTCATGCACAGATTTTAAAATGTGATTAAAAATTCTGCTCACCTATTCTTTTAAATAGAAAACTCACTATTTTGTTGACACCATTTCCTACTCCACTGATAGCAACTAGAGTCACGAGAAAGATGACAACTGTGCATTCTGCACAAAGTTAAAAAGGTCCTCATCCTTCATAAAAGTTAACTTGGCATACTTTAGGGTAATAAACTTGACTAGAACTATAATCATCAGAAGCTAATCAAAATTGAGGTGCTAAACCTGGGTCCCCTTCCTTTAGATAAATAAAGAACAAGGTATCTGCACTGTTTCAATAGTGAAACTCAGACACTTTATCAGCTCAAGTATTAAATGAATTACTGCCCCATAATACATTATGCCACATGGAAATACAGCAATTTATTACAGGTTAATGCTTTTTTTGATAACAATTAAGCCATGACAAACACTGATGATTGGCAGGGTCCACTAATAAAATCATGTAATTCTAGTTTACTGTGCTGAACAATTCAAGATAACTTACACAAATATCATAGTTTCTATTTACAGTGTGCAGTCCCACATTGTTTCACAATTTTGCCGCTCGCAGATTGGAGCCCCATGCTTTCTTTATAATGCACTTTCCAAAACAAAATGAAGTTTACAGAGGCAGTCTGGCAACTTCAGTCATACTCTGTTTTGAACCAGGTCATATGATCAAGTCCCAGGGTTGCTCAACACTCAAACCTACTTCACTTGGTGCAGTGAGTTTATGAGCAATGTTCTGCACTAATAGATAGAGTGTTGCCTAGAGGCAAAGAATTCAGGTTTAGGGAGGGAGTGGGGACTGGGGGAAGAGACAAACAGATATACCAGCTCAACTACTTTGAAATCTACCTCCAGTGAACCCTAGTGAAACAGCAACCACGGAGAAGTCTGCAGCTTGTAGTAATAGAAGGTGACTAATACATAGCACTACACAATAAAAATTTGGAGGGGAGGCAGGGCAGGCGTAGAAATATTTTCCTCACTATCTACAACTCCACACTCAGAAGAACTCTTTCTGTTTCAATTTCTAGACCAATCAATTTATCATTTAACAGAAATGCATCCAATATTAACAGTTCTATTTATCTGGTAGTTGTAAGTGATTTCCATCTGGAGCAATGCCTACCTGCTGAAACGTGCACTGTAGAAGGTACAGGAACTGGTTCCACTCGCGGTGGAGGTGCCCCACCAAAAAAATCATCCCCTCCCCCAATAAGGTCAGCTGAGAATTCCTGCTGTATTTCTGGTGGACCACCAGCAAACAAATCATTCAGCAGGTCAGCATTGCTAGATGAACTCTTCATTTCCGCTGTAGGAGGGGCAATGTCAGACTGGACATCGCTATGCAGTCCAAGTAAATCCACATTGTCCTCGGTAGGAGATTCTGTGGCTTGCTCTGCTGGTCCTTCAAAATCTGCTTCAACGAAAAAGTTTACAGTGTTCGCTTGTTCTGGCTGAGTTGGACTTTCTGGCTCATCAACCTTCACTGTGCTGCGCTCACTGGAAAAAGCAGCAAAATCATCATCCGATGGTCCACTTTCATCCACCAAACTTGGGTGACCTTCATCTGGAGACTGTCCTTCTGTGGCCCTGGAGTCTTCTTTTGCTTCTGAAAAATAAACAGTGTCAGGCCTAAACTCGCTAGGTTCACACAAGCCACTGAAATCACTACATGAAAATTTATTATTTACATTTTGACTTCGTTCTTCATTGTCTTTAGATGATAACTTATAACAGGTTAGAGTTTCAAGGGAAATGGCTCTTCGTTATCTCACCAACTTGTTATATTTCATGTCAGATTGGTCAGTGAATTGGTGGGTCATTTGGCTATGAGGGACATCACAGCTAGCTGGTGTCCAAATACAAGCTCTTTGCACTCTGGAGAAAACAGGAAAATTAATTTATTTTCCCTCTCCATCACCTAAGAACACAGAGTTCAACTGTAGTGCTCCCACCAGCAGGAGCCAACAAACTCAGCACAGATTGGAGAACTTCCTTGGTCTGTGTTGCTTCGTATCATATGAGGCAGTGCACAAACCTAATTGGGAAATCTACAAAAATCAGTGCATTTCCTCAATAGCTCAGTTTGTCTGCCCACAAAGAAATAGGAGTTCAAAGTTGATGGGAAGTTGAGGCAGAAGTGGGGGAATTCCTCATTGGCATTCAAAGCAGAAAGTCATAATGAAAAAAAAATCTAGTTTCTGGAAATTTGAAACATAAGATTAAAACCAAAGAGAAGTAAGCTAAAAGTAAAGGATGATAGACCCAAATGTTACCTTGCCCCCAAATAAATTAAAGCAGTGCACAAATGCAAATTAATCAATGGTATTCAACACAGACTGACTACAGACATTCTACATCCTTAATATTATTTGGAACAGTGTCTGTTTAATTTGCAGCAGTGAAATAATTATTTACATCATTGGTGCTTTTCCAAAGTTTCTGTGCAAGAGCGCAATTTTAATACAGGTTTAACTGATTTCACAAAGGCAACAACATGCGTATCAGGTAGCTTGCTAGCCCAAAGGGTTGAAGAGTGGTAGCTCAGTGAAGAAGGTTAGGTCAATATCAATGCTTGCACTCCATACAAATAATACAACATGAAGCTAGTCCAATAATGTTCCACGAGATGTAAAACTAATCACATAGTAGTTTACTTTGTTGTGAATTTGACATACTAAACTTTTGAATAAGTTATTGTAACTGCAATACATGCTTCTTTTAGCAGGTGCAGTGAAACTTTGCTTTTAACTAATTACCCATGTGAAACAAAAATCAAGGAATTATTTTTAAAAATGGAACCTTCACATATTGCACTAGTGAAATCTGGCCAATTCATCAGGATCATGCATCGCTCACCTTCCCAATTTAGTGTTTCAAAAAAACTATTGGAGGTGTCACTGTTCTGATGTGATGTCTCATCTTCACTTGTATTTTGTGAAGCTTGGTCCGATTTAGGGGTCTCTGCATCATACTGTGCTGTTGATCCTGGTTGTCTGGGTAGCTCAGGCTTTCCTTTGTATGGTGAGAAAAACATTTATAAATTTCGGAAACTTCTCAAGTTATATCTTTTCTCCATATCAATGGGCTTTCCTGAATATTAGGCATAATTTCTATAAACAAAATTGTTCTCAGACTTCAGCGATACTACCCAATAAACATTGGCCCATGAGAATTGCGGTACACTAAGATTCAAAAACCAAAGTAGATCTCTTCGCTTAGGAAGTTCTTTCTATTTAAAAAAGTTATTCCTACCTGCACAATACAAAAATAATTGACAAAATCTAATGCAATTGTTATGCAACTCTCAGTTACTAATAAGCATTAATATGGTCATGCATGCTGCAGAGAAAGTGTTGAAGGTGGGTGTGCAAAGGTTTTCACACTCTGCTTAAAATAGTTTCTTACACATAAACTGTTGATGCATTGCCTAGGATTCATTCTTACAACAAATATGTCTATAGATACAGGAGTAGGGCAACAGAGAGAGGTGGAATAAACAAAAGTATGCATCATATATTAACAGAAGATTCTAATGTTTTTCAAGGTACTAGGGTGAGTGAGGGGCCAGAAAACAGGTCTGACCTAATTCTTTGAGCTCTCAGTCAACATAGTATCATATAGTATTGAAGGAGGCCGTTGGGTTATTATGCCTTTGTCAGCTCTAAGAAACAGCTATCCAATTCGTCCCACTTTCCTTCACTTCTCCCATAGCTCTAAGTTCTTCCTTTTCAAGTATTTATCAAAATTTATTTTGAAAGTCACAACTGAATCTGCTTCCACGACCTTTTCAGGTAGTGCAATCCAGATTATACCAATTCACTCTTTTAAACAATTTCTCATCATCTTCCACCTTTTGTCAATTATCTTACACGTGTCTTCTCGTTACCAACCCTCTTGACATTGGAAATAGTTTCTCTTTACTTACACTATCAAAATCCTTCATAATTTTGAACATCTCTCCTTTACCTTCTCTGCTCCAAGGGGAACAATTCCAGTTTCTCTAGGATCTACACATAACTGAAGGCATTCAGCCTGGTACCATTTTAATAAAGTTGCTATGCACCGTCTCGAAAACCTTGACACCCTTCCTAAAGCTCGTTGGTCAGAATTGGACAATACCGCAGTTAATGATTAGCAAAACTTCCTAGCTTTTGTACTCTATGCCTCTATTTATAAAGCTTGTATTTAAAAAAAAAAGCCAAATCAACGTCTCCTGCCACCTTCAAAGATTTGTGTATGTTGCCAGAGTAAAGTCACTCACTATGAGGGAATCATTCACTGCATTTTGAAATATACCCTATTCAGATATGCAGTTTATCACTGCTTCCCCCTATGTATAAACAGAGTTTTGACACCCTTACCGAGCATAATATCACTTGTAACAGCTTCCTAATCTTGGCAGCTAAAGTTACAGCTTCTGAAATTTTTTGCACTTTATGAATCTGCCTAATTTTAAGCCTTTATGTCAAACAAGCATCTATAGAGCTTCCCGATTTAGATTGTACTCCTATCTGCTACTCTTACATCTAACAGGCAATACATCACACTTAACTTTGAACTACATCTTTCACTGTTCTGCCTGCTCACTTAATCCATGTTCTATTGCACTCTTCTGCTCTAATCTTAATATCAATTTCACACCTGGCAGTACTCTATTTGTAACATAGTTGGATTTTCAATGGTTTCATTTGAAGGCAATTTTTGGTTTTATTTATTTCATGTTATAGATATAAAGTTAAGCTTAGGTTACAAATAGTTAATTAAGTTCCCAGAGATTCAGTAATAACTTATGATTTGATATTAGAAAATATCTATACACACTGAATATATGCTACCCTGAGGAGAAATGAGATAGGCATTAAAACCATTTATTTTTCTATACACAATAATGTTGAGACAATGGGTTTTCATTCAAATCACCTAGGCTCATTGAGTGAAAACTCATTGCTGTTTTTACTTGGCCCATCTCCTCCTTCATCACTCACTTTCTTGATGTATCTTTGCTTGTATCCTTGATACCATCTGCAAGATGTTTTCATACCCTTTTATTCCCTTATTATAATTTTCTTTGTTTCCTTTTCTGAATTTCTGTAATCATCACGCTACTAATTTTTGTCCCATATTCTTTGCCCTAACATATGTAATGACATAAATTCCTCTCCATGAGTTGCATTTATGAGCAGACAAGATATTGGCTTAGGCCTCTAAAACCTACCAAATTTAGATAACATCTCTTGTTGCTCTTCACGGCTGGAGAAGAGAATCTTGGGATTGAGTCCCTTTGTCATTAAGTTTTCCCATGGTGGCATATTACAGCTGATGTTGTCACGCGCCTCTACTTCTACTTCCAGAGTTACCTGGAAGAGGTCTGGATATTTCTCCTGAATGTCACATGCATCAAGATCATATCTGCAACACAGATTCATCATTTCATCAGAATTATTTTACAAGAACTTACATTTATATAGCACCTTTAACATAATAAAATGTCCCTCGGTGCTTCATAGGAGAGCTATAAAAGAAAATATGACACCAAGCCACATAACAAGATATTAGGTCAGATGAGGTGGAAGTGGTAATGTGGTTGTGCAAATAAGAAGCTGGAGAAATGTTGTGGCAAACAGAGGGCCAAAAGCTAGACAGTTGAAATTTTTAAAGTGCAGTTGTAAACGTGTTGAGGGATAGTTTCTCCAGAGGCAGACACAGGAGGAAGTGGGGTTGGGATGCGGAAGGTGGATGTGAGTGGAGAGTGATAAAAAGAAATGATCAGAGATGGACTTACCAGTGATTGATATGATGGGACAAGCAAGATCGCGTGAGATGGCAAGTTTAAGGGGATGGCTGTGAATATGGGTTTGCGAGTTTACATGGAGGGAGAGATTTAGGGAGTTAAGAGATTTAGGGAGGGTAAAAGGACTCCGAACTCAGAGGAGAGAGAGCATGATGAGTTGAAATGGAGGTTGAACGAAGAGGCTGACAGAGGAAAGCAGTGAAGATATCTCGGAGAAAATAATTTACTGTACTTGAGAGAACAATGATTTTGAATGAGAAGCAAGAAGGGCGGCAAGGCGAGATGCTCGAAGGAGATGCAAATGTCAGAGGAGTAGGGGATCAGGCCAAGGTCTGATCCTGTAAGTGCCACACTACCACTGTGACAGTTGTGGAGGCACAATGTTGGAAAATATAGCCAGATGGGGAAGCTTCTTATCACCCCTCAGTTAGGTTTCTGATAAGGCCATCCACAATAAACTTATGGATGGCAAAGGCCTTGTTTACATGCCAATGGACATTTTGGATGAAGATGGGTAGAGCTGATCCACTGGAAGGGTTCATAGGGTCTGCAATGGGAAGGGTGACCTGGACAGGAAGGCGATCAGCCCCTAGTGGGCACACTGAGTGGGAAGGTTGACGGAAGGGCAGGATGGGGTAGTTGGGGCTATTGCTTGTAATGAGGGGACCAATCATGGTTCAAGGATGAGTGTAGAAGAGCATGCCATGAGCTCTGAAGAAGAGTCATACGGACTTGAAACGTTAGCTCTGTTTCTCTCTCCACAGATGCTGAGTTTTCAGCATTTTTTGTTTTTATTTCAGATTTCCAGCATCTGCAGTATTTTGCTTTCATGCCATGAGCAGCACAAGGCAAACCTAAAAATGAGATGTAAAACTGGTGAAGTTACAACACAGGACTGCATGCATGCTAAACAGCAGAAGCAGCATACAATAGACAGGGCTAAGCAATCCCACAACCAATGGATCAGATTAAAGCTCTGTAGTCCTGCATATACCATCTTGAAAGGCGGTGGACAATTAAAAAAAACGAACGGGAGGAGGAGAATCTATGAACATTCCCATCCTCAATGGTGACAGAACCCAGCACAATGGAAGCAGCTGGGATGCTGGCTGAAAGTCATGATTCTGTAAGTATAAGCTTCACCAGTCTGTGGGACAGCTCTACCAATTTTGAGATAAGTCCCCAGATGTTAGTGAGGAAATCTTTGCAGTCGAATGGATTGGATGTGTCGCCATCATATTCAGATGGCTAGGTCAAATCACAAGTGATCTATCCAGTTTTATTCTTATTGTGCCTTTTTGTAGCTATTTGGTACAACTCAGTGGCTTGCTAAGCGATTTCAGAAGGCAGATAGGAGTCAGTCAGCTCTGAAGAAGAGTCATACAGAGTCGAAACGTTAACTCTGTCTTTCTCACCCCAGGTGCTGTTAGACCTGCTGGGTTTTTCCAGCATTTTCTGTTTTTGTTAAGAGTCAACCACATTGCTGTGGGTACCATCAGATCAGGTCCGCAGATTTCCTTCCCTAAAGGGCGTCACTGAGCCAAGATAGGTTTTTAATTACAGTCTGGTGGTTTCATGCTCACCATTATTGACACTGGCTTTTTATTCCAGATTTATTTAATTAACTGAATTTAAATTCAGTTGGTGGAATTTGAACTCATATCTCTAGGTCATGAGTCCAGGCCTCTGGATTATTAATCCAGTGACATAACCATTCTTTAACCAGTTGTATTGATATGGCTGGGACTAGTTAAGTTTCTGGAAAATGATGATTCCCAAGGTGTTGATGGATTGGTGCAGCTGCACCAATACAAGAAGCTTCAGACCATCCAGGACAAAGCAGTTTGTTTAATCAGTGCCCCAGCTACTGGATTTAACATCCCTCAGTCACCAGCCCTGTATGGGAGCACCATTACCAAAAGGATTGCAGCGGTTCAAAAAAGAGGCTCATCACCACCTTCTCAATTCAATTCAATTGTGAGCTTGCCAGGATCACCGACATCCCAAACACATGGGGCAGGATTTTACCATCGGCAAGCAGGGGTGGGGCCTGCTCGCCGACGTGTAAAATGACGCAGGATGACATCGGGCAGAACTCCCGACGTCACCCCGCCCCATTTAAATTTTCAGGAAGGCAGGGTTGCAGCAAAATCAGCTGTGTGCCTGCCGACCAATTGAGGCCATTGACAGATCAATTAAAGTAATTAGTGGACCTGCCCATCCAACCTTAAGGTTGGTGGGCAGGCCAGGAGCCCCGGCGGTAAGTAGAAAAAACATTAAACCTCATCCACAGGCGGGATGAGGTTTCACGTAGGGTTTAAAAATTTTAATAAAGTTTTGTTGGAAATTATGGACATTGTCACATGAGGGGACATGTAAGGGAAAGTTTTTTTTTCTATTTTTTAATATTTTTACAGTAGAGCTGATCTCCCTGAGGCAGTACTTAGCCTCAGGGAGATGAGTGCGCTCTTTCGTGCGCATGTGCGAAAGAACGCACTCTCGATTTTAGGAAACCCCCCACCCGCATAGGGAGCACATAGCACTTCCCGGTGGACATCATGCTGGGCGGGTCTTAATTGGCCCGCCCATGTAAAATGGCGCCACGCCTCCAATTGGGGGCGCCGATCGGAAGCGCCAGCCCATCAACTTCCCCGCCAACGGGGGGAAAATTCAGCCCATGAATAATAGTTGATAATTAATGAGTGTAAGTTTGAACTCTCACTTAGCAGATACTCCTCATGACCGGATGGAGAGCAGCAAAACTTTGTACAAGATAGGCAAGTGCATCTTCACCATACTAAATGGTGGTTACATCTCATGGAAGCTTCACGAGTTTGGGGTGTGTAACAGATGCTTATCTCTCTGCATCCAGTTATGATAAGCAGTAAACCCCAAATATGTGAACAAGCATTGGTTCTCAAACCAGGTCTCCAGTTGTTCCAAATCTCAGTTTCTTTATCATTCACGAAACACACAAGACTTAATCTAGGTCCTCAACAAGAGGGGCTTTAGCAAAGAGATTTGCCTATCAAAAGGCTGATTTCAATTTCCAGGATATTCAGTCACAGAGCAAAGCACTCCTTCTCTGCAACTATTTTCTCTTTTTTGGTCACAAATCTATCCTGTAGTTTGATCCTAAATCTCACAGGAACTAAAGGCACCTCTTCTTTTACACACCTAGGAGCTCTGGATCATCAAGAGAAATGTTTGGACACATTTTATATGCCGCAAGCTTAACCTGCTTACAAAGAATGCTATCCTGGACTTTTCTGTCATGTAAGCAAGACAGACCAGAATACCCTTCACCATTTCTCAGCATAATTCCAAAGGTCTGTCCCCAAGCTGAAGTTGAAATCCACCCACGTCCATAGATACTGATTCAAATCAACATGTAATTTAAGACAGCTGAGATTCTCCCTTAATAGTACAACAGAATGAACCAATTGCAAATGACAAATCTTAAACTCAATGTTCCTAAATCGTGTTGCTTATACTGAATATTTATAAACAGTGTTTATTAAATTTGTATAAAAATCATCTTTGTATTTTTATTTTTTCACCTGTTCTTGCTGAATTTTGAAACAATTTATCTTGCTGCCATAATTTTAAAACCTAGCTATCTCACTGAATGGTTTAACTTTCTATTGCTAATAAAACATAGCCAAAGCTCAAGATAACTTTGAAGCTGAAAGTATGTCTGCAACTAGGTTAATTTATTGGGGGTGGCAGGGGGGAGGTGGAATTCCGCTAACTACAACAGGGTAGGTTTATGTACATCAACCTGCAAAGCAGCAATCACCTGCACACATCATCATTTATTGAATGGAATTTGCTGAGTACATTTTTGCAATTCTGTCAGATTTCATCAAGCGAAATCCCTCACACTTTTGTATATGTTAAGCAAACATTAAAGAAACAAACCCCTCCAATTCTAGATTTTTTATATATAGAACAATGAAAAACCATTTACTCCTCCTGACAACCAGAATAGTGAATTATTTTCTATGAATATAAAACTAATTGTTTCCTTGCCCTTGTATTAGCCAAAATAATCCAGTGTTCAAATGCCACACTTAGATTGAGAAAATATATTTAAATTGGACCCCCTATGTACAATCCAACTAGAGAGATAAAATTTCAAATACAAATTTGTGATGTAAAAAGGTAAATACAGCAGATACAAACATATTGAATTTATATTTATTGCAAGAGAATAAATTTAAACAGGCTTACTTTGCAAATTTGACCAATGTAGCATTCCTAGGCACAAATCCAGTGTGGAATTGAATCTGAAACATCTTCATTGAAGTCATCTGAAATAAAATGGTCAGTCAATGCATGCACATATCTTGCAATCAAGTCTATACTTGAACTTGGGATTCAGGGACAAGAGTGCTACCAACTGAGTCACGGCTAACAATGGTTCAAAAACAAATGAAAGAGAAGGGAAAGGGGAGATGGTGGCATAGTGGTAACCTCGCCAGATGAGTAATCCAGAGGCCCAGGCTAATGCTCTGGGGATGTGGGTTCAAATCCCACCATGGCAGCTGGTGGAATTTAAATTCAGCTAATAAATCAGGAATTAAAAAGCTAGGTAATGGTGACTTTGAAACCATTGTCAATTGTCGTACATGTGACTTCAGGCCCACAGCAATGTGGTTGACTCTTAAATGCCCTCTGAATTGGCCTCAAAACCTCTACAACACCTACAAAAAGGAATGAAACCAGACAGATCACGCAGCATCGACCCAGCCATTGGAAACAACAACAGTAAACGCAGCCCTGTCCACCAACCGCACAATGGCAGCAGTGTGTACCATTTACAAGATGCACTGCAGCAACTCACCAAGACTCCTTCGACAGCACCTTCCAAACATACAACCTCCACCACTTAGAAGGACGAGGGCAACAGATGCATGGAAACACCACCACCTGCAGGTTCCCCTCCAAACTATACACCATCCTGATTTGGAACTATATCACAGTTCCATCACTGTCACTGGGTCAAAATCCTGGAACTCCCTCCCTAAAAGCATTGTGGGTGTACCTACATCACATGGACTACAGCAGTTCAAGGCAGCAGCTCACCACCACCTTCTCAAGGGCAATTAGGGATGGGTAATGAATGCTGGCATAGACAGCAATGCCCACATTCCATGAAAGAATTTTAAAAATGTAGAGTAACAATCATAAATTGTGATTTGGGCACTGCAGGTAAATAAAACTAGAAGATGTAAAGTAATTAAACCAGGAGAAAGAAATAAGAAATGTGCAAGTACAACATATAGAACAGAGCACAGGTCAGGGTGTGTGGTCCAAATAAGGCTTCTTTATACAAATACTCAGAGCATAAGGGGAAAAAATAAGAGTGAATTGCAGATATAAATTTAGTTGGAAAGTATGACATGATAACCATTTCTGAGACGTGGCTGCAAGACAGTTAGTCACTAAATATACCAGGTTAGAATGTCTACAGGAAAGAGAGGAAAAATGGTAGAGAAGGAGTAGTGCCAGTGATTGAAAATGAAATCACTTCAGTGGTGAGAAGACATAATGAGAAGTAAACAGTGGAGACTTTATAGGTAGAATTAAGAACTAGGAAAGGATTTAATACTATAGTGGGAATTGTGTATAGGTCCCCTGGTAGGAGTTATTAGGTGATAGACTGAACAAATATAGACATTAGACAAGCATGTAGCAAAGGCAGAGTGTCTTAGATGATGAATTTCAACTTTCATTTAGATTGAGATAAGCAGACTAGCACATGTCAGAAAGTAGCAAATTTCTCGAGTATGCCTGGGATTGTTTTCTACAGCAATATGTCCTTGAGCCAAAAGGTGGTATGCCATACCAGATATAGTAATTAGGAATGATCCAGATTTAGTTTAATGGTGCGTGCACATTTATCAAACAGCAATCTTTTGTTTTATTCATTCACGGGATGTGCGTTTCACTGGTTGGGCCAGCATTTACTGCCCATCCCTAGTTGCCCTTGAGAAGGTGCTGGTGAGCTGCCTTCTTGAACCGCTGCAGTACATGTGGTGTAGGTACACCCACTGTGCTGTTAGGGAGTTCCAGAATTTTGACCCAGCGACATTGAAGGAACGGTGATATATTTCCAAGTCATAGCGAGATGGTGAGTGACTTGGAGGGGAACTTCCAGGTGGTGGTGCTCCCATCTATCTGCTGCCCTTGTCCTTCTAGATGGTAGTGGTCGTGGGTCGTGGGTTTGGCAGGTAGTAAAGGCAAAACGCCTTTAAGTATGGATTTCAACTTTCATATAGATTGAGATAAGCAGACTAGCACATATCAGAAAGGTAGCAAATTTGTTGAATATGCCTAGGATTGTTTTCCATAGCATTATGTCCTTGAGCCAAAAGGGGGTATGCCATACAGATACAGTAAAAGCAATAAGCCAGATTTAGTTTACAGCTTAATGTGCATGCACATTTATCATAATATGACTGAGTTTAATATAGCAGTTGAAAGTGAGAATAGTGAAACAGCTAAGGTTCTAGGTTTAGATAAGGCTGACTTCAATACAATGAGACAGAGAATGCTCAAAGTAAACTGGGTAAGTCTATTAATGGGTAAAACAACAGAAAATCAGTAGAAGGTGTTCAAAAAATAATTTAATGTGATACAGTTTATACCCCTAAGGGGGCAAGAGCTCTACTGGTGAAAAAGACAATCATGGACGACTAAAAAGATAAGCAGCAACATAAAACAAAAAGAGCACACAAAAGTGCAAAAAATAGCAATAGATCCAGCGAATAAGAAAGTTACAAATAACAGCAAAGGGTGACAAATCAAATGGTAAGAGCTACGAAAAAGGCAGCATGAAAATAAACTTGCAAGAGATAGCAAAGTCGACAGAACATTTTTACGATTACAGTAGGAAAAAGAGTGGTCAGAAGCAATGTAAGCCCCTTAAAAACTGATAGCGATAATATTGGCCGGGACTTTCCAACTCTGTCATGGCGGGACCCGCAAAGAAGATTCGACGGCCCAGCCAAAAGTCCATTGACTTTCGGTGGGAGTGGATGATCACGGCAGCAGGCGGGGCCAGAAAATCCCACTCATTGTCAATAAAAATAAGGAAATGACAGGGTTGCATCCCTGGAATTTAGAAGGTTAAGGGGTGATTTGATCGAAGTTTTCAAGACATTAAGGGGAACAGAGAGGGTAGGAGAGAGAAACTATTTCTGATAGTTGGGGTGTCCCGGACTAAGGAGCAAAGTTTAAGAATTAGGACCAGACCTTTCAGGGTAGACATTATGAAAGACTTCTACATGCAAAGAACAAGATAGATTTTTGTTAACCAAAGGTATTAAGGAATATAAGGCAAAGGTGGGTATATGATGTGCAGTCACAGATCAGCCATCATCTCACTGAATAGTGGAGCAGGCTCAAGGGGCTGAATGGTCTACTCGTGTTCTTATGTTCCTATTTAAGGAAGTGGCTAGTTAGACAATGCTACACATCCAACACCTCAGAGGAGACAAAGATCACATGAAAGAAATATATTCACTAAATCAATTTCCTCTTCCTCATGTGTCAGCATTAAAGTGAATCCAGATCCTCTTATCAAGCAAGAAACTGAAGTTAAATAATTTTGCGGAGTTCACAAGTGTTATTTCATCACAACCAGAGTAACTGAATCAAGAAGAATTGGTTAGTTTTTCTATACCTTTGCTTGCAGTCTTCCTCCAAGTGTTGATCTGGCATGAAAGATCACAATGAGGACATCACCTTGGACATTTAAACCCAGTGGAATTATTGCCTTGCCGTCTTCCATTTTAAATTCCCTGAAAGAAATAGATGTCATATAATCTTTGCCTCACAATACAATATGGTTCAATCTAATTCTATTTTTTTTAAAATCCTCTATCACAAATCATTTGAGATCAGTATTTCTCATGTTGAACAGTCTGACAAACCCAATGCTAAAACAGCAGTTTGATTTAACATTAGCTGTATTGTCAAGTCATGAAAAATAACATTAGGATATGTAATGTTGGTGGACTGCTTCACCAATGTCATCATAACCATGCCCCAAACTGTCCTCATCTAGTACCAATGCATATGCACTTCCAACAGGAGAGGTTAGTAATCAGGTCTGGAAAACTTGAGTCAATCTTTCCCCTTTTCAGCTTGTGTACACAGAGACTGACATTTGCCACCAGATAATTGAAAGGCTGATTTGAGCTGAATCAAAGCAATAACTTACATTTATATATAACCGTTAATCACAAGGTGCTTCATAAAATCAAGGAGGGCAGGAGAAAAAGGGGAGGACAGGTAACTGAAGATAGAGTCAATGAACTAGGTTTGAATTTTGTCCTCTCTGATCAGTATGGAGCAGTACATTACCAAGCAGTGCACATAGCTGCTGTTCTATCAGTCTCACCAATGTGATGTACCAACAACTCCTATAATAGCCATGTTATAGCTGAGTGAGTTTGCTAATTTAGTGAAAACTTATAGATAGTTTTGTCCTGACAAACCCTGCCACTGCAAAGTAGTCGACTCATCTCTTTTGGCCAATGGAGAGATGAGGCTTTCATCCCATTCCAGCTGAATTGAAACACCATCACATTGGTGCACAGAATGTGTCTGGCTCTAATTTTTAAACTACGGCCCCTCATCCAAGACTCCCAGACCAGCAGAAATAGTTTCCCTTTATCTATGCTTTCTGTTCCCCTTAATATAAAAACATCTATCAAATTACCTCTTAATCTTATTAATTCCAGAGAATAAATCATGTCATTTCCTTATGTTCATTAACAATATTACCGTTATCAGTTTTAAGGGAGACTTCATTTTAAAAAGAGCACGGAGAGCAGGGAGACCATTTAAAAAAAAGAGTGGGGAGACTTCATTTAAAAAAGAGCAGGGAGACTTCATGTGAGACTGCAGTGAGACCAGTGGCAGAGTGACATCACGAACCACAACGTAACACATGTGCAGAGAAAGCAGCTGATTGGTGAGTAGGATTGGCGAGTATTCCTAGTCTTCAAAGTAAAAGTAAGGTCTTTAGTTTGTGTTTAGGTCTCTAGTCTTTTTTCTCTCTCTTTTCCTTCAGAATAGCTTGTTAAGTATCAGATCCGATACTGGTGTAAAAAAAATTAATTACAATAAAGTGTAAAGAGCGGGGAATTCTTCAAGTGTAAAGAGCAGGGATACCACAGTAATCAGTTAATAAATTCAATAAAATACGATAGTGATGGCAGGATGGGTGATGTGTTGCTGCTGCAGCATGTGGGATCTGCTGACCATCAAGGAGATCCCGAGCAAACACACCTGTAGTAAGTGTTTGCAGCTCGAGGAACTTCGGAACCAAGCTCAGGAGCTGGTGTCCAAGCTGCAGACATTGTGCCACATCAGGGAGGGGGAAAATTACCTGGACACTTTGCTCCAGGAGGCGGTCACACCCCTCAGATTAGGTCATTCAAATTTAGTCTGTGATCAGGGACAGGAGATTGTCACTACCGGTGAGGCAGGTATGGGGACCCAGGGGGTAGCATTCGAGGAGCCTCGGCCCCTGCAATTGTCCAACAGCTACGAGGTTCTTGCAAGCTGAGTGGACGAGAGCGGGTATTGCAGGGAGGATGAGCAAACTGAACATGGCACTATGGTGCAGGGAGCCATTCAAGTGGGGGGAGGAAATAGGAATGTACTAGTTTAGGGTGACTGTATAATTAGGGGGATAGATTCTGTTCTCTGCAGCCATGAGCGTAAGTTCCCAAGGCTGTGTTGCCTGCTCGGTGTCAGGGTTAAGGACATCTCTTCAGGGCTGGAGAGGAACTTGGAATGGGAGGGGAGGGATCCAGTTGTCGTCATTCATGTCAGTACTAATGACATTGATAGGACTAGAAAGGCAATTCTGCTGAAACAATTTGAACATTAGAAGCTAAATTATAAAGCAGAACCTCCAATGTAATAATCTCGGGATTACTACCTGAGCCACAGGCAAACTGGCATAAGGTAAAGTCAAGGAGTTAAATGTGTGGCTCAAAGATTGGTGTGGGAGGAATGGGTTCCAGTTCATGGGGCAATGGCACCAGTATTGGGGTTGAAGGGAGCTGTTCTGGCGGGGCGGGCTTCACTTGAACCATGCTGGGACCAGTGTCCTGGCAAATCGAATAACTAGGGCTTTAAACTATAAATAGAGGGGGGAGGGTTCTGCAGAGTAGGCTTACAAGGCAAAAGGATATGGCAGCAATGCAGATTAGCTATTTAAATAAAGATACCCAGAATGTGACAGGAAGGGACAGAGTGTCCAAACGTAGAAAAACAGCAGCAAATAGGGTCAAAGGGGGAAACAATGGTAAAAAGGCAAAATTAATGGCTCTTTACTTAAATGCACATAATATTTGGAACAACATAAATGAATTAATGGCACATAGAGGTTAATGTGTATGATCTTATAGCCATTACGAAGGCATGGTTACAAGGAGATCAAAGCCGGGAATGAAATATTCAGGGATATGTGACTTTTCAAAAGGACAGGCAGGAAGGAAAGGGTGGTGGAGTAGCTTTGTTAGTACAAGATGGAATAAGTACAATAGCAAGAAATGACCTTGGATCGGAGGATCCCATATGGGTGGAGGTGAGAAATAACAAGGGAAGGAAGATACTGGTGGGAGTAGTCCATAGGCCCCCTAACAGTAGCTATACTGTAGGACAGAGAATAAATCAGGAGATAATGAGTGCATGTAAAAAAGGCAGTACATTAATAATGGTTGACTTTAATCTTCATGTAGATTGGGAAAATCAAATTCGCAGAGGTAGTCACGAGCAAGAATTCATAAAGTGTATTCGGGACAGTTTCCTAGAACAAGGATCCAACCAGGGATCAGGCTATTTTGGATCTGATAAGCTGTAATGAGGCAGGTTTAATAAATGATTTCAGAGTATATGACCCCCCTAGGAAACAGTGACCATAACGTGGTAGAATTTAGCGCTCAGTTTGAGAGTGAGAAACTTGGGTCAGAAACAACTGTGCTAAACTTAAATAAGGGTAATTACAAGAAATGAGGGCAGAATTGGCTGGAGTGGACTGGGAAAGGAGCTTAGCAGAAAAGGCGGTTGATGAACAATGGCAGATGTTTAAGAAAATAGATCAGGACTCACAACAAAGATTTATCCCAGCGAGGAAGAAGAATTCTAGGAAGGATAAACCAACCATAGTTAACAAAGGAAGTTAAGGATAGTATCAAATTGAAAGAAAAAACACACAATGTGGCAAAGATTAGTGGTAAGCCAGAGGCTTGGGAAAGTTTTAAAAACCAACAAAAGATGACCAAAAAAAAAGGAAATAAACTTGAGGGTAAACTAGCAAGTAATATAAAAACAGACAGTAAGAGCTTCTTTAAATATATAAATAGGGAGAGAGAGGCCAAAGTGAACATAGGCCCCTTAGAGAAAGAGGCTGAGGAAATAATAAGGGGGAACCAGGAAATGGCAAGAGAACTGAATAAATACTTTGCGCCAGTCTTCATGGTAGAAGACACGAATGGCATTCCAAAAATACTAAATAATCATGGGGCAAAAGTGGGGGGAGGAAAGAAATACAATAACTATCACTAGTGAAAAATTACTAGGGAAGCTAATGGGGCTAAAGGCCAATAGGTCCCCTGGGTTGCATCCTAGGATATTAAAAGGAAGTAGCTACAGAGATAGTGGATGCACTGGTAGTAATCTTCCACAAATCCTTAGATTCTGGAAAAGCCCCAGAGGATTGGAAAATTTCCAGTGTAAAACCCTTAATCAAAAAGGGAGGGAGACAAAAAACAGGTAACTACAGGCCAGTTAGCTTAACATCCGTCACTGGGAAAATGTTAGAGTCTATGATAAATGATGTAATAGCAGAGCATTTAGAAATGCATAATATAATCAAGCAGAGTCAGCATGGCTTTATGAAGGGGAAATCATGCCTGAAAAATTTATTAGAATTCTTTGAGGAGGTAACAAGCAGGATAGATAAAAGAGAACCAGTAGATGTAACATGTTTGGATTTCCAAAAGGCGTTCGATAAGGTACTGCACATAAGGCTATTTAATAAGGTAAGGGCCCATAGTGATGGGGGTTGTATATTAACATGGATAGAGGATTGACTAACTAATAGAAGACAGAGGCATTTTCAGGGTGGCAACCTGTAACTAGTGGAGTACCACAGGGATCAGTGCTGGGACCACAATTATTTACAATACATACCAATGACTTGGATGAGGGAAGTGAATGTACTATTCCCTAGTTTGCGGATGACGCAAAAATAACTGGGAAGGCAAGTGGTGAGGATGACACAAAGAGTTTACAGAGGGATATGGACAGGTTAAATGAATGGGCAAAAACTTGGCAGATGGAATATAATGTGGGAAAATGTGAGGTTATGCACTTTGGCAGGAAGGATAGAGGTGCTGAATGTTATTTAAATGGAGAAAGACTGCAGAAATCTGCAGCACAGAGAGATTTGGGGGCCCTCGTGCATGAATCACAAAAAGCTAGCATACAAGTTCAGCAGATAATAGGGAAGGCAAATGGAATGTTGACCCTTATCTCAAAGTGAATGGAGTATAAAAATAGGGAAGTCTTGCTAAAACTATACATGGCACTAGTTAGACTACAGATAGAATACTGTGAACAGTTTTGGTCCCCTTATCTATGGGAAGATATACTGGCATTGGAGGTAGTCGAGAAGGTTCACTATGTTGATCCCGGGTATGGAGGGATTTTCTTATGAGGAGAGGTTGAATAGGTTGGGTCTGTACTCATTGGAGTTTAGAAGAATGAGAAGCAACCTTATTGAAACCTATAAGATTCTTAGGGGGTTTGACAGGGTAGATGCTGAGAGGTCATTTCCCCTTGTGGGAGAGTCTAGGACCAGGGGGCATAATCTCAGAGTAAGGGGTCGCCCATTTAAGACCGAGATGAGGAGGAATTTCTTCTCCTTACCACAGAGGACTGAGTTGTTAAGTATATTCAAGGCTGAGATAGACAGATTTTTAATCAGTAAGGGAATCAAGGGTTATGGGGAAAAGGCAGGAAAGTGGAGTGTGGATTATCGGATCAGCCATGATCTCATTGAATGGCGGAACAGACTTGATGGGCCGAATGGCCTACTTCTGCTCCTACACCTTATGGTCTTAAACATTGCTCCTTACCACCCTCTTTGTCCTAATACAATTATGAAAATGTTCCGTGTTGATCTTGATATCTCTTGCAAATTTCATTTCAAAGTTCACTTTTTGTAGCCCTTACTGTTTTGTCACCTTTTGGCATTCTTTGCATCTTTCCCACTTGCCAGGACCTGTACAATTTTTTTGCATTTTTTGTATGCTTTTTCTTTTAGTTTTATGATGTTGTTTACCTCTTTAGTTGTCCATGGCTGTCTTTTTTGGCAAATAGAGCTCTTGGCCCTTAGGGGTATAAAGTGGCTGTATATCACATTAAAATATTTTTTGTACACCTCACACTGATCTCCTGTTGTTCTACCCATTAACAGATTTGCCCAGTTTATTGTGGACAATCTCTGTCTCATCATATTGAAGTCAGCCTAACCTAAATCTGGAACCTTAGTATTTGCTCCATGTTTTTCCCTTTCAACGACTACATTCAACTCAATTATATTATGACCATTATTCTGTAAACTGCCAATAAACGATAGACAACTAAATAAATAAGCAATATTTACCTCAATTTATCATATTCTTCAGAAGTGGTCATTACTCGTTCATCACCCACATATATCTCGCAGAACGGACGGCAAGCATTGCGTTGTTTATTAAATAATGGAACAGGCGTCATCACAATTGATTTGATCACGATAGCTTTGTTATGGGGGATTATAGGCTCTTCAGCCATCATGTCACACATGTATTCTACATACCTATAAACACAAGGGAAAATATACAAATTATCTCATAGCACAGTAGTAATGTATAGCACTCCCATTAATGTACAGCACTGCTAGAAACTGAGCATAACATACTTTGCCAGTACAATCTCAGACTGGTCAGTCTGAATGCTCTGCCTCCACTGAGCTTTGGAGTTTGCCCAAGGATTTATTCATACTCAGTAATTACGGTTATTAATGCAATTAAAATTTCATTCCAGATATTTCAGTAAAACACAGATATCCCATAGCTTTGCTTATGATCAATCAGAGGGATAGTAAATTAAGTGCAGCAATGTTTTACTGAATACTAAAGTTCAATCTCTTGTGCAATTGCTCCTGGAGAAAAAGATAAAAAACAGAATTTGTTCATTTGCTGCATCTGTGCTTCGTTCTTACCTGCTCTCTTATTCTGTGCATATATTTGCCAGCAACTCTCAATGGTTCTGATGCATTTTTCATTGTGCAAGCTATGAATACTTTTCTCACTGCTTTTATCCCTTTACTGTGCTGTGTTTTCTTTACTCCCATTTATTTTCAATTCTGTCTTTATGGCTTTCAAATATGCTGCTTCATTTATGCAGTAATGTAATCTGCCTAAGACAGGTCCTCAACTCATTTCTCCACACACCAAAGTCTTGCAATTTCCCCTTCAGTTGTTTGTAGGAGCCTCCAATTCAAGTTTTCTTTTATTCTTTCATGGGGTGTGGCCAACATTGGTTGCCCATCCCTAATTTCCCTTGAACTGAGCAGCTTGCCACACAATTGCAGAGGGCATTTAAGAGTCAACCACATTGCTGAGGTTCTGGAACCACATGTAGACCAGACCCGGTAAGGACAGTAGATTTCCGTCCATAAAAGACATTAGCGAACCAGATGGGTTTTTACGACAATCAGTGGTAGTTTCTTGGTCATCATTACTCAGACTAGCTTTCCATTCCAGATTTTTAATCAATTGAATTTAAATTCCACAAGCTGCCTTGGGACTTGAACCCATGTCACCAGATCATTAGCCTGGGCCTCTGAATTACTCATCCAGTGACATTACCATTCCGCCACCATCTCCCCTAAGTTGCCTAACATCATAATTCTCCCTCCCCCTCCTGGTCCACATCCCTTTCATCTTCCTTTAATCACCTACTGCAGCAAGTTACTTCATGCCTTAGAATATTGCCAATCCAACCTTGTTGCCTTTTCTTGATAATGTTCATTAATGACCTTTCCTCCTCCACCATCCTGAGAACTTCCTCCTTGCTCATGTTCTCTCCAGCTGACCCATTCCATCCTTCTCGAGAAACATTTTGGATACCCCTTTTTTCAAGCTCCATGTTTCAGTCCCTTACAACAATATACTCCAAATCACAGTCTTAATACTTATTTTCTTAAGATCCCTACTTGTTCCTGTGCTAAGCAATTCTTTGTATTTGGAGAATGCATTCTTATTCTAGCATCTTCTGACAAGATGCTTCCCAGATGCTTAAATTTCACCTATGCGGTGATTTTTTTTTAAACCTTTCATACCCAGGAAAAGTAGCATCATGGTAGACAACATCTGTCAGGGTGGAATAAAAGCAAAATACTGCGGATGCTGGAGACCTGAATGAAAAACACAACGTGCTGGAAAAACTCAGCAGGTCTGTGGAGAGAAAAACAGAGTCAACGCTTCGAGTCCAATATGACTCTTCTTCCGAACTCAATTCCAAAAAAGAATCATATTGGACTCGAAACGTTAACTCTGTTTCTTTCTCCACAGATGCTGCCAGACCTGCTGAGTTTTTCCACCACTTTCTGTTTTTATTTCGACCAGGGTGGAGGCATATGGTGGAATCAGGGAGGGAGAGGCTCTATAAGTGCACATGAGTGCTTAAGTGAAAGAACAGGGTGTTGGGAAGTCAGGCTGGAAGAAATTGGTAAAGTAGGGAATTGTGTGTCTCAGGATTGACATGTGCAGCAACCTGGGGAAGGGACCAAGAGGAATAGGAGAAATGGTGTGGCAGCAGGGCAGCGTTATTCCTCATGAGATTTACCAGACATCTGGGAGACCTGGAGTCTGGGAACACTCAATGAGACTGGGCTTTGGCTGCAATCCAGCGGAAGGTACTACCTGGAACCATTTAACAGCCAAGGCTGCACATTGTGTTAGGTCTCTCAATAATCAAAAGACAGCTGGGAGTGGTAGTGGGTGAGCGCTGGGATTTGCTGCACAGTAATCTGGCTGAGTTATTTTGTGAACTGCATATTTGCCCTACAATCTCATCAGGCCAGGCTGCTGAAAATTATCAGAAAGGAAACAGCTTTTAGGAATTAAAGACATAAATATTGCAGGACTGCCCGCTCTAATGCAGTTCAGTTTCTCGCCATGGTGCATCAGGTGAATTAAACTCCAGTGGCTGACACTATTCGCATAATTCATACAAAAGGTTATATTCATTTTTCACACAAGCTTCCTTATTTCTCTGAGAAACACTTCCTCTAACATTCTGTAAGGAGTATTCAAAGATCTTGTCTGACTTCAGAGTTTAATTGCCACCCTTGTGAGCTGCTTGTGGACTTCTGATACTGTATTTGACTGTTCATTACTTCATCTACACCACTATAATTCTATTTGTGAATAAACCGATTTACCAGTTTAACCTGTTACAAAAATGTCCCAATGTGGCTGAATTTATTTGTCTTCTGAAATGATGCAAGGTATAGCAGAATCCTACCTACAACATCAGTAACAAGTTACAGTGTTAAGAAGGTTTGCTTGCCCTTTGGCACACTAGATCATGGATAGTAACTACATTAGGTTGTGTTTCTAATAAGAAGCATGGGCTAGTTAGTCTATGTGAGCTGCAATTTTGATAAAAATATTAAAAATTATTGAAACAAGCCCCACTGTAATGTCATTCACATCACCATATCAGGAAACTGCTCAAGAAGGAGTTAATCACCTCAACAATAGCTACTCTACTGAACAGAAAAGATCAAATGTCATGAAGCAATTAATGTATATAATGTTATTGGGAAAAAAAAATTTAAGAGGTTCAGTCTGTGGGTGTATCTATGTGTTTTAATTGGATTAAAGCCTGGGTCTTTGATGTATAGTAGTTTTGAGATGTAAACACAGAGGTAGAGGACATTTGCATTTTGTTGAGTAGAGCATTCAAATGCTGAGGGTGAAATCTTGCACCTAGCTAGGAGACACCAATCAATGTTAATATTGCTAATAAAATTAGTACCATGAAAGGGGTTTTATTGTTAGAAGAGGTGAAGTTCAAAGGGCCTGATGATACAATGAGAATCTGCATTCAAAGGGGAGTGCTGGGTACAACAGAAAGCAGTTTTGTGCTTGCAGGGCAGAGGCATATAACATCTAAGTAGCTGTTAGCCTACAACTGTCTGCAAAGGAACCAAAGTGAAATGAGCCTCATTTTGAATTTGTAAGGTCAAAATGCTTTGCCTGGTGCCTGCTTAATGTCTATGGGTTGTTGTTGCCTTAGTGGAGATTAGTTTGGGAATTTGTTAAAAAGTTATGATCGTAGTAATTTGTAGTCATGTGTATTTGTTTAATTGTTAAATTAGTAAATGTCTCATGTAGTTTGATATAAAAACCTATTGAGAACTGGTGGTCTTATTCCTGAATTTAGAGTTGCATCTCAAACATACCACTTAAAAATATAGGTTATGACAGTTGTTTAAAGTTTCCCTCTGGGATTTTAAATAACAGCCTTTACCAACTGCTGTGTCATAACACAAGTCATTTTGTATGAATGTACATTTAAGTTCAAAACCATTGCTTGTGCTTGTTTTAAATGAACGTACACAATGCTTTCTGATAAGGGCTTGAGATAGTCACTTTTATTAAAATCTATTTGTAAAGTGAATTTATAAATGGGCTAATTTATATCATGGACTTACAAGGATACATGGATGGCTTTAACAAATCAAAAAATGATGCTAAACTGGACAGTCATGATTTAGCGATGAGAAAACATCTTGTACTGACTTTTTATGAGCTTGTAGCAGATGGGAAGCCCCTCCTATCATAAGCTATTTGATCCAAGCTTAGCATTATTCCCCTGATGAGGGAACAGGCACTTGCCCTATAACCAGTGACACATTAAGCCTGCCAAATGAAATGGTTTTTCTCTTTGTGATAAAGCACCATTGATCTACCCTTTGATGGGCTAAAACCAAATAATTTGGAGGTAAAATGAAAGAAATGACTTAACATCCTGCCATACTATGGGGATTCTCAATCAACTTTAACCAGACATGAGCAGAATTAAAATCAAAGATTATATCAGATTCTTTGAGCGCCTATAAAATAAGTCATAATTCTATTACCTTTTGCTGTTTTCCAAACGCCTTGGTCTTTATTTTTGTGTTCATCAAGTGAGAGATGTAAGGGGAAGTGGATTCCTTTCCATTTCAGGTTCATAATGGCCACACAGGTGTCACCCAGCCAGATACAGAATACAGTTCCCACTATTCTCCCAAACTCGCAATTGGACATTCCTCATATAGCCAGCAGACATTCATCCTATCAGTCTGGGCAGAAATTGAACCCAGATCCACGAGGAGAAAGGTCAATGCCTAACCCACCATGCCAGTTTCTCCCTTAGTAACTTTGTATTGTGAATTTATGTACCCAATTTGCCTGCTTTTTATTGGCATGGCACCTACTTCCCAAGTTAAAATTTGTTGCAGTTTCAGCTGGTAATGTCAGGTTTCTTTCACAACCAGTTTGTATTAATAGAACTCACTTGCAAGAAGCAAGCTTAGAATTTCTTCTCCCACAGTTTGGAAGACATCTTCTCTCCATGATGCACAGAGTGGTCAGCACAGAGAGTCACAGAACAGAATGCATCACAGAGAAATGCAAAAGTTGGGAATTTGGAACAAGTGGAAATTGGTGCAGAGGGGGATGTAGGTATGTAAGAACATAAGTGCAGCTTTTTGCCTCCGACACTGGTAATGGTTCATGTTAATAAATTAATCTACATATTAATTTAAACTAGATAAAGTAATCAGTTAAAAAACAATAAACTACAAGTTATGTTGATCAAATACAAAGTCTAATTAATGAAATAAATAAAACTAAGTGATATAGCTATGCCAGTGCAGGTGGTGTGTTGCAACAGTAGCATGTGGGGGTTTGTGGACAGTGTTGTGATCCTAGATATTCACGTCTGCATTAATTATCTACATTTCGAGGAACCTCAGCTCAGCGTTGTTGAGTTGAAGTTCAAGTGCCGAATTTGCAGGACTTCAAGGAGAGGGAGCATTATCTGGACACTTTGATCCAGGAGGTGGTCATACTCCTTAGATTGGGGAGTGGTGCAGGTCTGTTTAGTGAACAGGGATAGGAGGGTGTGACTCTGAAACAAGCAGCTAAGGGGGCCCCAGGCATTGTTCTGGAGGAGACCTAGCCTTTCCCCTAAAACAACAGGTACAACAAAGTTCTTGTTGTCCATGTGGATGAAGACAAAGCCTGCAGGGTGGATGAGCAAACTGACCATAGCACAGCAGTCCATTCAAGTAGAGGGACAGAAAAGGAATATGGTAATCATAGGGAACAGCCATGACCAAGAGTTCTGAAGATTGTGCTGCCTGTCCAGTGCCAGAGTTGAGGACATCTCCTCATGATTGGAAACAAACTTGGAATAGGAGGGGGAGGATCCAGTTGTCATGGTCCACTTAGGAATCAATAGCATAGGTAGAACAAGGAATGAGATTCTGCTAGGGAAATTTTAGGAGATCGGGTCCAAATCAAAACACAGAACCTCAAAGGTAATAATCTCTGGGTTGCTACCTGAGCCATGCTCAAATTAGCATAGGGTCAAAGCAAGTTGAATGCATGGCTCAAGGAATAGTGAGGGAATCAATGGTTTCCATTCATAGGGCACTGGCACCAATGGGAAAGAGTGAGCTGTTCCATTGGGATGGGCTCCAGTAAACTAGCTGGGACCAGTGTCCTGGCAAAATGAATAACTAGGTCTGCAGGTAGAGCTTTAAACTAAAAAGGGAGGAGGGGAAGGGTTCAATTAAGGGGAAATTTATAAACCTAAAGAGAAAAGTTAAGGCCACAGATTATTACAGCATTTTGGATAAAGCCAAGTAGAGTGTGACAAAAAGGGACAAAAGGTTTAACTAATAGTAAGATCAATTCAGGGAAAAATGGTAAGTTAAAATTAACGGTACTTTATTTGAATGCACAAGCATTCATCACAAGATAGAGGAATTAAGGCACAAATAGAGATAAATAGGTTTGATCAAAAAGCTATTCAGAGACATGAGTACATGGTGAAGAAGATTGAGAACTAAATATTTCAGGATACTTAGCGTTTCAAAAAGACAGACAAAATGGAAAAGGAGTGGGAGGTTTTGGGTGGCCTATGCCTGCTAGCAAAGAATGAGATAAGGACAATAGTGAGGAAGGATCTTGGCTCAGAAGAGCAGAAAGCAGAATTAGTATGGGTGGAGATAAAGAATTAACAAGGGTCAGAAAATGCTGGTAGGAGTAGTTTATGGGCCTCCTAACAAACTGCTCAACAGAGTATTAATAAAGAAATAAGAGGAGCTTGCAACAAAGGAAATGCAATAATAATCTTCATACAGGCTGGACAAATCGAATCAGCAAAAGC
Organism: Cetorhinus maximus; assembly: GCF_964194155.1. Lineage (NCBI taxonomy): Eukaryota > Metazoa > Chordata > Chondrichthyes > Lamniformes > Cetorhinidae > Cetorhinus > Cetorhinus maximus. The sequence continues at coordinate 144,900,325 of NC_135880.1, read as the reverse complement.
AGTTTGGAGGATGAGTTGATGGAATGCGTACAAGACAGTTTTCTAGGACAATATATTGTGAACCAACGAGGGAAGAGGCTATTTTAGATCTTGTTTTGTTTAATTAATTAGTGTTAATTATTAATCTCAGTTAGGGATCTTCTGAGAAAGAGTGATCATATAGAATTTCACATTAGTTTGAGTGATGTACCTCAATCCCAAACTAGAGCATTGAATTTAAATATAGTCAATTACATAGATATGGGGGTGGGTTGGATGAGAACATAAGAAATAGGATGAATAGGCCATGCGACTGCTCGAGCCTGCTCCACCATTCAATACAATCATGGCTGATTTTCTACCTCAACTTGACTTTCCTGTCCACTCACTATTTCCTTTAAGCTAGATTGGGAAATTAGATTAAACAATTTGACAGTAGGTAAACAATAGCAAATATTTAAATAAAGCAATATTTCATAATTCTTAGTGAATTTACATTCCATTAAGATTTTAAAAAGCTCCAAGGGAAAAGAGTTCCACCTGTGGCTAATTCAAAAGTTTAAGGATTGCAACAGATTTACAGAAGAGGTTTGTAATATTGATAAAAGCAGTAATACTGAGAATTAGGAGTTTTAGGTACCAGCAAAGGATGACAAAAAAACTGATAAAGAGGGGAAAAAGAATGAGTAAATTAGCCAGGAATATAAAACAGATTGTAAGAGCTTCCATAAGTATGTAAAAAGGAAAAGTACAAAAGTAATGATGGGACTCTTGGAGACTGAGAAAGGAGAAATTATAATGGGAAATATGGGAATGGCAGAGACGTTAAACAAATAATTTGTTTCTGTGTTCACAGTGGAAAACACAAAAATACCAAAAATAGTGGAGAACCAAGGATCTAATGAGAATGAGGAACTTAAGATAATTAATCTGAGTGCAGAAAAATTAATGGGACTGAAAACCAACAAATTCCTGGACCTGATAGCCTATATCCTAGACTTCTAAAAAAGGTGGCTGCTGAGATAGTGGATGCACTGGTTGTGATCTTTCAAAATTCCCTAGATTCTGAAATGGCCCCAGTACATTGGAAAATATCAAATGTTGCACTGCTATTCAGGGATGAAGGGAGAGAGAAAGCAGAGAGCTACAGGCCAGTTAGCATGACATCAGTCAGGAAGATGCTGGAATCCATTGTTAACAAAGTTAGTACAGGGCACTTAGAAAATCAAAATATGATTAGGCAGAACCAACAATCTTTTATGAAAAGGAAATCATGTTTGATAAATCTAATAAACTTTTATTAAGGATGTAACTAGCAGGGTGGATAAGGGAAACCAGTGAATGTAGTATATTTGGATTTTTAAAAGGCATTCAATGATGTGCCACACAAAATGTTGTTGCACAAGATAAGGTTCACAGGGTTGAAGGCAATGTATTGGCATGACTGGAGGATTGGTTAAAGGACATAAAACAAAGCAAGAATAAATGGGTCGTTTTCAGGTTAGCAGGTATTACTACTGGGACGCTGCAAGGTTCAGTGCTGGCACCTCAGCTATTTACAATCTATATTGCTGATTTAGATGAAGGGAAAGAGTATTATGCATTCAAGTCTGCTGACAATACAAAGCTAGGTGGGAAAGTAAGCTGTGAGGAAGACACGGAGTCTGCAAAGGGTACATAGAGTCAGGTCAAGTCCATGGGCAAGAAAGTGGTAGATTGAATATAATAAGAGAAATGCAAGCTTTTTAACTTTGGTGACAAGATTACAGAAACAGAATACTTTTTAAATGATAAAAAACTTAAATATTGGCGTTCAGATGGATTTGGATATACAGCAAGCAATCAGGAAGGCAAATGGTATGTTGGCCTTTATTGCAAAGGTACAAGAAGGTTTGCTGTAATTGTACGGAGCTTTGATAAAACCACACCTAGAGTAATGGTGAGATTTTAGCCTCTGTACCCAAGGAAGGATATACTTGGCTTAGAGGTAGTGCAACAAAGGTTCACTAAATGGGTTCCTGGGATGAGAGGGTTGTCCAACGTGAAGAGGCTGAGTAAACTGGGCCTATACTCCCTGCAGTTTTGTAGAATGAGAGGTGACCTCAATGAAACACACAAGATTCTAAAGGGGCTTGACAAGGTAAATGTTTAGACACTGTTTCCCCGATCTGGAGGTTCTAAACCTAAGGGGCCTAACCTCACAATGAGGGAGCAGCCATTTTGGACTGAGAAAAGGAGAAATTTCTTCACTCAGAGGGCTGTGAATCATTGGAATTCTTTACCCCAGTAGGCTGTGGGTGCTCAGTTGTTGAGAATATTCAAGGTTGAGATCGATAGATGTTTGGGATCTAAGAATCAATGGATATGGGGAATGAGCAGTCAAGTGGAGTTGACTTTGAGGATCTTATTAAATGGTGGAATAGGTTCGAGGGGTTGAACGACCTTTTCTTGTTCCTACCTTTTATGTTATTATGAAAAGATAAGGAGGGCAAGCAACCTGTTCCCCAATTACTAACAGCAGCACAAATGCCATGTTAACTCTCTTATGTTCTATTATATCAACAACCTGCACAGCTTAACCTATTGCTCTGTTTAACAATGTTTGGTGCACGTAACATGATCCCCCCAACAGCTTTATCTTATAAAATCAAATGAAGCATACCTTTTGTGAGAAGGCCAAATACCAGGTGGTGACCTCTTCATACTGAACATATACACTGCAGCTTCAGCAGTAGTGAAGAGACGACAAAAGCACAGGAAAGAACAGACCACCACTGCAGATGCTGCTCGGCCGTCCTGTTGTGAAAGATTTGAATAAAAGTCCATTGATACAAAAAACATCCACATATGCATATCATCAAACTCCTGGTAAATAATATAAACAGCTTAGCACATTTTTGGCCTGATGTAGGGCATTCTCACCAGTTCAGGCACATAGTTATATTGCACCAATATCTATCACTACAACTAGTGTTCGTGGCCATCTTCCCTTCCCTATCTCCAGGGCAAGTGAAAGAGTTGCAACACAAGGTGGACTAGTACTACTGCATCTACTACTGCAAAGCATTCCATCGCGCAGTTAAGAGCCAGTGCCAATTGCCTATCAAACAGACTCAAGACCTCTAATGATAGTCAGACACATCAGTGCTGGAGGTGACAATGTTTTTATTTATGGGTAACAGCACTCTTATATTTCTAATTAAATCTCTACATGAATTTTCAGCAAAGCTGAAGAATACCATGCTTTTCATATCTTTGTTACCCAGTGTCAGCATAGACTGGAGCGTGAAGCTCCATTTAGCCAATTCCAATAATGTGCCTTAAAATGCCCAAGTTCAGGACTGCAACCACTGTAACATTAAAGAACAACTGCTCTTACCAACTTGGTATCAAATTAGGGGCAATTTTGTGTCCTATAAGGAATTGCATTGAGATTGCCCAAATTTCAATAAGCCAGGAATGATATCAAACCCACGTCACAAGAGTTTAAACTCATTACACTACCAATTACCCAACAGTTACTACAAACTGGGGTTTGTTTCTACATATACAAATGACATCAATTCTACCATTCTGCCTCCTACATTAAATCTGATAGTATTTGCCAGCCTCTGGCTTCAACTCCTCAAACTTCACCCAAAAATTAGTTAGAAAGTGTAAAGTTTTGCCATACTGATCAACCAACTTCCTCCCTCACATCCACTTTGTTACTAAGACTATTTTCCTTCCACCCCTACAAGATTGCACACATCTGCCATTATCTCTCCAATCAGCAAAAGAATGTCTTCAATACCTGAAGGCTCAACTTCTCAACATTCTTCTAGTCAGCCTCATCGCCTCAATCCTTTACAAGCTTATATATATTCAAAACATTAGTCTACTTCCTCACGAAGTCCTGCATTCTCATCACCCCTACTCTCTCCAAACACATAAGCTTAAAGTCCCAGCCAACAGATTTCAAAATTCTTGTTCTCACTTTTAAATCTCTCCATGTCCGTGTCTTGCCCAATCTTAGTGATTATCTTTTGGCTTACTAACTCATTATGCATCTTTAATCCTCCTGCTTCTCCTGTTCTTCCATTCCCTTCACTCCATTGTTGGTGCTCATTTATTCAGCCACGGTGCTTCTATCTGCTGAATCATATCTCAATTCCTCTGGTTTCCCAAATCCCTTCCTGCTTTTAAAACTGCTGCAAACTTCTCTCTTCAATACTGCCATTACTTCTCTCCTTCCATCCTTCCTCCTACTCAAATTGCACTTACGTTCTCCCTAATGTACATATATTGAGATAAGATATCTTCCTGCACATGAGCAGCAATACAGAAATTAAACTTGACATAAATTATTAGCTTCCTGTGAAATAAATTAGTGTTTATTCAGGGTTTTCACAAGATATTTATGGGTGCAGAACATCTATTGGCTCACCTTAATTTATCCTTACAGAAAGAAATTATAGTTCTCAGGTGTCCCATTTAGTTGTTTCTTGAATGATTTCAGGATTTTTGCCTCCACTACTGTCTAGAAGTCCATACCAAGAACTCTTTGTATGAAGAACTACTAATTTATCTTTAACTATTCTGAGCTTGAGTCACCTTGTCCTGCTAGTTTAAAGTCATGAGATTAATTTTCTATTTTTTAGCCATCTTATAAACCACTATAAAATCATCCTTTAGATGCCCCCTTTCCAAGAATGATTTTGACGCATCATAAAAACACATTTCTGCACTACTTACAAGGCAATGGACAACACAAATGTTCTTCTGATCTTGTTTCAGCCATAGGTGCATATTCCTGCAAATATTGTACAAGTTTTGCAAACTTGGGGCACGTCGTGTTGGCCAGCCACATTCAGAAACCTACAGTTATTAAAAGCAGAACAAATATTTTACAAAATATTCAGGCACTATAACAAAATCTGAATTATATCTTTATGACTTATACCTAAATACAATCTGAAACACTGCTGTATCAGTTTAATTTTATTAATAAGCTCAAGCATCACATTCACCAATGTAAAGAAAGTATATTTAAGTTTGTGCCATTGGATTTTTTTGGGAGGTTAGTGTGCCTCTATGGTCAGAAGGTTTGTGGATTCAATTCCAACTTCAGAAACATGAGCATAAATTCCAGGCTGACACTTCAGTGCAGTATGGAGGGAGTGTTGCACCAACAGCGATGCTGCTTTTCAGATGAGACATTAAACTGAAGCCTCCATCATCCCTCTCGGATGGACAAAAAAAATGCCATGACACTATTGAAGAGCAGGGGAATCAACTTCTGGTTTCCTGGCTAATATTTAATCTCGCAACGAACACCATTAAGAAATAGATTATCTGGTTGTTATCCCATTGCTGTTTGCAAGACTATTGGTTGCCACATTTTCAACATGACAACAGTGACTACTCTTCAAAAGTGATCAATTGGGTGTAAAGCGTTTTCTGATGCCCTGTGGTCATGAAAGTCGCTGCATAATTGCAATTTCTCCTCATCTCTGTCCCATAAGGGCAACCCCTAATTTTAAAACAGTGCTCACTAGTTCTGGACTCACCCACAAGAGGAAACATCCTTTCCATGTTCACCTTGTCAAGACCATTCAGGATCATACATACTTCAATCAAGTCGCCTCTCACTCTTCTAAAAACAAGTGGAAACAAGCCCAGCCTGTCCAACCTATCTTCATAAGACAACCTGCTCATTCCAGGTATCAATCGAGTAAACCTCCTTCGAACCAACTCCAACGCATTTACACCCTTCCTTAAATAAGGAGACCAAAACTCCACACAGTATTCGAGATGCAGTCTCACCAATGCTCTGCATAACTGAAGCATAACGTCCTTACTTTTATAAAAACAAAAATGTTCAATTCCTCTCGTAATAAAGGTGGCATTCCATTAGCCTTTCTGATTACATGCCGTACCTGCAAACTAACTTTTTGTGACTCATGCACAAGAACATCTAGATCCCTGTGCACCCCGGAATTCTGCAGTCATTCTCCGTTTAAGTAATACGCTGAATTTTTAGTCTTCCTGCCAAAGTGAACAAATTCAGATTTTCCCACATTATATTCCATCTGCCAGACCTTTGTCTGCTCATTCAACCTATCTATTTCCGTCCGCAAACTCCTTGGCCAGGATTTTCCGGCCCCGTCAAAGCAGGATCTGCTGCGGGAGATTCAGCAGGCCAGTCAAAAGTCCACTGACTTTCAGCGGGACCAGACGATCCCAGTAGTGGACAGGGCCAGAAAATCCCACCCCTTATGTCTTCTCCACAACATACTTTCTTACCTATCTTTGTGTCATCTGCAAATTTAGCTACTATGCCTTCACTCCCCTCATCTAAGTCATGGATGTAAATTGTAGAAAGTTGAGGCCCCAGCACAGACCCCTGCAGGACTCCACTAGTCACATCCTGCCAATCAGACAAAGACCCATTGCCAATCTATCTTTCTTTTGCTGGAATCATCTGTTTAGACACAACACTGCAGTATAATGATTCTGAGCTTTGGGCAGGATATACAAAACTGATCCAAGTCTGAGGACAAGTGTACCCTGTGGCAAAATTAACCTCTATATTTAATCTTCCAGTGTAAGACTAAAACAAGTAGCAATCTGTTAAGCCTATTATGAACAAATATTTGTAGTTGTCACTGTAACATTGGGCAGCCTAAAGGCCACAAAATGAGTTTTTCACTTATGATTATATGTTACATTCTATTACATTCCAAAGATGTGAAAAAACCACCAATTTTACAAAATTCAGCAAGTTTAAATCCTAAATTCCCTGGGTTTTAATGTGACTTTCTCTCTGATAGATTAATAGGGAAATAGCCTACTGCTGTATTGGACTACTTAAACAAGGTGGTTCAGGCTGATTCCATAACCTGTACTGAGTTAATCCATGTCAACTATATGACAAGCACTGAGAATACAAGTGATCTTATGGCAGAAAATAAAAGCTCATGGTGTATGTGATAACATATTAGCCTGGATAGAAGATTGGATGGCTGGCAGAAAACAGGGTATGCATAAATGGGTTTTTGTCTGGTTGGCAAGATGTGAGTAGTGGAGTCCTGCAGGGGTCTGTGCTGGGGCCTCAACTTTTTACAATTTATATCAATAACTTAGATGAGGGGAACGAAGGCATGGTAGCTAAATTTGCAGATGACACAAAGATAGGTAGGAAAGTAAGTTGCTAGGGCGATAGGTTGAGTGAGTGGACAAAAATCTGGCAGATGGAATATAATGTGGGAAAATGTGAAGTTGTTCACTTTGGTAGGTAGAATAAAAAAGCAAGAGTATTACTTAAATGGAGAATGACTGCAGAATTCTGAGGTGCAGAGGGATCTAGGCGTTCTCATGCATGAGTCACAAAAAGTTAATATGCAGGTACAGCATGTAATCAAAAGGCTAATGGAATGCTATCCTTTTTTACAAGAGGGATTGAACATAAAAGTAAGGATGTTATGCTTCAGTAATACAGGGCATTGGTGAGACCGCATCTTGAAGATTGTGTGCAGTTTTGGTCTCCTTATTTAAGGATGTAAATGTGCTGGAAGCAGTTCAGAGGAGGTTGACTAGATTGATACCTGGAATGAGCAGGTTGTCTTATGAGGATCGGTTGGACAGGCTGGGCTGGTTTCCACTGGAGTTTAGAAGAGTGAGGGATGACTTGATTGAGTATATAAGACCCTGAATGGTCTTGACAAGGTGGACATGGAAAGGATGTTTCCTCTTGTGGGTGAGTCCAGAACTAAAGGACATTTTTTAAAATTAGGGGTCACCCTCATAGGACCGAGATGAGGAAATTTTTTTTCTCTCAGAGGGTTGTGCGACTTTGGAACTCTGCCTCAGAAAGCAGTGGAAGCAGGGTCACTGAATATTTTTAAGGCGGAGGTAGATAGATTCTTATTAGGCAAGGGAGTCAAAGGTTATCAGGGGTAGATGGGAATGTAGAACTGGAAAAATAAACAGATCAGCCATAATCTTATTGAACGGCTGAGCAGGCTCCAGGGGCCAAGTAGCCTACTTCTACTTCTATTCCGTATGCTCGTATGATTTCTGAAGTGATAAAATGAAGGAATAAAGTTAGTTAGAAACCTTACGCCTAATCGCTAACTGGTGACATCTTTTGAAATGTGTGGATGTCAGGTAAGCATGGGATCAGACTCAGCTACAATGTCCTCAACAGGTTGCCTTGGCTCATTCATAGAGAACTATCACTTCTAGATGAGAAATTTGAAAGCCGTATTTACTTCTGCCACAGATGTATCTTCAGGAGAGGGAAAAAAAAACATAACTGGGGGAAAACATGAAATATATTACAAATATTAGGCATAGAGTGGCTGGCATTAAATAACAATAAATATGCTCTTCTTTATTCAGCAACCAAGTTACCCACTGACCATTAGTGTTACCAACACTAGTAACACTATTGAGATTGTTCATCTTTCCTTCTCAAGTTCAATATTAATGCAAAAGTTCCTTCATATTTTCAGCTAATAATCTCATAAGTCTACCACTAGCTGCATAGTTCAAAAGAAAGCAACATCAACCAATAAAATTGAAGACATAAATACAAAGTTTCTTTCAGGCACATAACTGTCAATTTTAGAAATGATTACAGGTGAGAGGTTTGCCTTGAAGATGTAAACTTACATGTGCAATGAAAATTAAAAGGACATTTCAATAAATATCTCATTCCAACTCTAAAGCAAATTTAAAGTTTTTTCATTAAAATGCAATAAACCAGTATTTTGATTTCCTCAACATTTTTCCTCACAATTTGACAGACAGCATTTTTTAAGGACATAACCACCACATCCATGATTTTGTTTTTGAAAAGAGGCACAATTTTAAATAGACACTTGAAAAACAAGTTGGCTGACCAATTCACACATTCAAAGGTCTCCAGTTGGATGTTGTCCACAACAATCAGTGGTTTGATTTTTATTTATGGAAAAAGTACAACTGGACAGCTACTTGCCAATCATATCATTGCACATGCAGCTACACTGAACTGAGCAACAAAACACAAAAATGACAGAAGCAACAATAATTACACAACATAATTTCAAATCTGCTCAATATTTACATATGTATATAGTTTCATATGGAAAAATGGACGAAGTTGAAGAGTACAAAGTTTAAGCAGTGCATTGAAGATGCCTCACTTCAATTCACCTTTTACATTTGTTATACATACCCTGTTATGGAATTTGGAGGATCTGTAGGTTCGTTGCGAGAGATTGTAAACTGCGTAATGTCCTGGATGGCGGGAATCTAGAAACAATCTAACATCTTCAATGTTGTTTTTGATAGCAGACTCAACACCTTCAGCTGGAAATGACATAACTGGGGGAAAATATAAAATATATTACAAATATTAGGCATAGAGCTGCATGGCATTAAATAATAATTAATTCAAAATTACATCAGAACTCTTTAATTGGATTACTGTCTTGTATTCCCTGGTGTTTATTATCCTCCATGGAAAACATTTATGTGAGAATTGTAATTAGGATGACTACGGTGTAATTATTGCTCAATATCACAGGAGCTAATTCGGAACCTGCTTTTTGTGGATCACCCTTTAATTGTGCCTTTTGCCAATTATTTGACTTATAATAATTGTATATTTTCAAGAACGCTTCCCACCGATTTCCTTTGTAAATGCTATGTGGCCATGGAAGTAGCATTTTATGAACCACAGAAAAATAAGAATCGTCTGTTCAAGACTTCAAATTAAACCATACAAAAACCTCAGTATAGAATTGTGTAACTGGGGACGTTGTAGAACAGCACATTGAGAAATCAAAAAGTCTTTTGTTTCTAATACAATCTCCAGTATCTTATGAAATTGGGGTGGGCATAGGGGCTTCGCTACAGTCAAGTTTTCTGTTTGCAAAAAAAAACTCTAAACAATATCAACAATTCCAAAGTTCATTCCTGTATTTATAATTTTGTAAAGTTTAACAAAGGTGAAGTAGAATAATGCACAGTTGTGCCATGGAATCCAGGCCATGAACAAGTGATTCTCAGTTAACTGTTGGCTCCTGGTTTTAACCTTTAGTAAAAAAATCTACTGTTGAAAGAGAGGCTCATTTGTATGCAAGTAAGCTTTATCACTGAAACACAAAGGCTTTCTGACTTACCAGCTATTCTTGAAGTAACATATGAAATGTCCAAATCTCCTTTAGCATAGCTAGTCAAAAAAAGCATAAAAACAGCACATAAGAACAGATTGTAAAGTAGGGAACAGTGAAACATACAGCTTAACTCTTGAACAAGGAATGCACCATAATCCAGAATGAAGTAATCATAGAAAGTGTTGGAAAAACTCGGCATGTCTGGTAGCATCTGTGGAGAGAGAAACATAGTTTACGTTATGAGTTCCAATATGACTCTTCTTCGGAATCAGAACAGTTGGATTTGAAATATTGACTCTGCTTCTCTCTCCACAGATGTTACCAGACCTGCTGAGTTTTTCCAGCACTTTGTTTTTATTTCTGATCTCCAGCATCCACAGTATTTTGCTTTTATGAAGTAATCATCTTAGATTCTCAAGAGTCACACATGTGGGACACAGTCAGTATCCCAATTACCCATTTCTTTCACTTAAGTATGAGTTAAAAACAGAAAGGGCATCCAATTAATCAGGAGCTACTTCCAATTCATGATGAATAACACCCAGAGGATAGTTAGAGTTCAGCACTGTGGCTGCTGCATCATAGAATTGTACTGCACAGGAGCTTGTCATTCAGCCCATCATGCCTGTGTCGAACCTTTGAAAGAGGAATCTAATTAGTCCCATTTAACTGCCTTTTCCCCACAATTTTTTTCTTTTCAAGTATATATCCAAATCACTTTTTAAAATTAATCTTGAATCTGTGTCCACTATCTTTTCAGGTAAATCATGTAGAACAAAAATTCCATTGGGCACAGAAGCCAAAACAGAAACAATGAATGAAATTGACAAAGATAGTTTAAATAAAGATTAAGCCTTAAAGCTTTTTTCTTTATCAAGTACATATTCAATTCTCTTCTGAAAGTTATGACCAAATCTGTCTCCACCACCCTTTAAGATAATGTGTTCAAAGTCAACATACGTCACTGCATAAAAAAAATTCTCAGCTTGCTTCTGGCACTTTTGCAATTATCTTAAACCTGTATTCCCTGGTTATCAACCCTCCTGCCAGTGGAAACAGTTCCTCCCAATCAAAACCCTTCATAATTTGAACACCTCCAGTACATCTCCCTTTAACATTCTCTGCTCTAAGGAGAACAGATTCACTTCTCCAATCTCTCCACATAACTGAAGTACCTAATCATTACTACCATTCTAATAAATCTCTTCTGCAAAGCAGCCTTTGTAAAGCCTTGACATCTTTTTTAAAGTGTGGTGCCCAAAATTCTACATATGACTCCAGCTGAGTCCTAACCAGTGATATATAAAGGTTTAGCAGAACTTCATTGCTCTTGTACTCTATGCTTCTGTTTATAAAGCCCAAGTTCTCTCTGCTACTTAAAAAAAAAAGAAACATTCCCCTTGATTTGTCCTGCCACCAAAGATTTGTGTATGTGAACCCCCAGGTCTCTCTGTTCCTGCATCCCCTTTACAAGTGTACCACCTAGTTGACTACTACCCTTCCTTGGTCTGACTCCTAAAATGCATTACTTTACACATCTCTGCATTAAATTTAATTGTCATGTGTCTGCCCATTTCACCAGTCTTATATCCTGCTGATGTCTATTAGTATCCTTCTCACTGTTTACTACATTTCTAAGTTTTGTGCCATGCGCAAACTTTGAAATTTTGCTTCCTACACAAAAGTTCCAGGTCATTAATATATTTCAAAAGTAACTGTGGCCCTAATACTGACCCCTAATAATGGTCCTGCTTGAAATCCCCATAATTGTTTGCATGAAATTCTCAGAGTTACGTCTGGCAGAAACACATCTCCTCAGGGCAAGCCCTTTATCACAGAAGTTAATGGAAATCTGGAGCTCTACTCTGCCCCCCACAAACAAAGACTGTGGATACTAGAACAATTGGCGATTTCAAGACTGAGACAGATAAAATTTTGTTTGGTAAAAATGTCACAGGATATGAAGCAAAGGTAAAGAAAAGTGCAGTTGAGGTGCAGATGTGCCATCATCTAATATTCAGATCAGCTTTAAATGTTTCAGAACCCCATTTAATAAAATAAAACAGGTGTGACCATGACTTTAAAGGGACATGTTATAAAGTGACATCCTTGTGAGGGGAAAGGGGAAGAATATGGTATGTGTGTGTGATTGATCATATAATCCCAAAATGTTGCAATAGGAAATATTTCTGTGCAAACTACTGTCATGCAGTTTTATACTACCTTGTTACGTAAGGGAGGTAGGTCATTGAGGCTTCCTTTCCAAAGATAGCTAAGTCCATTTTATACTTTCTTGCCAGAGACAAGCAGTCGAACAGAGTCCCTAGTTTTGCTCAAATTGTAGGCTTTTCTATGGTGCAGGGTGCTATTGCACACACATTGCTTTGTGGGCGCCACCTGTCAAATCTGCTGTGTACTAGAGCCAAAAGGGATTCCACTGCCCCTGTGTATTTAAACTAATGTTCAGAGGTAGCTGTTCTGATGACACTCAAGTGTGAGGGCAGTTCTCCAAACATCTGCTCATGTGCTAACATAAGAACAAATGACAGGTACTAATGAGGTGAAGAGGGAGTAGCTCAGAGGAATTAAATTATCTGTGGATGATTCTCCGCAGGTGGGGGGAGGCTGAGTATCATTCGGAGTCATGAGCAGTGTCATCAGTGGATAACTCTTGTTATCCAAACAATTTGGTTTGCCGTTTGGGCTCAAATGCAGCTAGCACAGCAGACTTCCAGTTAATGAAGGCATCACAACTGTTACGAGGATACCAAGCATTGACCTTCATGTTTTGATGGTCACACAACAGTCGGACATTGAGGCAGTGGAATCCTTTTTGGTCCTAGTACACAGCAGATTTGACACGTGGCACCCACAAATGTTTGACTGCTTGTCTCTGGCAAGAAAGTATAAAATGGACTTAGCTATCTTTGGAAAGGAAGCCTCAATGACCTACCTCCCTTACGTAACAAGGGATGACAAACGACGAGATGATGTAAATATCACCAATGCCATCCTCCAATCACAGCTTGGCATTCATTTTTATTTACTTTTCTCACCTTCAGAAATTTTTCTAGATTGCTATATAAATGCAAGCGAGTTAATGTTATTGTTCAACTATATAAACAGGAGTTCTGAATACGCCTTGCAACCAGTGCTCAGCAGAATGTGCAGAATCATGCTCAAAGGATCAAATATAAGGATAAAATATATCCATAAATTTAACAAAGTTAATCAGGAAAAATGCAAAACTATTATGTCCGAAAGGCTGATTATAAGTAAAGGCACAGCACACGTAAAGGTGAACACAAACCTTCACAACACTGCAGGGCTGTATTTTTTTAACATTCCACTTTATGGACTTAATACAGGCAACATTCATTGCAAACACATGCCATCACAGTTTCAAATACATATAACTCAAATCAATTTGAACTTTCCCTGGCATTGTTCATAGGAATTATACCTAATCTACAATATATCAATGGAAAAATGGCACATCAACACAGACTTGTCCAGCTTTTTCCCTTGGGGGGGCCACATTTCAATTTTTCTCACACTTGTCGGGGGGATAGGGGAGCAGCAATGAGCAAGATAGGGTTTGGCACAACATTAAACATGAATTTCAAAATAAAAACTGGCGTATGAAAAGAAACAATTTGTTGAGTAAAGAAACACGACAATAAATTATTCATTAATCTTTTTTTTAATTCACACGACAATTTGAGTGTGAAAGGGTGAGTGTGTGTGAGTCCAGCTCACTCCCAGGCACAGGGTGCTCACACTCACCACTGCGAGTGTAGATGAAAGTGCCTTTCAGTGTGTGAGGGTGAGGGCGGATGAGGACACTGAGACACTCCCCTCTCTCTCTCTCGCTCTCACACTCAGCCCTACCCCTCTCTCACTCACTCACACTCTTAGCTTCCCTCTGTCTCTCACACACCTTCCCTCTCTCTCTCTCACACACAGACAGACAGACACACTCACCCTCTCTCTCATATGCAGACAGACACACACACCCTCCCTCTTTCTCTCACACACACAAACAGACACACATTCACCCTCTCTCTCTCACACACACACCCTCTCTCCCTGTCTCTCTCACATTCACACACCTCTCTCCCTCTCTCTCTCACACACACACCCTCACTCTCTCTCACACACACACCCTCACTCTCTCTCACACACACACCCTCACTCTCTCACACACACACCCTCTCTCTCACACACACACACCCTCTCTCTCACACACACACCCTCACTCTCTCTCACACACACACATACAGACACACCCTCTCTCACACACACACTCACACACACACACCCTCTCTCTCACACACCCTCTCTCACCCCCTCTCACACACACACACACACCCTCTCTCTCCCTCACACACACCCTCTCTCCCTCACACACACCCTCTCTCTCCCTCTGATACACACACCCTCCCTCTCGCTCTCTGACACATAGACACACCCCCTCTCTGACAGACACACCCCCTCTTTCAGACACATAGACACACCCCCTCTCTCAGAGACACATACTAACCCTCCCTCAGACACACACGCTCACCCTCTCTCAGGCACACACACACACGCTCACCCTCACTCAGACACACACACACACACATCCTCTTTCTCAGACACACACTCACCCTCTCTCATACACACACACACACTCACCCTCTCTCAGACACACACACACTCACCCCCTCTCAGACACACACACACACTTACCCCCTCTCAGACACACACACACACTCACCCCCTCTCAGACACACACACACACTCACCCCCCCTCAGACACACACACACACTCACCCCCCCTCAGACACACACACACTCACCCCCTCTCAGACACACACACACACTCACCCCCTCTCAGACACACACACACACTCACCCCCTCTCAGACACACACACACTCACCCCCTCTCAGACACACACACACACTCACCCCCTCTCAGACACACACACACACTCACCCCCTCTCAGACACACACACACACTCACCCCCTCTCAGACACACACACACACTCACCCCCTCTCAGACACACACACACACTCACCCCCTCTCAGACACACACACACTCACCCCCTCTCAGACACACACACACTCACCACCTCTCAGATACACACACACACACACATTCACCCCCTCTCAGACACACACATGCCCCCTCTCAGACACACACACGCCCCCTCAGACACACACACGCCCCCTCTCAGACACACACACGCCCCCTCTCAGACACACACACACGCCCCCCTCTCAGACACACACACACACGCCCCCCTCTCAGACACACACACACACGCCCCCCTCTCAGACACACACACACGCCCCCCTCTCAGACACACACACACACGCCCTCTCTCAGACACACACACGCTCACCCTCTCTCAGGCACACACACCCTCTCTCAGGCACACACACACACTCACCCTCACAATCACTCACTTGCCCACGCTCACCAAATCGGCTGCGGGGCGGGGGAGGTGCGGTGAGAGTGGAAGAGAGGCCTGAGGCCTAGCAATGTTGAAATGCGGCTGCCCACCCTGGGATATGTTGAGAGCCAGTTGAATGCAGGGAGGAACCAGGGAGGAACCGGGACAAGCCTGCATTAACACAATTAGACACTTTAATAATTAGTCTAAAGAGGGAGACGTTTTGGTATTTATGTTTTTCATAATGAACTTTAAACTTTCTAAATAATGTGATGGCAGAATGTCAAAAATTTTATGCAACTTGTTAACTGTACTCAGTCCTGAACATTATTTTACAAAACTGAGCTGAAGGCATCCCTGAACAATGACCATTGGAACATTCAACTCAGGCAAAAGTAGATCAGAGGCTGTAGGTACTGAAAAGTTCAATCAGCTTGATTTCACTTCGAAACTGTTCGGTTCCTTTTTGAATTACTCTTCATGGCTGCCTGATGCTGATGGTGGATGTGCAAAATTACAATTGCTCAATTTACCAATCCAAGCATCCCTGAAATGCAGCAGTGCAAAATAATTCAAAAATATAAAACTGAGAACAAGCAAAAACATAGCATCTTTCCAACAGATATATTTTTTAATCTGCCAAATCTAGGCACTCCAGTTTAAACTGCTGACTAACAACTTTTTAAAACATCATTGACTGAGGGACACCAGCAGGATTTCAAGGTCAGTTAGAATCTGGAAGATTGATGAGCCTGCTCGTTCGGCTGCTATTTCTAACAAAGCATCCCCAATTCTTCCTTTCTTGCTGCACCCCTTCCCCTTGTAAATAAAATTAAACTAACAGTGTTTACAGTTGTAGCCCTTCAAAAGAAAACACATGCAAACACCTCAATTAAGATTTGAGCTTCAGGGAGAACAGTTTATGAACACCATTCAAAGAGTAGACCAAATCCAGTTATTACAAAGCTATAACTTAGCAGCACACAGACTAAAATATTTACCTGGGATTGCTACCAGAGGCACAGAGATGTTTAGAAAGAAAAAAATTGAGTGAATATTCAAAACAAGCAGTAACAAGCAGCAACATTCACAATGGGAAACAAAAAATGCTAAGTGCTCATCGATACTAAATTAAAAATAACACATTCTTGGGCAAAAAATTGAAAATTAAAGGGAAATGCAAATATCAAAATAGCTGTCTCTCCAACTGGAATGATACATCTAGTTTGAACAATAAAATTTAATGTTCTTTTGATTGACACCCCAAATTCCAGAGCAAGCCAGCATCATAACATAACTGATTCAAATTTACTAATGGGCTGTCATCAAATAAGGAAAGCAAATGGAAGCTAGGCAATCCTTTTGGACAGACATTTTTCTCCTGTTAGTTGACTTATCAGCAAAACAGTGGCCGTAACTATGAAGGATACATTTATTCTGTTAGCTTACACTAATGGGTTGGAGCAGAAATGTTAAGCAGAAAGAAAAAAAGAGTGGGTAGAAAAGAGAAAGCTCTGATTTGTTGCCATCTTCTCCTGTGTCCACACACATACTTTAGCACAATAGCTTAAACATGTCTGCTTTCAGCTCCAGAAAATGGGCATGATGTTGCAGAATGAATTGATGTGACTATGTTCTTTTCAAAAGACTAAATTCTAAGTCCATTTTAAACTTAAAACATTTTTTAGAATAATTATTTAAACAGTCGACAGGTACAAATATATCAAATGTGTCATCATTTTTTCTCCACTGTCATTTTTATTTGAGTCCCTAAAATCTGTGACTCAAAAGAACGCATCAAGGCCCATCAATGATGGGACAGAGCATATGCCATTGGCCCCACGTTACGCAGAAATAGTGGCACAACCCAAAACTCACACCTAGAGAAAATGGGATAGTCCCTGTGTGCATCTGTCCCTCTGCGCTTTCCCATATCTGATGCGCTACTATGCAAATGTGTATTACTATGCTACCCATCTGTCCTTCCACAAATACCACATTAAGAGTGCAACCAAGTACTACATCATGGTAGTAAACTAAAGTACATTTTTTTATTTTAATATAAAAATGTTTACACCCAGATTGCTAATTGTTAAATGTTTGACAGCTTTCCTGCTTGGACTTGCAATTTGTTTACAATACTTAGCTTTTTGAAAGTGTATTTATATAAAAAGGTGCGAATATATCTGTGGCAATTGAGTAAAACATCCTTAAGTGATGTAATACTGGCAAAAATTTCACAATCGTAGCGCAAAAAAATCTACAGGGTATTTATAATGCAAAAGGATGATGACCAAAAAATAATCTTGAAACAAAATCAATGCAATAAATGAACTTAACCCATCTAAGGACAGACAAAAATCAATGAGATTCTTGGTATCTAGAGAAACAGGTTAGCTAGAAGCTGCAATCATTCATCAGCAACTTACCAAAGTTACTGATAATTAAGTAGACTTCCTCGTAATAAGAAGGGAAAGGTGAAACAAATTTAGTTGCACTTTATTGGGTTTGTATATTTGATTGTTATAACATTTCCACAGTCATCGTCATCCCTCGGAATGTACCTCCTGAATGTCAAAGTTCACCAATAGTGGCTCTGATAAATACCCATAGCGAAATGGGGTGAATCTGTGAACACCCGCAGTGAAACGGGGCGACTCGGTGAACACCCACAGTGAAATGGGGCGACTCTGTGAACACCCGCAGTGAAACGGGGCGACTCTGTGAACATCCGCAGTGAAATGTGACGACTCTGTAAACACCCGCAGTGAAATGTGACGACTCTGTGAACACCCGCAGTGAAACGGGGCGACTCTGTGAACACCCGCAGTGAAATGTGATGACTCTGTGAACACCCGCAGTGAAACGTGACGACTCTGTGAACACCCGCAGTGAAATGGGGCGACTCTGTGAACACCCGCAGTGAAATGGGACAACTCTGTGAACACCCGCAGTGAAATGGGACAACTCTGTGAACACCCGCAGTGAAACGGGGCGACTCTGTGAACACCCACAGTGAAATGGGACAACTCTGTGAACACCTACAGTGAAACGGGGCGACTCTGTGAACACCCACAGTGAAATGGGACGACTCTGTGAACACCCACAGTGAAACGGGGCGACTCTGTGAACACCCACAGTGAAACGGGGCGACTCTGTGAACACCCACAGTGAAATGGGACGACTCTGTGAACACCCACAGTGAAACGGGGCGACTCTGTGAACACCTACAGTGAAATGGGACGACTCTGTGAACGCCCGCAGTGAAACGGGGCGACTCTGTGAACACCCGCAGTGAAACGTGATGACTCTGTGAACACCCGCAGTGAAATGGGACGACTCTGTGAACACCCGCAGTGAAATGTGATGACTCTGTGAACACCCGCAGTGAAACGGGGCGACTCTGTGAACACCCGCAGTGAAATGGGGCGACTCTGTGAACACCCGCAGTGAAATGAGGCGACTCTGTGAACACCCGCAGTGAAATGAGGCGACTCTGTGAACACCCGCAGTGAAATGGGGCGACTCTGTGAACACCCGCAGTGAAACGGGGTGACTCTGTGAACACCCGCAGTGAAACGTGACAACTGTGAACACCCGCAGTGAAATGAGGCGACTCTGTGAACACCCGCAGTGAAACGTGACAACTCTGTGAACACCCGCAGTGAAATGTGACGACTCTGTGAACACCCACAGTGAAATGTGACGACTCTGTGAACACCCACAGTGAAATGTGACGACTCTGTGAACACCCACAGTGAAATGTGACGACTCTGTGAACACCCGCAGTGAAATGGGGCGACTCTGTGAACACCCACAGTGAAATGGGGCGACTTGATGGAACACGAAACATTTGCTAAATTCTCAGCTCCACTTACTTGGCAACTGACTGGATCATTTTTGAGGATGTATCCTTGATGTTAGTCAGGAAACGCTCTGTGCCTCCTTTGAGGATATCAAACAACCCCCCAGGGTGTTGTACATCATTTTCAATGCCTAAGGAATAAAATGAACAAATAATCCACGACAGACCAACAACTCACTTCATATGCCTTGGCCCCTTTTGCACCTCTTCCATAACCTGCCTTCTACTTAATCATAGTTTAATAAACAATTAAGATTTTTGGAATGTTTTTAAATATTTACCAAATCTGTATGATCAGCTGCTCCAATAACAGCACAGAAGATTAATACTTACAACTGTAATAACATTTATTTCACAAATAGAAAGACTGTGAAAGCTGACTGCATTTTTATATGGTCATGGCTTAAGCAATCCAGGCTTTTCCACAAAGAGCAGGCCTAATCAACTCTGTCCCATGTAAAGGTACGAGACGTCTATATATGCTGCCAGGGTCATCACATAGGCCACCTCACTTGCCAGATTCCCATTCTACAATCCGAGTTGAAAAGGTGGTTAAAAGGTTCACAAACTATGCACTGTGTCAGGACAATGTCTATACAACACTTATATAAAAAAACAAATGCAACATTTTAGAAATTCCTAAAGTGACCTCACTGATATCAATGAAATTCGAAATGTATAATGTGCAGCCTTCAACTCATAACAAAGATCTTAATGATGCGAAATGGAGCATCTCAATGCAGCCAGATGCAGACTGAAACTGACCATAACCAATGCACTCATTTTGTGCCTTGTATTTTTCACCAAAACACAATGGCCCAAATCTTCCGATCAGGGTCTGAACCCGTTTCTGACCTTGATCAGACAAAAACACCCGCTTGCCTTCCTCCGATTTTTCTGGACAATCTTCCAGTGGAGGATCCTGCTGAACTCACTCAACACAGGAAACCTCGGAGGGAGCAGCAGAGAGAATCTGCACAGAATCCACGGCCCCCTTTGTACTAGCTGCCGTATTCTGGTAAATCAGAGTTTAAATGTCCCAAAGCTTCTCATTGTGTTAGTGGATGAGTGTATGGGTGAGCGAATGGGTGAGTGCGGGTGGGTCAGGGGAAGGGGGTGGAGAGTAGGTGGTGGGGGCTGGTCAGGTCAGGGGAGTCAGGAGTTCAGGGGGTGGGAGTCTAGTAAGGTAGAGTCGGGGGGAGTGGGGGCAATGGGAGGGTTTGAGGCAGGAGTCGGGGGTCAGTTGTAGATAGTTACCCAACAGTTAGACTAGGATTTTCCTATCTAACATTTCCTGGGTAACCATCCAGGTAAGTAAGTCAGAACTGTCCAAAGTCTCCAACTCTAACTTAGGGTCAAAGACTTTTTTTGAGGGTCTTGGGGAGCAGGGAAATTGCCAGTTCAAATTTCCTGAGCAATTCCACGGAGTCAATGTGTTGGGTTTCCAGGGCAAGTCCCGTAGTGCATTTTGTGGGGTATGTCCGGTCTCTGAAGATCTGGAGGCCAGGAGATCTGAGCCATCAACAACATAGCTTTTCAGTTCTGTTTATTCGGCTCATCATTGTTGATGCACCAAAAAAATCAAAAGATCAGACACAGAGGCAAACAGAGAGAGCCTACAACTGAGAAACTATAATATAATGTGTCTTTTCAGTATAAAAAGTTGTTCAATTATTTATTAATGTATCAAATACATCAGCAAAATGGGCTAGCCAATGTTCATCAATAATCAACCATCATCCTTATAGACAGATCAACTATAACTGAAGTAGTTAAAGAGAGAAGAAAGAGCTTGCATTTATAAAGTGCCTTTCACAACCTCAAGCTGTCCCAAAGCCCCTTCTAGCCATTTAGGTACTTTTGAAGTGTAGTCACTGTTTCAAGATAAGGAGTAATACCTGCATAGTTTTACTTTTACAGTGTTCTATATTGATCTAATAGGTTGGGAAAAGCAAAGGTTTTCTACTTTATGCTAAGTACATGGAGCATTTTTATCATTATGTATGGTAAGGAGTCTTAAGTGCATATACAATACCATCGATTAAAACAATCTATCAGATAGACTGTTGAAACAGTCCTGATCACTGTTTGGGGCAAGAGGCTTTCATTGGTGCTAGGAATGCAATTGTATCTGCCCAGTTATTTTTATCCAGGATTAAAAGTTAGAGGCACAGAATGAGTTTAATAATGTTTATAAACTAATTTCGATCACACACTTTTCCAACTTCTTCAAGATTCAATTCCAAACTCTGATGAAGATACAATGTTCTTTTTGGAAACCTAGCTAAGGTCTCAATGGAGGTCAGCTTAAGTAAGTAATCTAAAGCAAATTGCAATCACCCAATTTTTGTCTCCACATTACACTGAGAAAGAAGCCGGGGGGAAAAAGGGAACACAATTGGACCTCTTTGAAATGCCCAATATAAAATACCCAATATAAACAACGTTGTTTGTGATCTTATTTTATGATGTTGCAGTGATTTTGATTTAACAGGACTATATGCTCCAAACACATAAATCAGTACCTTGGGTGTGGCCTGTCACTGTAATTCTACAGATTCAAATGGGAAACAAACCAGAGCTTGTTCTGTTTGTTAATTTGTGAATTAATCAGCAACATAAAGCAGAATGAAAATGAAAGAATCAAATAAAAAATGAGTGCATCACATCGGCAGCAACATCACTGGTGACCTGATTTCGACATGAACTTCCTGACTTGCATAATCTGTAGAACCAAGAAGCAGTCCTGAACCTAAACGAATCAGACAGCAGGATTTCAACCACTAAATCCAGTTTAGTATCAAAATCACTGGAGTTGGCCATCAATCTGAAAGAGATTGACTTGAATGTAATTTGATGCTGCACATCACACATTTCTATAGTTTTATACTGGAGGGTTCACTACTACTCCTTTATTCCTCCTTTGTTGATAAATAGGTTGCATACCTGCATTGTGCATGTTGTTCAGTGGTCCTGCTGGTTTGCTCCACTGTGGCGTTGAACTTGCCACCGTACTGTTGGCCACCCCTCCATTCTGCTCCAGAAGCTGTAAGGATTGGTAACCATCATAATTGATCTTTCGCAGATAAGAGCCCAGCAGACTCATGAGAGGACAATCCAGACACTAGCACAACAAAGAAAGCCGAGATTCCCAGCCACCAGTTGCAAATTATTCTGCTATTGAGTTGCAGTAGCAAGGAGCTTCTCTTCAGAACTAACAGGGCATTGCTGTGTTAGTGCCATCTCAATGCTCAGCTGCCTACACTTATAAGCAGACCTAGCAGGATATCCAATTTGGCTTTAGGCCCAGCCTTGACCAGTGTATGCAGCTGACTACACCATGTCTGTTTGATACTTAAGCTGATTAGCTTGAAGATGTGCAGATTACCTTCATAATTCTAGCACCAATATGAAAATGGACAGCTTTTTTTATAGGAGAGGTCCCACTTTTATAAAGTTTAACACCATTTAAAATTTTTCCAACATATTAAACCACGAAGTAAATACTATGTTTTCCAATCTGAGCAAAAAATCACAACATAATAAGAAAAAAATCTTCAATAACTTTATACTCAGTCTCTTTAACTCATTGCACTTCGAAAAGATCTAAAATTTCCTATTTTACAACAAGCTACAATAAAACCCAATTTGCATGAATTACTTATTTTTCAGCCAACATATGTTAATTGCCCATTTAAATAGGGGCTGACAACACGTTAGTGTGTGAAGTAGGATTCAACTTGATGCAAATGCAGCGCTGGGGCAATTCTGTACTTTGGGTCACAGAAATAGTTTATTTTCAATGTTTTCTAAGCGATAAATTAATTATTGCACAAAACTGTAATTTGTCACCTATGTTAAAAAGACAAGAAAGTGCTTACACCTCCTGATAAGTACTCCTTCCACATTCAGGCATTCAAAATAATTCCATCACATCAACAGTCCGGAAATGAAACAATAAGGCCAGCTCTCTTTGCACCTGACCCAGCTAGAAATGATTTCAAGAGGCACATTTTCTACATGATATTACATTGAGGTTCATTGTAAATATTCATACCAACTTCTACACTTTGTGACAGACAGGCCTACATATTCAATACACAAATCAGTTTCTCTGTCGGCAGGCGAGAGGAAGGGAAAAAAAGCAAGAGAGCGAGTACAAGAGAGATATTTCTGCTCTGGTGATAGAGTGGCAGAAGAAGCAATCTATAAGCACTGTGCAAGTCTAGATTAACAGCCAAGAAAATTAATACCACAAAATATTAGATAATTTCCCATTGCTATGGTATTCCTTATTAGGCAATCGTTGGTATCCATCACTCACAACTGTATGTGCAAACCTAGAATCCAATGTCAATAGCTAGCTGAACTGATGCACTTTCAACAGAAAAAACACCAACAGAGGTGACAACTGAAGTGCTTAACACACAACACAATAAACAATAAACATGTCAAAGTCAGAAGTCAACACTGATGACTGTAAAACAGCAAAAACAGGAGAAACCCCCATACAGGAAATTAAGTAATATTCAACTTCTACTTTGTGCATGAAAACAATACTGAACTGCTATCATGACATGACAAGATGAAGAAATAAGGCCTTATACAGGAGCAGCTGAGGGAAGCTCACTACTTTCATGGCCACTGCAAGGGCACATTACCAAATAGTCCCCTTCCCTCTTCGGATGACTCATTCATTTATACACAGAGGCAGAATGAATAATTTATAGATTTTAAACAAATACTATCCTGCGCAGTTCTGCTACACACCATGTAACTATACTATTTGCAGCATAATGGAATATCCCATTTATTTAACTCAAATAAAAGCTTGTAATAATGTGTGTGGATAATCATATCTTTTCTACCATATAGAAAACATCTGATCATTTCTGCTATAAGATATTATGTCTTTAAAATCTTAATGGACAAAACAAAAAGAACATTTACACAACAGATAAAGACAACAGCATGGCTTTGCAGAGAAGCCTCTAGATTTAATTCCTGGTGCAAGTCCCTTTCTTTACCTTCCTATATTCGGTTCTCACTACTTCTCTTACACTGACCTCCTTCAGTCAGACAACAGGACAGTCCAAGTAACAGGATTCTCCCTAGACAGGACCAATGCAGCTCCACAACTAGATAACTGCGCTTCAGTGGGTCACAGTGGCTCCTGCAGATTTGTTTCACTTCTAAACATAACAGTCAATTGCTGCCAAGACCCCAACGGAGCAATCGGCTAAAGACAACTAAACAGTGCATCAAATAATGATCAGATCATCTTGCCACTGGCCTAATCTTCGATAAAGGTCAACACTGTATTTGGATAGTGGAGATGTTAGTTTATTTTGAGACATCAAAAGCAGAGGAACAGAGGAAATCATACTGTCAATATAACTGAGAGCAAGACATTTCCTCCCATTATAATCACATCAAGATATACACAAATCAGCTGATCTTTTCTGCTGTTGACAAAATACCAGACTCAAGTGAAGAAACTCAACAGTGATTTGCGAGTAATACTGTGAACAGCTCAGTTTTAATCATTGCTCATCTGGTTACTGATGAGCTGATACGAACTCAGATGACCGCGGGAGTTAATTTATTCAAAGTCTATGGTCCTGCAGCAACCCAGGGCAATGTCACTCTTTGACATGACCATCACAACCTGCAGCATAATCAATGGCTATTGTTTTCCTCTATTTGAACATGAGATTTTTTTTAAAAGTTGGCAAAAATAAATAAACCAGGGCACCGAGTACTATAATGCTATAGTACATTGGTATTTAATTACTAAGATTTGAATTTGGTTTTAAAAGTGGGATGAACCCCCTCGTGTACAACTTGAGAACCAGGAACAAGTTTCTTACTTCTGTAATTGGAGATTTAAGATTAATATTTCTAGCTGCAGCTATCTCCTGCAGTTGATTCACAACCTCTGTAATAGTCAATCGCTCTTCAGGATTTATCTTCATCATATTACCTGCAGCAACAAAAGGGGAGAAAATATAGGTCATTTATAGGTCAGAAGCTACCTTCTGTCAATAGGTGCTCTGAGCTAATATATGACTAAAACATAGTATTAGGATTCACTCCAATTCCCTCCCCCACTGCCCTCCCACCCCCAGGAATCCAGTCACCAGTTAGAGTTTAGGAATCACAGCTTTAACGAAAAGAAGCAAACTTGCATTTTTATAGCTTCCTTCTCAGCCTCAGGGTGTTTCACGGTGCTTCACAAACAAAGACTTTTGAATTATAATCTACTGTGATGTAGGCGTATCTCTCAGCCAATTTGAACACAGTAAGGTGCCAAAACATAATCAAGATAATGACCAGTTAAACTGTTTTGTGTGTGTTGGTTGGTCAGGATATTGGGAGAATTCCTTTGCTCTTCTTTGAACAGTAAATTGAGAACTTCTCTTCCCTCATGAACAGGTAATTTTGGCCTCAGGTGTCTTATCCAAAAGGCAGCACCATTAAAATTGCACCACTCCCTGAACTCTGCACTGAGGTGTCAGCCTTGATTATGTGTTCCAGTTCTGCAGTGCACCTATCCACCCCTTTAATCACATTTTGATTTGATGTTTGTAAGTTTCCATTAAACTTTTTCTTTGGTTTTTTACAGCTGACCTAACTTAGGGGCTGTGTTTATGTTACCCCTGATTTTGTTGCTTTCGTTTATTTGGTTGACTCAGAAAGAGTATAATAAACAGATTTATACCAACATGATATTACATCAAAACATTAGAAGTGACTATAATCCATCTCAATCTACTTCAGCTAACATCAATTCAAACCACAATGGCATACTATAGTTCTTTTATATCTTCTAACATGAACCTAGGTCACTGGTTCCAGTCCCACCCTCTGTTTCAAATAAACTGTCAGTCTGTACTAGTCCATTTCTCTAACTGGAACAGTGGAGGTTTGCCTACAACTGAGGAAAAAAAAAGGACAGCACATGCAATCCAAGATCTTCCCACAGAGATCATAGGATTCAATTTTTTGAGGCCATAATTAACATGGTGCATAAGGATAATCTTTATATATACCATCGAAAGGCATTTGCACAAGAAATTATGAGCAAAAAGTGCACAGAAAGGTAGGTTGGTAATAGGTTGGGAGGTAGGAGAGAATGAAGTAGGGATAAATGGTTTGTTCTCTTATTGGCAGAAAGTGACAAGTGGTGCTTCCTAAGAATCTGCACTGGAACCTCAGCTTTTCAGTATGTACGTTCATGACTTGGATGAAGGAATAGAGAACTGCAAACACAGATGACAAAGTTAAGCAGCATAGGTTGTGTAGATGGAAGCAGGAAGTTACAAAGGGACACAGATAGACTAAGTGAATGGGGAAACTAGAGCCAATAGAATTCAATGTGAAGAAGTGTCAGGTTATCCATTTTTCAGATTAGCTTCCGCCCTCATATTCACATCATCACTAAGGCCTCCTATTTCCATCTCTGTAAAATCGCTTGACTTCACCCATCTCATCTCATCTGCTGCTGATGTTTGGTCATCTGACCTAACATCTCCTTATGTGACTCGGTGTCATTTTGTTTTATTAATGCTCCTGTGAAGAGTTTTGGGCCATTTCATTACATTAAAGGTACTGTATAATTTTTTCTACACTCAAATATTCTGACACACTCCTGGTTGGTCTCCTATATTCTATCCTCCATAAACTTAAGTTCATCAAAACTCTGCTGCACATGTCTTAACTCAGAGCAAGTCCCATTCAACTATCATCCCTGTGCTCGCTGGCCCACATTGGCTCCCGGTCAAACAATGTCTTGATTTTAAATTTCTCATCTTGTTTTCAAATTCCTCCGTAGACTTGCCCTTTCCTATCTCTGTAATCTCCTTCAACCCCACAACCCTCCAAGATATATGTGCTCCTCTAATTTTGGCTTCTTGTGCATTCCTAATTATAATTGCTCCATCATTGGCGGCCGTGCCTTCAGTCGCCCAGGCCCTTGCTCCAGAATACCCTCCCTACACTTCTCCACCTCTCTACATCACTTTCCTCCTTTAAGACACTCCTTAAAACCTACTATTTTGACCAAGCTTTTGGTCATCTGACCTTAGATCTCCTTATGTAGCTCGGCATCATATTCTGTTTTATTAATGCGCCTGTGAAGCATCTTGGGACATTTCATTACATTAAAGGCCCTATATAAATATAAATTGTTGTTGACAGGCAGATTTATGATGCAGATTAGGTTACTGATCATATATATGGAGCATGGCAAATGAACATCCAGCTTTTTAGCAATGGCTGATCCACATATATCAGCCTGGACACCAGAGGTTAATTGAAGCTGTCTAGCTTGATGGATAATGAATCAAAGACCAGATTATGAGAATTACATTTCACAGTTTGGCAAGATAAATGGACTTGTAAGGTTATTTACAATCTAAGACCAGACTTTAAAGCTGTGTGCATTCTCCCTGCTCCATTTGTATTTCATCTACTCTCATGAGAGGGCAAGTGGGAGCACGGGATGAGGGCTAGGAGAGGGAGCAGGGGGCAAGGGCGAGGATGGGGCAAGGTGCGGTAGCGCAGAGCGAGGAGCAGGGGCGTGGGGAGAGGAGCAGGGGTGCAGGGCGAGGAGCGCGGGGCAAGGATAAGGAGCAGAGACGAAGATGAGTAGCAGGAGTGTCAGGCGAGCAGCAGAGGCAAGGGGCAAGCGTGAGGAGCAGGGGTGTAGGGCTAGCAGGAGAATGGGATGTGTGGGAGGAGGAGGAGAATAAGGTCAGTAAGAAGAGAGCAAAGTTTCCTCTGAGGTGCACATGTGCAGCTGTGCAGCAGTCTAGCATGTACTGCGCATTGAAATAAACAGGTCACCCATGACTTGATGGAAGTTCAGTGACTTTTAAAATGCAAACTGTCCATGGACAAAAAGTAGTGCTCAGAGGAGAATGTAACCCACCCAGGACAAAAAAAAAATTAGAGGGAACATTGGACTGGGACTCAAAAAAAAATTAGCGCAAGCAAACTAACAGTACTGAACGGTGACAGATCCCCAAGAACAGATGGTTTGCATCTTAGATTTTAAAGGAAGTAGCTGAGAACATTGCAGCTGTTCTCAATCTTCCAAAGTTCTCTTGATTTGGGAACTATTCCTTTAGTTTGAAAAATTGCACATGAAATTCCGTTATTTAAGAAAGCTGACAGAGGGAAACCAGGAAAATAACATCTGTTGTTGGGGAATTGCTAAATCCTATAATTAAGCATAGGGTGGCTGAAGATCTTGAAAATTTTCAGCTGATCAGAGAGCGCCAGCATGTATTTGTAAAGGGTAGTCATGCCTGACAAATTTGATTGCATTTTCTGAAGAGATGACCAAAGTAGTGTATGAAAGAATGTCTATGGATTTTATTTGCAGGTATATGGACTTCTAGAAAGCATTTGATAAGATTCCCTCATAAGAAGCTGTTAGCTGAAGTTGAAACTCATGGATTGAAGGCAAATTATTGACTTGATTAGGAAACTGTGTACGCAACAGGAGACAGTGAGTAGGGTTAATGGGTAGGTATTCTAATTGGCAGTATGTGACTAGAGCTGTCCCACAGGACCTGTGGTGGGACTTCAACTATTCGCTGTATTTATTAATGACTTAGATGAAGAAATAGAAAGCCACATATCCAGAAGAGCTAATCCCACAAAGATAGGTGACACTCTAAGCAATGTAACTTTATGCTTCCATTTACAAAGAGATATTGATATTAAGTGGATGGGAAAAACTATGGCAAATTGATTTCAACATAAGCAAATGTGGACCTAAAAAGGATAGAACAGAGTACTTCCTAAATGTTGAAAAGTTAGAAACAATGGAGGCCTGAAGAGACTTGGGATCCAGAAACACAGATCATTAAAATGTAAGAAACAGGCACAGAAACTAATTAAAAAGCCTAATAGTCTCTAAAGGACTAGAACACAAGGAAGCTGACGTTATGCTTCAGCTGTACAAAGCTCTGGTCACACCACACCTGGAACACTGTGAACAATTCTGGGCAACACACAACAAACAAAATTTTGGCCTTGGAAGGAGTGCAGCGTAGACTTACCAGAATGATAGCTGGATTCCAAGGGTTAAATTATGTGACAAGATTACACAAACTAGGGTGATAGTCCCTTGAATGTGGAAGGTTAAGGGATAGCTTGGCCAAATTTTGCAAGATATTAAGAGAAACAGGTATTGCAGATTGGGAAAAACTATTTCTGCTGGTTGGGGAGTCATGGTTAAAAAATTAGAGGCAGACCTTTCAGAAGTGAAATTAGGTAAAAAATTCTTCAAAAGGTAGTAGAAGTTTTGAATTGTCTTCTGCAAATCGCAATTCATGCTGGATTAATTGTTAATTTTAAAACTGAGATTGAGTATTTTTGTTAGCCATAGATATCAAAGAATATAGGACAATGGCGGGTATGTGGAACTAGGTTGCAGAAAAGCTATGATCTCGTTGAATGGCTGAACAGGCTCAAGAGGCTAAATAGCCTAATCCTGCTACTATGTTCCTGTGGTTTACAAAGTTTTGCTTTCTCCTTGAAGAGGACAAAAGTTCATGAAAACTCTCAATCACCATAAAGTATGTAGCAAGAAGCATGTTTCAGCTACAAATTGGATAGATCTAAAGAAAGACACAAAAATGGTTGCAGCATAGTAAAACAATTAAAAGTGTGCAGGTCATAGTTAGTTTATTAAAAATTACCTTAAACTAAAAGTTAATTTGCTATTTGAGTATCATGCCACACTGATACATTGCAATAAAATAGTCCAGGGTCGAACCTCCAATTTTTCATTGGAGTTCCCCCATCCTGGCAAGCAAACTCACTGAAAAATAACTATGAAGAATGATCTATTGAGATTCTCTCATGCATTCTTTTAAAAAAATACATTGTGAAGTTAGCCATGAACTTGCTTCTCTCTTAGGTTTCTCTTCTCATGCCCTCTTTGAGCTCATCTTGCCTGTAAAACTCTCTTTTTGGAGGCTTGACATAATTCCTATTTAACCAAAGTTCCCTTTCACAGAATCACAGAATCGCAGAGTGCAGAAGAGGCCCTTCGGCCCATCGAGTCTGCACCGACACGTGAGAAACACCTGACCTACCTACCTAATTCCATTTACCAGCACTTGGCCCATATCCTTGAATGTTATGACGTGCCAAGTCCTCATCCAGGTACTTTTTAAAGAATGTGAAGCAACCCGCCTCCACCACCCTCCCAGGCAACGCATTCCAGACCGTCACCACCCTCTGGGTAAAAAAGTTTTTCCTCACATCCCCCTAGACCTCCTGCCCCTCACCTTGAACTTATGTCCCCTCGTGACTGACCCTTCAACTAAGGGGAACAGCTGCTCCCTATCCACCCTGTCCATGCTCCTCATAATCTTGTACACCTCGATCAGGTCGCCCCTCAGCCTTCTCTGCTCCAACGAAAACAACCCAAATCTATCCAACCGCTCTTCATAACTTAAATGTTTCATCCCAGGCAACATCCTGGTGAATCTCCTCGGCACCCCCTCCAGTGCAATCACATCCTTCCTATAATGTGGCGACCAGGACTACACACAGTACTCCAGCTGTGGCCTCACCAAGGTTCTATACAACTCCAACATGACCTGCCTACTTTTGTAATCTATGCCTCGCTTGATAAAGGCAAGTGTCCCATATGCCTTTTTCACCACCCCACTAACATGCCCCTCCGCCTTCAGAGATCTATGGACACACATGCTAAGGTCCCTTTGTTCCTCAGAACTTCCTAGTGTCATGCCATTCATTGAATACTTCCTTGTCAAATTACTCCTTCCAAAGTGTATCACCTCACACTTTTCAGGGTTAAATTCCATCTGCCACTTACCTGCCCATTTGACCATCCCGTCTATATCTTCCTGTAGCCCAAGACATTCAACCTCACTGTTAACCACTCGGCCAATCTTTGTATCATCCGCAAACTTACTAATCCTATCCCCCACATAGCCATCTATGTCGTTTATATAAATGACAAATAATAGGGGACCGAGCACAGATCCCTGAGGTACACCACTGGGCACTGTCTTCCAGTCACTAAAACATCCTTCTGTCATCACCTTCTGTCTCCTACAACTAAGCCAATTTTGAATCCACCTTATCAAATTACCCTGTATCCCATGTGCATTTGCCTTCTTTATAAGTCTCCCATGTGGGACCTTGTCAAAGGCTTTGCTGAAATCCATATAGACTACATCAACGGCACTACCTTCATCTACACACCTGGTCACCTCCTCAAAAAATTCAATCAAATTTGCCCCAATTTTGCTAACAACATATATGGACCCTCTCCTCAGTTACAGTCCCCACTTCCTTTCAAACCAGTCATCAACAACCCTCTCAAAAAAAAATCTCTTCTCTCCTTGCAAACTACTGTCCCTTTCCTCTCCAAGGTTTTAAATGTTTTTGCCTTCTAAATCTTCTCCATCTTCCATGCATCTACTGGCTTAAGTCTCTTCAATCAGGTTTCTACCCTGGCACAATACTGAAACAATTCTAAATGTTCCAAATAACATGCTCTGTGGCTATAACTGTGGTACATTATCCCTCAACTCTGCAACTTTGACATGGTCACCACTATGCTCCGCCAATGCCTCTCCTCTATTGACCAACTCAGTGAGACTACTCTTACTTAGTTATTTTCTTATTTGTCTCATCATCTCTCAAAATGACTTCTCTTCGCACCCCTACAATGTAACTTTCAGAGTCCCCAGGAATCCATCTTTGACATTTATTTCATCCTCATCCACATGCTACCTCTTTGCAACATCATCTGCAGACATGGCATCAAATTCCACATGTCTGCTGACAACACCAACTGTACCTTTCCACCACCTCTGTCAACCCATCCACTATTTGTATGCTGTCTGACATTATTACCTTCAGCTAAACAATGGGAAAACCAAGCCATCATCTTCAGTCCCTGCCACAAAATCCATACCATTGTCACTGATTCTATCTCCCTCTTCAGCCATAACCACAGGCTGAATCAGGCATTTTGCAACTTCGGCATCCTATTCAGCCACAAGCAGAGCTTCCAACCCCATATCCTCTCAATCACCAAGTCTGCCTGGTAATCCTCCATTACATCATCTACCTCTGCCTATCTCCGGAAAAAATCTCCGTCCATACTTGCGTAAGCTTCATACATGACTATTTCAATGCGCTTCTGGCCAGCCTTCCATCTTCCACCTACCAAAAACTCCAGTTCATCCAAAACCTATGCCCTATTCTTCACCAAGTTCCAATTTTCATCCTTGAATTTAATTTCCTTGATGGCCTCGACTCTGCCTGTACCTGCAACCACCTCCAATCCTACAACACACCACCCTAAACTCTCTGTTCCAGGATTCTAACCTTCCTTCATCCCACCTATGGCGGCTCACCTTTAGGTGCTTGCTCAGCACATTCTGGAATTTCCTTCCTAAACTCCTCCACCTCCCTCTCCTCCTTTAAGTCCTTCCTTAAAATCCAACTCTTCAATCAAGCTACAGGTCACTCAAATTCTGAGAGTCCATTTTCTCATAAGGCCTCTGTGAAATATTTTTCTCTTGCACTATATAAATGCAAGGTGTTGTTACTGGGAATTTTTTTTCCATTTTTATTAGGTTTTTCAGCAGTGAGATTGCCATGACATCCACTGATGCCTAGGTTATTCCTGGTACCTTACAAATTAAAGCATCCATGCTGGAGGGCTAATGTTCGTAAAACCAAACCCATTCATCTCCACACCCTGGTTGATTGCAAAATAATCAAGCAAAAATCTACAGTAAATTATGAGAAAACAAGTCAGTGTATACCTCGCAAAATTAAACTGAACATCAAACTGAGATACTACTTAGTTTGTGCTCAATACTTACGAATGAGATCATGAAAAACGGTGTATTTGGTATCATTCGAAGGAATAGAGTACTTCCCATTTACAATTCCAAGTTTAGCGCCATCTTCAAACGGATGTTGCTTAAAGCACAAAAGGTAGAGGATGCAGCCCAAGGCCTAAGGAAAGTTATAAAAAAAACATTTCATTTAAAAGTTGCATGTTAGTTACAGAGGATAACTCTATGCCCAACTGCAATTAATGGCAGGTACTTGCCTCTAGATGAATTTGCTTATTTCGATTTTCTCTTCTGACAGCAATAATTTATGTTGTTGCACAGTTTGATAGGGGCCAGCATTTCTCCAGTACCTCATCTCAAGTAACCCTATTTTATGTTCAATCCACAAAGCAGCTGATCAACCAGAAAAGGAAGGGTAACAAGCCTGTTGGCCCAACACGCACTTTCCGTTAAGAATACCAATTCAAAGAGGGAAGTCAGGTTGATTCTTCCCTCCAAGTCCAGGAGCACTGAGGCAAATGATAATGTTCCTCTTGCTGCCCAGGTTGAGGTCAGTTAAATCAACACAGAGCATGGAATGGATTGGGAACCCTCCTGATCTCTAAGATCAACATCAAAAAAGACATTGCATTTGTATATCTGGCCCCGACTATGCGTGCTTTGTGAAACAAATATGAAAAACTCTTCTGTTGAGCCCAGTATACTCTCCATTTAATCCAGCAAACAGTCAAAGACAATGGGGTGGTATCAGCCAACAGATCTTCTCACCAGCAATGAGGGCAAGATCGGAGCTGGAATAAAGAGCAGCAGCAGAGCAGGCCCAAGACCAGCAGCAACAGCATAGGCTAAAGAGCTGTGTGAGACTGACGGGGAGAGAGAGGGCACCAGAACAAAGAGCTAGAGAGTTCAGAGAGAACCGATCACGTTCAAAAAAAAGAAAAAAAGTGTGATGCCACAGGAAAGGAGATAATTGGTTCATTTGTTATTTCCTTTTCTTCCAATTTTTTCTCTCTGTTTAAACTAGAGCATTCATTTGAACTAGGAGCTAGGAGATAAAATATTTCAATCAGGCTAAGTATTAATAGTAAATGAATTAACAGTAAGGGTATTAGTGCAGAGCAGGTCCAGAGACATAAATTAAAATTAATAGTTTAAGCAAGGTTCTGAAAGAGGGAAGAGTATTTTTTTTAAGATAATTCTGTTGCTTGCAATTCCTGCACTTCAGGACACTTCATGTGTCTTGGGGAACTACATATGTAGGAGGTGTCTCCATCTACTTGAGCTCAAGTCATGATTTCCAAACTTGAGTGGCAGTTGCAACCACTGTCGAGCATTAGGGAGGCTGAGAGTTTCCTGGATTGTACATTGCAAGATGTGGCCATTCACAAGCAGAGTGTATTCAGGTTGGATGGGTGGCCATCAGGAAGAGTAAAGAAATGCAGGAGTCTTTGGGGTATGCGCTACTCTCAAACCAATACTCAGCATTGGAGACTGCTGGGAGTGACGACATCCTGAAGAAATGTAGTCCAGACTATAGCACTGATGGGCAAGGGACTGCATAGGAGGGAAAAGCAAAGAATAGAAATACGGCTGCTATAGGGGATTCCATAGTTCGGGGAAAGACAGGCATTTCTGTAACCATCATCATGGCTTCCGCATGGTGTGTTGCATCCCTGGTGCCAGGGTAAAGGAAATCACAGAGAGTGTGCAATATTTTGCAGGGGGAAGCGAATGAGCCAGAAGCTGTGGTCCACATCCAGATCAACAAGAGAGAGAGCAGGTTTTGAATACTACAGTCAAACTTGTATGAGCTAGAGAGGAAGTTAAAAAGTAGGACCTCAAAGATAGCAATTTCTGGATTACTCCCAGTGCCAGGCTCTAGCAGGAGTAGAAAGAGTAAGATAGAGAGTATCAATGCATGGCTTGAGGCAAGGTGCAGGAGAGGAGGTGGGGGGGGGGGGGGGGGGGGGGGGGGGGGGGGCTTCAAATTCTTGGGACGCTGGGGCCAGTTCTGGGGCAGGAGGCACTTAATCAAAAGGGTGGATTGTACCTCAACAGGATTGGACAAATCGCCTCACCAGGAGGTTAACTAGTGTGGTTGGGAAGGGTTTAAATTGGCAGAGGGAGGGGCACCAGCATATAGAAATGGAAAAGAGCGAGATAAAGGAGTGAGAGTTGTGAATAGTACTAGAGAATGAAGTAGTGTCAAATTAAATTGAAGCAGACTAAAGAGGACTACAAAGAATACAAAGACAGGTTTGGGAATATGATATAGTAGCAATTATAGATAAGTGCCTTAAAAA
This sequence comes from Cetorhinus maximus, assembly GCF_964194155.1. Taxonomy (NCBI): domain Eukaryota; kingdom Metazoa; phylum Chordata; class Chondrichthyes; order Lamniformes; family Cetorhinidae; genus Cetorhinus; species Cetorhinus maximus. The sequence continues at coordinate 144,864,726 of NC_135880.1, read as the reverse complement.
TGATGAGGACTGGACACTTAATACTCAAAGGTATAAAGTGTTCAGAAAAGACAGGGAAGGAAAAAAGGAAGGTCGGTGGCGTGCTGCTTAGGGAAGACACTGTAGTGCTGGAAAGAGAGGATGTCCTTGAGGAGGCAAGGACAGTATTTATTTGGTTAGAGCTGAGAAGCAAAAAGAGTATGATCACACTACTAGGGATATTCTAAGGTCCTCCAAATGGTATGACAGAGACAGCAAGAGAGAGGAGTAAATATGTATGGAAATCACAGATGTGCAAGAACAATAGAGTGGTGCTACTGGGGGACTTTAATTACCCTCATATTAATTGGGATATATCAATTGAGATAATGTTAAAGTAAAGAATAAGGAAGAGAGGGAATTTCTGAAATGTGTTCAAAAGAACTTCCTTGACCAGTATATTCTTGAACCAACTATGAAGGAGGCATTGTTGGATCTGGTGCTAGGGAATAAGATGGGCCAATTGGACAAGGTGTCAGTGGGGGAAAACTTGGGTAAGAGTGATCATTGTATCAAAGGGTTTATATCAGCAATGGAGAAGAGTAAGGAGACACTAAAGCAGAACTTCTAAAGAGGTCTAACTTCAATGGGATGAGAGGGGGTCTAGCCACAGTGAAATAGAACCAAAGAGTGACAGGAAAAATGATAACGGAACAATAGATGGTAAGGAGGACATGTTTCAGGTGAAGGCTATGTACATTCCAATAAGGGGGAAAGGTAGGAGAACCAAAGGAGATAGAGAATATGACAGAACAAAAAAGAATTATGATGCATGTCAGATGAATTCTTTAAGTCAAATACAATAAGTTGAAATGGGAACGTGAAGAGGAAGATAAGACTGGCAAAGAGAGAACATGAGACTAGAATGGCAGCTAACTTAAAAGAGAATCCAAAAATCTTCTACTGGCATATAAATAGTCAGTGGGTAGTAAGAGTGGCCTATTAGCATCAAAGAAAGTAAGATATGCTTGGAGGTGCAGGGTAAGGCTGAACTACTTAATGAGTGCTTGGTATCTGTGTTTACTAAGGGAGAGGATGCTGGCAAAATATCGGCAAAAGTGGAGATGATAAAGGTGATGGATGGAATGCAAATTTATAGGCAGAGTGTACTATAAAGGCTAGTTATGATTAGACTGGATAAGTTGCTTGGTCCGGAAAGCTTGCGTCCCAAGTTGCTCAAGCAGGAGCAGAGATAGCAGAAGGGTGTGCTATAATCTTCCAAACAAATCAGTAGGCACTTGGAGAGGTTTGAGTTAATTAAGGAGAGCCAGCACAGACTTGTAAAAGGCAGATTGTGTTTGACTCATCCAATTGAATTTTTCTGGTGAAGTATCAGAAGGTGGATGTTGTCTATATGGATTTTGAGAAAGCGCTTAACAATGTATCACACTCACAGAAAAGGATGCTGACAAAATATCATGTCAGCTTGGATAAATTATTGGCTCAAGGACAGTAAACAGCAAGCTGTTTTTCAGACTGGAGAATGGTAAACAGTAATGTTCCCCAAGGGTCTAGACCACTACTAGGAGCACTGCTTTTTTGGCATAAGACTTGGATATTGCAATACAGCGTAAAATTCCAAAATTTCCTGATGATACAAAACTTGGAGATATAGCAAACAGTATGATGCCAATCGACTGCAACAGAACATAGATAGGCTAGTAGAATGGTTGTAAACAAGGGACAGATGGAATTTAATACAGAGAAGTATAAGGTGATGCACTTTGGTGGAAGGGATAGGGAGAGGCAATTTAGACTAAATGGCACAGTTCTAAAGAGTGTGCAGGGACAGAGGGACAAAGGAGCTCATGTGCATAGATCTTTGAAGGCGGCAGGAAGTATTGAGAGAGTAGAAAAGCATATAGGGTCTTGGCTTCATAAGTAGTGGTATTGAGTACAAAAACAGGGAAGTTATGCTGAATCTTTATAAAGCTCTAGTTAGATCACAAGTAGTGTACTGCATCCAGTTCTGGTCACCACACTTTCGGAAGAATGTGAGGGTATTTAAGAGTGTGCAGAGGAGATTTACCAAAGAGTTCCAGGGATAAGGGATTTTAGCTACAGGGTTAAGCTGGAGAAGCTAGGGTTGTTCTCCCTGGAGCAAATGAGACTATGGGTGATTTGATAGAGGTGTACAAAATTATGACATGTCTGGATAAGGTAGACAAAGCTGGTCCCATTAGCCGATGGCACAAAGACCAGGGAACACAGATTTATGGTTTTAGGAAGAGAAGCAGAGGAGATGTGAGGAAGAACTTTTTTACACAACAAATGGTAATAACCTGGAACTCAGTGCCTATGGGTATGGTGGAAGCGGAGATGATGAAAGATTTCAAAAGGGAAACTGATGGGCACTTGAGGGAAATAAATTTGCAGGGCAAATAAAGATAGAGCATGGGAATGGGACTGACTGAATTATTCTATAAAGAGACCAAATGTGCCCTGTTGACTTCATGTCTCTGAGTACATTATCTCTTCTTCCTCCTCTCCTAAAGACATTAATGCTTTACTGAGGTATGATTCTGCAGGTAAAGATCATATATTCCAATGCCTAGCCCTAGTGACCATTCTTCATTGTGGAACTTCAACTGTGAGTGTTGATAGGATATTCAGCTGCAGTGTATCAAAGTGGATGCTGATTCCATGTTAATAATGACATCTATTTGTAACAGAGTCGCTGGACAGTGGTCAACAGCATCTTTCTCCTCCTCTCGGCCAACTGTACTACCTCTAGCGCCACTTAGCTGTAATCAGCTAACTCTGCAAAGATGGGGAGTTGAATCTCCCATAGGAGGAGCTACTCAACTGAGAGTAACATCAAGTGAAGCTAAATTGCTTTCCAGCAGGAAATTTATACATTAATCTTGACTCCTGTTTTCTGCTTTGAGATTGAATTGTCCAAGCTGAGTAACTCTGGAGTGGTCTTGTGGTAGTGAAGTTACAGTTTGAACAGTCAGGAACTGGACGACTGCAATAGTTGTAGCTGAAAATCTTTCTCAATTTACAATGAAGCCCAATTTCCTCAAAAGGCCAGTACCTGCTAGCAAGCCTCCCAGTGGGAGAGGACTCTAATCAACCAGGGGTTTATATGAAGATAAATATGTATCCCAAAAAACACTGGCACCATAGACAGGCACTTACTGAACACTGACTGATAAACACAAGGCCAAATGAAGGTACCTTGGGTTGGTAGTGGTTCACTTCCATCATTGTAAGTCAATACCTCGAGAAGGTTTTAGGCTTTCATAGAACAACACAGCACAGAAAGTTACTATTGAATTTGATTCCAACACACTTTCAGACAATGCATTCCAGATCATAACACCACGCTGCATAAAAAAATGTTTCCTTGTGTCACCTCTGGTTTTTTTGCCAATTTATGAACAAAATAGGTAGAAGCAAATTGTTAATGGGTAACATTTCATCGCTCAGGTTTCCGACTATGATTGGATATACTGTATTCTTCTCCCAGTCATTGTTGGCACTATTTGAATCCTCTAAAGTAGCTTTTCTCAACAACATCTCCATTCCCTCGGAAAAGCTGCTGGAATTTTATTTGAAGACCCAAAGAGGAGCCTGGGGTTCTCAAAGGAAAACAGAAAATATTCAGTAGATACTTGCAAAAATTTTTTTTTTATTATTTCAGAGTTTCAGTGTCCACTGTTCATTATTATACCAATAGTTTTTCCAGACTTAACATTGAGTTCAACGCTTCAGACCATGAACTCTTTCCTCTATCCTCACCCCTTTTCTATTCCCTTTTTTCTACGCTCATTTTTATTTTTAATCATCATTTTAATCTTTTTTAATTTTTATTTTTATTCATTTATTCATTGTTTTATCCCCTTTTTTATCCCATTTTCTATCCTTCTTTTCCCCACCACTGCCTCCTCCCCCCACCCCATCCCATCCCCAGTAGGGCCATCTGTCACTTGTTCCATGTTATTCTTTCACACAATGCTTACCCTTGTTCTGCTATTATCACATTCTGCTTTCTTACCTTTACACCACTATCAGCACCTTTTTTAGCCCTGACCACTACCATTAACACTCCCCTTTGTCCTTTAGTTCATGACATCTTTGTCAATCTCTCCTTTGTCCCCATCTATCGCTGACCTTCTATCCAGCTTCACCTGCTCCACCCCCTTAAACAGTATAAATTTCATCACATTTCCACTTCTCTTTAGCTCTGAAGAAGGGACATACGATCGAAACGTTAACTCTGTTTCTCTCTCCACAGATGCTGTTAGACCTGCTGAGTTTTTCCAGCATTTTCTGTTTTTGTTTCACAATCTTTTATGTTGCACCACCCATTATGGTTAATACACATTTTATAAATAAAGATATCCAAATTCTGGCCAAAATATAATGACCAAGAAGTAATTACTACTGATGGCTAACGGTAGTATAGTGACTATGTTACTCATCTGATAATCTAGAAACCTGGACTAATAATCCAGGGCATGAGGTCATGCCACCATGACAGCTGGAGAATTTAAATTCAATTAATCAAAGCTGTAATCAAAGCTATTATCACTGATGTTGGCCATGAAACTACTGAATTGTTGTAAAAACTCATCTGATTCACTAATGTCCTTTAGGAAAGGAAATCTGCTGTCCATACCCAGTCTGATTCCAAACCCACAACAATGTTTTTAACCCTTAAAGGCCCTAGCAAGCCCCTCAATTGTATTCAAGAAGGCATCTCAACAGCACCTTCTGAAGGACAATTAGGGGTGGGCAATAAATATTGGCCACACCAGCAATGGTCATATCCTGTAAATGAATAAAAAACTGAATTGTTCTGCTATTACAAAGCATGATACTTTATAGAAAACATACCCAGATATCCTGTTTTTCATTGATTGGATAATTGGAATAAAGATCTATTATCTCTGGTGTCCGGTACATTGGTGTGGTGTTTCTTGTAATCTGGTTAAAAAGACAGATAAGCAGTTTATGTTTCACCATTCACCACAGATGGGATGGAGATATAATTTGCACCAAAACTTAGTTATATGAGCACCATTTTCAATACAGTCCCATTTTACTGCAGAGTAAGTCAATGCCCAATAAAGGCAAGAGGCTTCAAACAGCACAAACAAAGCTTGAATGGTGCACAAACAGAATGCTAGAATTGTGAAATATGAATCTACAGAAGCAGTGTTAAGAATTTATAATTAACTTATGGTATATCCAATTTTGATTACTAAACCACAATAATAACCAGGGGCATTAGAAAGAGTACACAGAATACCAATCCCAATTGACAATTGAGCTATGAGGAAAGGTTGGAGAACATCAAATTTTATTGTTGAGAAAGGAGCATAAAAAGACTTGAAAGACTTGCATTTCTTAGATAGTGCCTTTTACAACCACCTGATATCTCAAAGCACTCGACAGCCAATAAAGTACTTTTTGAAGTTTAGTCACTATTGTAATGTAGGAAACTTGACAGCCAATATGCACACGGCAAACTCCTACAAAGAGCAAGATAATAATGGCCAGATGCTCTTTTTTTGTGATAATTAATTGAGTGGGGGGTGATGAAGGGACGGTGGGGGGTGAGGAGGGTGGGAATGAAGAGTGTGGGGGTGGTGGTGGGGGGGGACTGCCCTTGACATCAAGACAGCATTTGACTTGAGTGTGGTATCAAAGAACCCTAACAAAATTGAAGTCAATGAGAATAAAGGGGAAAACTACCCACTAGTTGTTGTCATACATGGTACAAAGGAAAATGGTTGTGTTTGTTGGAGGTCAAACATCTCAAGCCCGGTATAGTGTCCTCAGCCCAACCATCTTCAGCAACTTCATCACTGACTTTCCCTCCTCTTAAGGTAAGAAATGGAGTGTTCACTGATGATTACACAGCATTCAGTACCATCCACGACTCCTCAGATACAGTCCATCTCCTCATGGAGGAAAACCTGAACAACATTCAGGTTTGCGCTGACAAATGGCAAGTACATTCGCACCACACAAGTGCCAGACAGTGACCATCTCCAAAAAAGGGAAAATCTAACCATCTCCCCTTGATATCCAAGAGTATTATCATTGCTGAATCCCCCAACATCAACATCCACTGGCCAGAAACTGAACTGGACCAGCCATGTAAATACTGTGCCTACAAAAGCAGATCAGAGGCTGGAAAGTCTGCAGCAACTAACTCACCTTCTGACTCCTCAAAGCACGTCCACTATCTACAAGGCACGGGTGGAAGTGCGATGGAATACTCTCCAATTGCCTAGATGACTGCAGCTCCAACAACACTCAAGAAGCTTGATAGCATCCAGAGCAAAGCAACCCACTTGACTGGTACTCCATCCATCACCTTAAACATTCACTCCTTCCACCACTGACAAACAGTGGCAGCAGTATATACCATATAAAAGGTGCACTGCAGCAACTCGCCAAGCCTCCTTCAACAGTACCTTCCAAACTCACAAATGCTACCACCCAGAAGCTGAACAGCAGCAGGTGCATGGGAACACCACCGCCAGCAAGTTCCCCTCCAAGCCACACGCCATCCTGACTTGGAACTATATTGCTGTGCCTTTGCTGCCACTAGGTCAAAAACCTGGAACTCCCTTTCCAATAGCATTCTCAGTGTACCTACACAAAAGGAACTGCAGCGGTTCAAGGCAGCAGCTCACCACCACCTTCTCACGGACAATTAAGAATGGACAATAAATCTGGCCTTGCCAGCAACACTTGCATTCCATGAAATAATTTTTTTTAAATCCTGACAATCGATGTCAGGCTAACTAGTTTTCCCTCTCCTTCCTTTCTTGATAGTGGTGTTACTTGTGCTAAATTCCAATCTGCTGGGACTTTAACTTGATATTATAACATTTAAGGGAACAGTTTTATTCTGTTTTGAGTATTTGGTACATCATACTTCAAAAAGACTATTTCATTATCTGTAAAGTGCTTTGTGATGTCCTGAGTTCATGAAAGATGCTACACAAATGCAAATTCTTTGCTCATAGCAATATAATGTTGGCAGAGGACAAAACCAAAACAAATAAATTAACAACTGCGACAAACTCAACATAAGCTTAGCATAAAACTGAATGATGGGAAGAGCACACTTTGACCACTCCTTTGTCAAAATAGTCTTATTCAATAAATACATTTTTACCACAACAGTAGCTTTAATAGATCAACAATAGGTCGGAAGTTATGTCTACAGAGATTTTGCACCTGATATTTAACTTGAGTTACATTTTTCTCAACATTTGTCATTTTTTACATATACTTGGTATAATAAGCCCCATGCAACTTCAGCTCTTAACATACTTTTAAAGAACAAAGCAACTGCATACGTATAATAGGTTTAACCAGTTAGGAAGATATTTTGCACCAATGTACTCTAATTAAAGAAGTCACATATCAAGTACTGTTATACTATCTAACTTCAGGTAATCATTTCCTTTTTGACAGATTCATGAATCACTCCAAGGGTAACCTCAATTGTTCTCACTCTCACTCAAAGAACACAGCTTAAAAATAAGCCTGGACTATAATGGGTAAATGGAATACTGGTTGAGGACCAGCAGTCTATGTATAATTAACCATTTATTGCTGTGCTAATCACATACGACAGTGGAATATCAAGAGTTATAAAGGAAAAAGAAAGAATTTGCATTATATAGCACTTTTCACAACCTCAAGATGTTCCAACTCTCTTTGCAACCAATTACGTACAATTATGAGATACATAATCAGACAATCTGTGTTAGTGTTACTTATTGAAGGACAAATATTGGCCAGGACACCAGGAAAAGTCCCTTGCTCTTTTTCAAATTGTGCCATTGTGTAATCTTTGTCATTCAACGTGCATTCTCAATCAACGATAAAAGTACACACATACCTCTTCCTCCACCGTTGCTCTCTTCTGCGCAGACCATGTGTAGTCTGGATAGTGTGCTATACTTGTAGCACTGCCAAAATCACAGAGCTTGATAGTACCTTGATAACTGACCAAAAGGTTTTCAACCTATGTTAGAGTTAAAGAATACAACAAAATTAGTGAATACGTGCTGCATTTTCTTGCCAAGATGAAAGCAGGGGGACAGGGAATGAGAGAGAGAGAGAGGATTCATGCAAACATTGTCTATCCAAAGGAGCTTCAGGAAATTTCATGACATTACTGGAACTATGAAGGGGTTTCCCAATCACCTGCGGTGACTGTGGATGAAAATCTAGAGAAACGGCAGAAATAGCCAATGATAGCGATTTTTGATCATCCTACCTTCCACACCATGAATCTGCAGGGAACAGATTTCAGACAGGAGCATATTAACCAAAGGAGAAATTTTAGTTACAAATAGCTATTTTTGGGGGAGTAATGCTTTAAATAAAAATACAATAAGTCACAGGTTTGCCAACTGAAATTTCCAAAGCATTTTTGATTTAATTGTATATTACTTTTGTTGCAATGTACTAAAAAAAATGTTTACATTGATAACACTGCTTTCTTTTTAGCTATTAGGCGATCCCAAGAGTGTATTAATATTTGCAGCGTGTCACCTGCACCGAATGCTTGAAAAATCCTTTAACTACAAAAGCCTGCTTTCAATTTGTATGCACACTATGTACAGGAACTGAGGAACCAAATATAAAAAAGTATAACAGAGTTTGGTCAAGGACACAAAATTATTGGCAGATTTTTAAAAATCCGATAGGTGAACAAAATTGTGGGAGATGTACCAATTCCCCCTCTTCCTCAATGTTTGGCACAGTGAAGAATAAGTATCATGAATATTAATGAATTCCATATATTACACAGAACATAGAGCACAGAAACAGGCTATCAGGCCAATTAGGCTGTGTTGGTGTTTGCAATCAACATGAGTGTTTTCTCTTTTCAGCTTTTCAGCGTATCTTTCTATTCCCTTTTCTCTTATATATTTGCCTAGTTCTTTTAAAAATATATAAGCTATTTATCTCAATACTTACAATACCTGGTAGTGAGTTCCACACTCTAATCATTCACTGAGTAAAGAAATTTAATTTCCCTATCGGATTATTAGTAACGATCTAGATTTGGATTCTCTTACAAGAGGAGACATTCTCTCCACACTTACTGTGTCCAGCCTATTTATAATTTTAAAGATCTCCTTTAAGTCTTCCATTTTCTAAAGAAAAAAGTCCCAACCTGTTCCAACTTTCCCAATAGTTGTAAATCCCTCAGTTCTGGTATCATCCTTGCAAATCTTTTTTGCACTTTCTCCAGTGCTTCGCTATTCTTTTTATGATTTAAAGACCTACTCTAAGTGTGGCCTGACCAGAGTCCTGTACAACTTAAACATAACTTCACTACTTCTGAATTCTATAGCCCTAGAAATAAATTCCAATGCTATGTTAGCATTTTTAATTGCTTAGCTGACCTGCCATGCTGCTTTTAATGGTTTGTTCACCTGTATCCCTAGATCCTTTTCCTCTTCATCCCCATTTAGTTTCTTATTTTCAAAGATGTAGGTGATAATTCTATGTTTCCTACCAAAGCTTATCACCTCCCATTTATTTATGTAGAAGTTAATTTGCTACTTAACTGCCCAGTCTAAAAGGTTGCCAATGTCTCCTTGTAATATGTTGCATCCTTCCTCATCATTAGTTATATCCCTCCCCCCATTTAGGTATCATCTGCAATTTTTGATAGAATTACTTGTTCCCAAGTCAAAACCATTAATGTAAATTATGTAAATAGTTATTTATTGAAAATACGATGAGAGCTAAAGGATTATAATAGTTAAAATATATAAATGTTAGCACAAGTCTTCAACACTTCTCCCACCCTCAAAACTTGAATTTGCATTAAGAGCAAATTACACATTGGGAAAATGGTTATAAGTAAAGTTTTTGGGCAGGTTGCAGTATCGTACTGCAGGTGGTACAATGACATCCAGCATTCCAACCACAACAATCAGCATTTATAACAAGAGTTGCAAAATCAGCATCTTGGGTGTTGAAACCTAACTACGGAGCCATATAGTTCGGTTTGTGAGCACGGACTGAAATCAATTAGCAAGTAGCGTGTTGATCCCTGCATCAGGAGCTTGTCAGGGATGGACTCATCGGCTACGTCACCAGAGCAACTCTTTTCCACTCTGTTGCTTTCAGATCACCATCATCTGAAAGGTACTAACTTCACATATTTAACAATGGAGACTCAAAGTTTTCCAACAAATTTCAGCTGTCTGAATTTTTTTTGCAGTAATTTTGAGTTTCCAAAGCTCCAAACTATGGTAAATTTGGCATCCATCTTTTCACAGTTACAATATAACAATATTGTCCTCTCAAGACTTTGACAAGGGAGAATGGATTATGTTTGGGGTTTTGAAAATGCAGTCTTACTAAGTGTAGAACTTAGTTTGCATTAGTCATGTGACTCTGCCATGAATCAAGTTGACTCTAGGCTGCCATTTCTAACTAGGTTAATAAAGCCTCTCAAAGAGACAGACGCTGATGAAGACTGGTGTCTTATACTTGAAACATGGTGTTAGGAAGTGAAAAAAAACTAGATTTTTGAATTCTAGAAATGATGCAAAGAATACACTGAGAACCCAGGAACACAGAAAGGTGCAAATCTGCAAAAAAAAGGTGCTGAAAAAAAGGATAAAAAGAAAATTAGAGCAAGTAAAATGGCTGCAGTAAATTTTCCAATCCCACTTCCAGTCGAGTTGAAAAGTGATGCATGGCACAATCAGCAGTTTTTCCGCTTACACTAGCGAAACTATGAGATTGCAACAGACTTAATTAAAAAGCCTAAACAGATAAGAGTAGCCACACTTTTAGCACTGCTGGGGAGGGACTGCTACAAAGTGTATACCACTCTTGATCTAACAGATGAACCCCCACCAAAGAAAAAGATGACAGAGATGTTGAATGCCTTGAACGCCAATTTTGAACCCCAAGTGAATGTTATATTTGAACGTTATGTATTCAACACTAGAGTTCAGAGTGAAAACAAGACTATCGAATGGTACGTGACGGCAATAATGCAGCTTGCAGAATTATGTGAATTCGGACAGCTAAAAGATCATCTGATTAAAGGTAGATTGGTCTTAGGTGTGAGACACCCCTCGGTGAGAGCAAGTCTACTGAAAGATGAAAAACTGATGCTGACGAAAGCGATAGACATGTGTCGAACTATGCAAGTTGTGAAACATCAGCTAGAACATATGTATGGCACAGCAAACCAGAGGATATATTATGTTGAGAGGCAGTCCTAGCCAAAAGAGCGGAGCACTTGCAGACAAGGGCAGGATACAAATACTGCAGAGGATAGCATGCACAGGAAAAGAAAGATTGTCCAGCATGGGGAAAGCAGTGTTTTAACTGCAAGAAGCAGAATCATTTCGCACACAAGTGCTTGGCCAGAAAAAAAGCAGAACAAGTCTATAGAGGTGGTCACTGGAGAGACATCAGCAGACAAGTCTGATGAAGAACTATACAACAGGTTGGTTCCGTCAAGTCCATAGGCGACAAATGGTTTGTGACTGTTACAATGATGACCCCAGAGGGAGAATATCAAGATAGACCCTAGTGTGTCATGCAGGCCTGTGAGAAGCGGCTCAACATGGCAATCTGAAAATGAAGCCCTTGATAGTAAGGTTGAGGCTATATGATGGCACGATACTCATACTGCGAGGACAAATTAGACAAATGGGAAGAAGGAAGATCTAGAGTTCCAGATCATAGATGGGACGCAACAGCCACTCATTTCAGCTGAAGCAAGATAAAAGCTTGGACTGGTAACCCTGAATGTGCCAACAGAGATTCACAACGTGTCACAGCACACAAAACCACTTACGCAGAACAGATCCTAGAGGAGTACAAAGATGTGTCAACAGGGTTGGGATGTCTATAGGAGAATATCATCTAGAAGTAGATGAGTGTGTAAGACCAATTCAGCATCTGCTGAGAAGAGTTTCAGCTGCCCTCAAGTCAAGCCTAAGAGACAAGATAGAACAGCTGGAAAAGAGGGGAGTAATACATAAAGTGACAGCTCCTACAAACTGGATTAGCAGCATGGTTGCACTGAAACAACCTAGAAAGCTGCAAGTATGCTTAGACCCAAAGGATCTAAATAAAGCGCTGTAGAGATCTCACTACCCCATGCCAACCATTAAAGGAATTTTGCCACAGCTTGCCAAGGCAAAGATATTCACTACCCTAGATGTGAACGATGGTTACTGGCAAGTGAAGCTGGGTGAAAGCGGTAGTTTTCTAATGACATTCTGGGCACCGTTTGGGAGATAGATGGTTGCACATGCTATTTGGCATTTCCACAGCTCCAGAAGATTATCAACACAGAGAATGAGGTAGCCAGTGATCTTCCCGGAGTGGAAGCCATAGTGGTCTATTAGTCTATGGATGTGGACACACATAGAAGAAGCCATGATCAGAATTTAATACAACTGCTGAAGACAGCTCACCAGATAAATCTGAAGCTGAACAAAACCAAATTGCAACTGAAGATGCCCAAAGTCAAGTACATAGGTCGTGTACTGACAGCATAAGGTCTTCGCCCAGATCCTGACAAGGTGATAGCTATAGCAAGTGATGCAGCAAACAACAGATGTGAAAGCAGAGCAACAATCTGTTGGATTCGTGAACTATTTAGCTAAATTATTGCCTAACTTGTCAGCTGAGTATGAACCATTACGAAAGCGCAATGCCAAGAATGTGCTGTGGTATTGGGGGACAGAACAATTCACTAAAATCAAATAACTAGTGACTACAATGCCAGTGCTGAAGTACTATGACATCAATGATAAAGTCACCTTGCAGTGTGACGCCAGCAAGCCAGGTCTGGGAGCAACTCCAATGCAGCAAGGGCAACTAGTTCCACAAACAGAAATGGAACAACACTATGCTCAAGTTGAGAAAGAGTGCCTGGCTATTGTTTTTGCCTGTGAACATTTTCAGTTACAATGGAGTCCGACCACAAGCACCTTCAAAGCATTTTTCGCAATCCGCCACTATCTGCTCCAAAGCGCCTGCAAAGAATGTTACTTCGTTTACAAAGATATCATCTGGACGTGACACACAAGCAAGGAAAACAGATGTACATCGTTGACATGCTGTCGAGAGCAGTGCTCCCAATAAAGAAAGTTGAGGAGGCTACAACAGAATGCAAAATCTTCCAGATTCAATGTGAAGCAGCAGCTAGACATGACCTGGAAGCCATCAACCTAGCAGAGACATTGCATCTGACAGACAAGTGCTTTGCTCAAGTCAAGTGAAAGCGCGACAAGTAGTAGTAATGAAAGGATGGCCTGAGAGCATCAAGGATACGCCTGTAGTCACAGCAGCATATTGGGCATACCAAGATGAATTGATAACCCAAGATGGCATCTTGTACAAAGGAAATAGAGTCATCATCCGTAAGGAGATGGGAGGAGAGATGCTGAAGCTTATCCATGCAAGCCATCAAGGAATCAAATGAACTCAGAAAGGCTCTATTGGCCAAACATGAGCAATGAAATTAAAGACCACATTGACTAGTGTGGTGCGTGTTATGAGTACCAAGCTAAAGAGCCGTTGATGACGTATGACATCCCAGACAGGCCATGGATGAAGCTGGGAGTGGACCTTTTCACTTTGGCAGGGACTGATTATCTTGTCACTGTAGACTACTATTCTGACCACTGGGAGTTAGACCAGCTAACTTCAATGACGATGAAAGAAATAGTAGAATGTGTGAAAGCCCACTTCAGTCAGTACGGCATTCCAGACATTGTGATGGGTGACAATGGCCCTCAGTTCACAAGTGAAGAATTCAGCTGATTCACAAAGGATTGGGAAATTCAGCACTACACATCATCTCCGCACTATCCCCAGTCGAATGGAAAGGCTGAGGCGGGAGTGAAAATCGCCAAAGGACTCATCAAGAAATCGAGCAAATCTAACACAAACATATACAAAGCAATCCTCAAGTGGAGAAACACACCAACTGGAGGCATGGGATGTTGTCCTGTCCAGGGACTGATGTCATGCCGCACGCAAACTGCTCTTCCAATCGCAAAAAAAAAACTACTGAAACCAGTGAGTGAAGAGATCAAGGTGAAACAAGAGAAAGCCAAATTTCAGTTTGACCACACTGCCAAACCATTACCAGGGCTGAGCACTGGAGAGCCAGTCAGGGCGCAAACCTTCAGTGCTCTCAACAGGAGTCAGCTCATGTGGAAACTTGGCACACGTGTAGAGAAATTATCACCTCGATCGTACGCAGTGGAAGTGAATGACCAAATATACCAGCGCAATCGCAGGCATTTCCGAACAACTAGTGAAGCTGTTCCTTCACAGCAATCGGCCAGTCAGGGAGAAGGGATCTCACCAGCTACACTAAGTACAGAACTACCATCAATCCCAGAGGTCCACTAGTCCCTAATAACTGCAATGGAACAACAACAGTCACCAAGGCAACAAGGGCCACGGGAATGACACTCTCCAGACAAGGAACACTACTCAGACGAACAACCAACGTCAACGCACATGCGTTCCACTAAGAGACCTGCACAGTTTAAAGGTTGTGTGCAATGCATGTGCAGTAACTGACTGGTAGAACAAACAGTTCTTAATGCATGAGAACAGTGGGTGTATAGTGGGTATTGTGTTACTCACAATCACACAGAATTATGCATGCAAATGCATTTCTTGTTCACTCGGAAAAGGGAGATGCTTGTACTTCTTGTTCGATCTGAAAAGGGGAATGTTTGGGTTTGAAAATGCAATCTTACTAAGTGTACTACCTAGCTTGTCACAGTGAAGTGACTTTGCTATGAGGCAAGCTGACTGTAGGCTGCCATTTCTAGCTACTTCAATAAAGCCTCTCACTGAAACAAACATTGATGAAGCCTGCTGTCTTTATACTTGAAACAGATTACTTCAGAGAAATGGTTTCTTTTTGTTCCTCCAATACAGGAAAACATGCTCAATAAAAAATAACAAAGTATTAAACATTGAGTAACTGACTTCACATCATGTTCTAGCACACAGACTCAGCTGTAACTAAAGCATTGAAGATCATGCAAATACATATTCTTATGTCAAAGTGAAGGGAACCCAATGAAATTGAGTTTTGATTTGTGAAGAGAAGTGCAACATTTCCAAAGGATCCTACAGCCTCAATTTATATAAACAAACCAGAGCACCCTCATGAAAAGACTTAACAAGGAGAAATTCTTACCCATTCAATGCAAAACCATAAAAGGGGAAAGATCGGTCCTCACTTAATTCTAAAAATTTTTTTAAATTACTTTGTACCAATTGTCAATAACTATTTTTTCTATTCATCCTTGGGATGTCAGCATTGCTGGCAAGGCCAGCATTTATTGCCCATCCCGAATTGCTCTTGAGAAGGTGGTGGTGAGCTGCCGCCTTAAACCACTGCAGTCCATGTGGTGTAGGTACACCCACAGTGCTGTTAGGGAGAGAGTTCCAGGATTTTGACCCAGTGACAATGAAGGAACAGTGATATAGTTCCAAGTTAGGATTGTGTGTGGCTTGGAAGGGAACTTGCAGGTGCAGGTGTTTTCATTTGCCTACTGCACTTGTCCCTGTAGGTGGTAGAGTTTGCAGGTTAGGAAGATGCTGTTGAAGGAAGTTTCGAGAGTTGTTGCAGTGCATCTTGTAGATGGTACACATTGCTGCCACTGTGCGTCAGTGAAGGAAGTGAATGGTTAGGTGATGCATGGGGTGCTGATCAAGTGAGTTGCTGTCTTGGATGGCGTTGAACTTCGAGCGTTGTTGGAGCTGAACTCATCCAGACAAGTTCAGAGTATTCCATCACACTCCCAACTCGTGCCTTGTAGATAGTGGACAGGGTTTGGAGAATTAGGAGCTACCCGCCACAGAATTCCCAGCCTCTGACCTGCTCTAGTAGCCACATTCTTTATATGGCTTGTCCAGTTCAGTTTCTGGTCAATGGTAGCCCCAGGACGTTGGTGGGGCGAGGCAACAATGAAAACGGGGTTGTCAGTAGTAGTACAAAACTGCCTTCACCAAATGATCTCTCATTCATTGTAAATGCCAAAATGATACCAGTAGTTGCAACCGTACCACACAACGTATATTTATATAATGCCTTATATTTATATAATGAAACCTCCCAAGGCACTTCACAGGAGCATCACAAAACAAAGCATCATACTGAGCCACATAAGGAGAAATTAGATCTGATGCCCAAAAGTTTAGTCAAACAGGTAGGTTTTAAGAAGTGTCTTCAAGGAGGAAAGTGATGTCTAGAGGCAGAGAGGCGCAGGGAGGAAATTCCAGACCTTAGGGCCTAAGCAACTGAAGACAGGGCCATTAATGGTGGAGCAATTATAATTGGAAATGCACAAAAGGCCAGAATTAGAGGAGTGTAGATATCTTGGAGGGTTGTGGGGTTGAAGGAAATTACAGAGATAAGAAGGGGCAAGGCCAAGGAGGAATTTGAAAATAAGGATGAGAATTTTAAATCAAGACGTTGCTTCACCGGAAGCCAATGCAGCTCAGCGAGCACAGGAATGATAGGGGAACAGGATTTGCTGCGAGTTAAGACATGTCCAGCAGAGTTTTGGATGTCCTCTAGGTTACGGAGGGTAGAATTTGGGAGGCCAGCCAGGAGTGCATTGAAATAGTTGATTCTAAAGGTAACAAAAGCTTGAGGATTCTCAATCTAAATTGCTACAACTACAAGCTTTTGTAGAAGTATAGTGTGTGGGCATTTAAAAGAGAAGAATATAGAAAGTGATGAAACCAAAAATAAGACGACTCAGGTATGTTCCTTTTATAAAAATTGCAATTGCATTTTCACACCCATTATATCCAATTCAGGAATTAAGTGCATTATTTTTCTGACACTGCCAGGGGTTCAGAAGCTGTTCCTTACTTTGAGATCTCGATGAATGATTGGTGGTTTCTGTTTGTGCATATGTTGCACTCCACGACAGGTCTGATAAAATATCTTGAGGACTGTATTACATGGTAGTGGATTATTTGCTTCAGCCCTCTTCAAAAACTCAACCAACTGGCCTGGAAACAAAAGGGAGCAAAAAGATTCAAGAGTTATTGTATCAAGTTGTTAGGTTGTGAACGTATAAATGAAAAGGGGTTATTTTTCTTTTATGTCATCAGGCTAAATATTAACTAGACAGGGGCATCCACAAAGCAATACGCAAAATCATTATATATACATGCCAGTATTTAATTTTACCTTTACATAGTTCTGTGAGTATAAGGTATTCGCCTTGTCCGGTGTCAGATTCTTCTTTCCCTATGGACGCCGCTGAGCTAAATTGCACAATGTTTGGGTGTCCTGAAAGCTTTTTCTGAAGTTGCTTGGTCAAGGAGCATATTGTTCATTAAGCTATAGAGGTGTGTAAATATTTAATGTCTTTCATCTATTGATTATAAAGACTCGCACTGGGACAAAGGGTGTGTAAACTTTTAAAACCACATTGCACACTGGAATACATGAGAAAAGTGTGACAAATAAAAGGGTGAACACAGTGGTACAGCATTACCTATATAATTGTTAGTAAGCCCCAACTTCGAGCTTCAATGCATTTGCCTACTGTGTCACAAAGACACAAGAAAATGGGAATTCAGGACAAAAACATTTTCAAAATGTAGCCTAATAACAACCATTTATTTTGACAGTTGTTATGAGTCACAGGAAAAGGCAGCTCTCAATCACCTGCCTCAGCAACATGGCTGGAGATGGGGTTGTACACAATCAAAAGGGAGCAAAAATAAAACAATTTTAATGACAAATATTCCTTGAACCACTGCTAGTGCAAAACAAAATTGCTTCTGAGCCTCCATCAACTTGCGTCAATGTGTCTTGGGATGAAAGCAGAAAATGTAAAGCTATTAATAAAGTCTATCAGCCCATTCAATCTTACATATCATTTAGGTCTATATTCAAGCATGCACAGACAAGTTTAATTTCATTCCTGCCTTGGAGCATTGTTCCCTCTACTACCATTTACAGGACTAATCAAAGCTGGATGGGTAACTAGCCACATCACTTACTGTAGACCAGGCTTGTCCAACCTTTTCACGTAGCGGGCCACATTTCAATTCTTTTCTCACTCAGGGGGCTGGCAAGCAAATTTTAGACACGATATTTAACACAATTTTTTTTAAAAAGCTGAGGTATGAACATAACCAACTTGCTGAGCAAAAAAAAATGTCAAAGCAATGAATTGATAATTTTTTTAAAAATGAGTAATAAAAAGGATGACCATTAGAGCGTGATAGGGTGACTGTGTGTGTGTGTCCGGCTCACTCCCAGGTTCAGGGTGCTCATTCACGCACCTTCACCCACTGAGAGTTGGTGGGAGTGCATGTTGGCGTGTGAGGGTGAGGGTGAATGAGAACCCTGAGACTGAGACTAAGTCAAACTCGTGCACACACACTCCCTTCTCCCACCCTCTCTCTTAAACTCTCCCCCTCAGACACTCTTACCCACCCCCGGCTCACATGCTCTCCCCCCAACATGCTCTCCCTCCCCTTTACACATTCCCTCTCCCCCTCACTTCCCCCAACCCACTCACTCTCCTCTTTCCCTCTCACTCTCCCCTCCTCCCCACTCTCCCTCTTCCTTTCTCTCAGTCTCCACTCACTCATACTCATGTGAGCCTGCTCCACCTTTCCTGGGCCCCACTCTGCCTTTCGCAGGCCAAGTTCTGCCTTTCCAGGGCCCCACTCCATTTTCCCTGGGCCTCGCTCCAACTCCCTGGAGTCCCACTCTGTTTTCCCCGCTCTCAGTCTCCAGATCCTGAAACCTACCTTAAAAACTTACCTTTGCACTGTTTGCTGCTCATCCAATCACAGGGTAGTTTCTCTCTGCATTTACTGCTGACAGGCTCAAGTGAGCCTATCAGCAGCAAATGCAGGGGGGAACCAGCTTGTGACTGGATGAACAGTTTTACAGCATTTTTCAAATATAATTCAATTGAATATCCAACAAGTTTGGCGGTCCAAGTCCAGAGGGCTCTGGGGCCGCAACCCAGTTGGACAAGCCTGTTGTAGACTGTAATGAAAACCCTAACCCTGTAATGAAAACCCTAGCCCAATGAGAATAGAAAATCAAGAATATCAGCTGAACTACATAGGGTACTGGTTGCCTCAAGGAACTTGGACATGGAAGAAACTTGTCACTAAGATCTTTGTGAATTTTGGGAACTAGTATTAAAATAAATCTTTGACAATGCCAGCAGACTTTTATTTTTAAAAAGTAAATATTTTCATAGACAAAAAAAATCTGAACATCAAGGGTGGCACAGGTAAGGAGATGAGCTCATCCTGTGCTTTGAACAACTTCCAAACGCAAGCCTTGCCATGACAAGGAAATTATTTACTTACTCACTATAAGAAAGGGAGGGAAACTTAAATAAAAATTGGCCAATGAGTAACTTTAAACAAATCTCCCACTGATGTGCATTGGCTCAAGAGCACAGCAGGAACTTCCTCAAAGTATTATCTGATCAACTTCTCAGCCCTGGATCAATACATGTACTTGGTGGAGTGAGAATGCATTTATAGACAGAAAGTAACACACAAAGGTCCAGAATTTTCTGGAACTCACCAGTACAACTATAGCACAATAGCAATGTAGAAACATTTTTTCCCAAAGGAATCTCACACGCACATGATTTATGCCATCACGTCAACAGACACAAATTTGTTCATTGTTTGCCCCATTTCCAAGTTATGAACAGCCAAATTTTCTGCCACTCGTATACAAAACCCCAACCCTAATGCAATGAGAGCTTGTATAATTTCCCTGCATTCACATCAGTATTGTGCTTGCATAAATGATTACCCAAAAATGTACGCAAACCTTAGTCCAACATCACCTGATATCGGCATAACAAAGATTAAAGGCGTTTGATTTGCAATTGATTTTTCTTTGACCCAAATTACAGCAAGTCTCAAAGGACTAAACGGCTGGAATGGCCTTCCCACTGGATAAACCCATGTTCTGCATAAGAAAAGTTAGAAGTGCAGCTGAGGTAAAAGGTTCAGGGAATGAGGCGCCATGGCTGAAGACAGGAGCCCACTTGTTATTAGCTTAATTGGTTGTGCATCACGTGTGCATGTTTTATACCAATTTTGATGCCCCAGCGTTGGCAAATAGACTCCGTTTGAAATTTTGTAATTAAGTTCCTGCCAACAAGACTGGCACAGAAATCAGGGAAATTTGTGCATGAGAGGGGTCCAAGAATTCTGGGCCAAAGTTTTACCTCACTCTCAACTTAAAGGGTTAAATGATTCTCTGTTGCTCCCCTCCCTGCTGCTCCATACTTTCCCAACATTTCCTCATGGCATCACAAAGAATGATATTTGGGAAGCTTAACACATCACCAGTTAAACACTCTGTTTTAAAAATAAATGAATGATAGCCCGTCCATCCAGTTTCTGCCAGTAGGTTCTGTATGAAGAACAACGGAAGCTGAGCTTAATGCCCATTTAAAAAGAAAATCACAGCTTTTTGAAAGCCTGGAACAGGCATGGGGTTAGGCTGGCATCATTACGACTTTGGAAATGGGTTTCTGGCTGGTTAGATGCAGGTGCAGGATGGAATTTGCACATGGACTGCCTCACAACAGGTCTGAATGTCTGTACATTACTTCACAGCCTAGATGAAGCAGTACTGTATATAAACAAAGTTAATATTTTACTTTGAATGTTAGTAGCCAAAATTAGACATTTCAAACAAGGCAGGGAACTCATTGTACTTTAATGTTACTTCACATATACTATGGTTGAATGGACACCGACTAGTGTTTCAACATTAACCAGTCACTGTTTGGGGCAGTTATAGAATTAATTGTAAAACACTCCTACAAGCCAGTAATGAAACAAAACAAAACATGCCACATTCAATTACAATGTGCTATTTAATAAACTGAATAGCAGTCAGTCTTGCTTGAATAGTAGCAGCTCTAATCCTTATTCTACTCACAGACTGTTAGATCCAGAGATAAATGCCTCTATTCATAGTGGTTCTGTTACAAAAACAAGCTTTCCCTACTACTTGTAGCCAAAGCACTGTAACAAAAACTAAAATAAAAATGCTATTTGAAAAGTATTGAAGTTCAACAATAGCCTCACAAAATTTCTAGACTTACTGTCAATTTTCAACACAACGCTACATGCTAATATGTTTGTTATAGACAGAGTATCCATTTTCAATTCAAAACTCAAAAAATTCCTTATCAGACACTGAGCAATGTTAAAGGAGGTCCTTCCACTTTGCTGCTCTAAGATACATTATGAGCTCAAAGGTTGTAGGTAGGTTTTCACGACATGGCTGTTATACAGTGTAATCATGTACCAAAAGAAAACAAGTCTAAACTAGTGCAATTGAGAGGTAATTAAGCAGGAAACCTAATGTCCAAAGTTAAACACAAATCCATGTTCCAAGAAGTATTTATTCAAAGTTTCACAATCATAAATTACACAAGGCTGATGCATCACAGGACAAAGCATGCAACCTCTAGTGCAGTTTGATCAACAATCATGCAGTACCTTTACTAACCCTACTACCCTCAAACATTAATGTTCCAACGCTCTCCTGCCAGCCTCCCAACAGGCGGTATTTTATCTGTGGCTCACCATTTCCAACGGCACAACCGGAAGTGGGTGGCACTTCCACTCATATCAGGAGCCAGCTTCCATGCAATTCTAATTAAAATTTAAAGTGCCAGCAGTGTGCACAAGAGACACGTGTGATCATGTGGCAGGGGTGGGTATTCTGTGGTGTATCCTGCCATCAAACTAGGCTTGGGTCTCAAAAGGTTCTGGGTGCTGCGAATTACAGAAAATGCATGAGTCATGAGTGCTTCCTGGGAAACGAGCACAGGCATGATTGATTCTTTGCCTATGGTCACAGACCGATTGCATGTTCAAAGAGTGAAAGCCCTTGTGATTCACAAGTGCTACTGGCTGGTCCCGAACAGCTCTAAGGCCATGAATGAAGTCGATGACCTCTTGAACTTAAAGGAAATGAGCAATGGCCCTGAAGCCCAATGCCCTTGCTGCCTGCCTATCCTCACCACAATGAATTTATCAATGAACGTCTTCAATGAATTCAGCCACATGACGGAAGAGCCACTGGTCACCTCTTTTATGCACATGTATGTGGCAGCCTGTGAAATGTTTACAAATGTCACCCGTGGAGTCCTGGAAAATACCGGTGGCAAAGAAATTGAGCATCACTGTCTTCCTGAGGGCCACTAGCATGGGATGCACGCCAAATCCATGTGGATGCAGGTACTGCTGCACAATCCCATATATTTGAGTGACCACTTGCTTGGACAGCCTCAATCATCTATGGCATTGTCGCTCGGACATCTGCTTGTTGTTATATCTTGTCCTGAGGACACGATGGCATCCCAGTACCCACCTTCTATGATGCCTTCCCTGGATGGCTGGATCTAGACCAGCCTCTCCCCATCAAGTGTTGCTTGCTGCTGGTGTTGCGGCCTCTTGACCAGCAAGGGCCCTTCTTTGTCACATCCACTCCCCCATGCCCCCGACCCCATTCCACCCACTCACCCCTGACTCACCCTTGCTGGTCCCGAGCCTCCATGCAAGCCAATCCCCTGCTTCCATCCCTTGTGCTGCAGAGTTCAACAAAGATAATCGCTGACCCCAGACACAGCTGCTCAAACTGACCGGTACACGCCATCTTTAAACATACATGAACCAGATGCCATGGGATTCCTGTGAGCTGCTGGCTTAATCTTGAAAGTAGGACATAATTACAAAACATTTTAATATTACAGAAAGCTTTAATATAATGAGTATCCATGTCACGCATATGTATTATATAGGAACCCACCAAGGAACAACTTGAGGCCTGGCCTGCTGCTGCCATGCCACCAATTTAATCTCTGCATCTCAACCCACTGTCAGGAAACAAAAATTCTGGTCCTCGTTAAAGCCTGCCACATTTCCCGCGCTTACTGGCCTCGTTAAATAGCGCCCAACATGTATCGTGAGCTTATTCAAAATTCTGCTGCCTGTATCCTAACTTAAACGAAGCCTTGTTCACTTGAGTCAAAGCCTCAGGTGTAGATTCTTGTCTTTGTTTTCAAATCCCTCCATAGGTTGCCCCTCCCTATCTATGTAACTTTCTCCAGCACTACAAACCTCCAAGATCTCTACGCTTCTCACAATTCTGGCTTTTCGTGCATCCTCTATTTTTAATCACTCCACTACTGGCAGACATGCCTTCAATTGCCCAGGTTCTTAGCTCTGGAATCCCTCCCTTAATCTTTCTACTATCTCTTTTAAAATGGTCCTTAAAATCTACCTCTTTGGCTAAGCATTTGGTCATGTATTCTGTTATCTCCTTACATAGTTCAGTATCAAATGTTGCTTGATAACGCTCCTGTGAAGCGCCTTGGGACACTTTAACATGGTGAAGATGCAGTAAAAATGCAAGCTGTTGCTGTACCACAAAGAACCCAAGTTCATTAATTGACTGCAAATTGCAGGAAAATTGCAAATGGGACAGTTAATTACACAACTTTTCCTTCAAAAATAAAAATGATACAAACCAACACCTATTCAACAAAACAAAAACAGAATTACCTGGAAAAACTCAGCAGGTCTGGCAGCATCGGCGGAGAAGAAAAGAGTTGACGTTTCAAGTCCTCATGACCCTTCAACCTATTCAACAACACCTTCAGCATTCATTCAAAAAAGAAAGTTTGTTTTCTTCGCAGGTACTATGAAAGCAAAAATGGTTTGCTTACATAGATTGAAATCATTTTAAAAGGTGTAACAGGATTTGAGCAGTAGGATGTTTACAGGTCTCAGCCATGCTGTTTTGAGAACAGAATACAGGAAGGCAGGAGAACTGAAGGCCAGAATTTTACCAGCAGCTTTGGGGGCCGATTGGGAGCGGGGTGACTGGCAAAAAGCCGTGGGAAGGCGTAAGTGGGGGATGGGGGTGTTCCCCAATGTCTTCTGCTGTGATGGCATTTTGCTAGTGGCAAGAAAGCTGGCAGATTGGCTGCCCACTGGGAGCCCAGTTAAGCCACATAACAAGCCAATTAAGAGCCACTTCCTGTCTCCGCAGGCATTTTGCCCAAGTCAGAGGGGGTCTGTCACCACATGCCGAGACCATCCAGTGAAACCTAGCAGCCTCCATGCCTCCAGGATGGGGAGGGCCTCCTTTTTGGCCTTCATGGCCTGCAGTCGGCCCCCTCAGCAGCAACATCCACCCCCGCAAAAACAGCACTGCCTGGGCACCACGATTCCACCCCAACCACCAGGATTTGCCTGCCTGCCCCAACTCCAGTTACCCATCTTTGAGGGCTCCTCAGCCACTGAGGCACCCTCTCCTTGCAGCTGCAGCCTCAGCAATGGCCACCACTAACAGTGGCACTGTATGAGGCTGCTGAGCTCTGATTGGGCCAGTGGCTCTTAGGGCTGCGGGGTGCCAGGAACAGCAAGCCGCCGTCCTTAATTGGGATTGCAGCCCCATCACAGCCAGTTACTTGGCCACTGCCGGGAATATGCCTCCCAGGTCCCGCCGCCGGCTGAAGCAGGGTTGCCTTCTGATTTTGGCCCCTGAAGTGGGACTTAAGTCATCGCAGGAAAATTCAGCCTGAAGACTCCCCTACATACCACGCAGAGCAACATCATCAGATACCAAGAAAGTGGATGTCTGATCACCCCTTCAATCAAGTGATGGTGCAGAGTGCAAGAAGGGGAGGGAGGAAACAAAAAGTAAAAATGAGGTTAACTGCTGGATTCACTATCAGGCAGAGGCATGTTGATCACTGGCATAGACACAGCAATATCAATTATTATATGGCTGCACTGCAAAGAAAAAATACAAGTCACCGCAACAACATTTCAGATAAACCACAAAGAAGATCATTACATTTGTATATGAAAAGGCTGGTTACATCATTAATAAATGTAGTGGTGTGTTACAGTTCACTCAGAATCTGAGTTGCTGTGAAAGTGTGCATTTTTACATACATGTTGAAATCTTAAGCTATGAATAGTGATGGTAGAGGCTCCAACCTTCTTTCCATCGCATGGCTGACCAGGAATCTCTCCCACTCTTACCACCTGCCACTGGCATGTACTGGAGGAATCTGCAGATTGATACTCAACCTATTTGGCCACATTATGAATGCATCTTCTTGGCCCCTAAGTTCTGAGGTGGGACACAAACCTAAGCTTCTGGCTCAGAGGCAGGGACGCTACCCACTGCACTACAAGACCTCTGGATATATGTGGATATATGTTAACAATTTGCAAACAAGAATAATTCGCAGGAATTTTCTTGCCATGGGGATTGTATTTGTTTCAGTTTGATTAACATAAAAGCAACAGGGACAAAAAGAAACTTATATAGGCTATTCCTTTAAATGTACAGAATTGTGGAGTGGTAACAAGCAGCTTCTAATCTTTTCTCTAGTAAGTCCTTGATAACAGCCATGCAGGTGCTGCAAAGAAGCAGCAAGTGGAGCACCTCCCCAGAGGAAGAATGAAACTCAGGAAAGAAGAAAAAACTGGCATTTATAAAAAGCTTTTCGCAACCTCAAAGTGTCCCAAAGCTGTTCTGATATAAGCAAATATAGCAGGCAATTCACACATGCTCCTACACATAGTGATGAAATAAATTACGGGATAAGCTATTTCTGGTAGTGTCGGTTGAGGGATAAATAATGGCCTTGGCACGAGGGCCTACTCCTGCTCCTATTTCTTATGTTCTCATAGAGAATTTCCCGGCTCTTCTTCAAAGCAGTGCCTTGGAATCTTTTATGTCCACCCGAGAGGCAGAAAGGGCTCAGTTTAATGTTTCATTCCAAAGGCAGTGCAACACCTCCTCATTAATGCACTGAAACACATGCACTTAAATCTCTGGAGAAGGGTTTGGACCCACAACATTCTGACTCAAAGCCAAGAGTGCTACCATTGAGCCAAAACTAAATGAAGAGTATCTACCGAGTTGCTTTCATAACCTACTGGTGCCCAGTCCAGGGCAGCAATGGAGATGGTCTAAGGGAAACTGCTTAACACGTACTCTTGTGCACAGAGATAAGGTATGGAGGGGACAACCAGTGAGGAAGAGAACTTTCAAAGTTAAAGGTAGAGTTGAAGAGTGAACGTTGTGTGAACTAACGTGGTTTCCTCACATACCTATGGAAAGGGCACAAATTGATAGCAATCAGATTAGACATATTTTAAATTGTTATTATTTTAACAATGCGAGGTCTATTGTTCCATAAACATGGAGAATTTCAGGGTTTTCTCCTTAAATAAGCAATCAAGATTGTAGAACCAGCAGAACTTCAAATAATTGTAAAGGATACCATAAAGCAAACTTCCTGAATGATTGCTTTGCTCTTTTCTTCCTCATTTGACAGAAGTCTCTGTAACACAAAATAAAGATCATGCAAATTTTCAACAATTATGCAAATTACACGCAGCTTATATTGTTTAAACACATCAGATGCCGTGGATTTCGTGCGGACAAAAGCTCAACTTGTATGAGTCACTGCACGAGTAACTTGGTCAACAAACTAGTGCAACCATTTAATTTGATAAATGTCATCTGCATCACTTTATTAAATTGACAAATTGCAAACTGTACTTTTAATGTAGGACGCTAACCCTAGGCACTTCACACAGAAGCATAACCAGGCATAAATCAACACCAAGTAATTAGGAGGAGTGACTAAAAGCTTAGTCAATGAGATAGGTTTTAAAGGAGGGTCTCTTAAAGGAGGAAAGGGGGGCACAGAGGCAGAGAGGGTTAAGGAGGGGATTCCAGAGGTTAGGGTCTAGACGACTGAAAGCAAGGCCACCAATGGCTGGGGGCAAAGGGAGTGGAAGATGGCGAAGAGGCCAGGTTTGCAGGAAAGCAGAGTTTTCAGAGGGTGGTGGAACTTGAGAAGAATACAGAGGAGGGGAGGGTGAGGCCAGGCAAATGTGGACGAGAATTTTAAATTCAAGGCGACAGTGGATAGGGTGCCAATGTAGGTTAGTGAACACAGGGATGAATGATGAATAGGATTTGCAGGTTGAAAGATGAAAGGCCAGCCAGGAAAGCATCGGTATTGTTGAGTCTGGCGATAACAAAAGGATGGATAAGGTCTGTAAACTGCAGATGGGATGAGGAATGGGCTGAGTTGGGCGATGCTACAGAGGTGAAAGTAGGCAGTCACTGTGTTGGGGAGGATATGGGGTCAGAGGTCATATACGACATCGCTGTTGCAAACAATCTGATTCAGCCTGAGACTGGTTGGGGGGGGGTGTGCTTTTAGAATTCATGGAGATTGTATGGGGTTTGCAGCGAGAATCCAAGGCAATGGTTTTGGTTTTTCCAATATTTTATTAGAGGAAATTGCAGCTTATCCAGGAGTGGATTTTGGACAGGTAGGCTGACAACAAACAGGCAATGGAAGAGTTGAGAAAGATGGCAGTGATCAAGTCGGGAGTCAACGTACACATGGAAATTAACATCATGGCATCAGAGAGAGAGCATGCAGATAGAAAATTGGAGAGGCCTAAGGATGGATCCAGAGCTAATCGTAGGAAAGGAAAAAAACGCATTGCAGAATATTTTCTGGCTATAACTGGATAATTAAGAGTGGAACCAGGCAAGAACCATCCCAATCAGTTAGACAAAAGAGGACAGGGACTGGGGGAGGATTATGTGATCATCTCTGTTAAAGCCTGCAGTAAAATTGAGAGGATGAGGTAGCAAGCTTGTTAATATTTTTTTAAAACTGATGTGTACAGAACTTTACAAGACAGAGCTGTGGAAAAAGGGAGTATTTTGAACAGAAAGCACTCCACAACTTTACTCCCCATTAACCCCAACAATTAACACCCATGCAGCAGAGTATTGATCATCCTGGAGAGAGTCACTGAAATGGAAGCAGATTCTGTTCTCTTCCTGCCCAAGTCCAAATGCTGTTGCAAAAAATCAATGGACAGCCTGACTGACTTTTCAACTCCTTAATCAAGGGGCCCTGAGACCAACTGCAGCACAGGTTCCTTCACCCCAGCTGAGATCAGCTACTTCATTATAGAAAAGAGGTCAAAACAAAGAGGTTTCTGGTTTATATAGCTCAGTGCAGTGCAGGATAACTCAGTACTGCATTGGTGCATTCTCCCACTTAGCCATCAGGGCACTCATAATTTGCTTTAATAATAATTAACTGACTGGCACTTTCATTTCTCTTTTCACTACCCGCAACCACACAACACACATCCCAATACCAGCAATGATGCAGTTCATGATCGACAGAAACCACGGAGCCTAAATGGATTCATTTTAGCCATGGTATAAAGAGATAATTAATCCAATGCAGCAAAGACAGATTGCAAAAATTAAGGGGAGAAAGAAAAATAACTTTCTAGAAAATATTTTAGCAATACAAGAAGTTTGACCTCCTGCTATGAGTGGTTGGATTTCAAAAGGGAAGGCCTTGCTTGATCAACCTCATTGAATTATTTGAAGAGGTAACAGAGAGGATAGACGAGGCTAATGCAGTAAATGTAATATATCAAGATTTCCAAAAGACCTTTGATAGGGTACTGTGTAGTAGACTAATAAAGGTCAAAGCATGCGTCTGGGGGCAAGCAGCAGAATGGTCAACCAGCTGGTTACAAAACAGAAAGCAGAGAGTAGAGTTGGTAGCTATTCAGAGTGCCAGAGGATGGAATGTTGGGTCCCAGAAGGATTGTACGGGCATCTCTGTTCAGTTGTTCACAAATTATATTCTTTTAGATTTTGGAATCCAAAACACAATTTCTAAATTTACAGTAATAAAAACAAAAAATGCTGGAAATACTCAGCAGGTCAGGCAGCATCTGTGGAGAGAGAAACAAAGTTAATGTTTCAGCTTGGTGACCTTTCGTCTAAATTTACAGCTAACACCAAATTGGAAGCAATAGTCAAACTGGGAGGGAGAACAAGTCAGAAGATGACATTCATAAACGTGCAGAATGGACAGTAAATTGGCAATTGAATTTAAACATAGGTAAATGTCAGACATTACATATTGGTAAGAAAAATAAGGAGGCCATATATTATCTGGAAATTAAAAATCTAATTGGGATGGAGATGCAAAGGGGTCAGGAAGCACAAATACACAAATCAATAAAATCGCCATGCAGGTCAATAAGGCCTTAACTAAAGCAAACCAAGCACTACGGGTTATTTTTCTAGGGATACAGAATTGAATGGTAATGCAGTTACATTGTGTCAAACCTTGGTTAGACCACACTTGAAGTACTATGTACAGTTCTGTTTGTCACATTATAAAAAGAATATAGAGGCACTGAAAAAAGAGCAAAGAAGTTTACAACGATGATACCAGAACTCCCAGTTATAGCATCAGGAAAGGTTTGAGTAGACTGTCTCTCTTTTCTCTTGAAAACAGAAGGCTGAGAGAAACCTAGAGATCTTTAAAATTACAAAAGGTAAACACATAGAGAGTGTTTCCATCTATATAAGGTAGACACCAAAAAGTCAATTAGTGAATTCAAAAGCAACTTTTCCCAGAGAGAAGGTGGAACATGCTACCACAGGGAGTAGTTGAGACAAATATTACAGATGTATTTACGAGGAAGCTAGGTATGCTAATGAAGCTAGATGAGGAAGGATGGGAGGAGGCAATAATAGAGCATAAATGCTGACATGGGCATATTGGGCCAAATGGCCTGTTTTTGTGGTATCTATTTTATATATTTTATGTAATTTTCAAGTCTCACCATTGAAACAAATACTTTAGCACGCTGAGTTGCAAACACAATTTTATTCACACTCAATGGTGAATTACACTCACATTGAGCTGCAGATTAAGTTCTGACATTCAAACACCAATCCTCTCCTTAACCAACCACAATATGTATGCACAGACCAACGTCACGTGGGATCTTCCTGGTCTGTGTAGCAGAGTTCACCACAAAACACAACAGTTTTAAACATTGCCCACCTGAAGTTACAATTTATTTCATCTAGAAACACTCAGCCCCTGAGTAGCTTGGCTGTTGGATATTGTCATACGTGGTCCAAAACAGCCCACTTCACCCTAAGCAATAACTGCAGAAGTGATGCAAATACCTCTGACCTGGCACAAAGACTAGAAATGCCTCCAAGGCCGTGATTGAAAATAGTTTCAAAGCATGACTCACCTTTAAAGCATAATCTCTTCCACTACCAAGATCTTGTGCTTCATAAACAAAGGCAAATCCACCTGTTAAATCAGAAATACATTCCTACAGTGAGAACAACATACAGTGGACATTATAGACTTTTCTATGGACTAACAGAGATCCAAAGTGATTAAAAGGCCATAATTTCACTGAGGGATTCATATCAAGATCAAGTAAACCAATTGAATAAATGATTTCACAGAGACATTTGAACCCCAAATGAGAGTACTATCTTAGTCACATTTTACTCCAAACAGTTGTGAAGCATCTTAAGAAGTTTGTTAAAAACAAAAAACTACTGCGGATACTGGAAATCCAAAACAAAAACAGAATTACCTGGAAAAACTCAGCAGGTCTGGCAGCATCGGCGGAGAAGAAAAGAGTTGACGTTTCGAGTCCTCATGAGAACTCGAAACGTCAACTCTTTTCTTCTCCGCCGATGCTGCCAGACCTGCTGAGCTTTTCCAGGTAATTCTGTTTTTGTTTAAGAAGTTTGTTAATGAGCTAAATTATCACAGGAAACAGCAATGGTCAAATTGTACAGTTCAGCTGCTGTATGTAGGTGAAGTTTGATAACTGTGACAGAGACTTGAAATTTAGCCTGGAGGCAAGCTCTGTGCGGGTGGAAACACCATTGAGAGGTCAGGAAATCTAAAATAACAGACTTCCCTGGTGTCCTGCAGAATTTAACTGCAGGGCTGCTTTATTCTTTTTTCCTTGAGGATCCCACTCCTAGACAACCTGAACAATAGGCTAGAGGTCTTTCAGGGGGAAATCCTGCTCCATTGGGTCAAAATTTATAAGAGCAAGTAGCACATCTGGGGAACGTCCCAAGGTATTCCTTGCAGTCCCAATAATCATGCTGGGTGGTGATCTGGAGAGTGAGGGAAGGCAGGCAGATCACGGTTGGAGAGGTGTACTGGGTAGCTTGTGGGGCCTGGAGGAAGCATTCCTGCTCCTTCTGGCTCACAAGCAGTGCTGTAAAGACACCTACATCATGGATTCAATCTTCCTCTCCTTCCTTAAGTTGCCGCGTTTCCTAACACCCAGGAAACCTGGTCACCTTTATGGTTAAACATAGAATCATGTTAAAATGTAGGCACACAGCCTCATTATAATATTTAAATGTCCAACCATTTCCACAGTCACTACTCACTTAAGCTGGTTTACATTTTACTCACTTTCTCCATTAACTTCATTCCTTCTCAGGTGGAAGCAAGAGATCCCACCAGTGTATCCTGAACAATATTTATCCTTCAATCAAAACCACTAAAAAAATAGGTTATCTGGTCATTATTACAATGCAATTTGTGTAATATTGTTCTGTGCCTGTTGGTTGCCATCTTTCCTACAACAGTGACTATACTTCAAAAAGTGTACTTCATTGGCTGTAAAGCTCTTTGGGAGGTTCTGAGATTGTGAAAGGGACTTTATAAAGGCAAGACCTTTCTTTCACCTATACCTGCAGGATCACTAATGTACTGAGGGAAATTCACTTTGTCCTGACTTTTCTTGGGTCAACCACAGAACTACTATTAGTATTCATTTTCTCGTCTTGTGTTAAAACCAGGACAGTAGCAGATAACAGAGGCAAATGGTAACATAGAACATTGAAATCATTTTGCACCTATTATTTAAAACAAATGGTCTGGTTGGGGTTGCTTTGTCTACATGCCAGAACATAGAAGTTGATCCCACTCCAATTTATTTCCAAGTTCTGCTGCTACTTCTACAAGAAGAGGCCAGGGAAGTCTTCAAGGATTGATAAGAAGGGAAAAAAATACAAACTCCAATGATTAACACCTGGCCTTGCCCATGCAACTTCATTCACATGCTCAGATAACATTTGCAAAGACTAGGAGCAGCCTTAACTCAGCATCAGCACTCTCACCGCTGACCAAAAATGTCATAGCTAAAAGCCTCACTTCAGAGATTTTAGCACCCAAGGTTGAGAATCAGTGCAGTAAGTACTATGCTGAGGTACTGTACTGACTGAGATACCATCTTTCGGATAAGACATTCTCAAATTTGTTGGTGGAAGCTCTGTAGCCAACATAAAACACCCCATAGCACTATTCAAAGAAGAGCACGGATGTTCTCCTACTGCCCTGTCCAACATTTATTCCTTAACTAAGATTGCACAAAAAAAAATTCTGTCATAAACTTCATTACAGTTTGCAAGACTTTTCTGTGCAGGAGAGAATAAAAAAATAAACCGGGAGGCAAAGAGGGACTATGAAATTAAATTATCAAGAAATATGAAACAAAATAATAAAGTATTCTACAGGAACATAAATAAAAAATTTAAATAATTACAAAAGGAAAGCTTAAATAATTATTTTGCTTCAGTATTTATGAGAGAGATGGACATGACATCAGAAAATGAGATTAGGAAGAATAACTGGATTTAAGGTGGGAAGGAGAAATATTAAACCCCTGGCCTGCAGGATTGCATCCACAAATTTCAAAAGCATAAAGTTCTTTCCATGGCTTGTTCTTCTGTCTGGAGAACATTAACAAAACGAAGTAGCAGAGGCATTAATACACATAACAAATAATTCATTAGAAAAAGGCATAGTGCCAGATTCATTACCACTGAATCAATTGGAAATGCATTGTCACTATTGATTGAGGACTGGTGGAAGGCTAACAACATACCTATACTTAAAAAGGGAGGTAGAAGAACATGTCCAAGGAACCATGGACCAGTCAGCTTAACACCACTAGTAGGAAAGATAATGATATTGCTACTGAAGATGAAAATAGAAAAGCTTTTAGAAACCAAAAATATAATAAAATAGTTAGGATGGATTTCAAATAGGAAAGTTTTGATTGACCAACCTCATTGAACTTTGAAGAGATAACAGAAAGAGTTGGTAATGAAATAGATATAATATACCTAGATTTCCAAAAGGCCTTCAAAAAGATATCACATAGTAACTCAGGAATAAGATCAAAGCACATAGTGTCAGGGAAGAAGTAACAGAATGGATAGCTTGCTGCAAGAAAAGAGAGTAGCAGTGGGAGGATAGCTAATCAGAATGGCAAAAAATGTAAGTAGGGTCCAAATAGGATTAATGCTGGGACCACTACTGTTCATAATTCATGTTAATGATTTAAACTTTGAAAGTTTTGAAGTTTGTGAATGACACCAAATTTGGCGGGGTGGGGGTAGCAGTAGGCGAAAGACAATCAATATTGAGGAGGGATGCAGCAAATTACAAGGTGACATTAATAAACCTACAGGATAAGAATTAAATTGGGAAATTAATTTTAATATATGTAAATGTGAGGTATTACATTTTGGTAAGAAAAATGAGGTCACATGGTACTTAGAAAATAAGAATCTCAGTGGGTAGAAGATGTCATGAAAGTATAATAATTTTCCTAATATTTTTCTGGTTTATTGTGAAGTAGATTTATAGGGGTAAGTATAATTGGGTCTGCCTGTGTGATTTAATTACATTTGGAGTCAAGTAGACTGCAAGCTTAAATCATCAAAAGAAGCTAGGTGCTAGACATGCTAGTGAGTAAACATGGATGCTGGCTTAGCATGTAAGGTATGAAGGGAATTTGCAATTTTAAATAAATGAAGGGATATTTGGATTTCAAAGGGATTTTAGTCTGTTTACAACTAGCCAGATAAGCAAGACTAAGGAACGTGTTTATTTTTCCCAAAGATTACTGACAACACAAAAGTTTTTATATTATAAGGGAGATACAGTTTCAAAGACGTATGGAACAACAGGATTTACATATTAAAAAAAGAGAAACATATATATAGGAGAATGAAAGGCTATGTGTCAGGAGAAGGCCATGTAAGATCTAACAGGAGTGTGTGAAAAGCCTTAATGAAGCCTCCAGCACTCATGCATAAGTCTGCTATCTAACAAACCTGAAGCTGAAGAAAAGCCATTTGGAATTCTCACTGTCCAGGGTATTGTGTTAACTTGCTGAGTTTGTTTTAAACCTAAAATCCATTTATGAACCGTTGACTTAAAGGGAGTGTAACTGGGAGTCAGGTTAATTAGGAATTTTAGGAGTTATTATAGTAGTAATTGTAGTCTAATGTATGTGCTTGAAATCTTTTATATTTTGTTATTAAATATATTAATTTATTTTTTTTAATCTCTGAAGGTCTTGGTGGACTTATTACTTCTTAATTCTGTGCACACATCTCGTAATAATTACAAATTGCAAAACCATTGTGATAGCACAACCAAGTTTCCCTCGTGGATTTGGTCCACCTGGCAGACACCATCTGCCACATCACAACAAAGAGCAAAGGGGAGTAGAAGTACACAACTCACTAAAGTAGCAATGCAGGTTAATAAGACCATACAAAGACAGAAACCAAGCATGAGGTTCATTTCTAGAGGGATAGAACAGAAAAGTAGAGGAGTTACGCTAAATTTGTAAAGAATCTTGGTTCAGCCACACTTGAAATACTATGCATAGAATTAGTTGCCATATTATTAAAAGGACATAGAGGCACTTAGAGAGGGTACAAAATGATTCACAGAGATAAAACCAAAACTTTCAGTTATACCCATCAGGAAAAGATGCATAGGCTGGATCTGGCTTCTCTTGAAAATAAGGTATTTAAAATTATGAAAGGTTTTACCAGAGTAGACAAAGAGAGCGTTTCCACTTATTGGGAGGAGCAAAATTAGTGTCCATCAATATAATATAGTGACCAAGAAATAAAATATGTAATTCAGAAAAAACTTGTTTACCCAAAAGAGTGGTGAGAATGTGGAACTTGCCACCACATGGAGTTGTTGAATTGCACAGTATGGCTGCATTTAAGGAAAAGCTAGACAAATATATACGAGGGAGAAGGGAATAGAGGATTGTGATAATAGATTTAGATGAGGAAAGATGGGAGAAGGTTCAAATGGCACATAAACACCCATTTGGATAGGTTGGGCTAAATGGCCTCTTTGCAGTTTTGTTTAAATGGATAAACATCTTTCTTGAGTCAGTGTGCAGGGGAATTTCATGCAATTGCCTCGCCATGTTCAAATATTAATTTCACAGTGCAATTTCACCCCATTTACTTTTTTTTTCTTTTATTCTTTTCACGGGATGTGGATGTCGCTGGAAAGGCATTTGATGCCCATCCCTAACTGCCCTTGAACTGAGTGGCTTGCTAGTGGCCATTTCAGGGCAGTTAAGAGTCAACCACATTACTGTGGGTCTGGAGTCACACGTAGACCAGACCAGGTAAGGGTGGCAGATTTAATTCCCTAAAGGACATTAGTGAATCAGATGGGTTTATTCAACAATCGATGCTAGTTTCATGGTCACCATTACTGAGACTAGCTTTATATTCCAGATTTATTAATTGAATTTAAATTCCACCAGTAGACAAGGTGGGATTTGAACCCATGTCCCCAAAGCATTATCACAATGAGACCATCCCCAACTTGTTGTATTGTTACAGATTCATATAAATCAAAACCACACACCAAACTTTCTTATAAAACAGCAACACAGAAATCCTTCTCAAAAGTCCTGGCAGTGAGTAGGTATAACTGCTGCACTGCCAAATGGGTGGATGTGGATCCAGTTCGTAATTCTCCCCACTTGTAAAATGTACTTCACATCCTCTCTTGGTATCAGGGCTGGAGATTCCTCACAGACAGACAGGGGTCTCTGTTTTACTCAACTGCTTACCAATCAGCACAGGAATAAAAAAAGACTGTAAAACTGGTTTTTCGTTAAGGAACAGTGAAGTGAGGAAGAAATTTTATTTTAAATTAGAGGACATGGAGTTTTTTTTGATTCTTTTTAAATAAAAGGGTACCTTGTCACACAGAATCACAGTGCAGAAGAGGCTCTTCGGCCCATCGAGTCTGCACCAACACGTGAGAAACATCTGACCTACCTACCTGTACCTTGTCATATCCATTGTATCTCATAATATTAAGGTGAAAAATCAAAACCTCAAAAAATGCCAAGAATGTGCACTAGATTAAAACTCGGTTCCAGGGAGTGAGAGGGCACTGACTTGGGCCAATAGTGCCCCACATCATCTTCTCATACAGTCCCTCAGGGCCGAGGATGACTTTCTTTCACTCCACTTGTGTATCCTGAGGTGACTAAAAAGTCCAATGCTGGATCCGCACACTCTGCCACAGGTGGAGAAGGTAGTGTTTGATGAGGTGGGTGGGTGAGATGCTCAGATTTAGAGACGCCCCTTCTGCTTTCTGCGCTTGGCCTCCACCTGGGCCTGTCAGAGACTTTCAAAATGGTTGGCACCTTCACAGATGCTTCTTCTTCAGTTTGGGTGGTCTCGAGCAAGAAATTCCTACAAATCGGTGGGGGTATTGCATTTTATCAGATAGCTTTAAAGACATCCCTGAAACAATTCCTCTGTCCTCCTGGTAACCACTTGTTGAGACGAAGCTTGGAGTAGAGAGCATGTTTTGGGAGTCTTGTGTCAGGCATGTGGACGACGTGGCTCACCCAACATAGTTGATTATCCTTAATTATGCCTCAATACTGGCAATGTTGGCCTGAAAGAGAACACTAATATCGGAGCACCTATCCTGCCATTGAATTTGCAGGATTTTGCAGAGGCATCGCTGGTGATATTTCTCCAGGGATTTAAGGTGTCTGCTGTACATTGTCCATGTCTCTGACACATATAGGAGGGCAGGCAGCACTGCAGCCCTGTAAGCTATGAGCTTGGTGCTAAGTTTGAAGTCTTTGTCATCAAACACTTTTCCTCAGGCAGCCAAAGGTTGCGCTGGCACACTGGAGGCAATGTTGAGTTCCATCATCAATATCTGCCTTCACTTAGAGAAGGCTCCAAGGTATGAGAAATGATCCACAGTACCTGGTTCGCCGTGGATCTTGATAGTTGAGGGCAGTGTTGCACAGCGGGAGCAGGCTGGTCGATATCAGCTGCA
Organism: Cetorhinus maximus; assembly: GCF_964194155.1. Taxonomy (NCBI): domain Eukaryota; kingdom Metazoa; phylum Chordata; class Chondrichthyes; order Lamniformes; family Cetorhinidae; genus Cetorhinus; species Cetorhinus maximus. The sequence goes on along the minus strand of NC_135880.1, from coordinate 144,827,587 downwards.
ACACATGGAATTTCAAGACCACCAAAAGGGGCATCGGAACGTATATTTTTTCTTTTGTACAGACTTTAACTCTTATCAATTCCACCTCCTATGCCCTGTAACCTATTCTGCTGTGTGTGTGCGTGTGTCGCGCATGTGTGTGTCTGAGAGAGCGTGAGAGAGCAAGCAAGGTGGAAGATGGCGGGCGAGTTCTGGCTAGAGTGAGCAGAGCCCTGGTCAGTGGATGCGTGTGTTAGTGGATGCGTGTGTTAGTGGAAGCGTGCGTTAGTGGAAGTGTGCGTTAGTGGAAGCGTGCATTAGTGAACATGTGTTAGGGGTGTGTGTGTGTTTGTAGATGTGTGTGTTAAGCCTGAAGCCTAGCAGCACAGAACACGGGCATGCGCTGACGGGAGCAGGGAGAGCTGGGGAGGTCACAGGGGACGCCGAGAAAAGCGGGGGAAAGTACCCCACATAGTGTTACAATCACAGCCATGTCATTATAAATAAACATAACAGGGACATCTGTAATTTAGCCAGAATCACTCTCCCCAGCTTCCAGTCAATTGGTGAGTGGCCTCAATAAAAAAGCAGCAAAGTGCTCAGGGATGGGAGTGAAGCACAGAGAAGGAATAAAAAACTGTTTGCAAAACACATCTACAAGCAAAGACAGTTCCATTAATATCGCCTGTTTTAGCTGACCATATCGCGTTCAACAGGATTTTTTCAGAGAGCATGTAAGAGTCAACCATATTGCTGTGGAGTCAAATGTAGGCCAGACCAGGTAAGGACATGAGCGAGCCAGATGGGTTTTTACGACAATCGACAATGGTTATCATTAGACTTTTAAGTCCAGATTTTTGAATTCAAATTTCACCACCTGCCATGGTGGGATTCGAACCCAGGTCCCCAGAGAATTCCCTGGGTCTCTGGAATACCAGTCCAGTAACAATGCCACTACACCACCACCTCCCCTTAAAGGTTGGAAGTGGTGAGGATAAGAGCATAAGAAATAGGAGTAGGCCGTACAGCCCCTCAAGCCTGCTCCACCATTCAATAAGATCATATCGGATCAGAATTTGGCCTCAACTCCACTTTCCTGTCTGTTCCCCAAAACCCTAACCCTAACTCCCCTATAGTTCAAGAATCTATCTCAGTCTTGAATATGTTCAATGACTCACCCTCCACAGCTCTCTGGGGTAGAGAATTCCAAAGATTCACAACCCACAGAGAAGAAGTTCCTCCTTAGCTCCATCTTAAATGGATGAACTCATTCTGAAAGTACACTCCCTAGTTTGAGATTCTCCTACTAGGGAAAGCATCCTCTCTGTATCAACCTTGTTAAGCCTCCTCAGATCACCACTCTTACTTCTAAACTCTAATGAGTATAGGCCCAACCTGCGTAACTTTCCTCATGAGACAATCCCTTCATCTCAGGAATTGACCTAGTGAATCTTCTCTGAACTGCCTCCAATGGAAATAAGGAGACCAAAGCTCTTTGCAATGCTCCAGATGCGTTCTTACCAATGCCCCATAAGGTGGTAGAAAAATTTCCCTACTTTTCTGCTCTATCCTCCATAGAACATTCCATTTGCCTACCTAATTACTTGCTGTACCTGCGTGCTAACTATTTGTATTTCATGTATAAAGACATCCAGATCCCTTTGTATCGCAGCATTCTGTAATGTCTCTCCATTTAAAGGCTTTGCTTTTCTATTCTTCCCACCAAAACGGATAACCTTATATTTTCCTACATTATATTCCATCTGTCAAATTTTTGCCCACTCACTTACCTTTGCCATATCCCTTGCAGACTCCTTGTCTCCTCCTCACAACTTGCTTTCTTATCTATCTTTATGCCATCAGCAAATCTGCCTACAAAACACTCGGCCCCCTCATTCAAGTCAGTGATATATAGCTGAGGCCCCAGCACTGATCCCTGAGCACCCCACTAGTTTCAAGTTGAAAAAGACTCATTAATCCTTGTCCACTGTTTTCTGTTAGTTAGCCAATCCTCTATCTATGTTAAGATATTACCCCCAACACAATGAACTCCTTATCGTAGAATGGTTACAGCACAGAAAGAGGCCATTCAGTCCATCAAGCTTGAGTCAGTTCTCTGCTGGTACCATTCCCCTGCCCTTCCCCATAGCCCTGCAATTTTTTTTTCTTCAGGTGTTTATCCAATTCCCTTTTGAAAGCCACGATCAAATCAGCCTCTACACTCTCAGGCAGTGCATTCCAGATCGCAACCATTCACTGTGTAAAATACATTTTCCCCCATGTCGCCTTTGGTCCTTTTGCCAATCACTTAATACCTGTGTCCCAGGTCCTTGACCCTTCAGCCAATGGGAAGTTTTTCTGTCCATCTTAGGCCAAATGGTGGTAAATTAAAAACCAGGAAAAGGCTTAAGGTCAATGACAAGAACAGATTCAATGCTTCCTCAATAATCACCAACTGAGCTCTTCTGTCAGTTTCAGAGCAAACGAAAAGTTAAAGATTCGTTTTACGAGTGCTTGAAGTGCTAACTCTGAATTATTTCACAACTGTCATTTATATAACATCTTTAATGTTGAAAATCATCCAAAGGTGTTTCACAGCGGTAAGTTAAATTTTATATCAGGTGGACCGGGCTTCAGTTTTGTCACACACAATGGTGAGTCTAAAGGGGAGTCTCGAAAGAAAACGAGAGGGGGAGAGCGAGACCGAGGGAGGGCGAGGGAGAGGGAGAGCGAGGGAGAGCGGGGCGAGGGCGGGCGAGGGCAAGGGAGGGCGAGGGAGGGCAAGGGTGAGCGAGGGCGAGGGAGGGCAAGGGTGAGCGAGGGCGAGGGAGGGTGAGGGAGGGCGAGGGAGAGCGAGAGAAAGGGAGGGCAAGGGAGAGTGAGAGCGAGGCAGAGCGAGGGCGAGAACGAGCGAAAGCGAGGGCGAGGGAAAGCAAGGGCAAGGGAAAGCGAGGGCAGGGGAAAGCGAGGGCAAGGGCGAGGGAGGGCGAGGACGAGCGAAAGCGAACGAGAGCGAGGGCGAGCGAGGGCAAGCGAGGGCGAGGACGAGCGAGGGAGAGTGAGGGAGAGCGAGGGAGAGCGAGGGCAAGGGAGAGCGAAGGCGAGGGAGAGCGAGGGCGAGAGAGGGAGAGCGAGGGCGAGGGAGAGCGAGGGCGAGGGAGAGCGAGGGCGAGCGAGGGCGAGCGAGGGCGAGGGAGAGCGAGGGCGAGGGCGAGGAAGAGCGAGGACGAGGGAGAACGAGGGCGAGGGAGAGCGAGGGCGAGGGAGAGCGAGGGTGAGGGAGAGCGAGGGCGAGGGAGAGCGAGGGAGAGCGAGGGCTAGGGAGAGCGAGGGCGTGGGAGAGCGAGGGAGAGCGAGGGCGAGGGCGAGCGAGGGCGAGGGAGAGCGAGGGCGAGGGAGAGCGAGGGCGAGGGAGAGCGAGGGCGAGGGAGAGCGAGGGCAAGGGAGAGCGAGGGCAAGGGAGAGCGAGGGCAAGGGAGAGCGAGGGCAAGGGGGGAGGGGGAGGGAGAACGAGGGCAAGGGGGGAGGGAGAGCGCGCATGGGAGGCAGAGGGGTGCACAGGAGGGAGAGAGGGAGCACCAGAAGAAGGGAGCATGGGAGGGAGAGAGGGAGCACGGGAGGGAGCACGGAAGGGAGAGAGTGAGGGAGAGAGGGAGGGAGAGGGGGAGGGAGAGGGGGAGGGAGAGGGGGAGCGCGGGAGGGAGAGGGGGAGGGCGGGAGGGAGAGGGGGAGGGCGGGAGGGAGAGGGGAGGGCGGGAGGGAGAGGGGGAGGGCGGGAGGGAGAGGGGGAGGGCGGGAGGGAGAGGGGGAGGGCGGGAGGGAGAGGGGGAGGGCGGGAGGGAGAGGGGGAGGGCGGGAGGGAGAGGGGGAGGGCGGGAGGGAGAGGGGGAGCGCGGGAGGGAGAGGGGGAGCGCGGGAGGGAGAGGGGGAGCGCGGGAGGGAGAGGGGGAGCGCGGGAGGGAGAGGGGGAGCGCGGGAGGGAGAGGGGGAGCGCGGGAGGGAGAGGGGGCGCGCGGGAGAGGGGGCGCGCGGGAGAGGGGGCGCGCGGGAGAGGGGGAGCGCGGGAGAGGGGGAGCGCGGGAGAGGGGGAGCGCGGGAGAGGGGGAGCGCGGGAGAGGGGGAGCGCGGGAGAGGGGGAGCGCGGGAGAGGGGGAGCGCGGGAGGGGGGAGCGCGGGAGAGGGGGAGCACGGGAGAGGGGGAGCACGGGAGAGGGGGAGCACGGGAGAGGGGGAGCACGGGAGAACGGGAGAGGGGGAGCACGAGAGACAGAGAGAGAGCATGAGAGGGAGAGAGAGAGAGGGAAAAAGAGAGGAGTCAGAGGAGCGGAGAGGTTCAGCAAGTTAATCAAGGAGATGCATAGACCAGAATCCCTCTGCATAACAACTGGAAGTCAACTTAGTTAATTTAGAATCAAAGATTATTTCATTAGTAGCCAATAACAATTTCAAAAGATGAACATGTACACACAGACAATGGAAACAGAGCCTGATTCCCTTAAAAGCAGTAATGGTCTCTGCCTCAACTATTCCCTTGAACAACTGCTTATATTTAAATAGCACCTTAAACGTAATAAAACATCCCAAAGGCATTTAAAAGAAGCATAACGGGAAAAAAATGATACTAAGGCACAGAAAGGGATATTAAGTCAAAGGGCTAGGAAGAAAGAGAGGTGGAGGGGTTTAGGCAGGAAATTCCAGAGTTTAGGGGTTGTCAGATGAAGACACATCACCAACGATGGAGTAATTAAAAACTGGAAATACTCAAGAAGCCAAAATTGGAGGAGCACAGATATGTCAGAGGGTTGTGGGGCTGGACAAAATTACAAAGATAGGGAAGGGTGGCAAAGATAGGGAGGGGTGAGGTGAGACCGTGGAGGGATTTGTAAACAAGGATGAGAATTTTAAAATCAAGATGTTGCCTAACCAGGAGCCAATGCTCAGCGGTTAAGGGTGAATTGGACTTGGTGCAAGAGAACGCAATGACTCGATGACATCACATTAACTGAGGTAGAACATGGAGAGCAGCCAGGAGTGCAGCCAGGAATGCGTTGGAATAGTCAAATCTAGAGGTGACAAAGGCATGGGTAATGGTTTCAGTCGCAGAGGTGTTGAGGCAGGGGAAGTAACAGGCAATATTACAGAGGTGGAAATAGGCAGTCTTAGCAATAGCATGGATGTGTGGCCAAAAGTTTATCCCAGGGTCAAATATGGTACCAAGGTTGCGAACAGCTTCAGACAGTTGCCAGGGAGAGGGATGGATTCATAGGCTAGGGAACAAAGTTTGTAGCCAGGTCCAAAGACAATGTCTTCCCAATATTTAATTGGAGGGAATTGTTGCTCATCTAGTAGTGGATGTTGGAAAAGCAGTCTGACAATTTAGTAATGGTGGAGAAGTCGAGAGAGGTGGCTGTGAGGTACAGCTGGGTGTCATCAGCATACATGTGGAAACCGATGCTGTATTGTTGGATAACATCACCGGAGGACAGCATGGATATAAGAAATATGAGGGTGGCCAAGGATAGATCCTTAGAGGACACCAGAGGTAATGGTGCAGGAGCAGGAAGAGAAGCCACTGCTTGTGATTCTCTGGCTACGATTATGTAGAACAAAATGGAACCAAACAGGTGCAGCCATAGAGATAGTTCAGACAGAGACCACGGCACCCTTTAAGGAAAAACTGGAAAGCAGAGGAAGATATAGGACCATTAGGAAAGTACAGGGTAGGGATTAGTTTCAGATGTCTCTTGCGAAGAGCCAGTACAGGATCCGTGAGCTGATTGGCCTCCTTCTGCACTGTGTTTTTTTTAGTACATTAAGTTACTGGAGCCTAAAGGCAGCAAAATGGTTAAAAAAAAGTGTTTGCATATATGGGCCGTGTAAAAGCTGAGTAACTGAGGAACGTTTGAATTAAAAATGGACTCATAAGCTACTGATGGCCACACAAACACGAAAATTGTGCTGTAGCTTTCAATGTATAACTGTCAAAATCTGCTTTAAGCAGCTGTCCAGCTTTACTTAGATGAGATGACCTTTGAACACTGCTTATTTTTTAAAAGATCTCAATGCTAAGTTTTGTATAAAATTACAGACATATTTCAAACAAGTACATAACAAAGAGACTCTCACCTTGACATTCTAATATATCAACCATTATCACATCACCGAACAAGTTTCCTGGTCCAGATACATTCCGTTTCCCAGATTCACCTGGCTACAGCCTTCAAATAAAAAAAATGTACCAATACTTGGCAGGACATTATTCTGTTAATCTTCTGGTCTTTGCCATTTGGTTGACTGTAATTGAAAAAAAGCATGACCTAATTTTTGGCCATTCAATCAACAATGTTTTTTCTAAAAGGCTGTTCTTATCTCCAGAACAACTGCTCTCAGCGCCAAGTTCCTGGAGAGATGGATGGAGGTTTAAAAAGTTTGCAAAATATTGTTTTAAGGATTGAAAGAGCTGTGTTGTGTTTCGTGATCCCACCTAGCCTCAAATGTCTGAGTTAGGGAAGGAGAAAATAAATCAAGCTAGAGATCCCACTCCTGGTTGCTTTTCAGCAGCCCCTGCTGGAGTGCCTGCACGTGGAAGTCAGGCTTGGTGTGACCTTTCCTTTCTCCTGTTCCCTCACCAATCTAATAGCTAATTATCAAGGCTGACACAAGGACATTGGCCTGTTAGACAAGACACCATAGGGTATGACCAGCATCAATGAAATTCTACCCCCACAGGGAATCAATGCTTTCAGGAGAAGAGGGTATTCAGCTAAGATATTTATGTCTAAATGGTTGGTCCTGTAGTCAGCTCTCCCACCTCAAATTCTATTGTCCTCTTTCCCTCAAAGCTTCAATATCCCTTACATCGTCATCATTATTTCTTCAAATTAATTCTGTAAAAAGTTAATCAAGCTCCAATCACAAAAACTAGCAAAGGCACTTGCACCTTGCTTACTGAGTCCCAGCATAGCGATGATCAAACAGCGGCCCATGAATTACTCTTATGATTTATATTGTTTTCTATCATTATTTTTCCACAGGCTCAGTGCAGGAAAACAGGTCTGTTTTTTACAATGTCAGATCTAATACAATCACAAGGCCAGCAGCCCATAGTTTAAGGCAGGGCAGGAAATGTCCACAGTATATAGGAACCAGAGTAGATCATTCAACCCCTCGAGTCTGATCCTCCATTCAACAGGACATGACTTCACACTTGCTCTATATTCCTTGATAACCTTATCTAACAAATAAAATCAATCTCAGCTTTAAAAATTTGAACTGACCCAGTATCCAGAGCCTTTTTGGTGATGGATTTTCATTATCCTTTGAGTGAAAAATGTTTCCTGATTTCACTCCTAAATGGCTTTAATTTTAAGATTTATTCCCCCACCAGAAATGAAGGTTTCTAACTATCTATCCCATCGAATCCCTTTGTCATTTTAAACGCCTCACATAGATCACTCTTCCGATGAGGTTTATGCAACCTGTTCTAACTTAACACTTTAAGTTTCACTATCCTTTTTATAAATCTGTGTTGTAACTGATCAAAGTGCAATCTCAGTTGAGAATTTGCATGGAATAAAGTTTATTATTCATTCTTGCAAAATATAATTCTCCCTTCGACTTGAAATTCTTCATTGACAAGAAGCTGAACCTGTTCACCTATATGTTTGTATCAAAGGTGGATCTCCTTGTACAGCAGCAAGGACAAGTGCATACTGAGTCTTCAGCATCACTGCAAGGCCAAAGGTTAGGTAATTTACATTTGAGAGCCCATCAATAGTGGGAAAGTTAAAATGTCAAATTACACTATATTATATTAACACTGAACTTCAGTTTCTAAATCACAATTCATTTCCTGATAATTGAAAGCTTAACAAACTTCCTTTGTTCAGGTTCAAGTGATTTATTAACCTACATTTCAATTGATCATGTCTGTTTTAAATTCAATTGCATCGCCTTTCACTCAATGTCACTGAAGGGAATAGTTTCAGATTTGGACAACCTCGTAATACAAATTCTTTGGGATTCTCCCATACATTCATTCAAGTACAGTAGTGTGCTTTTAGAATACAATATTGTTAACCTAACTAGCTACCTCATTCATGACAAAATCTTGAGCATGTAGTCTACCACTCTGTTTTGCTTTTAATTGCAATCTCACACTACAACAACATAAGCACTAATCTAACCAAAATCAAGTTGCTAATGTTTCTCTGCCTTCATTGCATGTGACAGGGAAAGAGAGAGGGAGGGGAATGTGACAGGTACATCAGTCGATTGTATAATCAAAACTAAATTCTTCAGGCAATGTAATATATTCAAAAAATGGTCCTTCATCCAAATGAGACTAACTCAGAGTAAGCTGTCACTCAGTTGGTAGCATACTTGCCTCTGAGTCTCACTCCAGGGCTTGAGCACAAAAATCAAGACTGGCACCCTAGTGCTGCAGTAAGGGAGTATTGAACTGTCGGAGGTGTCATCTTTCAGGTGGGATGTTAAACTGAGGCCCCGTCTGCCCTCACAGGTGAAAGAAAAAGATACCCTGGCACTTTTTTGAAGAAGAGCACTGGAGTTATCCTCAGTGTCTTGGCCAATGTTTATCCCTCACTCAAATTGACAAAAAACAGACGATCTGATCGTTATCAAATTGCTGTTTGTGGGAGTTTGCTGTGCGCAAATTGGTTGATGCATTTCCTACATTATGTGACTACACTTCTAAAGTGCTTCATTGGCTATAAAACACTTTGGGACATCCAGTGCTCGTGAAAAGTGCAATGTAAATGCAAGTCTTTCTTTTCTCCTTTAACTTTGTTCTTTCATATAACATTCCCCTTGAAGCATGTTTTTCTCCTGATACAATTTGACCTTAAAGAAATTCAACTTTCTAAATATATGCATTTGCATAGATTGTGAAAAATATAATACCAATAGTATCTGCATTCCTTACCTTCAAATGAGTGTCATTGCCTGCATTTTTAAAATAAATTGATTGAACAATTAATTGTGATAACTATAGTGAGAAGTTATAACTAAACACTGCAGGAAAATCAGTTACTGGAACAATGTAGGCGGGTGATTGAATGCATAATTGAAACTGAATCCCTTCTGGTTAAACAATATATAAAATCCTGATTTGCCAAAGGCTTTTAGAGTTTGCAACTGATCTAGCTTACACCAATAATCAGCACCGGTGGGTTAGAGGAAAACAAATCTTCTCACCCACACAAAGAGAAATAGACAGCAAAACAAAACCTGTTAAAAGTGACTGCAATTTGCTATAACTACCTTGGTTTTTAAAGAATAGCATTGTTGGCGACTGTCACACAGGTTTTTAACCTCAAAGCTTTTCTGTACATCTGCACAGAAACAGGAAAGGCAGTGATTGCATCATATTAATACGCATCCTTCGGCCTATATATAATTTAGTTAACATATACAGGCTCAGATTTCATGATCAGCAGCAATGTGACAGCACTCATCACTGACCTCGAAGAAAGCTTCCCACAAAGATCTAGCAATCTTAATGGCACGGATTTCCCTTTTCACAATTTTAATTTAAATCTGGCGACAAGTCAAGGGGATCTCCAGGCGTCCATCAAGCAGTATAAGCAGCGAATCACACAGAAGCAATCAGGAAGTAAAATGAATTGAATATCCTTCAATTTAATTAAATTTTAGAGCATTAAATAAGTCACATACACATGGGATTAAGGTAAAAGCTGAATATCATACCTTTCTAAAAATTTCAACATGTGGATTTTCCACAAGGGTAAAATTATTTTTTTTTCAGATCCAGTGAGGCTATTCAGCAGTAATTATGAACTTATTATGCCATTAGAAACCCACTTGCACCATAATCAACAAAGGAATCTTTTACAAGAGTTTTTACACCCAGACTAATAGCATAAAATGGCAGGTTTTCAACAGTTCAGTGATTTCAGCATGGGGGACTTCAAAATCGCACCCTACGGTGAAGCTTAAAATTACTAAAAGCAACTTCAGGATTTCTCCGTTGAAGCACTTATGTGCGAACTCCAGAAGTTGCTGTCAGTTTCAGAGGAGTAATAATGACAAACGCTGACAGCTTCATCATCATTACTACAGCAAAACCCAGGCCAATATTTGCTAGATGTATGAACCAACAAACTGCAAAAATGCAACTGAATGAAAATCATTATGTAATATTTTAAAACCATTACTGCATCACTTCTACAAGATGTTACCACAATGCTAACATAAACTCCACTCAACTCTTCACCCCAAAATGGTGACAAAATACTTTCTTAAAGATAGCTGGCTGATTAGTTAGACACTAAAAACTATAAACAAATATTCCAAAATTGTACAAAAAGCAGGTATAAATGACCATAATGCAATTACAGGAACTGACTGCTCCTCACAATTTCCATGAAAGAGATGGGATGATCAAAACCAAAGGCTTATGGAAAAGGTTAAAAAGAAAACCAGAAACAGCCCCTGAGACAAACTGAGCATATGGAAAGAAGGCTGTAAGTGAGACTTTTAAGCATTCAAAATAAGATTGCAACATCCCTTGAGATGGAAGGGGTTGACTATTGTTCCTTCAGTTACATTGCTAGTATCTAGCACAGCCCTGCCAGTGAGGACTCTGTCCATATCCTCTTTGGAATCATAGACACACTGTTACCCAACCTCTCCTCCCCACCCATCCCAAACCTAGTGATCTATAGCTCAATTTGAGTTTTGACTTCTCACATCAGAGGCTCACTACAAGACTCTGAGCATTCTCCCACATCTGGAAGTTACTGATACAATGACTATTACCCCACCCAAGGCTCAATGACACTGAATATCCACATCCCAGAGGATCACTGACACTGAATATCCCCACTCCATTGGATTACTGACACACTGAATATCCCCAACCTTTGGGATCACTGACGCACTGAATACCTCAACCTCAGGGGATCAGTGATACCGAACATTCCCCACCCCAAGGAATCACTGATACCGAACATGCCCCATCCAGGGGATCACTGACACCGAATATTGCCTCACCCCAGGAGATTAGACACTGAATATTCCCGCCCCAGTGGATCACAGACAAAATATCCTCACCCCAGGGGATCACAGACACATTGAATATCCCCACCCCAGGGGATCATGGACCCGCTGAATATCCCCACCCCAAGGGATCAGACAAAATATCCTCACTCCAGGTGATCACTGACACACTGAATATCCCCACCCCAGGGGATCACGGACCCACTGAATATCCCCACCCCAGGGGATCACAGACAAAATATCCTCACCCCAGGGGAATCACAGACACACTGAATATCCCCACCCCAGGGGATCATGGACCCGCTGAATATCCCCAACCCAGGGATCACAGACACACTGAATATCCCCAACCCAGGGGATCACAGACCCACTGAATATCCCCACCCCAGGGGATCACAGACACACTGAATATCCCCACCCCAGGGGATCACAGACACACTGAATATCCCCACCCCAGGGGATCACAGACCCACTGAATATCCCCAACCCAGGGGATCACAGACCCACTGAATATCCCCAACCCAGGGGATCACAGACACACTGAATATCCCCACCCCAGGGGATCACAGACCCACTGAATATCCCCACCCCAAGGGATCACAGACCCACTGAATATCCCCAACCCAGGGGATCACAGACACACTGAATATCCCCAACCCTGGGGATCACAGACAAATTATCCCCACCCCAGGGATCACAGACAAATTATCCCCACCCCAGGGGATCACAGACACTGACTAACCCTCAGTCCTAGGATGACACACTGAATATCCCCCACTCCAGGGGATGACGCTCTGAATATCCCCCACCCCCATCCCCATCCCCATCCCCCAGGTTCACTGACCCGGAACCCCCACCCCCACCGGCAGTTGGAGCTCAGAAACCTGCCGCTTCCTCCTGCTCCTGGTGTCGAAGGCCAGGCTCCAAGCTCTAGGCCGGACCGGGTCCTATGCCGGTGCCGGGTTTTCCTGCTTTGCTGTGCCCGGGCCGCGCTCACTCACCCTCGGCGATGACCCGCTTAATCCGCAGCTTCACGTCGCCCAGTTCCACCGTCTGCCCAACGAAGTCGTTGTGATCGCGGCCGGCGGCTAGGCCTGGGGAACCGGCCAGGAAGTCGAAGGCCGACTGGAAGATGGACATTGCGGCGGGGGAGAGGCCGAGGGCCGGGCGCACAGGGTTGTCACCGGGAACAGGGGCAGGAACGGGAACGGATTCACTGACACAGCTCGAGAAACCCGCCGCGATCCGGATCAGGCGGAGCCGCTTCCGCAACAATCATCACCGGTAGAGGGGAGGGGCCAGAGAGAAAGAGAGAGGGAATGTGACAGGGAGAGAGAGAGAGAGAGTGGATGTGACAAGGAAAGAGAGAGGGGATGTGACAGGAAAATAAAGAGGGGGGACGTGACAGGAAAAGAGAGAGGGGGAATGTGACAGGGGAAGAGAGAAAGAATGTGACAGAAAGAGAGAATGAGACAGAAATAGAGTGAGGGGGAATGTGACAGGGAAAGAGAGAGGGGGAATGTGACAGGGGAAGAGAGAGGGGGAATGTGACAGGAAAAGAGAGAGGGGGAATGTGACAGGGGAAGAGAGAAAGAATGTGACAGAAAGAGAGAATGAGACAGAAATAGAGTGAGGGGGAATGTGACAGGGAAAGAGAGAGGGGGAATGTGACAGGGAAAGAGAGAGGGGGATGTGACAGGAAAAGAGAGAGGGGGAATGTGACGGAAAGAGAGAGGGGGAATGTGACAGGAAAAGAGAGAGGGGGAATGTGACAGAAAGAGAGAATGAGACAGAAATAGAGAGTGAGGGGGAATGTGACAGGGAAAGAGAGAGAAAGAATGTGACAGAGAAAGAAAGAGAGAGGGGCAATGTGACAGAGAAATAGAGAGAGAGAGAGAGAATGTGACCAGGAAAGAGAGAGATAGAATGTGACAGGGAAAGAGAGAGAGGGAGAAGGTGACCAGGAAAGAGAGAGTGGGGGGAATGCGACAGGGAAAGAGAGAGAAGGAATGTGACAGAGAAATAAAGAGAGAGGGGAGGAATGTGACAGAGAACGAGAGAGAGAATGTGACAAGGGAAGAGAAAGAGAGGAAATGTGACAGAGAATTAGAGAGCGGAGTGTGACAGAGTAATGGAGAGGGGGGAATGTGACAAGTAAAGAGGGAGAGAATGTGACAGGGAAAGAGAGAGAGGGGGAATGTGACAGAGAAAGAGAGAATGTGATAGGGAAGGAGAAAGAGTGGAATGTGACGGTAATAGAGAGAGGGGGAATGTGACAGGAAAGTAGAGAGGACAGCGAATCTGACATGGAAACAGAAAGAGAGAATGTGACAGGGAATGGGGGGTTGTGACAGAAATAGAGAAGGGGAATGTGACAGGGAGATAGAGAGCAAGAGAGAGAGGGGGAATGTGACAGGAAATATATAGTGAGAAAGAGTGAATGTGACGGGGAAATAGAAAGAGAGAGAGGGAATGTGACAAGGAAGTAGAGAGAGTGGGGGAATGTGATGGGGAAACAAAGAAAGAGAGCGAATGAGACAGGGAACTAGAAAGAAAGGAAATGTGACAGGAAATAGAGGGAGGGGGGAATGTGACAAGGAGAGAGAGAGGGAATGTGACAGGGAAATAGAGAGAGAGAGGAAATGTGACAGGGAAATAGAGAGGGAAAGAGAGGAAATGTGACACAGAAATAGAGCGAGAGAGAGAATGTGACAGGGAAATAGAAAGCAAGAGAGAGGGAATGTGACAGTGAAATAGAGAGAGAGAGAAACAGAGAGGAAACGGGACAGGGAAAGAGAGAGAGGATGTGACAGGGAAAGAGAGAGAAGAGGTTAATGTGACAGTTAAGGACAGAGAATGTTACAGAGAAATAAAGAAAGGGGTGGGGGAATGTGACAGAGAAACAGAGAGAGACCGGAATGTGACAGAGAATTGGAGAGGGGGGAATGTGATAGGTAAAGAGGGAGAGAGGGAGAATGTGACAGAGAGCTAAAGAGAGAATGAGATGGAAAGAGGGGGAGAGAGAGAATGTGACAGGGAAGGAGAAAGGGGTGAATGTGATAGGGAAATAGAGAGAGACAGCAAATCTAACATGGAAACAGAAGGAGAGAGAGATTGTGACAGGGAAAGGGGGGATTGCGATTGAAATAGAGAGGGGGAATGTGACAGGAAATATATAGTGAGAGAGAGTGAATGTGACGGGGAAATAGAAAGCAAGGGAGAGGGAATGTGACAGTGAAATAGAGAGAGAGAAACAGAGAGGAAATGTGACAGGGAAAGAGAGAGATGATGTCACAGGGAAAGAGAGAGAAGGGGTTAATGTGACAGTTAAGGACAGAGAATGTGACAGAGAAATAGTGAGGGGGAATGGGACAGGGAAAGAGAGAGAGAGAGTGGGGGGAAATGTGACAGGAAAAGAGAGAGAAGGAATGTGACAGAGAAATAAAGAGAGAGGAGGGGAATGTAACAGAGAACGAGAGAGAGAATGTGACAAGGAAAGAGAAAGAGAGGGAATGTGATAGGGAAATAGAGAGGCAGTGAATCTGACAGGGAAACAGAAAGAGAAGAGAGAATGTGACAGAGAAAAGGAGTGGGGATTGTGACAGAAATAGAGAGGGAAAATGTGACAGGGAATTCGAGAGAGTGGGACAATGTAATACGGAAATAGAGAGAGAGACCGAATGAGGCAGGGAAATAGAAAGAGAGGAAATGTGACAGGAAATAGAGGGAGAGGGGAATTTGACAAGGAAATAGAGAGAGAGAGAGAATGTAACAGGGAAAGAGGGAGAGAGAATGTGACAGAGAGAGAGGGAATGTGACAGAAATAGAGAAAGTGGGAATGTGACTGGTAGAGATAGAGGGGTTATGTGACAAGGAAATAGAGAGAGAGACAGAGAGGAAATGTGACAGGGAAAGAGAGAGAGAGAATGTGACAGGGAAAGAGAGAGAGAATGTGACAGGGAAAGAGAGAGAAAGAGGAGGAATTTGACAAGGAAAGAGAGAGATGGAGAATGTGACAGGGAAAAAGAGAAAGGGGGGATGTGACAGGGAATGAGAGAGAGAGAATGTGAAAGGGAAAGACAGAGGGAGGGGGAATGTGACTGGGAAATAGAGAGAATATGACAGAGAAAGAGGGAATGTGACAGAGAAATACAGAGAGTGAGGGAGCGAGAGAATGTTACCAGGAACGAGAGAGATAGAACATGACAGGGAAAGAGAGGGGGAGAATGTGACAGGGAAAGAGAGAGAGACTGTGGCAGGGAAAGAGAGAGAGTGGGGGGAATGTGACAGGGAAAGAAAGTGAAGGAATGTGATAGAGAAATCAAGAGACAGGGGGGGTATGTGACAGAGAACGTGAAGGAGAGTGGAATGTGACAGAGTGATGGAGAGGCGGGAATGTGACAGGTAGAGAGGAAGAGAATGTGACAGGGAAAGAGAAAGAGAGGGGGAATGTAACAGAGAGCTAGAGAGAGAATGAGACAGAAAGAGGGAGAATGTGACAGGGAAGGAGAAAGGGGGGAATGTGACAGGGAAAGAGAGAGAGAGGGGGAAATGTGACAGGGAAAGAGGAAGAGAATGTGTCAGGGAAAGAGAGAGGGGGGGAATGTGACAGAGAGCTAGAGAGAATGTGACAAGGAAGGAGAAAGGGAGGGAATGTGACAGGTAAATAGAGTGGGGGGAAATGTGACAGGAAAAGAGAGAGAAGGAATGTGACAGAGAAATAAAGAGAGAGGGGGGGAATGTAACAGAGAACGAGAGAGAGAATGTGACAAGGAAAGAGAAAGAGAGGGATTGTGACAGAAATAGAGAGGGGGAATGTGACAGGAAATATATAGTGAGAGAGAATGAATGTGACAGGGAATTAGAGAGAGAGAGACGGAATGTGACAGAGTAATGGAGAGGGGGGGAATGTGACAGGTAGACAGGAAGAGAATGTGACAGGGAAAGAGAGAGAGGGGGAATGTAACAGAGAGCTAGAGAGAGAATGAGACTGAAAGAGAGAGAATGTGACTGGGAAGGAGAAAGGGGGGAATGTGACAGGGAAATTGAGAGAGAGGGAGAATGTGACAGGAAAAGAGAGAGAAAGAGAGAATGTGACAGGGAAGGAGAAAGAGAGGGAATGTGACAGGGAAATAGAGAGTGGGGGGAACGTGACAGGGAAATAGAGAGAGAGAGACAGGGAATGTGATAGGGAAATAGAGAAAGAGAGAGCAAATGAGACAGGGAAATAAAAAGAGAGGAAATGTGACAGGAAATAGAAGGAGAGGGGAATGTGACAAGGACAAAGAGAGTAACAAGGATTGTGACAGGGAAAGAAAGAGAGGGGGAATGTGACAGGGAAAGAGAAAGAATGTGATAGAGAGAGAGAGAGAATGAGACAGGGAAATAGAGAGAGGGGGGAATGTGACAGGGAAATAGAGAGAGAGAGAGAGAGAGGAAATGTGACAGGGAAAGAGAGAGAGAGAGAACGTGACAGGGAAAGAGAGAGAGAGAATGTGACAGGGAAAGAGATAGAAAGAGGGGGAATGTGACAGGGAATGAGAGAGAGAATGTGACAGAGAGAGAGAGGAAATGTGACAGGGCAAGAGAGAGGGGATAAGATAGGGAAAGAGAAAATGTGACAGAGAGAGAGGGAATGTGACAGGGAAAGAGAGCGTGTTGATGTGACAGAGAAAGAGAGAGAGGGGGGGTGAACATGACAGGGAAAGAGAGAGAGGGGAGAATGTGACAGGGGAAGAGAGAGAATGTGACAGAGAAAGAGAGAGAATGAGACTGAGAAATAGAGAGTGAGGGGGAATGTAACAGGGAAAGAGAGAGAGTGGGGGGCAATTTGACAGGTAAAGAGACAGAAGGAATGTAACAGAAATAAAGAGAGGGGGGAATGTGACAGAGAACATGAGGGAAAGCGGAATGTGACAGAGTAATGGAGGGGGGGGGAATGTGGAGAGGAAGAGAATGTGACAGGGAAAGAGAGAGAGAGGGGAATGTTACAGAGAGCTAGAGAGAGAATGAGACGGAAAGAGAGAGAATGTGACAGGTAAGGAGAAAGGGGGGAATGTGACAGGGAAATCGAGAGAGAGGGGGAAATGTGACAGGGAAAGAGGGAGAGAATGTGACGGAAAAAGAGAGAGGGGGGAATGTGACAGGGAAATAGAGAGAGAGAGAGAGAGAGAACGTGACCAGGAAAAAGAGAGAGCGGGGGAATGCGATAGGGAAAGAGAGAGAAGGATTGTGACAGAATGATAAATAGAGAGAGAGAATGTGACAGGAAAGAAAGAGAGGGGGAATGTGACAGGGAAGGAGAAAGGGCGGAATGTGACAAGGAAGGGGGAGGGAATGTGATAGGGAAATAGAGAGAGAGGCAGCGAATCTGACTGGGAAACAGAAAGAGAAGAGAGAATGTGACAGGGAAAGGGAGTGGGGATTGTATCAGAAATAGAGAGGGGGTATGTGACAGGAAATATATAGTGAGAGAGAATGAATGTGACAGGGAATATATAGGGAGAGGGAGTGAATGTGACAGGGAATTAGAGAGAGAGAGAGACGGAATGTGACAGGGAAGTAGAGAGCGGGGATTGTGACAGGGAATTAGAGAGAGTGGGAGAATGTGACACGGAAAGAGAGAGAGTGGGGGAATGTAATACGGAAATAGAGAAAGAGACACCGAATGAGACAGGGAAATAGAAAGAGAGGAAATGTGACAGGATACAGAGGGAGAGGGAATTGAGACAAGGAATTAGAGAGAGAGAGAGGGAATGTGACAGAGAAATAGAGAAAGTGGGAATGTGACAGGTACAGAAAGAGTGATCATGTGACAAGGAAATAGAGAGAGAGACAGAGAGGAAATGTGACAGGGAAAGAGAGAGAGAGAACGTGACAGGGAAAGAGAGAGAGAGAATGTGAGAGAGAAAGAGGGGGAATGTGACAGGGAAGTAGAGAGCGGGGATTGTGACGGAATTAGAGAGAGTGGGAGAATGTGACACGGAAATAGAGAGAGTGGGGGAATGTAATACGGAAATAGAGAAAGAGACACCAAATGAGACAGGGAAATAGAAAGAGAGGAAATGTGACAGGATACAGAGGGAGAGGGAATTGAGACAAGGAATTAGAGAGAGAGAGAGGGAATGTGACAGAGAAATAGAGAAAGTGGGAATGTGACAGGTACAGAAAGAGTGATCATGTGACAAGGAAATAGAGGGAGAGACAGAGAGGAAATGTGACAGGGAAAGAGAGAGAGAGAACGTGACAGGGAAAGAGAGAGAGAATGTGACAGGGAAAGAGTGAGAAAGAGGGGGAATGTGACAGGGAATGAGAGAAAGAGAATGTGACAGAGAGAGAGAGGAAATGTGACAGGGCAAGAGAGAGGGGATGAGATAGGGAAAGAGAAAATGTGACAGAGAGAGAGGGAATGTGACAGGGAAAGAAAGAGTGTTGATGTGACAGAGAAAGAGTGAGAGGGGGAGTAAACATGACAGAGAAAGAGAGAGGGGAGAATGTGACAGGGGAAGAGAGAGAGAATGAGACTGAGAAATAGAGAGTGAGGGGAAATGTAACGGGGAAAGAGAGAGAGTGGGGGGCAATTTGACAGGTAAAGAGACAGAAGGAATGTGACAGAAATAAAGAGGGAGGGGGAATGTGACAGAGAACATGAGGGAGAGTGGAATGTGACAGAGTAATGGAGAGAGGGGAATGTGACAGGTAGAAAGGAAGAGAATGTAACAGGGAAAGAGAGAGAGGGGGGAATGTAACAGAGAGCTAGAGAGAGAATGAGACGGAAAGAGAGAGAATGTGACAGGGAAGGAGAAAAGGGGGAATGTGACAGGGAAAAAGGGAGAGAATGTGACAGGGAAAAAGAGAGAGGGGGAATGTGACCGAGAGCTAGAGAGAGAAAGAGAGAATGTGACAGGGAAAGCGAGAGAGGGGGAATGTGACAGAGAAATAGAGAGGGGGGGAATGTGACAGGGAAATAGAGAGAGAGAGAATGTGACCAGGAAGGAGAGAGAGTGGGGGCAATGTGACAGGGAAACAGAGAGAAGGATTGTGACAGAAAGCTAAATAGAGAGAGAGAGAGAGAATGTGACAGGAAAGAAAGAGAGAGGGGGAATGTGACAGGGAAGGAAAAAGGGTGAAATGTGACAAGGAAACAGAGAGGGGGGGAAGGTGATCGGGAAATAGAGAGAGAGGCAGCGAACCTGACTGGGAAACAGAAGGAGAAGAGAGAATGTGACAGGGAAAGGGAGTGGGGATCGTGACAGAAATAGAGAGAGGGAATGTGACAGGGAATATATAGGGAGAGAGAGTGAATGTGACAGGGAATTAGAGAGAGAGAGACGGAATGTGACAGCAAAGTAGAGAGGGGGGATTGTGACAGGGAAATAGAGAGTGGGAGAATGTGACACGGAAATAAAGAGAGTGGGGGAATGTAATACGGAAATAGAGAAAGAGAGGAAATGTGACAGGAAACAGAGGGAGAGGGGAATTTGACAAGGGAATAGAGAGAGAGGGAATGTAACACGGAAATGAGAGAGAATGTGACAGAGAAATAGAGAAAGTGGGAATGTGACAGGTAGAGAAGGAGGGATCATGTGACAAGGAAATAGAGAGACAGAGAGGAAATGTGACAGGGAAAGAGAGAGACAGAACGTGATAGGGAAAGAGAGAGAATGTGACGGAAAGAGAGAGAGAGGGGGAATGTGACAGAAAGAGAGAGGCGGAATGTGACAGGGAAATACAGAGAGGGGTTGTGACAGGGAATTAGAGAGACTTGGAGGGAATGTGACTGGAAAATTAGAAAGAGAAAGAGAGGGAATGTGACAGGGAAATAGTGAGACAGGGGAATGTGACAGAAATAGAGTGAGAGAGGGTGTAATGTGATAGGGAAAGAGGGAGAGAATGAGACAGGGAAAGAGAGCGAGAGAATGTGATGGAAGGAGACAGGGGCAGAATGTGACAGGGAAATAGAAGGAGGAATGTGAGAGAATAGAGAGAGACATGGAATGTGACAGGGAAATAGAGGGAGAGGGAATGTGACAGAGAAATAGAGGGAGAGGGAATGTGACAGGGAAATAGAGAGAGAGGGAATGTGACAGGGAAAGATAGAGAGAGAGAATGTGACAGTGAAATTAAGGGAGAGAGGGGGGATTGTGACATGAAAAGAGGAAGGGGGAATGTGACAGGTTAAGAGAGAGAGGGGGAATGTTACAGGGTAAGAGAGAGGGGAGGAATGTTACTGGGAAATAGAAAGCTTGAGAGAGAGTGAATGTGACAGGGAACCAGAAAGACAGGGGCAATGTGACAGGGCAATAGTGAGGGGGTGACTGTGACAGGGAAATATATAGTGAGAGAGTGTGAATGTGAAAGGGAATTAGAGAGAGGGAGATAGGGAATGTGACAGGGGAATAAAGAGAGTGGGAGAATGTGACAGGAAAATAGAGAAAGTGGGGATTGTGACTGGGAAGTAGAGAAAGAGAGAGCAAATATGACAGGAAAATAGAAAGAGGAAATGTGATGGGAAATAGAGGGAGAGAGAGGGACTGTGACAGGGAATTAGAGAGAGAGTTGGGGGCAATGTGAGGGGGAAAGAGAGAGAGACAATGTGACAGGCTAAGAGAGAGAGGGGGAATGTGACAGGATAAGAGAGTGGGGGGAATGTGACTGGGAAATAGAAAGCGTGAGCGAGTGAATGTGACATGGAAAGAGAGTGAGTGGGGAGATGTGACAGGGAAATAGAGACACGGAGAGGGCATGTGATTGGGAAATACAGAGCAAATCTGACAGGGAAACAGAAAGGAAATGTGATGGGAAATAGAGGGAGAGAGGGGGAATGTGACAGGGAATTAGAGAGAGTTGTGGGGAATGTGAGAGGGAAATAGAGGGAGAGAGGAAATGTCTCAGGGAAATAGAGGGAGAGAATGTGACAGGGAAATAGAGAGCGAGAGAGAGTGAATGTGTCAGGGATTTAGAGACATGGAATATGATAGGGAAAAACAGAGAGGAATGTGACAGGGAAGTAGAGAGACAGAGAGGGAATGTTACAGGGAAATAGAGAGAGAGAGGAGAGTGCGACAGGGAGATAGAGAGCAAAAGAGATAGAGGGAATGTGACAGGGAATTAGGGAGGGGGAATGTGACAGGGAAATAGAGAGTGAGAGGGGAATGTGACAGGAAATTAGAGAGAGAGGGAATGTGTTGGAATTAGAGAGACAGAGAATGTGACAGGGAAATAGGGAGAGAGAGAGACAGAGAGGGAATGTGACAGGGAATTAGGGAGGGGGGAATGTGACGGGGAAATAGAGAATGAGGATGGGATGTGACAGAAATAGAGAGCAAGAAAGAGAGGGGGAATGTGACAGGAAAATAGTGAGAGGGGAATGTGACAGGGAAATATATAGTGAGAGAGGGTGAATGTGACAGGGGATTAGAGAGAGAGATAGGGAATGTGACAGGGAAATAGAGAGAGTGAGAGAATGTGACAGGGAAATAGAGAGAGTGGGGGAATGTGATAGGGAAATAGAGAAAGAGAGCGATTGTGACAGGGAATTAGAGAGGAAATGTGATGGGAAATAGAGGGAGAGAGGAACGTGACAAGGAAATAGAGAGAGAGGGAATGTGACAACGAATTAGAGAGAGTGGGGGAAAATGTGACAGGGAAATAGATAGAAAGGAAATGTGACAGGGAAATAGAGAGAGTGGGAGGGAGAGAATGTGACAGGGAAATAGAGAGCAGAGAGAGGGAATGTGCCCGGGAATTAGAGAGACGGAATTTGACAGGGAAATAGAGAGGGGGGTGTGACAGGGAATTACAGAGAGAGGGGGAATGTGACAGGGAAATAGAGAGAGGCAGGGGGAATGTGACGGAAATAGAGAGAGAGGGTGGGATGTGACAGGGAAAGAGGGAGAGAATGTGACAGGGAAAGAGAGAGAGGTAATGTGTCAGGGAAGGAGAGAGGGGGGAATGTGACAGGGAAATAGAGAGAGGGAGGAATGTGAGAGAAAATAGAGAGACGGGGAATGTGACAGGGAAATAGAGGGAGAGGGAATGTGACAGGGAAAGATAGAGAGAGAGAGAGAATGTGACAGGCTAATAGAGAGAGAGGGGGAATGTGACAGGAAAATAGTGAGGGGAGAATATGGCAGGGAAATATATAGTGAGAGAGAGTGAATGTGAAATTAGAGAGAGAGGGAGATAGGGAATGTGGCAGGGAAATAGAGAGGGGTGATTGTGACAGGGAAATAGAGTGAGAGAATGCGACAGGGAAATAGAGTGGGGGAATGTGACAGGGAAATCAAGAAAGAGAGAGCGAATGTGATACGGAAATAGAAAGAGAGGAAATGTGACGGGAAATAGAGGGACAGAGAGGGAATGTGACGGAAATAGAGAGAGAATGTGACAGGGAAATATAAAGGCTCAGAAAGAGAGAGGGGTAATGTGACAGGGAAATAGAGAGACAGAAAGGGAATGTGGAAAGTGAATAGAGAGTGAGAGAAAAATAGAGAGAGAGAGGGAATGTGACAGGGCTATAGAGAGTGAGGGATAATGACAGGCAGGCGAGAGTGACTACTCTTGACATCAAAGCAGCATTTGCCAAGTGTGGCATCAAAGAACCCTAGCAAAACTGGGGTCAATTGGAATCAGGGGGAAAACTCTCTGCTGGTTGGAGTCATACCTAGCACAAAGGAAGATGGTTGTTGGAGGTCAATCATCTCAGTTCCAGGACATCACTGCAGGAGTTCCTCAGGGCAGTGTCCTAGGCTCAGCCATCTTCAGCTCCTTCGTCAATGACCTTCCATCATAAGGTCAGAAGTGGGGATGTTTGCTGATGATTGAACAATGTGCAGCATCATTCGCGACTCCTCAGATGCTAAAGCAGTCCATGTCCATACGCAGCAAGACCTGGACAATACCCAGGCTTGGGTTGACAAGTGGAAAGTAACATTCGCGCCACACAAGTGCCAGGCAATGACTACCTCCAACAAGAGAGAATCTAACCATCGCCCCTTGATGTTCAATGGCATCAATATCACTGGGTCCCTCAGGATCATCATCCTGGGGGTTACCATTGACCAGAAACTGAACTGGACTAGTGGGTCAGAGGCTAGAAATTCTACAGTGGGTAGCTCACCTCCTGACTCCCCAAAGCCAATCCACCATCTACAAGACACAAGTCAGGAGTGTGTTGGAATGCTCTCCATTTGCCTGGATGAATGCAGCTCCAACAACACTCAAGAAGCCTGACACCATCCAGGACAAAGCAGCCCACTTGATTGGCACCCCTTCCACAACCTTTCACTGCCTCCATCACCAACAAACCGCAGCAGCAGTGTGTACCATCTGCAAGATGCACTGCAGAAACTCACCAAGGCTCCTTAAGCAGCACCTTCCAAACCCACAACCGCTACCATCTAGTAGGACAAGGGCAGCAGATACATGGTTTACGTGATTTACAGAGTGAAATGATCTGATCAGGGTAGTCATTATCCCGCAGGATGTTTTTGATGTGCCCTTTTTCAGCATCAAGCTTGCATGGTGAGCATGGTCAGTATTCCTGCCACTCTCCCTCCCTTTTTCTCTATTTCCCTGTCACATTCCCTCTCACTCTCTCTACTACCACCTGGAAGTTCCTCTCCAAGTCACTCACCATCCTGACTTGGAAATATGTCGCCGTTCCTTCGCTGTTACTAGGTCAAAATCTTCGAACTCCCTTCCTAACAGCACTGTAGGTGTACCAACACCACAGGGACTGCAGCGATTCAAGGAGGCAGCTCACCACCACCTTCTCAAAGGCAATTAGGGATGGGCAATGAATGCTGGCCTAGCCAGCAATGGCCACATCGTGTAAGTAAATAAAAAAAGAAATAAAGGGAGAGTGAATTTGACAAGGAAATAGAGAGAGAGAGAATGGGAACATGAGAAAGAAATAGAAAAAGAGGGAATATGACAGGGCAATAGACTAAGAGAGAGAGAGGGAATGCATCAGGGAAAGAGAAAGAGAGAGGGAATGTGACAGTGAAGCAGAGAGGGAATGTGACAGAGCAATAGAGAGAGAGAAAGGGGATGTGTCAGTGAAATAGAGACAAAGGGAGTTGGACATACGAACATACACAAAAGGAGCAGAAGTCGGCCATTCGGCCTGTCAAGGCTGATCTGTTTGTTTTGAGTTCTACATTCCCATCTACCCCCGATAACCTTTGATTCCCTTGTCTAACAAGAATCTATCTACCTCTGCCTGAAAAACATTCACTGACCCTGCTTCCACTGCCTTCTGAGGCAGCGAGTTCCAAAGTCGCACAACCCTCTGAGAGAAAACTTTCTCCTCATCTCTGTCCTATAAGTGCAACCCCTAATTTTAAATCAGTGCCCCCTAGTTCTGGACTCATCCACAAGAGGAACCGTCCTTTCCACATCCATCCAAAGCCATTCAGGAGAATAGTCATTTGGTGCTACAGAACTTGAGTATTGCTGAAAAAAGACATTTTGTCAAAGGTTTTTGACTTGCACTCATCAGGACAATTGCAAGAATACCAATGTCAGGGGAAGCAATAATTTCCTTTCATGTCTTAATGGGCTCCATCCTGTGCTCAAATTCAGCTTTGAAATGGACCAGTCAAATGGACCTTTCCATGACGTACTCATTGAGAAATCTGCCAGGGGTTCTCAACCACAGTTTACTGCAAGCCTACCTTCACTGGTCAATACACGTGTTGGGATTCTTACAGTTTCACGCATTATAAGATTGGACTTTTCGGCAACCTCATAAATAGGGATCAAGCCATCTGCTCACCATGCAAGCTTGATGCTGAAATAGGGTGCATCAAAAACATCCTGTGGGATAATGGCTACCCTGATCAGATCATTTCACTCTGTAAATCACACAAACTCACAAATGGGCCTAAGGCCATCACTTTCAGTCCTAAAAAGTGCCCAGTCTACCTCAGATTACCCTGGAAGGGCAAGGGCAAAAATTTGAGCAACAGGTGAGACTAGCTGTTTCGATTTGCTGCTATGTAGTAGTAACATGAGTGGTATTTGCCACTAACAGGATGCTGCCGTCAAGCCAAAAAGATGTTCTGCCTATCACACAAATGAGTGATGTGGTAAATGAGTTTCAGTGCCAGTGTGATGCTAGGTATGTAAGCTGTATGTCCCAAAGACTGGTAGATTGTATCAAATAGCATGTTCCAGCTGCTGTTCATAATGGGCAGGGTACAGACAGTACCCAACCAGCCCATGCTTGCAAAACTCAAAACACAGTGTCCAAAATTAGATGTGTTTCCGTTTGGACAACATTTACTAAATATTTCCCAGTGTGCTAAAAACTACATTAATAACCAATTTATGATTGTCAGTCAGACTTGCAGTGTGGCACATTTGCATGTACTGGAAGCTATATATATTAATACACAGGGCCCTGTTCTTTGCAGACAGAAAGAACATGTACACACATTGTGCCTGTTTCAGCTAAACAAAATAAATGATAGCCATTCGCTGGTTCATTCCGGAGGGTAATACTTTGACCAATCAGAGTCAAGCTGCCTGGTTTAAAATTTCAAACAATGCTTGGCAGTTAACTGTCAGTCACCATCAACTGGTGCATTTTTCGTGGCAATGACTCTACCAATCAGTGTCTACTTACCAACCAATCAGCACTCTCTTCTCATACAGTATAAAGTTGTTGCTTCCCTTGACATTGTATTCTTGTGATTGCCCCGATGAGTGCAAGACCTAAAGCTTTGGCAAAATGCCTTTTTTCAGCAATGCCATTTAGGATCTTATATACTTCAATCAAGTCACAACCTCAGTCTTCTAAACTCCACTGGAAACAAGCCCAGCCTGTCTAACCTATCCTCGTAAGACAACCTACTAATTCCAGGTATCAATCTAGTAAACCTCCTCTGAACCGCCTGCAATGCATTTACATCCTTCCTTAAATAAGGAGGCCATAACTGCACATAGTATTCGAGATGCGGTCTCACCAATGCCCTGTATAACTGAAGCATAACATCCTTACTTTTGTTCGATTCCTCCCATAATAAGGGATAGCATTCCATTAATCTTCGTGATTACATGCTGCACCTGCAAGCTAATGTTCTGTGACTCATGCACAAGAATACCTAGATCCTGCTGCACCTCAGAATTCTGCAGTTGTTCTCCATTTAAGTAATACTTAAGTCTTGTATTCTTCCTGCCAAAGTGAACAAATTCATATTTTCCTACATTATACTCCATCTGCCAGACTCACTCAACTTATCTATATCCATCTCCAAATTCCTTATGTCTTCTTCACAATATAATTTCCTACCTATCATTGTGTTATCTGCAAATTTAGCTACCATGCCGTCGCTCCCCTCATCTAAGTCATTGATGTAAATTGTAAAAAGTTGAGGCCTCGGCACAGACCCCTGTGGGACTCCACTAGTCACAACCTTCCAATCAGGCATAGACCCATTTATGCATACTCTCTGTTTCTGCCAGCCAGACAATCCTCTATCCAGGCTAATATGTTACCCCCTGCACCATGAGCTTTTATTTTCTGCAATAACCTTTGATGTGGCACCTTATCAATTGCAGTCTGGAAATCCAAGTACAGTACGTCTACAGGCTCCCCTTTATCCACAGCACATGTTACTCCTTCAAAGAACTCTTATAAATTAATGAAACATGATTTCCCTTTCGCAAAATCATGCTGACTCTTCCGGATTATCTTGTGTTTTTCTCAGTGCCCAGCTATACTCTCTTTAAGGATCGACTCTAACATCTTCGCCACGACAGACGTCAAGCTATAGTTTCCTGTTTTCTGCCTCCTTCCTTTCTCGAATAGAAGGGTTATATTTGCTACTTTCCAGTCTGATGGAACCTTTCCAGAATCTAGAAAATGCTGTAAAATTAACACCAACGTATCCACTACCTCATTTGCCACCTCTTTTAAGACCCTAGGATGAAGTCCATCTGGACCCAGAGACTTGTCAGCCCACAGCTCCATCATTTTGCTCAGTAATGCTTCCCTAGTGATTGTATTTCCACCAAGGTCCTCTCTCTCCCCTCCATCTCCTGATTTACAGCTATTACTGGAATGTTTCCTATATCCTCTATAGTGAAGACAGAAGCAAAATATTTGTTCATTTCATTTGCCATTTCCTTATTATCTACTATTAACTCCCCATTCTCACTCTTTAGAGGACTAACATTCACTTTACTTACTCTTTTCATGTTTAAATACCTGAAGAAACTGTTGCTATCCATTTGTACATTTCTAGCTAGCTTCATCTCAAACTCTAATTTCTTTCTCCTGATGAACCTTTTAGTCATTCTCTGACATTCTTTATATTCTGACCAATCATCTGACCTGCCACTCATCTTTGTGCAGTTATATGCTTTTTCCTTAAGTTTGATACCATCCCTAACTTCTTTAGTTAACCACGGGTCCTTCCTTTAGAATTTTTCTTTATAGCAGGAATATACTTATTCTGAGTATTCTGCAAAATCCCCTTAAATGTCTGCCACTACCTCTCTATTGATCTATCTCCGAGCCTGGTAACCCAGTTAACTTCAGCTACCTCAGCTTTCATGCCGACATAGTTGCCCTTATTTAAGTTTAAAACACTAACCTGAGACACACTGTTCTCCCTTTCATACTGGATGTAAAATTCAATCATATTGTGGTCACTGCTACTTAGGAGTGCCTTTACCCTGAGGTCATTAATTAATCCTGTCACGGTACGCAATACCAAGTCTAATGTAATCTGCTCTCTGGTTGGTTCCAGAATGTGCTGCTCTAAGAAACTATCTCAAAATCATTCTGTGAACTCCTCATCTAGTCTACTCCTACCAATCTGATTTTTCCAGTTTATATGTAGATTAAAGTCACCCATGATTATTGCCATCCCTTTATCACAAGCACCCAATACTCATTCTTGTATACTTTGTCCTACATTGTGGTTACTGTTGAGGGGTCTGTAAACCACTCCCATTAGTGACTACTTTCCCCTACTATTCCTCATCTCCAAACAAACCAATTCTACATCCTGATCTCCTGAACCAAGGTCATCACTAACTATTGCACAAATGCCATCCTTGATTAATAGTGCTACCCCTCCATCTTTACCTAGCTTCCTATCCTTCTTGAAGGTCATATACCCCTCAATATTCAGGACGCAATCCTTGTCATCATGCAGCCACACCTCCGTAATGGCTATCAGATCATATCTGTTTATTGCAGTGTGCGCTATCTGTTCGTTTACTTAGTTATGAATGTTATGTGCATTCAGATACAGAGTCTTTACTTTTGTCTTTTTTTCTTGTGACATCTAGTCCTGATTCGTGGTGCATTTTTAGGTTTTTTCTCTCCATCCCTTCCTGTCATTCTCTGACCTTTTCTCATATTACTATTATCTTCTCTTCCCTTGTCTCTACTCTTTGATACATCACTTCTTTCCACATTTGATCCTCTGCCCCCACTATTTAGTTTTAAAACCCTCTCTATTTCCCTAGTTATGCAGTTTGCAAGAACACTGGTACCAGCACAGCTCCAGTGTAGACCGTACCAATGGTACAGCCCTCACTTTCCCCAGTACTGGTGCCAGTGCTGCACAAACCGGAACACACTTCTCCCACACCAGTCTTTGAGTCACATGTTCAATTCTCTAACTTTATGCACCGTATGCCAATTTGCACGCGGCCCAGGTAATAAACCGGAGAGTATAACCTTTGAGGTTCTGCTCTTCAATTTAGTACGTAGCTCCTCCTACTGTCTATGCAGAACCTCTTTCCTAGTTCTACCTATGTCATTAATACCTACATGGAGCACGATAACCGGATCCTCCATCTCCCAAAGTTCCTCTCCAGCCCTGGCACTGTCCTGAACCCTGGCACCACAGCATCGGCACTCTCGCTCTTTGCTGCAGAGAACAGTGTCAATCCCCCTCACTATACTGTCCCCTATTGCCACTACATTCCTTTTTGCTCCCCTGACTTGAATGGCTTCCTGTATCACGTTGCTATGGTCAGTTTGCTCATCCATCCTGCAGCCCCAGCTTTCATCCAAACAAACTGAGAGAACCTCAAACCAATCGGACAACTGCAGAAGCCCATACTCCTGCACCCCTGCCCTCAGGGTCCTCTTACCTACTAACTCACAGTCATACCCTCCTGTCCCTGATCACTGACCAAATTAGAAGACCCTATCCTAAGTGGTGTGACTGCCTCCTAGTACAAAGCATCCAGGTAACTTTCCCTCTCCTTGATGTGTCGCAGAGCCTGCAGCTCAGCCTCCAGCTCATTGACTCTGAGCTGAAGTTCCTCAAGCTTCAAACACTTACTGCAGACGTGTTTGCCCTGGATCACAATGTTATCCAGGAGATCCCATATGCTGCAGCCTTCACACATCACCTGTCGTGCCACCCTTAATGTGTTTTAAATAATTACTTAGTGTGTTTTAGACAATTACTTAGTTATATTATTTACTTAATTATGTTTTTTAATATATTTTATTAACTTTACCACCAATGTATATACAACTTTAAACCTTAGGAATAGAATAGACCGTAACCACTCACCAGATACTCAGCAAACAACTAGCTCCTTTCCCTATAGTAAAGTAAGAACCAATTCCTACAGGGTGAAAAGGATAGAAAAGGAAATGAACACCACCTTTCCCCCTTCACTGAACTCCCCCGCTCACCAAACTCCAAGTCTGCACTCAGTTTCCTTAGCTGCACTAAAGAGGCCTGTATATATACCCAATGGAACTGGGCTAGAGTACCTAGATTCAAACAGTTAGCTAATTAACTACTCAGCTCTCACAGCAGAGAGTGAGTTTACCCTGTCTAATTTACAAGAAAAACGAACTTAGCCTGCTTACGCAGTACTTTCTGGTTACTGCTACTTACAGACTAGATTAGATTTTAAGAGCAAAATTTAAGAACAAAATTAATACTTGAAACTCCCCCACTCACCAAACTCCAAGTCTGCACTCAGTTTCCTCAGCTGCACTCCGTTTGCCAGGGAATGTGATAGGAAAATAGAGAGAGGTGAAATATGAAGGAAAAAGAGAGAGGGAGCGGAGGGGAATGTGACAGGGAGGTGGGGGATGTGACGGAGAAATAGGGAGAGAGTATGTGACAGGGAAATCGAAAGAGAGGGAGAAATGTGATAGGGAAAATGAGAGAGGGGAATTTGACAGAAATAGAGAGGGGGAATGTGACAGGGAGATAGAGAGAGAGATGTGGAATGTGACAAGGAGTAGAGAGAGAGGGAATGTGACAGTGAAATAGTCAGAAAAAAGGGGGAGGCGGTGGCACAGTGGTATTGTCATTGGACTGGTAATCCAGAGACCTAGGGTAATGCACTGGGGATCTGGGTTTGAATCCCACCATGGCAGATGATGGAATTTGAATTCAATAAAAATCTGGAATTAAAAGTCTAATGAAACCATTGTCAATTGTCGTAAAAACCCATCTGGTTCACTAATGTCCTTTAGGGAAGGAAATCTGCCATCCTCACATGACTCCAGATCCACAGCAATGTGGTTGATTGTTAAATGCCCTCTGAAATGGCCTAGCAAACTGCTAAAAAGCCAATAAAAAAGGAATGAAACCAGACGGACCACCTAGGCACCAGAAACAACAACAACAACAAGCCCAACTCTGTCAACCTTCAAGTCCTCCTTACTAACATATGGGGGCTTGTGCCAAAATTGGGAGAGTTGTCTCACAGACGAGTCAGGCAACAGCCTGACATAGTCATATGCACGGAATCATACCTTATAGATCATGTCCCGGACACCACCATCAACATCCTTGGGTATGACCTGTCCCTCCGGCAGGACAGACCCAGCAAAAGTGGTGACACAATAGTATACAGTCGGGAGGGATTTACCTCAACATCGATTCCGGACCCCATGAAGTCTCATGGCATCAGGTCAAATATGGGCAAGGAAACCTCCTGCTGGTTACACGTACCGTCCTCCGACTCCCCTCAGCTGATGAATCAAAACTCCTCCATGTTGAACACCACTTGGAAGAAGCACTGAGGGTGGCAAGGGCGCAGAATGTACTCTGGGTGAGGGACTTCAATGACCACCACAAAGAGTGGCTCGGTGGCACCACTACAGACTGAACTGGCCAAGTCCTAAAGGACATAGCTGCTATACTGGATCTGTGGCAGGTGGTGAGGGAACCAATAAAAGGGAAAAACACACTTGACCTCATCCTCACCAACCTGCCTGCTGCAGGTGCATCTGTCCATGAGAGTATCAATAGGAGTGACCACTGCACAGTCCTTGTGGAGACGAAGTCCCATCTTCACATTGAGGATACCCTCCATCGTGTTGTGTGACACTACCTCTATGTTAAATGGGATAGATTTCAAATAGATCTAGCAACTCAAGACTGGGCAACCATGAGGTGCTGTGAGCCATCAGCAGCAGCAGAATTGTACTCAACCACAATCTGGCTCAATGAAGATTATAGGAGAGCATGCCAGGACCAGCATCAGGCATACCTAAAAATGAGGTGTCAACCTGGTGAAGCTACAACACAGGACTATTTGCATGCTAAGCAATGTAAGCAGCATGTGATAGACAGAGCTAAGTAATTCCACAACCAATGGATCAGATCTAAGCTCTGCAGTCCTGGCACATCCAGTCATGAATGGTGGTAGATAATTAAACAACTCACTGGAGGAGGAGACTCCACAAATATCCCCAGTCTCAATGATGGAGGAGCCCAGCACTTCAATGCAAAAGATAAGGCTAAAGCATTTGCTACAATCTTCAGCCAGTAGTGTTGAATGGATGATCCATCTCAGCCTCCTCCTGAGGACCCAGCATCACAGATGCAGGTCTTCAGCCAATTCAATTCATTCCATGTGATATCAAGAAATAGCTGAAGGCACTGGATACTGCAAAGGCTATGGGCCCTGACAATATTCTGGCAATTGTACTCAAGTCATGTACTCCAGAACTTGCCATGCCCCTCGCCAAGCTGTTCCAGTACAGCTACGAACTGGCATCTACCCAGCAATGTAGAAAATTGCCCAGATATGTTACATACACAAAAAATAGGACAAATCCAACCTGGCCAATTACCGCCCCATCAGTCTACTCTCAAGCATCAGTAAAGTGATGGGAGGGGTCATCAACAGTGCTATCAAGCAGCACTTGCTTAGCAACAACCTGCTCACTTACTCTCAGTTTCGGATCTGCCAGGGCCACTCAGCTTCTGACCTCATTACAGCCCAGTTCAAAAAAGCTATACTCCAGAGGTGAGGTGAGAGTGACTGCCCTTGGCATCAAGGTCACATTTGACCAAGTTTGGCATTAAGGAGCCCTAGCAAAACTGGAGTCAATGGGAATCAGGGGGAAATCTCTCCGCTGGTTGGAATCATACCTAGCACAAAGGAAGATGGTTGTGGTTGTTGGAGGTCAATCATTTCAGTTCCAGGACATCATTGCAGGAGTTCCTCAGGGTAGTGTCCTAAGCCCAACTATCTTCAGCTGCTTCGTCATTGACCTTCCTTCTATCATAAGGTCTGAAGTGGGGATGTTCGCTGATGATTACACAATGTTCAGCATAATTTGCAACTCCTCAGGGACTGGAGCAGTCCATGTCCAAATACAGCAAGACCTGGACAATATCCAGGCTTGGGTTGACAAGTGCCAAGTTACACTCATGCCACACAAGTGCCAGGCAATGACTATTTCCAACAATAGAGAATCTAATCATCGCCATTGACATTCAATGGCATTACCATCGCTGAATGCCTCACTATCAACACCCTGGGAGTTACCATTGACCAGAAACTGAACTGGACTTGCCATATCAATATTGCGTTTACAAGAGCAGGTCAGAGGCTAGGAATCCTGTGGCGAGTAACTCACCTCCTGACTCCCCAAAGCCTGTCCACCATCTACAAGGCACAAGTCAGGAGTGTGATGGAATACTCGCCACTTACCTAGATGAGTGCAGCTCCAACAACACTCAAGAAGCTTGATACCATCCAGGATAAAGCAGCATGCTTGATTAGCACCCCTTCCACAAACTTTCACTCCCTCCACCACAGAGGAACAGTGGTAGCAGTGTGTACCATCTACAAGATGCACTGCAGAAACTCACCAAGGCTCCTTAGGCAGCACCTTCCAAACCCATGACCGCTACCATCTAGAAGGACAAGGGCAGCAGATGCATGGGAACACCACCACCTTGAAGTTCCCCTTCAAGCCACTCACCATCCTAACTTGGAAATATATTGCTGTTCCTTCACTGTCGCTAGGTCAAAATCCTGGAACTCCCCCCCGAACAGCAATGGGTGTACCTCCACCACTGGGACTGCAGCAGTTCAAGAAGGTAGCTCACCGCCATCTTCTCAAGGGCAGTCAGGGATGGGCAATGAATGCTGGCCTAGCCAGCGATGCCCACATCCCATAAATGAGTTTTTAAAAAGTGGGAATGTGACAGGGAAATAGAGAGAGGGAATGTGACAGTGAAATAGAGAGAGAAAGTGACAGGGAAATAGAGAGAGAGGGAATGTGACAGTGAATTAGAGAGAGATTTTGACAGAGAACGAAAGAGAGGGAGTGAATGAGACGGAACTAGAGAGAGGAGAATGTGGTGGAGAAATAGAGTCGGGGGATGTGACAAGGATAAGGAGAAAGAGAGAGAGAGATTGTGGTCGGGAAGTAGAGGGAGAGAGAGGAAGGGAATGTGACATGGAAATAGAGAGACAGAGAGAGTGTGGGGGTGTGACAGGGAGGTAGAGAGAGAGGGAATGTGACGGGGAAATAGGAAGAGAGGGGGAATGTGGCAGGGAAATAGAGAAAGAGGCAATATGACAGTGAAATAAACACAGAGTGGGAATGTGACAGGGAAATAGAGAGAGGGCAATGTGATGGGAATAGAGAGGGGGGAATGCGACAGGGAGATAGAAAGGGGCAAGTGACAGGGAAGTAGAGAGGGAGATGGGGAATGTGAGAGTGAAATAGGCAGAGAGAGAGTGGGAATGTGACAGGGAAATAGCGAGAGAGAGAATGTAACAGGGAAATAGAGAGGGAATGTGATAGTGAAATAGAGAGGGGGGGAATAGGAGGGAGAGGGAATGAGACAGGATAATAGAGAGGGGAATGTGATGAGGAAATAGCAAGAGTGGGATTGTAACACGGACCGAGAGAAAGAGAGAGGGAATGTGACAGGGAAATAGAGAGCACGGGAATATGAGAGGGAATGTAGAGAGAGAGGGAATGTGATGAGGAAATAGAGAGAGGGGGGACTGTGACAGGGAAATATATATAGAGAGAGGGAATATGACGGGGAAATAGACAGAGAGGGGGACTGTGATAGGGAAATAGAGAGAGAGAGGGAGTATGTGACACAAATATATATAGAGAGAGGGAATGTGGTGGGGAAATAGAAAGAGAGGGAACGTGACGGAAATAGAGAGGGAATGTGGCAGAAAAATAGAGGGAAAGAGAGGGAATGTGACAGGGAAATAGAGAGAGAGAATGTGACAGTGAAATAGAGAGAGAGAAAGAGAGGGAATGTGACAGGGAAATAGAGAAGTAATAAGACACAAAAATCAACAGAGAGAGAAAGGGAATGTGACAGGGAAATAAAGAGGGAGGGAATGCAGCGGAGAAATTGATGAAGAGAGACTGAAAATGCCCGAGAACAAAAGATAGAAAGGGATAGGGAATGTAGCAGCCAAAATATAGAGAGGGAATGTAATTACAGAAAAGGAGAATGCAAATGTAGCAGAGGAATAGTGAGGGAGAGGAAATATAGCAGGGAAAATGAGAGCAAAAGGGTGAATGTCACAGGCAAATAGCAAAAGATGGAATCTAACAGGGAAATAAAGAGGGCAAATGGAGCAATGCAATGAAGAAAAAAAATGTAGCAAGGCAAACAGAAGGAATGTAGCAAGGAGTTAGAAAGAGTGAGGGAATTAGCATGGAAATAGAGAGGGGGAGTTTAGCTGGGCAAATAGAGAGACATTGATGTTACCAGTGGAACTAGAAGCAGAACAAAAGAGATGGACACGTACCAGGGCAAACAAGGGAAAGAAAAGGAGACACGTACCAGGAAAAATACAGAGCTGGAACAATCTAGTGGGAAAAACAGAGAGAAAGAGACAGCGAGAAAATTAAGATGGCAAATAAAAAAGAGAAACACAGGTACCAGGAAAGCTGTAGAATGAGCCATGTCCCAAGGCATATATGTATATACAGAGAGAGGAGGGGTAATTTGGCAAATAAAAGTAAGGTGTTATGATCAGGTGAACAAGGGGCAAATGGCTCCCCTCTTTTCCCTCTCCTCAGTTGACCTCAACAGGTTTTTTTTTTAAATAGATATACTTTCCAATTCGGTGGGCATGGAACTGTTTATATGCCATGATCATAAGAGAACCAATCAGAGAGGTTTTCTTCAGTTTAACAAAGAAAGGGGTAAGTTTTATTGTTTTTAAACCAATCTAAGTAAAATAATAAAATATGCTCTGACTTTCGCACACACATGCAACTCAAAGTTCACACATGCACACCAATAGATTACAAAGTGGGTAAGGATAGATTTGTCAACTTAGAGTCCAGAGAAATAAAAGACCATAAGACATAAGAGCAGAAATTAGGCCATTCGGCCCATCGAGTCTGCTCCGCCATTCAATCATGGCTGATAAGTTTCTCAACTCCATTCTCCCCAAAATAAATCAAACAGGAATTCAGAAGGAACTACTTTCACCAGCTGCCATGGTGGGATTTGAATCCATGTCCCCAGAGCATTAGCCTGGGTCTCTGGATCACTAGTCCAGTAACATTACCACTGCACCACCATCTCCCCCAAAAGGGACATACAGTCTGTAGTTTGGTGATTCGGCTGGTTTCAGGCTGAATTTGGTGGTCTTGCAACTTTCCTTCAGTGCTTCCGATTTAAAGATGTAGATAGTTCATTTGTCTGTTCTTCTGAAGATGGTAGTGCTGAGTTGATTTCTTTTAAGAAGTCTCTGTCTGCAGCAGGGTTGTTCCTGGATGGTCACAATCAGCAAACAGGGTTCAAAGCTTGCAAGTTAGGTTGGAGAGAGGGAGAGGAAGGAGGCACTCCCCTCAGGTCTTCTCTCATCAGCTCTGAGCTGGTTGTCCTCTTACTGCAGAGAAAGCAGAAGATTAAACACACATAAAGACTGTCACCCAGTGATTCAAACATGGTCATGTAAATTAATCAGTTCATGTCTAGGAATCCTCAGTTGAATATCCCTTGATGGGTGATTGCCTTGTTAATGGGGATAGGATGTGTGGCTCACTCATCTTTGCCCAAGGCCATTGTCCTTGATGGATCTTTGCAGACATGGTGTCTCCATCTCAGTGGGCTGCAATGTGGAGAGTGTGGTGATGCAAATTAGTGTAGCCATATTTGTTATGAGTTCATGTCACACTTTTAGCATGTGTTTTAAAAACTTTCTGTTTTAAAAGTTCAGTTTGGTGGATTAAAAATCACTATTTGTCATAAAGCACTTTCTCGTGACAAGAAAAAGAACTTACATTTATACGGCGATTTCAAGATCTCAGGGTGTTCCAATGCTTTTTACAGCCACTGAAGTACATTTGAAGTGCAGTCATTGTTGTAATGTAGGAAATGCAGCAGCAAATTTGCTCACGGCAGCAATTTGCCAAGCCTCCTTCATCAGCAACCTCCAAACTTAGGCCATCTACTGTAGTATTAGGGTTAACAGAATAGGCATGCAAATTGAAGATATCGATGATGAAGTACTACTGATATCATGTCAGTCACAGAATCACAGAATTTTAATGCCACAGAAGGAGACCATTTGGCCCAATGTGTGTGCACCAGCTCTCCAAATGAGCATTATGACCTAGTGCCATTGCCCTGCCTTTTCCCAGTACCCCTGCACATTGTTTCTATTCAAATAATCACCTAATACCCTATTGAATGTTTTGATTGAACCTGCCTACACCACACTTCCAGGCAGTGCATTCCAGCCCCGAACCACTCGTTCTGTAAAAAAGTTTTTTTCTCACATCACATTTGCTTCATTTGCAAATCATTTTAAGTCTGTGCCCTCTCATTTTTGATCCTTTTATGAACAGGAACAGATTCTCCCTATCTACTCTGTCCAGCCCCTTCACGATTTTGAACATCTCTATCAATTCTTCTCTTAGCCTTCTTCTCTCCAAGGAGAACAGTCTCAACCTCTCCAATCTATCTTCATAGCTGAAGTTTCTCATCCCTGGGACCATTCTTGGAAGCCTCTTCTGCCCTCTCTCCAATGTGTTCACATCCTTCCTATAATGTGACACCCAGAACTGGAAGCAATACTCCAGCTGAGGTCCAATGAGCATCTTATATAAATTCAGCATAACCTCCTTGCTCTTGTACTCTATGCCCCTATTAATAAAGCCCAGGATACTATATGCTTTATTAACTGCTCTCTCCACCTTTCCTGCCACCTTCAATGATCTATGCACATATACACCCAGGTCCCTCTGCTCCTGCACACCCTTCAAAATTTCACTCCTTATTTTATATTATCTGTCCATGTTCTTCCTACCAAAATGCATCATTTCACACTTCTCCACGTTGAACTTCATCTACCACCTATCTGCCCACCCCACCAACTTGTCTATGTCCTTTTGAAGTTCTATACTGTCCTCCTCGCA
This sequence comes from Cetorhinus maximus, assembly GCF_964194155.1. Lineage (NCBI taxonomy): Eukaryota > Metazoa > Chordata > Chondrichthyes > Lamniformes > Cetorhinidae > Cetorhinus > Cetorhinus maximus. Next base: position 144,789,912 of record NC_135880.1, on the reverse strand, counting down.
GGTTACAATACTCCCAAGCTTTGTATCATCTGCAAACTTTGAAATTGTCCCATGCACACCAAGATCTAGATCATTAATATATATCAGGAAAAGCAAGAGCTCCAATACTAACCCCTGGGGAACTAAACTACAAACCTTCCTCCAGCCTGAAAAATATCCATTGACCATTACTCTCTGCTTCCTATTTTTCAGCCAGTTTTGTATCCACATTGCTACTGTCCCTTTTATTCCATGAGCAATAACTTTCTTCACAAGTCTGTTGTGTGGCACTGTATCAAATGCCTTTTGAAAGTACATGTACACATCAACGGCATTACCCTCATTGACCTTTTCTGTTACCTCTTCAAAAAATTCCAGTAAGTTAGTTAAACACAATTTCCTCTTAGAAATCCATGCTGGCTCTTCCTTATCAACCCAAATTTTTCCATGTGACTATTAATTCCACCCCGAATAATTGTTTCTAGAATCTTGCCCACCACTGAAGTTAAACTGACTAGCCTGTAATTGCTGGGCTTATCCTTACAACCTTTTTTGAACAAGGGCATAATGTTTGCAATTCTCCAGTCCTCTGGCACCTCCCCTGAGTGTAGGGAAAACTGAAAGATTATGGCCAGTGCCCCTGCAATTTCTACTCTCACTTCCTTCAATATCCTTGGATGCACCTCGTCTGGTCCCAGTGCCTTGTCAACTTTAAGTACTGACATTCTATTCAATACTTCCTCCTTATCAATTTTGAATCCTTCTAGTGACAGAGTTTGCTCATCTGTCACCATGGCCTGGGTAGCCTTATACCCCCTTGATAAAGACGGATGCAACCTATTCATTTAATACCTCAGCCATGGCCCCTTTGTCCATGTGTAAATTCCCTTTTTTGTCCCTAATCGGCCCTGCTCTCCTTTTACCACCCTTTTGCTATTCATAAGCCTATAGGAGACTTTGGGATTCCCCTTTATGTTGGCTGCCAGTCTTTTCTCATAATCCCGCTTCGCTTCTCTAATATGCTTTTTCACCTCCCCACTGAACCTTCTGTATTCCTCTTGGTTCTCAACTGTTTTTTCTACCTGGCACCTGTCATAAACACACTTTTTTTTCTTTATCTTAATTTCTATCTCCTTTTTCATCCAGGGAGCTCTGGATTTGCTTGCCCTACCTTTCCCTTTCGATGGAATTTGACTGTGCCCAAACCAATTCTTTTTTGAAGGTAGCCCATTGTTCAGCCACAGTTTTTCCCGCCAATCTTTCGTTCTGGTCTATCTGGCCCAGCTTCGTTCTTGCCCCATCGAAGTCGGCTCTCGTCCAATTAATTATTCTTATTCTGGATTGCCTATTGTCCTTTTTTATTATCATCCTAAAACGTACAATACAATGATGACTGTCTCCTAAATGTTCCCCCACTGACACTTGATCTACTTGATCCACCCCATTCCCAAGAACCATGTCCAACAGTGCGTCTTTTCTTGTTGGATTGGACACATACTGCTGTAGAAAATTTCCCTGACCACAATCTAGGAACTTTTGCCCCTCTCTACTACCACTGTCCCAGTCTACATTCGGGTAATTTAAGTCCCCCATTACAACTACTCTATAAAGCTTGCTTCTCTGCAATTTCCCTGCAGATTTGTTCTTTTACATCCTTCTTACTAGTTGGCGGTCTATAGACTACACCGAGCAATGTAATTGCACCCTTTTTGTTCCTTAGCTCTAGCCAAATTGATTCTGTCTTTGAACCCCCTGAGACAACCTCTTTCTTCAGCACTGCAATGCTGTCCTTAACCAATACCACCACCCCTCCTCCTTTCCTTCCTTTCCTATCTTTTCTGAACACCTTGTACCCAGGAATATTTAACACTCAGTCCTGCCCTGCCCTCGAGCGAGGCCTCTGTTATTGCCACAACATCACATTTCCACATGGCAATCTGCACCTGTAACTCCTCAATCTTATTCACTATACTCCGTGCATTCACAAACATGCAAAGCAACCCTGATTTAGATTTTGTTAGTTTCTCCCTCACCTCGACTCCACCTATTAACTTACTATTCTGTATTCTAGTGTTACATGTCTCTCCCAGTATTTTGTGCATCCTGGTATTCCTCTTAATATTCTCTCCTGGATCCCACGCCCCAGTTGTGTTAGTTTAAAGCCTTCCCAACAGCACTAGCAAAACGCCCCATAAGGAGCTCAGTCCCAGCTCTGTTCAGGTGCAACCCATCCGGCTTGTACAGGTGCTATCTTCCCCAGAGCCAGTTTGATTGTCCCAGGAATCTAAAGCCCTCCCTCCTGCACCATCTTTCCACCCACACATTCAGCTGCCTTATCCTCCTATTTCTGTAGTCACTGGCAAGTGACACTGGAAGTAATCAGGAGATTACTACATTTGAGGTCCTGCTTGCTAATTTTCTGCCTAGCTCCCTAAATTCTGATTGTGGGACCACATCCCCTTCCTACCTAAGTCACTGTTACCAATGTGGGCCACGACCTCTCGCTGTTCTCCCTTCTCCAGAAGAATGCCCTGCAGCTGCTCTGTAACATCCTTTACCCTGGCACCAGGGAAAACATACCATCCTGGAGTCACGTCTCTGGCCACAGAAATGCCTGTCTGCTCCCCTAATCAATGAATCCCCTATCACTATTTCTTTTCCTTTCTTCTTCCTCCTCTCCAGTACAGCCGAGCTGCTCGTGGTGCCACAAACTTGGCTCTGACTGCACTCCTCTGAAGAACCAGTGTCCTCACCAGCTTCCAAAACAGAAAACTGATTGGTGAGCGGGACCCTAGGGGACTCCTGCACTACCTGCCTACTTTTCTTGGACTGCCTGGTGGTCACCCATTCCCTCTTTGTCTCCGGGCCCTTAAGCTGTAGTGTGACCACCTCTCTGAGCGTGGTATCCACGTACCTCTCAGCCTCGCGGATGTGCCACATTGACTCCAGCCGCCGCTCGAACTCTGAAACCCGGAGCTCAAGTTTCTGCAGCTGGCAGCACTTCCTGCACATGTGGTCGTCCAGGACACTGGTAACGTCCATGACTTTGCACATATTACAGGACACACATTCCACTTGACTGAGCTGTTCTGCCATGTCTTAACTCTACTTCCCTTACGTTAATCAACAAGTGTTAAGCAGATACCAGAGTATGATTACAGTTTGCCTTGTAGCCAAGTACCACGCTTAGAGTCCAGAGATAAGAAGGGCCATCTCAGAACATGGTGGCAGCAGTGGAAACATCGATGTAAAAAATACATTGGTGTTAACAAATGAGCCACAGAGTGAAGGAAAACTCAATAGAAACTCGTACTTATAAATCAACGGAAGGAGGAGGCAAACTGGAGAGAGGTAATGATGACCTTATCTGGTGAGCAGTCCCTGCCCCTTCCCCGCCCATTTGACTGTCTCAAGGACCTGTAGAGAGGCCAGAACTGGGAATTATAGAAAAACTATTTCCTTTGATATCAAGCAGCATTTGACCTTCATGCCAAAGTGCAGAGGCATCAAGTCAGTTCCTTCTTTTATGCTGTAGGTCCAGTAGCAGACGACATTCTCCTGAGGCAGGGAGTGGAGGAGGCCACCATGGACTTTGAGATCATTTTCAAAGCCTTTGAAATCTATTTTAGCCCAAAGCAAAACTTAGTTAAAGAATGAGCACATTTTAACCAAAGGTCCCAATGACCTGGAGAATCGATTGAATTTTTTTCTAACTGACCTATATCGCCTAGGTAGCTCTAGCAGATACGGGGTGCTGAAGGATAAGCTAACCCGTGATCCCATAGTCGTGGGCATCCAAGACAAAAAACTTTCTGACTTCCTGCAGACCAAAGATGACCTTACTTTAGATCAAGCAGTGCAGTATGCAAGGCAGGCCAAACCAGGTTCAACCGGGCTATAATTTGGCATGACTCTGAGACTTCACATGACTCCATTGATTGGGTAGGCCCACAGGCAGCATTCGCACCATACAAAAGCCCACAAATCCGCATGAAAACCTGCTGGATCTGATTTGGCTCTTTCCAGAAGAAAGTTATGAGGAAGGAGCCTTGCAGCACTGAGTGATCTGTTGTAAGGTGAGGTCTTTGAGGTTGGTCTGTCTTTCCCATCGATAGACATACCATATGATGCCTCTGTTTTTTTTCAGAAGTGTTTCTAGCGGCTGAGCAGCATTCAGATCTTTATTCCGCTGAAGTTACCAATGAATTGCCTAGTTTATCTTATGTTGTCCATGAAGTCTTCCAGAGAGGATGCCTTACCTGAGTCCATGTTAGAGTCCATAGAGGATGACACTGCTCAAGAGCTGGCACCTTACATGGGGTAAAAGTCAAGTGATATCCATACTTCAGTCTCAGCTGAAAGCCTTCTTCCCTCCAGGGCTATATGTCAGCACAGAAGCTGTGGCAGAATATTTAGCACTTCTGAAGATGCAGAATCCTGTATAACAATCTTGTTTCTGAGTTAATCGTCTACAGGAAATTTATCTCATTACAGAAGGTGAGGCTGTTTTGTCTCCATATCCTCAGCAATTCTTCCCATTGTCCAGAGTGAAGCAGCCTCACACAGAGAGAAGTGTGGCTCTCTTACCACTGCCTACCATGAGATCATCAGGAAATTATCTCTACATCTTTTTCTGAAAGGATTACAGGAATTTTGTCATTTTTTTCTAAATAATTTTTCTTCATTAAAATCTCAGATCATCAATACCTTTTCAATCTTTGGTGCTGTGACAGTCTTCCCTGGAGGTGAAGATCATTCCTCTTCTGAAGGTCTTTCCCTGTGTTCTTCGAGGGAGCAACAAATTCCTCAAGAAGTCCTAAGTTCTTCTCTTAGAGAGAGTCCAAAGGTTGATGGTCTTCAGTCTTCTCTCTTGGACCAGTTTCTCGTTCAAAAGTCTTCATTGTCCCTGCAGTTCAGTAATCCTGAAACCTACACTCTGCTTTCCAGCAATGTTGCTAAACTGCTGTCCCATTCTACTCCTGATGATGTCCTCCCAAATGCAGAGAAAATCCTGCATGTCTCAAAGACATATTCCTTAAGGACTGGGAATATTGTGGGAGACTGAATCCCTCAGAACTGTGACTTGGGGAGGGAGAAGAGTAAAGTTGGAGTTGGAGTTGGGTAGAATCTGCAGTTGTAAAAAGGGAGATACAGAAATGCAATGTAAATAGTTAAATATATAGTTTCATATTGTTGAAAATTGGATAGTATACTTGGGGTAACAGATAGAATATGCTAATATATGATGTAGATGATGTACCACTGGCATCAGTGAGTCATATGTTAGACTTGAGAGAGAGAGAGAGAGAGAGAGAGAGAGAGGCTTGAACACCATGCCCAGGAGCAACATGCCTACTCTGTAACCAGTTGAGATGTAGTACTAATAAACAAGTGTTAAGCGGATACCAAGGTATGACTACAATCTGTCCTGTAACCACGCCTAGAGTCCATAGATAAGAAGGACCATCTTAGAATATCTACCACCTAGCAGGACAAGGACAGCAGGTGCTTGGCAACTCCATCATCTGCAAATTCCACTCCAAGTTACACTCTATCCTGAACTGAAAATATATCGCCATTCCTTCACTGTGCCTGGGTCAAAATTTTGAACTCTCCCTTACAGCGCTGTGGGTGTACCTACACCGCATGGACTGCAGCAGTTCAAGGTGACAGCTCACCACCACCTAGTCAAGGATAATTAGGAATGAGCAATAAATGCTGCCCTTGCCAGCGATGCCCACACTCCATAACTGAATAGAAGAAATGCTGTCTTTGAAAATTGCTTTCAACTTTGATTGAAATTTGACCTCTGTAACACAGGTTTACAAGGGCAGGGGAAACTGTCCAGGGAAATTGAGGTGAGTTTGAGCAGCAGTTCAGGAGCATATTTAAACTTGTCATTGCCCATCTAAATAAGATCTCACTTGTTGTGGCTGCTGTCTCAGTTTCTCTGCAAACCTTTGGCAAAGAGTACTTGTGTGCATGCATGTTTATTCAACGGCAGACCAGAAGGGGAAGATCATCATAATCCATGTGACAATGTGCTATGGTGGGATCAACATGTGCACCGGACCGTGGTGCACTATAGGGAAATGCACAGGACAGGGGCCAAGGTCACAGGAGGCACACCACACATCACAGGGCTTACAGAAAGAGGTTCAGCTTCCTTAATCTCTCAGATGAGTAGTGCTTCTGTAGGCTGAGGTTGTCATGTTAGACAGTGGCAGAGATCTGCAGTCACCTAGGAAAAGAAGGTGCTACCTTCTGGACCTTTTTTTCATTCTTTCACAGGATGTGTGCATTGCTGGCTAGACCAGCATTTGTTGCCCATCCCTAATTGCCCTTGAGAGGTGGTGGTGAGTCACCTTCTTGAACCACTGCAACCCATGTGGTGTAGGTACACCCATGTTAGGGAGGGAGTTCCAGGATTTTGACCCAGCAAGTGAATGAATAGTGATATAGTTCCAAGTCAGGATGGTGTATGGCTTGAAGTGAAAATTGCAAGTGATGGTGTTCCCATGCATGTTGTGCACCTGCTGTCCTTGTCCTTCTAGGTGGTAGATATTCTAAGATGGTCCTTCTTATCTATGGACTCTAGGTGTGGTTACAGGACAGATTGTAGTCATACCTTGGTATCCACTTAACACTTGTTTATTAGTACTACATCTCAACTGGTTACAGAGTAGGCATGTTGCTCCTGAGCATGGTGTACCACCTGTAGGTGGTACAAGTCACAGGTTTGAAAGGTGCTGTTAAGGGAGCGTGGGTGAGTTGCTGCAGTGCATCTTGTAGATGGCACTCACTGTTGCCACTGTGCGTCAATGGTGGAGGAAGGGAATGTTTAAGGTGGTGGATGGGGTGCCAATCAAGCGCTGCTTTGTCCTGGATGCTATCAAGTTTCTTGAGTATTATTGGAGCTGCACTCATCCAGGCAAGTGGAGGGTATTCCATCACACTCTTGACTTGTGCCTTGTAGATAGTGGACCGGCTTCGGGGAGACAAGGGGTGAGTTACTCACCACAGAATTCCACAGAAGACCTGGTCTTGTAACCACTGTATTTATATGGCTGGTCCATTAAGTTTCTGGTCAATGGTAACCCCCAGGATATTGCTAGTGGGGGATTCAGCAATGGTAATGCCATTGAATGTCAAGGGATGATGGTTAGATTCTCTCTTGTTGGAGATTTTCATTGCCTGCCACTTGCCACTTATCAGCCCAAGTCTGAATATTGTACAGGTCTTGCTGTATATGGACATGGACTGCTTCAGTAACTGGATGTGGCTAGTGGTGACCCCAAAAATTAAAGTTTCATCTGTGGAAAATGGGGGTATCTGGTTAAGAAACTGGTAAAAGCAATCCTAAGATAGATGTAATTCAAGCAAGCTTGGAGTTTATTACACTTTAAAAGGTTGGGTGTCGACTTAAGAGGTTAACAGCTAGAAAAGTAAGATTACAAAACTGCACATTGGCTTCCTTGGCTAAAGAACTGGAAACATAGAAACATAGAAAATAGGAACAGGAGTAGGTCATTCTGCCCTTCGAGCCCGCTCCGCCATTCAATATGATCATGGCTGATCCTCTATCTCAACACCATATTCCCGCTCTCTCCCCATATCCTTTGCTGCCTTTAGAGTCTAGAAATCTATTTATTTCCTTCTTAAATATATTCAGTGACTTGGCCTCCATAATCTTCTGTGGTAGAGAATTCCATAGGTTCACCACCCTCTAAGTGAAGAAGTTTCTTCTCACCTCAGCCCTAAATGGCCTACCCCGTATCCTGAGACTGTGACCTCTTGTTCTAGGACCACCAGCCAAAGGAAACATCATCCCTGCACCCAATCTGTACATCCCTATCAGACTTTTATAAGTTTCAATGAGATCTCCTTTCATTCTTCTAAATTCCAGTGAATACAGGCCTAGTTCTAGCAATCCCAATCCCTCTTCGTACGATAATCCTACCATCCCAGGAAGCAGTCTGGTGAACCTTTGCTGCATTCCCTCGATGGCAAATGTATCCTTTCTTGGGTAAGCAGACCAAAACTGCACACAATACTCCAGGTGTGGTCTCATCAAGGCCCTGTATAGCTGCAGTAAGACATCCTTGCTCCTGTACTCAAGTCCTCACGCAATGAAGGCCAACATACCATTTGCCTCTTAACTGCTTGCTCCACCTGCATGCTTGCTTTCAGTGTTTGGTGTACAAGGACACCCACGTCCCTTTGTACATCAATATTTCCCAATCTATCACCAATTAAATAATACTCTGACATTCTGTTTTTCCTACCAAAGTAGATAGCTTCTCACTTATCCACATTATACTGCATCTGCCATGTATTTGCTCATTCACTTGACTTGTCTAAACGTAGACATGACATCTGCAGTTATTCCAGCCAAGGATAAGTTATTCCAGCCAAGGATAAGTTATTCCTCTGGTTTCCCAGAATTAAGGAAAGATTTGGAATTAAAAGGTTATTAATTTGCATTTCTATCTGGGAACGGGCAATCTGTGTCACATTGCCATGGAGATGGGTGAAGATTAGTGAGATTATCTTTGAGTTTATCTTTGTGAATTCAGTTAGGGCATAGCCAGCAGGCAAGACTGGTCAAGTGAAACACCTAAGAGACTGTGTCAGCTTTGGTCTTATGTAGCTTGTAGTTCCTTGGAAGTTGAGAGATAAAGCCAAACTTACGCCTGAAGTAGAGTAAGTGCTAGATCTATCATCCATAACATGGCCTGTGATTGGGAGCTGGTATTCAGCATAAGACAAAGTTGATAAAGGGAAAAAAATGACTGGAAGATTTGTTTAGCTGGAAACCGAAGGAAGAAATCTACAGTAATCCTCTCAACAAAAGGCAGTTCACCTTGTTGTAGTTGGAGTTCTGGAAGTACTCAGTGTGGTTGCAATTTGAAACCATAACAGCAGGCAACAAAGAATGTTTTCTCATGAGTTTATAATATAAGTCTTTATAAGCTATAGTGTTAAGTTAATAGTTCACTTTGTTTAATTCTTTTTTATTTACAATAAACTTTGTTTTTGCTAAAAGAAATGATGAAATTTTGTGGTGTAGTTCTGTTGATTAATTGTTGGGTGTTCAGATTTCTTCTTTAAACATTAATGGTCCTTAACAGGATTGTAACAATGGTCATTACCTGGCAATTATGTAGTATGATTGTTACTGCCACTTATTAGCGTAAGCTTGAATGTTGTCCAGGTCTTGCTGTACATGGACATGGACTGCTTCAGTTTCTAAGGAACTATGAATGGTGCTGAACATTGTGCAAACATCAGCGAAGATCCCCACTTTTGACCTTATGATGGAGGAAAGATCATTGATGAGGCAGCTGAAGATTGGTGGGCTTACCCTGAGGAACTCCTGCAGCGATATTCTGGACTGAGATGATTGACCTCCAACAGCCACAATCATCTTCCTTTGTGCTAGGTATGACTCCAACCAGTGGAGAGTTTTCCTCTTGATTCCCATTGACTCCAGTTTTGGCTTCTTGATTCCACAATTGGTCAAATGCTGCCTTGATGTCAAGGGTAATCACTCTCACCTCACCTCTTGAATTCAGCTCTTTTGTCCATGTTTGGACAAAAGCAGTAATGAGAGAAAGAGCTGAGTGGCCCTGGCAGAACCCAAACTGAGTGACAGTGAGCAGGTTATTGCTGTGTAAGTGCTGCTTGATAACACCATCAACAACCCCTTCCGTCACTTTGCTGATGATCGAGAGTAGACTGATGGGTGGTAATTGGTTGGATTAGATTTTTCCCGCTTTTTGTGGACAGGACATACCTAGGCTATTTTCCACATTGTTGTGTGGATGCCAGTGATGTAGCTGTACTGGAACAGCTTGGCTAGGTGCACAGCTAGTTCTGGAGCACAGGTCTTCAATACTACTGCCAGAATGTTTTCAGGGCCCATCACCTTTGTAGTATCCTGTCCTTTCAGCTGTTTCTTGATATCACATGGAGTGAATAAAATTGGCTGAAGACTGGCACTTCCGGAGGAGGACAAGATGGATCATCCACTCGGCACTTCTGGCTGAAGATGTTTGCAAATGCTTCAGACTTAGTCAAATGCTTCAGGACACTTAGAAAATAATGGTAGGATTGGGCAGAGTCAACTTGGATTTATGAAAGGAAAATCATGTTCAACAAACTTGTTGGAGTTTTTTGAGGTTTTAACTAGCAGAATAGATAAGGGGAACTAGTGGATGTTGTATATTTAGATTTTCAAAAGCGTTTGATAAGTTCCCACACAAGAGGTTAGTAAACAATATTAGAGTACATGAGACTGGGGGAATACACTGGCATGGATTGAGAACTGGTTAATGGACAGAAAACAGAGAGTAGGAATAAATGGGTCATTTTCAGGTTGCAGACGGTGACTAGTGGAGTCCTGCAAGGATCGGTGCTTGGGCCCCAGCTATTCACAATCTCTATCAATGATTTTGATGTGGGGATTAAATGTAATATTTCCAAATTTGCTGATGACACAGAATTAAGTAGAAGTGTGAGTTGTGAAGAGGATGCAAAGACGCTTCAAGGTGATTTGGAGAGGCTAAGTGAGTGGACAAAATTTGGCAGATGAAATACAATGAGGAAATGTGAGGTTATCCACTTTGGTAGGAAAAACAGAAATACAGAGTATACAGAGGGGGTGGGAAGTGCTGAACTTCAAAGGGACTTGGATGTCCTTGTTCATGAGTCACTGAAAGCTAACCTGCAGGTACAGCAAGCATTTATGATGGCAAATGGTATGCTGGTCTTTATAGCAAGAGGATTTGAGTATAGGTGTAAAGATGTCTTACTGCAATTATATAGAGCCTTGGTGAGATCACACCTGGCGTGTTGTGTGCAGTCTTGGTCTCCTTACCTAAGGAAAGATGTACTTGCCATAGTGGGACTGCAACAAAGGTTTACCAAACTAATTGCTAGGATGGAGGGATTCTCCAATGAGGAAAGATTAAATGGACAGGACCTTTATTCTCTGGAGTTTAAAGAATGCAAGGTGGTCTCATTCAAACAGACAAACCTCTTACAGGGTTCGACAGGGTAGATGCAGGAAGGATATTTCCCCTGGCTGTGGTGGGGGTGGGTGGTGGTGGTGGTGTTGGGGAGTTATAGAACCAGGGGCACTCGGAATAAGGGGCCATTTAGGACTGAGATGAGGAGGAATTCCTTCACTCAGAGGGTGGTGAATCTTTGGAATTCTCTGTCCACAGTAGAAGAGGCTCAGTCATTGAGTATCTTCAAGATTAAGATCAATAGATTTCTACATTTTAAAAACATCAGGGAAACAGGTATAGTGCAGGAAAGTAGTGTTGAAGTAGAAGATCAGCCATGGTGGAGTGGGCTCGAGGGGCTGAATGGCCTACTCCTGTTCCTGTTTCTTATGTTCTTATCTTTTGCACTGAAGTTCTGGGCTTGCCCATCATTGAGGATGGGGACATTTGTGGACCCTCCTCCTCCATAGTTTAGTTATCCACCACTATTCATGACTGGTTGTAGCAGGAGTGCAGAGCTTAGATTTGATCATTTGGTTGCGGGATTGCTTAGCTAAGTCTACTTGGCAGCCACGCATTACCAGTCATCATCCTCAGCTGTTGGCTTTTCAATCCTTGCAGGGCACTACCGGAATATATTGAGGATCTCGCAGCCCACTGCAGATAAATGTATAAGGCAGATGATTAATTGATTGTTTGCCAGAGCAGGCAATTGATTAAACTTTCCCTGTGATGATAGTAGCCAGAATGAGCAGGCACTCTGGCTGCATTCCCACAGATGCAGATTGTGATCAACAGCACACACATGGTAATCTGTGCCCCGCTATAGCAACCAGAAATTTTTATAAACAGCAAGAGATATTCCATCAACGCACAAATAGTGTGCAACCAGAAGAGGTTCATGCAGGTCTGTACCAGATTTTCTGGGAGCTGTCAAGATGCATTCATACTGAGGCAGTCCAACTTTCCACAAAAGCACAAGAAATAGGAGGAGAAAAATACATTACTGCTGTCGAGCCTGCTCATCATGCAATATGATCATGGTTGATCTTGGGCTTCAACTCTACCTTCCCGCCTGCTCCTCATATCCTTTGATTCCCTGAGAGACCAGAAATCTGTCTACCTCAGCCTTAAATATATTCGATGATGGCACATCCACAACCCTCTAGGGTAGAGAATTCCAAAGATTCACAACCCTTTGAGTGAAGAAATTTCTCCTCATCTCAGTCCTAAATGATCAGCCCTTTACCCTGACACTGTGCCCTCTTGTTCTAGATTCCCCAGCCAGGGGAAACAATAGCCGGGATTTTCTGGCCCCGTCGCGGGCTAGGCCTGCCGCAGGCGAGGCGGCACCCCAGCCAGAAGTCCATTGACTTGTGGTGGGAAGTGACGATCCCAGCGGCGGGCGGATGTAGAAAATCCCGCCCAATGTCTTAGTATCTACTTTGTCAAGCCCCTTCATGATCTTTAGTGTTTCATTGAGATCACCACTCATTCTTCTAAACTCCAGAGAATATAGGCCCAATTTACTCAGCCTCACATCATAAGACAACTCTCTCATCCCAGGGATCAATCTAGTGACCTGCACTGTACTGCCTCCGATGCAAGTATATTCTTCCTTATATATGGAGACCAAAATTGCACACAGTGTTCCAAGTGTGATCTCACCAAAGCCCTGTACAACTGTAGCAAGTATTTTTTTATTCTTGTGCTCTAATCCCCTTGCAATAAAGGCCAACATGCCATTTGCCTTCCTTATTTCTTACTGTACCTGCATGCTAACTTTTTGTATTCCTCGTATGAGCACACCCAAGTCTCTCTGAACATCAACATTTTCAAATTTTGTGTCTTTTAAAATATATTCTACTTTTCTATTCTTACGACCAAAGTGAATAACCTCACACTTACACACACTAAACTCCATCTGCCACCTTGTTGCCCACTCACTTAACTTGTCTATATGTCTTTGCAGCCTCTTTGTGTCCTTACAGCATGCATTCCCACATAGCTATGTTTTGTCAGCAAACCTAGATGTGTTACTCTCTGTATCTTCATCTAAATCACTAATTAGATTGTAAATAGCTGAGGCCCAGCACTGATCCTTGCAGTATTCACAGCCTGCAAACTTGAAAATACCCCATTTATTCCTGCTTCCTGTCCATTAACCAACTCTCTATCCATGTTAATATATCACCCTCAAGTCCATGGGTCCTTATTTTGTATATTAACCTTTTGTGTGGCACCTTATCACATGTCTTTTGCAAATTCAAGTATACTACGTCTACTGGTTCTCCTTTATCTACTCTACTAGTTACATCCTCAAAAAACACTAATAAATTTGTCAAACAGGATTTCCCTTTCGTAAACTATGTTGACTTCTTGTAATCATGCTGTGATTTTCTAAATGCATTGTTAAGACTTCCTTAATAATTGACTCTAGCACTTTCCCAATGACTAATGTCAGTCTAACTGGCTGTAGTTCCCTATTTTCTCTCACCCTTCCTTCTTGAATACTGATGTTATATTTTCTAATTTCTAATTTTAGAAAATCATGGACAGAACATCCACTATTTCCGTATCTATGTCTTAGAATTTTAGGAAGCAGGCCATCAGGTCTTGGGGATTTGTCAGATTTTAGTCCCTTGAGTTTCTCAATACATTTTCTGTGCTGATTGTGATGGACCATGTGATTTTGGGGGATTTCAATCTATATTTTTAGTTGCAGTGATGGTCCCTTGAAGAACTAGGTTTCTCTAGAAGATAAAAGCAAAATGCTGCGGATGCTCAAAATCTGAAATAAAAACAGAAAATGCTGAAAAAATGCTAGAAATTTGATTTAATCACTTTTCCACTACTCAAAAGCTCTGAAGAGGGGTCATACAGACTCAAAATGTTAACTTTGTTTTTCTCTCCACAGATGCTGTCAAACCTGCTGAGTTTTTCCACATTTTCTGTTTTTATTTCTCTGGAAGATGAATGTTTTGTAAAAACCAACTTGCTTCCAGTAACTGATCATGTAACCAAGTTGCCTGGGAGATAAACAACAGAATAAAAAAGTAAACAAAATTTACATTGAGGAGTAGATTCCTGTGTGTAGTTCACTTTTTCAAGTTGTTTAGTTTAGAACAAGCTGGCTGCAGGAAACAACCATCTTGAGCACAATTCAGTTGAAACTTGGTGTTCTGGCTAACAGGTGTTAAAACCTTGGTAGCTGAAGGACTGTACCACCAGTGAGTTGGACTTCTGGGATAGCCAAGCTGAGAAGCAAGAGAGTTCCTAGATACAAGGCACCAGAGTTAAAAAAACATTAGAAGCAGGAGAGTCCTGAACCGATGTAACTACACTTAAGACGTTAGCAACGCCCGTGTTGATCTGAGAGTATACAACCTTGGGACAGTTTGGAGGAGATTTGAAGGGACATCCTTACCAGAAATAAATAGAAGGCCCAAAAATTCTCAACCCTTACACAAATTCTTGAAACAGTACTCAGATCAAATGATTAATCTGCCAAGTTCTGATAAGTATCTGACTTGAGTTTTTTGGGATGTAAGTCAAATGGGCATAGAAGAAAATTTGAGTCAAGAAGTTTGGTTTAGAGTATAAGTAACTGTGTTCATTGTATTTTTAATATCTTTAATGTAACTGACTCTTTAAGATAGAGTGTAATTATTAGTACTAATTTTTTTTGATTTTTATACAGTAAAATTCTTTTGTTTTAAACAGTGAGCCTTGTGGCTTCATTCTTTTATTTCAGCTATGAAGATAGATTGGAGAAGTTAGGACTGTTTTCCTAAGAGAAAAGAAAGTTGAGATGAGATTCAATAGAGGTATTCAAAGCTATGAGGGGTCTCAACAGAGTAGATAGGAAGAAACTGTTCCCACTTGTGTAAAGATCGAGAACGAGAGGGCACAGATTTAAAGTAATTAGTAAAAGAAATAAAAGTGACATGAGGAAAAACTTTTTCACACAGCGAGTGATTAAGGTTTGGAGTGCACTGCTTGAGAGTGTGGTGGAGGCAGAATCAATTGAAATGTTTAAAAGGGAATTAGGCTGTTATCTGAAAAGGAAGAATTTGCAGGGTTACAGGGAAAAGGTGGGGAAATGGCACCAAGGGAGATGCTCATTCGGAGAGCTGGTGCAGACACAATAGTTCAAATGTCCTCCTTCTGCACTATAACAATTTTGTGATTCTGTGATTTCTGTGAAATGCTTGGGTTTTGGATTCCCAAAAATAAATTAAAACATTACTGGTCTCTACCAAGATCATAACATGATATTAATTATATTAATTTCTTTACTCTTATTAGCCCTTAACTTAACCTCTATTTCTGGTATGTAACTCATGTCTTCTGCTGTGAAGACAGACACAAAATATTTGTTCAAATTCTCTGCCATTTCCTCATTCCCATGATAATTTCTCCTGTCTCTGCTTAATTCTAGGAAGCAGACTTAAGGGCTGGTTCATAGAAGACAAAAGATAATCCCTTCAAAATTGACTTATGAGACTTATGAGGAACCCCAACAATGAGGGGGAGGAATGTTGCAAAAAGAACCCATGACCTCCAGGTGTGATATACAGTAAGCCATCAATACTGGGCCAGTGAGGATGTCGAGAATGAGTATGGTGTCCTCCACAACATTAAATAGCAGAGAGGATTGCAGGTGGAGGAGGACAAAGGAACTCATTACTCATCTTTTGAAGAGGAAAACACAGAAGCGGAGCAGAAGCATGAAGATGGGGCATCCATTACCAGACCAGCTGCTTTCCTTGCTTCTTGGGATTCCGAGGATGCCCTAATGGGTGGAATTTTCTGAGCCCACTGGCAGCGGGCATGGAAAATACGGCGCAACCTGCTTCATGACAGCATGAAGGCAGGTCGCGATTGTCCGCTCAGTCCACCGATGGCAGGCCGCGTTTCCCGCCAACAGTTGGCAGGGAGCTAATTGTAATACATCAGCATATAATTAAAAGGCCATCCTGCCAGCTCTTGGAACCCCGCTGTATCGTCCGTCCATGTTGGTGGGAAAGCATGTTGACGTGTTTCACAACAGCACGCAGGCGACATGCACTTGGCAGCCTTCACTTTGGGGAAACTGAGGTGAGTGAGCAGCAGCGTTCTCCACAGCTCACCCATTGTTTACTGGCCTCAGGGGCGCCAGTGGGTGGGGGAAACTGATGCATGGTCCTGGAGGTGACTGCTATGTGTGGTGAGGTGTCCGGAGGAAAGTACCAGCCAGCCTCGAAGGCAACCGTTGGTGTAGGGGTGGTGGGGAATGGTTAAGTGCTGCCCTGGCGCTGCATCCCGCACACAGGCAATTGAGGTGGGGTCAGTGTAAGTGAGGGAAGTGGCCACGCATTAGGGACACCTGTATAAACTGACCATGCCTCTACAACTGAGACAGTTCAGGCACAGCCACAATGATATGATTGGTGTCGGGCTCCTAGCCTGCCCGCCCATCCAAGCATCGCAGAGGCACCAAAGGGCCACCAAGCGCTCCATACCTTACCCACCCCTGCCCTGCTCCCCAACCCCCCGGCACAGACTTCGAGATGGCCACCACTTTATTGGACCACGGAGCAGTTGGACTGCACACATTGTACAATCTCCTCGCCAATGCTGGCCATGTAGCAGTCACTGCTGGAGGCGCTCACAGCCCCTTGCAATCTCACCATCCCAGTTTGAACCAGTGTTCCCCATGTCGCAGATTGACAGAGCAGCCATGCAGTGCACTCATCTCTTGCCATGCGAGGGGTGACCAGCATTCTCCAGGAAGCGTGGAGGAGCAGTCACATAGGGCCAGGAAAGGTGCTAAGTACAGCCATGATAACCATGTCTCTCTCTCTTTCATGCTGCAGGAGGACCACGTCAGGATCATGGATCCTGGTGACCTAGCTGTATGCCTGATTACCTACAGAGACTGTAGAAGACGGAGAAGAGAGCAACTGAGGCTCCTGGCTACACAAAGGCAGAAGCATCATGAGGAAGGGGCAGCAGGAGCTCCCGCGCACACTCCCCTGGAGCGACAGCGAGCCGTGGCTGGTCGGCGCCTAGCGACACCCAGGGTCTATAGATGCCGCCTATCATTCCTGAAGATGACTGAGAACCAGTGTCGCCGATGACTGTGCATGTCTAGGGACCTGGTGACTCACATTTGCCATTTATTTCAGGACTTGGTGCCAAGGGGAGATAGAGGGCATCCACTGCCAGTGGCTGTGAAAGTGACCATGGCGCTCAATTTCTATGCCAGTGGCTCCTTTCAGGGCTCCACAGGTGACCTCTGTGGGATTTCACAATCCGCCACCCACAAGGTCACGGATGCCATCTTCTCCATGGCACACAACTTTGTGCATTTCACCCAGGACCGGGACAGCCAGGATGCAAAAGCCATTGGGTTTGCCCTGATCCCAGGATCCCCACAGGTGCAGGGTGTGAGTGACTACACCCTGGTCTCCATCGCTACACTCGGTGGACTTCATCAATCCCAAGGGCTTCCACTCACTGAACGTGCAGCTGGTATGCGACCACTGGAAACACATCCTGCAGGTGTGCGCACAGTTTTCAGGGAGTGTGCACGACGCCTACATCCTGAGTCGCTCGCAGATCCCTGCAGTCCAGGGTCCACAGAGACTACAGTGTTGGCTCCTTGGGGACAAGGACTACCTGCAGAGACCATGGCTGAGACACCCATGCGGCGGCCTCAGACTGCAGCAGGATGACACTATAATGAGGCTCATGCAGCAGCTCACAATTTGGTGGAGCAGACCATCGGGATGCTGAAGATGTGGTTCCGGTGTCTGGACTGGTCTGGTGGAGCCCTGCAATACAGTCCACAGAGGGTGTCATGCATCGTCGTTGTCTGCTGCGCCCTTTGCAACCTGGTGCTGAAACGGGGAGAGCAGCTGCCTGAGGAGGAGATGGAGGAGCTGTACATCTCCTCCAATGAGGAGGACACCTACTGGGATGAGGGTGAGGGGATCCTCAGTGGTGACAACGACGGGGATGAGGCTGGTGCACTCGGGAGGCCCTCATAGCTGCCAGATTTGTGATGGATGATGACGACATGCAGTGAGGTGTCCCCTTGGATCCTCACATCGCAGCTGTGAACATTTGACTCCAGTCTGGCTTATGGTAGCGCTAATACCCTCTGTGAGAATGCTTCTGTCATGGAGATGCAGTGGGGGCTCTAATAGTCGCTTGATCGCAGGAGGATGATGACGACATGCAATGAGGACACTCCATAGATCTTCACATAGCCTCTGAGAATGTCTGACTCCTGTCTGGCTGAGGGCAGCTCGCTTGCGCTCCATGATCAAGGCCATCTCAGAGATGCAGCGATGAAACTTTAGATGCATCTGATGCTGTGTCTGCTTTCAGCACCTCAGCCCTTCAGGAGCTGGTGCACAGCATCACTGGTCGCTGATGCTGGTGTGATGGGGGCCAGCCCCACCTTAAAGGTGCTGAGAGCACAGAGAGTATGAGAGAACTCTGTGGCACCTGTCCACTACATTCTGGCAGCAATGACCAGCACCGCCGAGGTGCAGGCATCAGTAATGTTTCCAGGGAGTGTGAGGTTGGACCATCACTTTGGTCTGAAGGCTGCACAGAGCACAGGGCAGAGGCCCTGGACTGAGACACCTGCCTTTTATGTTGTGCAGAAAGGTTTCACATCTGAGTAACACGAGCACTGCTCGTCAGAGCCAGGAGCCACAGGCAGGAGAACACTCGTCGGAGTTTACTGACAATAGTGAACAGTATGTAGAAGTGATCAACACCCATGCCCAGGCTGTGCAACTACTTTTACCTAACTTTCCTAACACTGCCGCTATGTCTTGGTGTTCCCCAGACATCTACAGCAGAGGCGGAGGCAGCCTGTTGACTGTGATGCCCTGTCTGTGATGACTTTGGCAGGCGTCCTCTGGAAGGCCAAGACTTGGTGGGTCCCGGCCTGCTTTTGGGATCCTGCTGTGCGGCAGTGGCACCCTCCTCAGCCTTTCACAGGCTGGAACTGCGGAGATCAGAGGAAGAGGGGATTCGGATGAGCCGGTGACTCCCAGAGTTACCTGAGTGGATGGCCCCGGAGCGTGCACCTGCTGATCCTCCTCCCTATGGGTGCCCGAGGGCCCCTGGCTGACTCCGTGAGGAGGAAAGGGTAGCTGGAGTGACATCGAGCTGCCCAGCACACCTCTCGCGTACACATAGTTGGAAGCCAACTATGGCATCAGCGATGGAGTTAAGCCCGCGCAGCAGTACGGGAGTGACATCCTTGGACCAAGATCTCCATGGCGGCCGCCATCTTACCAGTGTTGACTTCAGTGCGTTGCAATGTCGGTACTATAACCTCAGCCTGAAGACGGGTGGACTTCTCTATCGTGCCTTGCAATCTGAGGAGTGCAGTGGACATCCTTTCCTGATGTTCCTGAGCTTGCCACCAACTGTGACATGACCGAGTCCAAAGGCTCGTCATCAGACTCGGACTCAGCAACATTCTGGCCTTCAGCAGTCTTATGAGTGCCGGGGACCTGGGAAGTCCCTGCCTCCACCTGCTGTGGATCAGACAGTGTGATGTGCTCACTAAGTTGTGATCCCGAGGCTACTCTAAAGCTAGGTCCCACTGAGGTGTGTGTCTCTGCGCTGGTGGAGGCTGTGGGTGAGTACTGTGACAGGACTCCAGGGAGGGTTCCTTCAGATTCCTCTACAGAGGTTTCTTGGGGGCTTGATTGGAGGCCTTGGGTCATGGACTCTGTCAGCTGTTTGGCAGATGTGCCTGCAGAAGTAAGGGGAGATAATTAGTGCATGGCAGTGGCCTGTGAAACAGGACTCATCACTCACAGCATAGTTGTCTGATGGATGTTGCACTGCTGGATCCTCACTTGGTAGAGCAGCGCCAACCTCACTGTCAGCGCAGGACCGGTCCCGGTCATCGCCAGCCAACTGGATGGCTCTGTTTTCGAATTCTGTCAGAACTTTGATCTCCAGCATCCCTCCACCTGCCTGCTGTGTGCCAGTTTTTCCTGCATGGATAGAGATGGAGAGAGTGCATCAGGATGCCTGCCGAGCCAGATAATAAGTATGCCTGGCTTGTGTGGGTGGTGAGTGGTCCCATGGACGGGATGAGGACAATGATGGTGTGTGTGAAAGAGTGAATGGTGATGTCCCTTGCACTGGCAGTGAGTGAGGACCCTGTGGATGTGTGATGGGTTTGTGAGTGTGTGAGTTGGGAGTGATGAAAAGAGTGACTTACCCTGGCAGAACGGAGGAGATCATTCATCCTTTTGTGGCACTGGGTGCCTGTCCTCCTCTTCAGGGCGTTTGTGCTGACCACCACTGTCACCGCCTCCCATGCCGGATTGGTGACATTGCTGCCCATCCTGCAGCCAGAATGGGGATAGAGCACATCCCAGCGGGCCTCCACGGCATCCAGCAGTCGCTCGAGGGGCCCATCATTGAAGCGGGGTGCTGCAGTCTTTTTTCTTTTGCTGGCCATGTCTCCCAAGCAGCAGTGGTGAGCTGGTAGCAATGAGCGCTTTGCTGGCAGCTGCCTCTTAAAGATGGCGGACGGCGGGATGCAACAGCGGGGTGATGGCAAGCAGGCAAATGAGAGCCCGCCCACCGTGGAAACTGCGCGTTTCCCGGGAATGAATAAATAATGAGGCGGGCTTGGGACGATACGGCGTGAAAACCTGCCATTTTTGTTGGCAGGTAGGATTCCATTTTACCCGCCCATTATACTTAATGCAATTCTGGGAAAATTCCGCCAATATCTCAAAGGTTCACCTAGTGTTGACTTCCACAACAAAATATAAGAAATCAAATCCTGTGATCAGCCACCACCATCCCTCCCTTTGCAATAAACAGTCCTTCTAACATTCATTCATCTGTCCAATGGGTCCTTTCATGTATTGACATTTATCATGGAACAAGTGAAATGTTGAGTAGACCCTCGGGACACAATAGTGTCCAAATTATGGTGCCTGAGCTTTCTTGACCATTCTGAAGAGCAATGCTTCCGCAGGCTAAGGTCAGGTGGTGACAGACATCTGCGCAACATTCTAGAAGACGTGCTCCCTGCTGAACTTAGTGAACACATATTACCAGTGGCTGTGTAAGTGACTGCCCGCCTCAGCCTTGTTGCTTCTGGTTCCTTCCAGGGTGCTAGTGGAGTCATTCCAAGGATCTCACAGCCCACTGCACAAAAACGCATAAGGCCAGTGATGGATGTTTTTTTTGCCAGGGCAAGCAATTATGTGAATTCCCCTCTGATGACAATAGCCAGAATGTGCGGGCACTGAGATTTGCTTCCCAGGTTGGATTCCCCCATGTACAGATTGCCTTCGAATGCACACACGTCTCAATCTGAGCACCGCCTCAGCAACCAAATATTTTAATAAACCAGAAGGAATATTCATTCATCAAAACACGGCTAGGCTGATTTGTTTGCAACAATGAATGCCTCCTTCAAACTTAGCTCATGACAATTTTGAGGAACCCCGCTGTTGATGCACAGAGTTCGACAATGGGAGCCAGATGAACACCAAGTATTTCATCGAGCAAGCCATTGGAATGTTGAAGATGCATTTCAGGTGCCTAAATAGATCTGGAGGCCCCTTTCAGTACTCCCAGCCAGAGTGCCCAAAGCAATAGTTGTGTCCTGTACAACAATGTGCAGCAAAAAAGGTTTCAGCTTGAGAAGGATTAAGGGATTCATCACCCATTTTTGCGTGTGGAGAGCATACAGGAGGAGTAGATGGAGATGAAAGTGAGACACCCGGCCAGACCAGCCACTTACATTGTTGCCTGAGATGCAAGAGGTGCCCTAATATCATGAAGCTTCACCTAGTGTGAGACAGAAAAAATGAAATCCTGAGGCCCACTTCCATTACCAAGACCACCTTCCTTCTTTTTGCACTAAACAGCCCTTCAATCACTCATCTTCCCATTGTACATCCACCCATGTATTGGCATTCATCGTGAAATAAGTGAAAGGGCACACTGATACTCAGTACACAATAATGGACAACGTGTGAAAGAGATGTTAATCAATTTTATGTGGTATTATAAAAATAAGTAACATAACAACATAACATTTTGTCAAACAACCATGTGCAGAAGCTAAGTAAATTACAATTTCTTGAACTTTTGCTTAATATCACATCTATGTGGTGCGTCTCATGTGGCTTCAATAGAGATAAAGGGAGGCTGTACAGGCGACTGCTTTGACACCTGAATTGCTTTTGGTGAATGACCTCTGGGTTTTGCAGCATGTGAGGTCCACCTGCACCCATGGCAGAGGCGAATGCAGGAATTGGGAGATGAGGCAGCATGTCAGGTGCTAGCTGAGAAGATGTTGCACAATGGATGAAAAGAGTGTTTTATATGGAGTTCCCCCTTTCGCAATCATGGGATCATGGGGAATAGCCAAAGGGATCAAACACCTGTGAAACATTCAAACAAAAAAGCTTAAAAAAAAGTGCAACTTTTGCCACATGAGCATGATGCCCAGCCATCGAAGTACAGAGCCCATGATTTCTTGCATGAAGCGTGAATGTTGATGCTCTCGCTGGCTCCACCTTTGCTGCTTCCCACCTGCAGTGGACTACCACACATGTCAGTGTGAGCCTCATGTGCCATGGCCAATGTCATCATTGTGCCTCAATCAACAATATTTCTCTTGGCCAGCCCCTCCATGCCTTTTCCCTCATTCAAAATATTCCGCATAACCTGCCTTTCTGACTAATGTTAGCGACGGGAAGTGAAATTTTACTTTCAGAGCCTCCTGTGAAGCCTCTTGAGATGTCTCATTGCATTAAAAGTGGCTATGTAAACACAAGTTGTTTTGTTATTGTTGAAAAAAAATGTTGCTTTTGAATCCAGCTGTGAAAGACAGTAAAATAATCTTATTTTGATACCAAAGTGTGTCCCTGGTTTCGTTCTGCTAATAATACCTAAACCACAGCACAAGATGCACATTCAATAACAGCCAATCGTATTCCATTGCACCACACTGTGACCAAGGGAGTGAAATGGAGCATAAGATGTATTACTCAGGCGTCTCACTAACCCCAATCTCTCGCTCATCAAGGGCAGTTGGGCAGAAGGTTTCAGACATGTGTGCTTTTTGTCACTGATCTTTCTTCACTACTTTCCTCTCTCAGCCTCTATTTTGAGTGACTTCACATCCTCAGTCATTTCAACCCCCCTCTCAACTCATCATGCTCCCTCTCCTCTGATTTCACTGCTCTCTTATGTTCCTTTAATCTCTCCCTCCTTGTAAACACTAACCGGTGTTCATCTGCAGTTGGGCGGGTCTGCATTCACCTACTTCCATTCAAATCCATCTGAATGTAGCCAGAGTGTCACTCGCAATGGCATCACTTCTCTCTTCCCACATCGTTACCTCTGCTGTTCCCCAGGGATCTGCCCTTGACCCCCTCCTATTTCTCATCTACATGTTGCTCCTCAATGATATCATTTGAAAGCCAGGCATAAATATTCACGCTTCTCTTGGCCCCTCCACTGTTGCAAAATGATTAGACTGTTACCAAGAGTGCAGAGAAAGAGTCCCTCTGAACTTTTCTGTCCTCTCATGGCCAACTCTCACTGTCACAGAACCTGCTAACAAGAGCGTGTTGACATTGTCTCACCGTCATCCTCTACATTGTGATAATGCAATGCCAACTGTCTAACACCATCCCTTCCATCATCTTGGACCTGACTTTGCAACCCAAAACCATGAAAAAGTTTTCCTCCTCCTCACCTTCCATCCCACATCTTCTCTACCAGCACGATGCCATCACCAAGCACATGTTCTCTTCTCTTTTCAGCACTCTGAAGAGTCCATTCCCCCTGTGACACCCTGATCCAGTCTATCATCATCCCCAAGACCCAATCCTCTTCCCATGTTGCCTAGCATGATCCATCTTGTAAGATTGTCTGAAGTCTAAATTGATCCCAACTGTTAATAATCCAACTTGATCCAAAATGTTCCAAATATGAGACGCTCAGAGATTTCAGTTCAAAATTTATCACCAGCTTTTTAGAGGAAGAAATAGAAGTGTTGTTTTAAAATTGTTTTTTTTACTATTGATCTATTTAACTATTTTTGATCTATTTTTAAAAAGGGAACGTATTAAACAGGAGCTTCAATTGAGCAATATGCATGAACTCCCCATCCACTCCTTGCTGTCATTTTTAAAAGTTCCTTCATTTCCTTCTTTCCTCGACTTGTGCTTCCTTTATTGCATATCTGATGGGCTCGGATTCTTCAGCTTCTGCACACTTTTGCCCTGTTAGTGACTAATTCCACTGGGCAGAGAATTGCAGTCAAGCTGAAAGCAGGCTAACGCACATAGCCCAAGCAACTCTCAATCAAGCAGTAACCTTAAATGAGTTTTGTTTCTGAAAACAAGTATCAACCTGTTATCAACTGGGCCCTGTGTAACCCCATTGCCACCAGACCGAGATCATACGTTAGGTTTCAAACTGGAGCTTCCTGTTTTGTTGCAATTGAATGGAACTTCGATTTAAACTTTTTGTAATGCAGCCACTAAGGCATTGCAGATCCCTATGTAGGCCAGGAAAACCAAATGCTTTGACATCATTTGGTGAGAAATAGCCCCCGTTCACAACTAACATTTTTACAGTGAATTCACCATCTAGAAGCAAAGTGACATAGATATAAAACTTGACCATTGCTGCTGCCAAAGCGGTATGCCCTCCAGCCGCAATGTCAACAAGGGCATGCCCCGTCAAGAGGCGCCCTCCCTTTTCAGTCCTCCAAACTCTTTTGCACAGGCCTGGGAGGACTCTGTGCAGATCTGTCCCATCTTTAATGCAGGCAGCTGCCTTGGACATCACTGACTTTGACGTCACAGGTACTGTAACCATGCGTGTGTGCATAGTGCATCCTCTGCAGCTGTACAACACCAAATGCAGCCTTTCCCTAAACATAGAGGCAACTTAGTAATAATAATGCTATCCCATTGTTCCTGACCCTACAACTACCGGAAAGTATCCACTTCTAGCTATCTTGTCCCATCCTTTCTAATTTAAATACTTCCATTATATTGTTTTGAATTCTGCACAAAAAAAAATCATTTTTTCAAGTCTTTCTTCATATTTGTATTTCCTCATACCAGGCAGCATCCTAATGTAAAGCAACAGAAAATGCAAGAGAGCGACCTGTGTGAGTAGGGCAGTGGCGACGGGAGATAAAAACCAGCGGCAGAGAGGGAGGCCCAGCACATGGAAAGTGGAACTGTGTGACAACGGCAGTGGCGGCAGGAGATAAAAACCGGCGGCAGAGAGACCCTTCAACCTGTTTCTACCTGTAAGGAAAACAGGTAGGTGATTGGTGGGTATCTCTTCCGTGTTTCTTTTGATTGGCCAAATGGTTTAAATCAGGAGACGTTATTACAGCTGAAGAGGACTGTTAAGAAATTCACTTTTAAAATATTTAACATCCAAATTAATTAATTAAATAGAATAGAGGTGGCTAGGCAGGTGATGTGTTGCAGCTGTAGTATGTGGGGCTGATGGACACCAGTGTGATCCACAGTGACCACATCTGCAGCAAGCTTTGGCTGCTTGAGGAACTTCAGCTCAGAGTTGATGAGCTGGAGTCTGAACTGCGGACACTGCGACATGTCAGGGAGGGGGAGAGTTACCCGGATAGTGTTTCAGGAGACAGTCACACCCTTTAGAATAATTACATCAAATTTGGACCGTGGTCAGGGACAGGAGGGTGTGACTGCCAGTGAGGCAGCTATGGGGATTCAAAATTTAGCTTTGGAGGAGCCTCAGCCAGTGCGCTTATCCAATAGGTATGAGGTTCTTGCTCCCGGTATGGACGAGTGCACAGACTGCAGGGAGGATGAGCAAACTGACCACAGCACCATGGTACAAAGCGCCATTCAAGTGGGGGGAGAAAATAAAAATGTAGTAGTAATAGGGGATAGCATAGTTAGGGAAATAGATACTGTTCTCTGCAGCAAAGACAGAGAGTCCCGAAGGCTGTGTTGCCTACCTGGTGCCAAGGTTAAGGATGTATCTTCTGGGCTGGAGAGGAACTTGGAGTGAGAGGGGAAGGATCCAGTCGTTGTGGCCCACGTAGGTACCAATAATATAGGAAGGACTAGGAAAGAGGTTCTGCTGAGGACTACGAGCAGCTCAGGGCTAATCTCTGAATTATTACCTGAGCCATGTGCAAATTGGTGTAGGGCAAATGAGATTAAGAAAGGTAAATGCGTAGCTCAAAGATTGGTGTGGAAGAAATGGTTCCAATTCAGTTCCAATGGGGCACTGGCACCAGTACTGGGAAAGGAGAGAGCTGTTCCATTGGGGTGGGCTTCATTTGAACCATGCTGGGACCAGTGTCCTGGCAAACCGTATCTCTAAGGTTGTAAATAGGGCTTTAAACTAATTAATGGTGGGAAGGGTTCTATTGAAGGGAAGTTTAAAAAAAAACGAGAGAGCAGAGGTGCAGGGTAGTGAAGAGGCAAATGATAATCAAAGTGTGACAGGAAGGAGCAGAAAATATAAGCAGAAGAGTGCAGCAGAAATCAAAACTAGAATGAGTAATAATGGTATAAAGCCAAAGCTTAAGGCTCTTTATCTGAATGCATGCAGCATTTGTAACAAGATAGATGAGCTGATGGCACAAATAGAAATAAATGAATATGACTCGATAGCTATTACAGAGACATGGTTGAGGTGTGACCAAGACTGGGAACTCAATATTCAAGGGTATTCGACGTTCTGGAAAAATAGGCATAAAGGAAAAGGAGGTGGGGTAGCTTTGTTAATAAAGGAAGGTATCAGTGTGGTGTTAAGTAGTGATATAGGTGCAATAGATCGTGATGTGGAATCAGTTTGGGTGGGAAATAAGGAATAGCAAGGGGAAGAATTCACGGGTGGGAGTCGTCTATAGGCCCCCGAAGAGTTGCCTCACTGTAGGACAAATTATTAATCGGGAAATAATGGAGGTGTGTAAGAAGGGTGCTACAATTGTCATGGGTGATTTCAATCTGCATATTGACTGGACAAATCAGATTGACAGGGGTAGCATGGAAGATGAATTTGTAGAGTGCATCTGGGATTGTTTCTTAGAACACTATGTTTCAGAACATACCCAGGAAAAGGCTATTTTAGATCTAGTAATCTGTAATGAGGTAGGATTAATAAGAGATATCTTAGTTAAAGATCCTCTAGCGGGTAGCAATCACAACATGGTAGAATTTCAAATTCAGTTTGAGGGCGAGCAACTCGGATCTCAAGCCAGTGTCCTCAGCTTAAATAAGGGCAATTACAGAGGTACAAGGAAAGAGTTGTCTAAAGTGAACTGATAAAATAGACTGAGGGGAAGGTCAGTGGATGAGCAGTGGCAGACATTTAGGCAAATATTTCATAACGCTCTTCAGAAATTTATCCCAGTCAAAAAAAGGACTCGATGAGAAGGATGAACCACCTGTGGTTAACAAAGGCAGTCAAGGAGAGTATCCAATCAAAAACTAAGGCATACAAAGCAGCAAAAACTAGTGGTAGGCCAGAGGATTGGGAATTTTTTAGGAACCAGCAGCGGATGACTAAAAAGCTAATAAAGAGGGATAAAATTGATTATAAAAGTAAATTGGCAAGAAATATAAAAGCAAACAGCAAGAGCTCCTATGAGTATATAAAAAGAGAATGGCTAACGTAGGCATAGGACCCTTGGAAGATGAGACTAGAGAACTGATAAAGGGGAACAGGGAAATGGTGGATAATTTAAACCAATATTTTGCATCGGGCTTCACGGTGGAGAACACTATAAACATCCCAAAGATATCAGATAAGCGAGGAGCAAATGGGAGGAAATATCTTGTAACAGTCTCTATCACAAGGGACAAAGTATTTGACAAACTAATGGGACTAAAGGCAGACAAGTCACCAGGACCTGATGGCCTGCATCCAACGGTTTTAAAGGATAGTGGAGGCATTGGTCGAAATATTCTAGAACTCATTGGATTCCGGGAGGGTCCCAGCGGATTGGAAAACCGTTAATGTGACGTCCCTGTTCAAGAAGGGAGAGAGACAAAAAGCAGGAAACTATCGGCCAGTAAGCCTAACATTTATCGTTGGGAAAATGCTAGAGTCCTTTATTAAGGAAGAAATAGCAGGACATTTAGAAAAGCTTAACGCAATCAAACAGAGTCAACACGGTTTTGTGAAAGGGAAATCATGTTTGACAAATTTTCTAGAATTCTTTCAGAATATAACAGAGTTGATAAAGGGGAACCGGTAGATGTAGTGTATTTGGATTTCCAGAAGGCATTCGATAAGGTGCCACATAAAAGGATATTGCACAAGCTGAGAGCTCATGGTATTGGGGGTAATGTATTAGCATGGATTGAGGATTGGTTAACACACAGAAGACAGAGAGCCGGGATTAATGGGTCTTTTTCAGGTTGGAAAGATGTAACCAGTGGAGTGCCACAAGAATCAGACCCAGGGCCTCAATTATTTACAATCTATATTAATGACTTGGAGGAGGGGGCTGAGTGTAATTTATCCAAATTTGCTGATGATACAAAAGTAGGCGGGAGGGCATGTTGTGTTGAGGACATAAGGAATCTGCAAGGGAATATAGATAGGTTGAGGGAGTGAGCAAAAACTTGGCAGATAGAGTTTAATGTAGAAACATGTGAGGTCATGCACTTTGGTAAGAATAATCAAAAGGCAGACTATTATTTAAATGGAGAGATACTCCAAAAAAGTGCAGCACAGAGGGATCTGGGTGTTCTTGTGCATGAAACACAAAAAGTTAGCATGCAGGTGCAGCACGTAATTAAGAAGAGAAATGGAATTTTGGCTTGTATTGCTAGGTGGTTGGAGTTTAAAAATAGGGAAGTCTTGTTACAAATGTACAGGGTGTTGGTGAGGCTGCACCTGGAGGACTGCGTACAGTTTTGGTCCCCGTATTTAAGAAAGGATATACTGGCATTTGAGGCAGTTCAAAAGAGATTCACTAGGCTGATACCTGGGATGAAGGGGTTGACTTGTCAAGAATGGCTAAACAGGCCTTTATTCATTAGAGTTTGGAAGAATGAGGGGTGATCTTATTAAAATGTACAAGATTCTGAGGGGGCTTGACAGGGTAGATGTTGAGAAGATGGTTCCACTAGTGGGGTGTCTCGAACTAGGGGACATAATTATAGAATAAGGGGACACTCATTTAAAACTGAGATGCGAAGGAATTTCTTCTCTCAGAGGGTAGTGACTGTCTGGAATTCTCTGCATCAGTGAGTTGTGGAGGCTAGATCATTGAAAGTATTTAAAAAGGAGGTAGATAGATTTTTGAAATATTGGGGAGTTGAGGACTATGAGGAGCTGGCACGAAAGAGGTGTTGAGGCCTGGGGCAAGTCAGCCATGATCTTATTGAATGGTGGGGCAGGCCTGAGGGGCTGAATGGCTGACTCCTGCTCCTACTTATTATGCTATCTCTGGAAGTTAATTCTATAGGAGACCAAAAAAAAACTAAGGGAAATTGATCAGATAAAATGGACTAACGGGCAAATGGACTTCAACCGTAAGTGTGAGAAGATAGATTTTAGATAAAAATTTAACAGCAGTAATTATTTCCTGGACAGAAGCAGGTTCAGTGCTGTGGAAGACCACAGGGGTTTGGGGATACCGGCCTGGACTAATGCCCTGAGTTCAAATCCCACCACTGCAGCTGGGAGAATTTAAATTCAATTAATTAATAAGTAAAATACTAGTCACATTAATAATAATCATGAAACTAATGGATTGCTGTAAAAAAACCCATCTGGTTCACTAATATCCTACAGGGGAGGAAATCTGTCATCCTTACCCAATCTGACTTCAGCCCCACACCAATGTGGTTGATTTTTAACTGCCCTCTGAAATAGGCTAGCAAGCTATTCAGTTTTAAGCAGCTCACCACCACCTGCACAAGGGCAATTAGGGATGGGCAACAAATACTGGCCTTGCCAGTATTGCAGGAACAAATAAAAAAGGTTCACAAAATAGAAAAGGCAGCACCTCAGTTTGACGCAGGACACCCCAAAGTGTGTTACAGCCAATTAAATACTTTTGAAGTATAATCACTATTGTAATATAGGAAACAAGGCAACCGATTTGCACACAGCAAACTCCTACAAAAAGTGATAATGACCAGATAATTTTTTCTTTAAGTTGATTAGGGGATAAATATTGACCAGAACACCAGGTTTACACCTCTGTTCTTCTTCAAAATAGTGCCATGCAATCTTTAACATCCACCTGAGAAGACAGGCCACGCCTCAGTTTAACGTCTCACCCAAAAGACGTTCACCTCCGTAAGTGCAGCACTCCCTTGGTATTGCATTGGAATGTTAGCCTTGAGTTTTGTGCTCAAGTCCTAGGGTGGGACTTGAAGCTACAATCTTCTGACTCAGAGACAAGAATGCTATCAACTGAAACATGCCTGACACACAGGGCAGGATTTCTAGCTCGGTGGGTAGGCACAAGCCTGTCCTGACCCAGCGTGAAATGACGTCAGCCAAGCATGCCGACGTCAACGCACAGTCATGCGATAGTTCAGTCGGCGGGCACGCGCCGGGGCCAGCAGCATGCCTGCCAACAATTAAAAGGCCTATTAAGTCCATTAAATTATCAATTGTGCTGAATTTTTCCCTGCCCATTCAACCTAACGGTTGACTGGCAGGCGAAAAGGCCAAGTGGCCTTTGCATTTTTTTTTTAAATCTCACCCACGGGCAGGATGAGGTTCCCAAAGTCAAATGCAAATGAAATAAAAACTTTAATTTTGAATTAAAACGTGTCCCTGCTCATGTTGCAGAGTTACATGAGGGGAAATGTTTTATTAATTTTTTCTTGCAGATTCCTTATGTCCTCATCACAACATGCCCTCCCATCTATTTTAGTATCATCAGCATATTTGGATACATTACACTCTGCCCCCTCCTCCAATTCATTAGTATAGATAGTAACTAATTGAGGCCCTAGGACTGATCCTTGAGACACTCCACTAGTTACGTCTTTCCAACCTGAAAAAGACCCATTAATCCTGACTCTCTGTCTGCTGTGTGTTAACCAATGCTCAATCCATGCTAATACATTGCCCCCAATACCATGAGCTCTTGGCTTGAGCATTAACCTTTTATGTGGCACCTTATCGAATGCCTTCTGGAAATCCAAATACATTACGTCTATTAGTTCCCCTTTATCAACTCTGTTTGTTATATCCTCAAAGAACTGTAGCAAATTTGTCAAACATGATTTCCCTTTCACAAAACCATATTGACTCTGTTTGATTGCGTTAAGCTTTTCTAAATGTCCTGCTATTTCTTCTTTAATAATAAAACTCTAGCATTTTCCCAACAATAGGTGTTAGGCTGACTGGCCTACAGTTTCCTGCTTTTTGTCTCCCTCCCTTCTTGAACAGGGGCGTCACATTAGCAGTTTTCCAATCTGCTGGGACCCTCCCGGAATCCAGTGAATATTTCGACCAATGCCTCCACTATCTCTGCAGCCACTTCCTTTAAAACCGTTGGATGCAGGCCATCAGGTCCTGGCGACTTGTCTGCCTTTAGGCCCATTAGTTTGTCAAATACTTTGTCCCTTGTGATAGAGACTGTTACGAGATCTTTCCTCCCATTAGCTCCTTGCTTATCTGATATATTTGGGATGTTTATAGTGTCCTCCACCATGAAGACTGATACAAAATATTGGTTTAAATTATCTGCCCCCTGTTCCCCACTATCAATTCTCCAGTCGCATCCTCCAAGGGTCCTATGCTCACTTTAGCCAGCCTATTTCTTTTAATATACCCATAGAAGCTCTTGCTGTTTGTTTTTATATTTCTTGCTAGTTTACTTTTATAATCAATTTTATCCCCCTTTATTAGTTTTTAGTCATCCGCTGCTAGTTCCTAAAAAATTCCCAATCCTCTGGCCTACCACTAGTTTTTGCTGCTTTGTATGCCTTAGTTTTTGATTGAATACTCTCCTTGACTGCCTTTGTTAACCATGGGTGGTTCATCCTTCTCGTCAAGTCCTTCTTCTTGACCGGAATAAATTTTTGCTGAGCGTTATGAAATATTTGCTTAAATGTCTGCCACTGCTCATCCACTGACCTTCCCCTTAGTCTAATTTCCCAGCCCACTCTCGACAACTCTTTCTTCATACCTCTGGAATTGCCCTTATTTAAGTTGAGGACACTGGTTTGAGACCCAAGTTGCTCACCCTCAAACTGAATTTGAAATCCTACCATTTTGTGATCGCTATCCACTAGAGGATCCTTAACTAAGATATCTCTTATTAATCCTACCTCATTACAAATTACTAGATCTAAAATAGCCTGTTCCCGGGTAGGCTCTGCAATGTATTGTTCTAAGAAACAGTCCCTGATGCACTCCACAAATTCATCTTCCATGTTACCCCTGCCAATCTGATTTGTCCAGTCAATATGCAGATTGAAATCTCCCATGACAATTGAAGAGCCCTTCTTACACGCCTCCATTATTTTCTGATTTATACCTTATCTTATAGTGAGGCAACTCTTTGGGGGCCTATAGATGACTCCCACCCGTGAATTCTTCCCCTTGCTATTGCTTATTTCCCACCCAAACTGATTCCACATCACGAGCTATTGCACCTATATCGCTACTCACCACCACACATACCTTCCTTTATGAACAAAGTTATCCCACCTCCTTTTCCTTTATGCCTATTTTCCGAAACATTGAATACCCTTGAATATTGAGTTCCCAATCTTGGTCACCCCACAACCATGTCTCTGTAATAGCTATCAAGTCATATCCATTTATTTCTATTTGTGCCGTCAACTCATCTATCTTGTTACAAATACTGCATGCATTTAAGTAAAGAGACTTAAGCTTTGACTTTTTACCATTATTACTCATTCTTGTTCTGATTTCTGCTGCACTCCTCTCCTTATATTTTAAGCTCCTTCCTATCAGACTTTAATTATCATTCATCTCTTCACTACCCTGCACCTCTGCTCTCTTGTTTACGTTTGATTTTCTAGACTTCCCTTCAATTGTAACCTCTCCCCACTAATTAGTTTAAAGCTCTATATGCAACCCTAGTTATATGATTCGCCAGAACACTGGTCCCAGCATGGTTCAAATGAAGTCCATCCCAACAGAACAGCTCTCTCCTTCCCCAGTATTGGTGCCAGTGCCCCATGAATCAGAACCCATTTCTCCCACACCAATCTTTGAGCCACTCATTTACTTCTCTATTCTTATTTACCCCATGCTAATTTGCACGTGGCTCAGGTAGTAATCCGGAGATTATTATCTTTGTGGTTCTACTTTGTAATTTAGCCCCGAGCTGCTCGTAGTCCCTCTGCAGAACCTCTTTCCTAGACCTACCTATGTCGTTGGTATCTACATAGACCATGACAACTGATCCTTCCCCTACCACTCCAAGTTCCTCTCCAGTCCAGAAGACATATCCTTAACCTTGGCACCAGGTAGGCAACACAGCCTATGGGACCCTCTGTCTTTGCTGCAGAGAACAGTACCTATTCCCCTACCTATGTTATCCCCTATTACTACTACATTTCTCTTTTCTCCCCCCACTTGAATGACGCTCTGTACCAGGGTGCTTTAGTCAGTATCCTACCTGCAGTCTGTGCCCTCTTCCACACCGGGAGCAAGAACCTCATGCCTATTGGACAAGGGCACTTGCTGAGGCTACTCCAAGCTAAATTTTGGATCCCCATACCTGCCTCACTCGCAGTCATACCCCCTGTACCTGATGTCATGTCAAATTTGATGTCATTAATCTAAGGGGTGCGATTGTCTTTTGAAACACTGTGTCCAGGTAACTCTCCCCTCCCTGATGTGTCGTAGTGTCCACAGCTCAGACTCCAGCTCATCAACTCTGAGCCGAAGTTCCTCGAGCAGCCAACACTTGCTGCAGATATGGTCACCGTGGATCACACCGGCGTCCACTAGCCCCACATGCTACAGCTGCAACACATTGCCTGCCCAGCCATCTCTATTCTATCTATTGATTAATTTGGATGTTAAATATTTTAAAAGTGAATTTCTTAACTGTACTCTACAGCTGTAATAATGTCTACTGATTTAAATCACTTGGCCAATCAAAAGAGACAAGGAAGTGATACCCACCGATCACCTATCTGTCTTCCTGTGACATCACACTTTGGCTCTGACAGGTAGAAACAGGTTGAAGGGGCTCTGTACCGCCAGTTTTATCCCCCGCTGCCACTGCCCTTCTCATGCAGGTCCGCTCTCCGTGTGCTGGAGCATGTGGGGCGATAGTGGTGCAGTGGTAATGTCACTGGACGAGTAATGATCCAGGGGAATGGATTCAAAACCCAATACACCAGCTGGTGGAATTTAAATTTGAATATAAAGCTAGTCATCAATGACAGTCACCATGACAACTATCATCAATTGTTGTAAAAGCCCATCTGGTTCACCAATGTTCTAATAATATTCCCCCCTTTTGGGAAGAAAATTTGCCATCCTTACCTGGTCTGGCCTACATGTGACTTGTGATTGACTCTTAACTGCCTTCTGAAATGGCCACTCAGTTCATGGGCAATTAGGAATGGACAACAATTGCTGACCTTGCCTACATTCCATGGAAGAATAAAGAAAAATAAAATTGCATCAGCTGCTAACATCCAAGCATTGATATGCACCATGAACAGAAGTCAAGTCAGAACTGAACCCTAAAGTACACCACTAACCATTTCCTACCACTCTGAAAAACTCAACTCCCACTCTTTTTCTCACTCGTATCCAACGTTTGATCCAGTTTCCTATCCACCCCCTTATTCCACACCCCTTGAAATTCTAAAGTAATCTTCTAAATGACACTTTCTCAAATGTTTTCCTAAAATCCACGTCCTCAACATCACCTGCATTTCCATTATGTCTGTTCCCTCCTCAAAGTATTCTAGGAGGTTTGACAAGCACAATCATCCCTTTTGAAACCTAATTTCTGCATCTCTAGATATGTGGTAGTTTCATCCTTCAATCAAGTGCTTACTTTTTTCTCCTACCACAGATGTTAAACTAACTAGCTTGTAATTCTCCAGATTACCTGTTCCCCTTTAAAATTGCATTCAGTACTACTTTGGTCATTCTCCAGTCCTCCAGCACACATCCAAACTCTGTGGAACACTGAAGTATGATTTCTAAGACCTCTGCATTTCCTCCCTCAACCACTTCAGGGATCCCAGGATGTCAGGCCTCAGCACTTAGTCTTCACAACCTAACTAACTTATTGAACATTTTTCTTTTATCCATTACAATGTTGCTCCCTTGGCTCTCAACCATACCTCCAGAAACAATTAGCTAGTTGTAAAGAAATACCACCTATGAAGTACTTTGAAAATACCCTGAGGCCATGAAAAGTGATCTATAAATTGAAGTTTGCTATGTTGATAGTCACAACATGATAGCAGACTCTGGCCACCAGGTGGTTACATTAAATTCTCTCCCCCAGCTTTGCCACCAGCTTGCATGTAATAAAAAGCTTATGGGCAGAATTTTGCCCTTGGTGTGTGGGGTCAGCGGGGGCAGGCAGGGGCAGTTGGGAAGCCAATTAAGGCCCACCCAGCGTGATACATGAGCGGCAGCATAGAGCGCTGCCTGTGTGGTGGGGGGAGGAGGGTGAGCAGGCCGAGCACAAACATCGCACATGCGTGTGAGAGAGCACTGAATAATCTCCCTGAGGCAGCTCCGTGCCTCAGGGAGAGGAAGAGATATTTTTTTAAAATAATAAAGAGCAGAAAAATGTAATGAATCATGTCCCCTCATGAGACTCTGTCACATGAGCAGGGACATGTTTTTAATTAAAAAATAAAGTTTTTATTTTATTTGCCTTTGTGTTTAGAAAACTAATCTCGTGTGTGGATGAGGTTTCCAAAAAAATGCAAAGGCCACTTGGCCTTTTCGCCTGCCCACCAATCGCTAGCTTGAACGGGCAATGGAAAATTAAAGTCACTTGATAACTTAATGGGCTTAATAGGCCTTTTAATTGTCAACGGGCGCGGTGCCACCTCCGGTGGTGCCCACCAACCGAACTATCACGCGATTGTGTGTTGACATCGGCACACTTGGCTGACGTCATTGTGCGTCATTTCACACTTGGTCGGGTCAGCATGTGCCCACCTGCCGAGCTAAAGATCCTGGCCTATGTTCATCCACTGCTATTTGACCGAGGTAATTTTTCACTGCAAGCTAGATGTTAGCCATTGAATTTGGTTGTTATGGACTTGCTGGTGGCATACAGCTGACGCTGATGTCTTGTTTAGTCAGCTGCAGTGCTGGCAGGCTGCTAGTGCAAGAAAAGGTGCATTCTTCAGTCCAATGGTAATGTACCGGTTATAGTACTAGATAGAATAGCAACCCAGAGATTGGGAGTTCATAATCCCACCATGGACGTGGTCACGAATTCAATAAATCCGACAACTTGTGGGTTGGCAGCAGAAAAAAATGATCTCAGGAATTCAGAACTCTTATTTTAAAATGTTAACCAATTTAGAAATGTCTTTCAACAAAGAGAACCTAGCATCCTTACTTGGTCTGGCCTACATTTGACCAAGGTCCCTTGCTGCCTGATTGTCACTTAATGCTCCCTCTGAAGTGCACTAAGCAATTGTAAAACATTTTCTTTTCTTTCTTGTTTATCAAAGACTGTATACGTCAACAAATATACTAATGGTACAGGAAGGAAGGAAGTTAAAGGCAAGAAATACTTTATCACGAGAGAAGTAGTAGGGAGGAAGCTAACAAACAAGTCTGATCTTATCATCAACCATGGTCCACAAATTTTCACTTGCCAACACTAGTCACTCAATAGCAATTGTTAGTGGCAACCTTGACTGCTTTTGTTCTTCCATACAGTTCAAAGAGGATTGAGGATCTGGGACTTTTATACAGGAAAAGTAGATTTTATAATTTAGATTATCTGGTACAGGGTCACAAGAATCTAAAAGGCACAACACAAATCCTACGCTTACACTGTGCCGGGAGCACATGCATTTTCCAAACTGCAGTGCTTTATAATTTTATCTTGCCAGGGTCATCAATAATTTTTAAGCATATAGCGCAAAAACTTGTTCAGACATTGAGACAATTAATTTACTCTGGGTCACAGGATAAGAGATTGAGAATTAAGGATTGCAATGAGGAGAAATGTCTTCACTCGGAGGGTTGGATGTGAATTTTTGGAATTCTCTATGCCCAGAGAGCTGTGAATGTTCAGATAATGAGTATAATCAAGACTGAGATCGATAGATTTTTGGGTGTTAAGCGAATCAGGGGATATGGAGACAGGCTGGGAAAAGGAGTGATGTAGGAGTTCAGCCATGATCTTACTGAATAGTGGAGCAGGCTCGAAGGACCGTATGACCTACTTATATTTCCTATATTCTTCCTTCAGAAATTTTAAAAATCTATACACAAATCATTGAATGAGGACATGACGAAGGCTGCTGGTCTGTGGCTGGATAACAATTAGCTCAGAGCACACATAAATAATACCAAAGTGTTGCTGTTTTATTCATCCTTCCATCTTGTTTCAAAAGAGTCCCTAGTAACTAAAATGCATAGGATTAACTTTGAGAATGGTCATTGTATGAAATATTGATATATTCAGCTATACAAAAACATAGCCTTTAAGCATGATAGGTCAAAAGTCATGCTGGCATGATTTAAGTCATGATCTGCTGTTATGGGGGAACAATTTCAAAGCACTAATATGTCTCGATTTGTTTGCACATTGTTACGGACAGGAGGGTGGTTAATTTAAACTGCACTAATTTCTCCACCAAAGCTGTTTTGATTTGTTTCCCTCTTTATAAGCAGTGGTGTATTTCCCAACCCTTTGGTTTTGGTGCAAGCCAATTTTCTATTCATAACCCCACAGCAAACTTGAGATAGGATGAACTCAAAGGGTTAGTTTATTTGCACACACTCAAAATGTGAAAAAAGAGGGTTGGCAACGTCCCTCTCGCATTCAGATTGTAAAGTGAGGGATAGAGAAAAGAAAAATGTACAGTTCCGAGACCACAGAGAAAAAAGACATTGTTTCACATGAGTTCCAGAGTCCAGAATCAAAACCCAATGAGGTATTCCTTCAGGGAGGTCAGTAGGCTGAGAATTGATGTTGTAGAATTCCCTCTTACGGTGGTGTTGACTTTGCAAGGTGAGATAGGCTGGCAGAGATGAATCAGTCTTGTAGGCAATGGCACAGAACATCCAGCAGAAGCAGGGTAGCTGGGGCCAGGTGTCCAACCTTGGCCAGAGTTCTTTCTGTGTGACCTACTAGTAAGATGTTAAACAGCTATTCTGCTCAGCAAGGCATTATTA
Organism: Cetorhinus maximus; assembly: GCF_964194155.1. Taxonomy (NCBI): domain Eukaryota; kingdom Metazoa; phylum Chordata; class Chondrichthyes; order Lamniformes; family Cetorhinidae; genus Cetorhinus; species Cetorhinus maximus. The sequence continues at coordinate 144,751,546 of NC_135880.1, read as the reverse complement.
ACTTGTTCAACAAGCCAGAGGCTTAGGTCACATGACATTCCCACCCTGCCAGGTCTTCAACAAAGGATGTTTATCCAAGGTCTGGAATTTTACTTGGTCTTCAGGGCTGCTATTATGGGTTAAAGGGAATGTTTAAGAGGTTATTGTTCTTAGTAGATGTTCCATCTCTGCTGGCAAGCCTGGGTTATCAAATACAAAAGGCCTTTCATGTAGCTCCCTTTGAAGTTGGGCTGTGCAGTCCCCAAGTGATCATTAGTAGCTCCTCAGAGATAATGAGGTGTGAGATGCCATAAACTGTAAAGTGGCTTATTTTGTTCTGGGGTCACAGACAGACATAGTTTCAGTCATTTTAAAGGTCTATGTCCAGTTTTAAAAGTTTTAGAAACAGTGATGAGCATTTCCATATGTATTTTATAAAAATATACAATGTGAGGTCTTAGTTTCTCACATTGTGAAATTATTGCCAGCATGAAATAATTAATTTTATTGTCTTTGTTAATTCTGGCATTTAAAAGAAACCTTGCTATTTCATGCAATTTAACATTGGCGAGTATTCAGAACACTGTTGTATAACTGGCATTGTACCAGTAGCTGCAGTTGATTTTGTTTCAGTCATAGCAGATCAGCAATAGAAATAACGACAGGCTGGGGATTGGATACAGTGCACCACTAGCTTTGTGGTAGGCAGAAAAGAATGCTGAGGAATGCAAACAGCAGCTTGTGAGGTTGGATGTAATAAAAGGCGTAATGAGATCCTGCTGGTACCCATGAATTTGGTGCATTGTCCTAGATATGGATGATCTATGACTCTCATTCTGGAGACTAAGCTAAGAAGAGAAACTGTAACAGAATTGTGCCAATTACTACAAAAAATTGCAGACAAAATCAATTAAAGCAGTACTAACAGTAAATTATAATAGGCACCGCACTTCTGTTATTCAGAGTTGTTTCAGTTAAGCTGGTGAAATTTATAATGTCGCTCAGTTTTCTATCCAATCACAGTCATATCATATTCCAGAAAAACTTATTAGGAAGGTGAATGCTTTACTTTTAAAAGACAGCCTGGGATAATGGACCACTACCTTGGCTAAATGCACTCCAGGGATTTAGGTGACTTCTTTTATAGTTTCTGTACAAGACAGAGATTAACTTAATGACTGAATATGCCCCTGTAAACTGATTAAAATGTAAATTGAGGAGGACCTTCCATTGAAGAGACATCAGGATGCAAAATCACTTGTGGAATTTACAGTTACTATTTCTGGATATTCACATAAATGCAAATACAACTGTTGCCTCAGATGTGGTGTCTGCAGACTTGAAATTTAACAAGTAGGGATATGAAGG